>NC_071087.1:49280992-49989492 GCF_027358695.1 Spea bombifrons
ATAGGGAGGAGGTTTAATTGCACCTCCCCCACACATTAATAAGGTTTTGGTAGCAGTATAAACTGCTTTGTGTGCCCACTATGTAGGAAGTGAGAGTAGGTTCTCACCCTATTGAGAGTGTGCCTTGACGTGGCGGGTGAGCTTAATTATGCTTTGGCCAATTCATATAACCAAAACCTCTCATTTACATTATGTTTATATATTTGTTGCCAACTTTATTAGGGTAAGAAGCGCAGACAGTTTTTGTTTTTTGTATACATTGTACAGCCAATACACTGTTTCTTGCAGCATGCTTACACCTGTTTGGTAGGCCTCGTATTATACATTTGTATTATTTGAGCCTGTGACTAGCTTAGCGCACCGACATTTTTCTTTTCCCTGTTTGCACATATTTGAGGTTGTTGGCTCCTCATCAGTCTGGTTGCAGCTTGCTGTCCAGGGGTTAATAGGGAGGAGGTTTAATTGCACCTCCCCCACACATTAATAAGGTTTTGGTAGCAGTATAAACTGCTTTGTGTGCCCACTATGTAGGAAGTGAGAGTAGGTTCTCACCCTATTGAGAGTGTGCCTTGACGTGGCGGGTGAGCTTAATTATGCTTTGGCCAATTCATATAACCAAAACCTCTCATTTACATTATGTTTATATATTTGTTGCCAACTTTATTAGGGTAAGAAGCGCAGACAGTTTTTGTTTTTTGTATACATTGTACAGCCAATACACTGTTTCTTGCAGCATGCTTACACCTGTTTGGTAGGCCTCGTATTATACATTTGTATTATTTGAGCCTGTGACTAGCTTAGCGCACCGACATTTTTCTTTTCCCTGTTTGCACATATTTGAGGTTGTTGGCTCCTCATCAGTCTGGTTGCAGCTTGCTGTCCAGGGGTTAATAGGGAGGAGGTTTAATTGCACCTCCCCCACACATTAATAAGGTTTTGGTAGCAGTATAAACTGCTTTGTGTGCCCACTATGTAGGAAGTGAGAGTAGGTTCTCACCCTATTGAGAGTGTGCCTTGACGTGGCGGGTGAGCTTAATTATGCTTTGGCCAATTCATATAACCAAAACCTCTCATTTACATTATGTTTATATATTTGTTGCCAACTTTATTAGGGTAAGAAGCGCAGACAGTTTTTGTTTTTTGTATACATTGTACAGCCAATACACTGTTTCTTGCAGCATGCTTACACCTGTTTGGTAGGCCTCGTATTATACATTTGTATTATTTGAGCCTGTGACTAGCTTAGCGCACCGACATTTTTCTTTTCCCTGTTTGCACATATTTGAGGTTGTTGGCTCCTCATCAGTCTGGTTGCAGCTTGCTGTCCAGGGGTTAATAGGGAGGAGGTTTAATTGCACCTCCCCCACACATTAATAAGGTTTTGGTAGCAGTATAAACTGCTTTGTGTGCCCACTATGTAGGAAGTGAGAGTAGGTTCTCACCCTATTGAGAGTGTGCCTTGACGTGGCGGGTGAGCTTAATTATGCTTTGGCCAATTCATATAACCAAAACCTCTCATTTACATTATGTTTATATATTTGTTGCCAACTTTATTAGGGTAAGAAGCGCAGACAGTTTTTGTTTTTTGTATACATTGTACAGCCAATACACTGTTTCTTGCAGCATGCTTACACCTGTTTGGTAGGCCTCGTATTATACATTTGTATTATTTGAGCCTGTGACTAGCTTAGCGCACCGACATTTTTCTTTTCCCTGTTTGCACATATTTGAGGTTGTTGGCTCCTCATCAGTCTGGTTGCAGCTTGCTGTCCAGGGGTTAATAGGGAGGAGGTTTAATTGCACCTCCCCCACACATTAATAAGGTTTTGGTAGCAGTATAAACTGCTTTGTGTGCCCACTATGTAGGAAGTGAGAGTAGGTTCTCACCCTATTGAGAGTGTGCCTTGACGTGGCGGGTGAGCTTAATTATGCTTTGGCCAATTCATATAACCAAAACCTCTCATTTACATTATGTTTATATATTTGTTGCCAACTTTATTAGGGTAAGAAGCGCAGACAGTTTTTGTTTTTTGTATACATTGTACAGCCAATACACTGTTTCTTGCAGCATGCTTACACCTGTTTGGTAGGCCTCGTATTATACATTTGTATTATTTGAGCCTGTGACTAGCTTAGCGCACCGACATTTTTCTTTTCCCTGTTTGCACATATTTGAGGTTGTTGGCTCCTCATCAGTCTGGTTGCAGCTTGCTGTCCAGGGGTTAATAGGGAGGAGGTTTAATTGCACCTCCCCCACACATTAATAAGGTTTTGGTAGCAGTATAAACTGCTTTGTGTGCCCACTATGTAGGAAGTGAGAGTAGGTTCTCACCCTATTGAGAGTGTGCCTTGACGTGGCGGGTGAGCTTAATTATGCTTTGGCCAATTCATATAACCAAAACCTCTCATTTACATTATGTTTATATATTTGTTGCCAACTTTATTAGGGTAAGAAGCGCAGACAGTTTTTGTTTTTAGCATATAATAGAGTCAGCTCCAGGCTGTGTGACCCTGGGAATCTCCCCCTTCACCCTGAGACCCTGAAGTAGGAGAAAAACCCTGAGACCATGGGGCAAAGCTGGGTATGTTGAGTATAAAGTATAAGCTTTACGACGGTCTGTACAAAATGCTTTCCAAGAAAGAAATTATCACATTTTGCAAACCTACTGTCATTTTGTAAATGTAGTTTGCATATTTCCGTTAAGCTTATTTTAAAAGAAAAACAGTACTTTTCCCCATTGTTTAACGTTTGTGGGTTTATATTGTTATTATTGGGCTCTAAGAATAAAGCCCACTGGATCTCCTGGAGCTGCGGTTCCGAAGTGATAGCTGCTGATGGTCCTTCAGTCCACGAGGTGGCGCTCAAGCCTCCTCATGCCATTTCTGCAGCGTGCGGTGAAGGCGCCTTTTAGACAGCCGTGGGAGTGACATGCGTGGACGGTGTCTTTGCTGGTTGTAGTGGAAAGAGTGGATCATGGCCACGGAGGGGAAGGTGAGGGCCGGGGATAGCGCTGTTCTTTATGCGTGTCAGGCAGGGAAGTGCGTTGGCTGCAGGTGCTGTGTGAACTTGAGCTACTTTGCGCACTCAGCAGACAGTGGAGTTGACGCTGGATCGGCAGTAGTGCTTCTACTTTCAGGAAAGGGCACTCTGAAGTTTTTTTTTTTTTAAAATAACGTTTAAAGTTTATTATTGCGATATTGTATGGCTGTAACCTGCATGAATAAATGTCTTATTGTATTCTCTAGAATTAGTAATAATTCCTGAAAAAGGTTTTTGTATCTAAAATGGTGGTGGTGGTGAGGGAAGTGTTGTTATCGGTGTAGCAAATAATGAAATGGTCCAGTTTTCAAGAAGAGGACATTGTCTGCTCTGGTGATGATAATGCCTGGAAACCTTATATATGGCCCGGAGACTCTTAAGTCCCTATTTGAATAGCGTATCCTAGATTTTATGTAGTGACTAGTCAACTGTGTTAACCGAGTAGCTCTAATAGTCATTATTTAAAGTTACACTTAACTGAGTCACCTGCATGCAAGCAGGGATGTCAACCATGACATACACCAATTAGGATTCTTTTATACGATAACTGCCGTTGTGTGGCCTGACAATCTGCTTCACCTGCTTGAGCCGTCAGAGTTCCCAGGTATGGTGAGAAGAACACGTTTCAAACTTTGCACAAGAATCATTGAATTAGATACGTTATTAAGACTGAAATATCTAATAAACGCAGTGACTAAAATGACCAGCCGTCATACATACTTCGTATACCGCCACCTTCTATGTGGCGGTTTTGTTGCAGACAAGTGACAACTATTTGTATAGTTGATCTGTTGTTTTTTTTGGAGACGTCCTTGTCCTTAAGCCCTTTTTGCATCTAAGACACGTGTCTACTGTTAAAACCAGCATTTTATTTTAATAAAGTTAAAATTATGATTTTATTTTTTAAGTGGGTGTTATAGAGATGATGTCCTGATGAACACCACTATATTATTTTATATAGGTCATCAAATGCAAAGCAGCTGTAGCCTGGGAAGCAGGGAAACCTCTCTCCATTGAAGAGGTGGAGGTGGCACCTCCGAAAGCACATGAAGTCCGCATTAAGGTAGGTAACATGGTTTGCTGGGGGGGGGGGCTATTTGTGGAGCCTAGTTGTATTAACCCCTTAAGGACCGGGCTCATTTTTCGTTTTGTACCCTGTGGGACCGCAGCTGTTTTGACACTTTTGTGGTGCTTGTGTTCAGCTGTAATTTTCTCCTCACCCATTTAGTGTACCCACATAAGTTATATATTGTTTTTTTCAGGACAAGATGGGCTTTCTTCGGATACCATTATTTTGATCGTATCATCTTATTTACTATAAAAAAAATAAAAAAAACATGGTGAAAAATTGAAAAAAAACAAATTTTATGACTTTTATTTGAAAAATCTTTTACTCGCCTAAAAAAGCAAGTAAAAAAACTAGCTAAATAGAGTCTACTACTTGTCCTGAGTTTAGAAATACCCAATGTTTTTATGTTTTTTTGCTGTTTTTTGTAAGTTATAGGGCAATAAGTACAAGCAGCGTTTTATGATTTCCAAATCTTTTTTAACAAATCTGGTCATTCTGCCTCCATCTCCTCTTTGGAACATCTTTGAAGCCGGTTAACTCAATTTAACACCGTCAAACCATATATTTTTGAAAACTAGACACCCCAGGGTATTCCAAATGCTGTTATTTTAACCCTTTCCATGCACCAATTATAGAACTACACTTTGTCAAACTTTGTAATAGTCATTTTTTTTATTTTTTTTTCACACAAATTGTACTTTAGTTATAGATATACAGGTCCTGATATATGTCACTGTCAAACAACCCCCCAATATGTGTTCAGGAACATCTCCTGAGTACAGCGATACCCCACATGCATGGGTTTGTCAGATTGTTTGGCTGGTAAAAGGCTACTTTTGGGGCATGCGTAATCCAGGTGGTCATTTGGTCATTCTGCCTCCATCTCCTCTTTGGAATATCTTTGAAGCGGGTTAACTCTATTTAACCCATTCAAACCATATATTTTTGAAAACTAGACACCCCAGGGTATTCCAAATGCTGTTATTTTAACCCTTTCCATGCACCAATTATAGAACTACACTTTGTCAAACTTTGTAATAGTATTTTTTTTTTTATTTTTTTTTCACACAAATTGTACTTTAGTTATAGATATACAGGTTCTGGTATATGCCACTGTCAAACAACACCCCAATGTGTGTTCAGGAACATCTCCTGAGTGCAGCGATACCCCACATGCATGGGTTTGTCGGGTTGTTTGAGATTTAAAATGCCACATTTGGGAAGTGCGCTTTTTTTCTCCATTTTGGTCAGTCTGTACCTATGCCCTATCTTTGAGCTCGGCCACTCCAATTTACCCCATCAGCCATTTTTTTTATATATTAGACACCCCTTGGGTATTTGAAGTGCTTTTATTTTAACTCTTTGTTGAGATTTTTGAGAAATTTTAGCACTTGCTCAAAATAATAAACTTTATTTTTTTATTTTATTTTATTTTTTTAATACTTTTTTTAAATTTTTTTTTACACATTTTGCAATGTACTGGATGGTTCATCTAGTGACATCAGTGCATAATTATTTTTAAATGTTAGCACATTTTTTTTTTATTTTTTTTCCATTTTTTATTTTTTTTTATTTGTTTTTTGAATATTTTACTAATCACATAGTGATTAGAAAGCTGGGCTCCATTGACTTGCATGGTTGAATGCAGTACCTGTATTCAACCTGCAAGTGGAGCCAGAGTTCTCTAGAGGGTCTGGAGACCGTCTAGCTAACTCTATCATCTTTATTGTTTATTTTCCCGGGCCGCCGCCATCTTGCTTGATGGCGAAGATCACCGGCAGCTGCGGCTGTGACCGCTCTCCGGAGCGGTCACAGCCCATCCAAAGGTAAGTGTTTGGTGTCGCTGGATGCCTCCTGATCGAGGCATTCCAGCGACACCATTTAAGTTTAGGAGGCGATCGTCGATCGCCTCCTAAACGCTTTTAAAACGGGCGTCCGCCGCCATACAATGTATGGCGGCTGTTGACGCCCCGGGGAGGGGCCAGACATGGCCCCCGATGCCGATCTCGGCGTTACTGAATGCCTCGACATCGAGGCATTACAGTAACGCCATTTAAGCGAAGAAAGTGATCGTTGATCACTTTCTAAGCTTATTTTATTTTATGACGGTTCAGGACCGTCAAAGGTCATTTAGCGACCTTCATGTCATGACGGTCCTGAACCGGCAAAGGTCGCGAAGGGGTTAAAGTTGCTGTTCCACTTAGACGTAAATATTGTGCTATGTTTAGCAAATGTTCCTTGAGATATCGCTTGTTTTTTTTCTAGCAGTGGTTTTAGAAGAGGTGCTGGTACCCCACAGTTGGAAACACCACCTCTTGTAAAAAGCCCCAAATCAATTCAGGATAGTACTGAAGTTCTCTCCGATCTGGATGCCAGAATATTCTGTGATTGGTAATTACATGGATTGTTGTGTTTGAATGTTGGCAGATTGTGGCTACAGCTGTGTGTCATACGGATGCATACACTCTGAGTGGAGCAGACCCTGAAGGCTGCTTTCCTGTGATCCTGGGTCATGAAGGAGCTGGGATTGTGGAAAGTGTAGGAGAAGGTGTTACCAGAGTCAAAGCAGGTAAGGGTTAATAATTGTTTACATCTGTTCAGAGGTAAAGAGTCACTTTGGGATTAGTGGGTTTCATACTCTTGAGGACATCTTCACAGCAGCACCAAACCAATTAGCTGAAATATGTGATCTGTGTATTGGCTTCAATCTGCAAACATGAATGCTATGGCAGTGTTAATGCTTGCGGGTTTAAATATCCTTCATTTTTATGGCACCAACAAATTCCATGGTGCTGAAAATAAGGATAATATTATTGGTTTGTTTTGAGAGCCCATGAAAGCAGTTGTTGAGCTTTCTGGAACTTGTAGTTCCCTAGGAAGACGGTCCCTGCTGTCTTCCAGCATCTTGGCATAGCTGTGAATTGTGAGGTTGTTTTTAAGGGATGACACCTCACCACAACCTGTGACCTATTACATACAAGTGTATGTGACTGGACCGATCCTTTAAACCAGGTCTGTGTGTGGGTGTGTGTGGTATGTTGGCTTTTTATATTACAGCAGTAGTAAAAGATAGAATACAAGTTAAATCTGGAGCTCATATTGTTGAAAGAAAGCGGCACCTTTATTAGTACCGAGTGGATATCTTGCTAGTTTCTCTGTGTTGCTAATAACCATTTTTAAGAGCTGAGGAGGTTTGTGGAGATGTTTTATGATTCGGATTGTTCGTTTTTCTAAGTCAAGGATATCAAGTGCGTATTTAATTTCCGTTTGGGGTCTCTTGTTAGGATTTGTATATGGCCACATGTAACAGCTTGTGATCTATCACCTTCTTGAGTGCTTGCCATATTGGCTCTGTGCTTCTAACTGGGAGGGGGATGAGTCAAGGTTTCAAGTTCATATAAAAAAATACATTTGGCTATGACTGTTTAACAGTCGTACAGTCATATCAATGTCTTTACAGTCTGAGGATCTCATGCTAAACCAGTTTAGGGTGGTAGGGGGGAGTTGCAGTGGGTTGTGCAGATATATATTAAACAGGAGCAGTTCTGGTATAATTGACCTATTCTGTAGACAAATTAATTCAGTCACTTGTTTACTGACGGTAAAAAGCATGACACTGTGCTCTTTGTTTTCTAGGAGACAAAGTTATTCCTTTGTATATCCCACAATGTGGAGAATGCAAGTTTTGCGTGAATCCCAAAACTAACCTCTGCCAGAAGATAAGGTGAACCAATGCTGTTTGTGTATCTGCTGTGACTACAACATATACAAATTAAAAGATGCTGTTCCAATGCCTCTTAAAATAGGTTCCCCTAATCTGTCGCTAAAATGTTTGTATGTTTGCATAGAGCTTTACCGGTTACATTACAGAACCGGAGAGAGATGGCAAGTGCTTGTACAGTTATAACATTGGATGTTCCTTATGTATACAGTGTGAAGGAAGTAAAATAAAGACCAACTGTATTATCTGTGCTCATGAATGTTAGATGTTCACGAAGCATGTAGATAAGCATGGTTACCAGTAGATATTTTCTTAAACACACTGTGTTAATAGGATTCATCTCATCTTACTGTATCTGCACCTGTAATGGTCTCAGATGGCGCTTAGGAAACGGTTATTTAAATCATGCAAACAGTTTTCAAAGTCCATGTACAATCTGTTAATATTTGATCTTATTTTTTTCTGTTTTTGTCTCTTAAGAGTTACTCAAGGCCAGGGACTGATGCCTGATGGTACCAGTAGGTTTACCTGTAAAGGAAAGCCAGTTTTCCACTTCATGGGCACAAGTACCTTCTCCGAATACACTGTTGTAGCTGAAATCTCTGTCGCTAAAATAGAAGACTCGGCTCCGCTGGACAAAGTCTGTCTGCTTGGCTGTGGTGTCTCCACTGGATACGGGGCAGCTATCAACACCGCCAAGGTTCTGTACTTTTGTAGCAAATTCATGTTGCCAAAATATTTTTTTAAGAGATTCCCACTCCCCCACATCATTAAATGTTTTGAATTGGTCATTTTTCAAATAGCAGTCATGTTTAATTTTCTTTTTATTTGTTAAAATATTGAGCTTTTTGCTAAGCCCCTGACCTGACCCCAGTGTTCTAAATAGTTTAACAGGTTGCTATGTTGATGATACAGCCTATACTTTGGTTGCAGGTTGAATAGACTTATTATGCAGCCTTGTGTTGTCCTACATGTAGGTTGAGTCCGGCTCCACGTGTGCGGTGTTTGGCTTGGGAGGAGTTGGCCTTGCGGTCATCATGGGCTGTAAAGTCGCTGGAGCCACTCGAGTCATTGGGGTTGACCTCAATAAAGACAAGTTTGGGAAGGCAATAGAGTTTGGGGCAACTGAGTGTATTAACCCTCAGGACTACAACAAGCCCATTCAGGAAGTTCTGATTGAAATGACAGACGGTGGCGTGGACTATTCCTTTGAGTGCATCGGCAATGTTGGCGTTATGGTAATCTGTTTACGCGTGATATATTATATGATAAATTGATACTGTAAATATAAAATGTTGCTGAAATAGCCTTCGTTAAAGTACATCCAAATGACCTTACTGTTGTCTTTGGTAAAATATATTTAAGGCTTTATATTGCATTACAAAATGATATTTACTTGCTTTTGTATGATCAGAGAGCTGCTTTGGAAGCATGTCACAAAGGCTGGGGGACAAGTGTTGTGGTCGGAGTAGCTGCATCTGGCCAGGAAATCTCAACTCGTCCATTTCAACTTGTTACTGGGCGGACTTGGAAAGGAACAGCATTTGGAGGTGAAACGTCATTATTTTTATGTTTATAATTTTGAATTTTATATACAAGAAACACTGGCGCACTGGCATGTAGCTTGGGGGAGGGGAGACTAAACTGCGAGCATTGCACCTTGTTCAGGAAAAGGTTCTATAAATTAAATAATGATGCCTGAATTGTCTATAACAAATATTTGTAAAAAATATGAAGTGCAGTGACTCTGTTTACACTTCAAATATGTTTGGGGTAGATTTTGAGGTGTAGTGTGCAACCTGTTGCTTGTGTGCATGAGTCTGTTTTTATGTTAATTGTGTTGCCAGTAGTCTGCCAATAATAATGTACTTTTGTTTGGTATAGGTTGGAAAAGCGTGGAAAGCGTGCCAAAACTGGTCTCTGAATACATTGCTAAAAAAATAAAGGTTGATGAATTCATTACTCACGTCCTACCCTTCAGCTCTATTAATGAAGCCTTTGAGCTAATGCATACTGGCAAGAGGTAAGCCTCGCACGTCAAGGGCGCAGAACCTGACACACCGCTATAGATTATACCTGTATTGCTTATAATGCCATAAGTACGCGGGACCGTTATATACTAGATACTAAATACTGGAGCAACTTATTGCTCTCAAATAATCAGAGTACTTTAGAATACTTGTGAATATCCAGGCTGATAACTAAAATACTTAATAACTTCGCCAACTCTTGGATCTTGGCAAAATTAACATCTGCAATTTTTTGAGTGCCATTTTTGAAAAGTAAAATGGATATAGCCGTATTGTTCCCAGGGAAGATAGTGTTGAGTTTTAAAGTGAAGTAGCCCTCAGTAGAGTCCAATAACGTAAAGGATTAGTGAAGCAACCCTATTTGTCGTCCATTGATGCTTCAGAATAAATATAAACTAGACTGCCTGACCCTTTAATATCTTTAATGAAAAGAAAAACTTTGGTTAAGTAGATAAGAATTGTAACAAACACAACATTTAGACCTTTATTTGTTGGTGGTTTATTTTAATATATTAAGTAGACGGCACATAACTTTTTTTCTTTTCTTTCACAGTATTCGAACAGTTTTAAACTATTAAAAACGTTTGTGCAAGAGCCTTGTTCTCGGTAGACAGCGGTATGCACTCTCCAAGACATCTGCACCGGTGTACACACATTGAATACGACCTGCGTAAAATCTTTAAGCCCGGGAAAACTCAACTGAAGTAATTTCTGTATTTCCACCAGTTTAGTAGGTTCATTTCTAATTAAACAAATCAAACACATTGCTTGCTTTGTCCTGGTTATTGATTACAGAATAAGACTAGTTCCTCATCCTGAGATCCAAACCTTTCCTGTAGAGTAGTAAGTTGACAGCAAGACTGCCAGTTCAGTTTGTTAGAAACTAGATTGTAAACTCATTAGAGTAGGGCCCCCTCTCCTTCTGTGCCGGTCTGTTATTGCGCGTGACTTTATATTATAATATTTATTGTAAAAGTGCTACATACGGTAAGGAAATGTAACGTATGTAACTCCACCCCAACATAAACCCCTAACCAAGATCGCCGATTCAGATGTTTCTCTGTTGAATCCTGAGGTTGTATAGAGTAAAGGTAAGTTGGTGCTAGTGTTCTGATCAATTGAGTAGGTAGTTTAAATGTGTTTTTAAAAAGAATAAAAGGAAAAGAGGCAAAAGAAAAATGTGTGATTGAGCCATATACAGTGTTGTAACCAAATCTTCTACTATCCGACATCTGTGTCAAAAAGAAACTAACCAAAAGGTGAATAATCACACAATTTAAAAGTGGCATAGGCAGTGTTCAAAACTCTGATCATAGCTTTCCTGTGCTTTTTTGGAACATACAAGTGCAGAGGGGTCCAGGGGCAATTGCCTCTCCGCCCCCCTTTGTAAGCCCTCCCAGGAAACTTGCCTAAGGACGGGGCAGTCAGGAGGAGGAAAACTTAGGGTTTTTTTTTTTTAAGAATTTCTTTAGCTATTGAAGTAAGAAATCAAGACGTCTCATTGAACTCCTCTCCTGGCTGCTACTACTATGCGCATGAAGCATACCTCTTGTACATGCTCAGTTGTCTCATTGAAGTAAAAACATAAGTGTTCATCCGTGATGGGCTACTGCCACCCCCAATTACCGGAAGTGCTATGGCGCATGTTTCCTGCTTTAAGGAAAGGCAGCCTGGGGAAGAGTTAAATGATACAGAAGTTTATTTTTCTAAACTTAGCACCAAAAAATGCATGATTTAGTTTGCATACAATTTTACAAACAATAATTTGGGAGACGTAAACGGTTCCTTCACACTTCAACATCTGCTCTGTTTCCAGGTGTAATTGTGATTTCAAGTAGTGTGCAGTAATACTTTTTTACCTTGTTGCCTATGTAGGAATGGTTAAAAACAACTCATGGAACAGAAGTGTTTACAGAATAAGAAGTGTTTGACATTTTATGTTTTGCATCCTGCAGTCTTCATGTCATCTGAAAAACTGTTCAAGATTTGAGTGAAAGCGCCGTCTTCTGGCCAGAGAACGAAGAAGGTTTGGTTGCTAAACAAATAAACTCTCCTGTTAGGGAAAAAGATATTCTAGTTAGCATTTAAACATGTGCAAGCGCTCACTAGGTTTCCTCTCGCCATCTCTAAACTTGACATTAACCAGCAAAGCATGCAACAATTGGCTTTGTGCAGGGTAGATTATCTGCCAGGCACAAAAGGTAATTAGTTATGCTTTAGGGGGTGAAAAGATGTGAAACTCAACAATAGTCCCAAGCAATTTACATCTCCATATATCTCCCATTTTATGCTGCTCCTACAAAACCACCAATTGGACCAGTGGTCTTTGTGTTGAGTGTAAATCAAGAATGGCATTGTTGTATTAACATGTTTTAGCACACGGTGTGGCAGTTTTTGAAATATAAGTGAAACTCCCTATGCTTCCTGTGTTCCAACTTCCTACTACTGCACAGTTTAAAACATAATTTAAATTACTAACATTTAAACACACGTTAATATGGTATGTGTACAAGGCAGGTCATTATGTCCTTCACTATGCTGGTGCAGTCTGGTTGATAACTAATATACTAATATTAATATCTGCCAAAACCTAAAGACAACTATACATGAGGGACCTCCTCAGCAAAATTGCAAAACGTGTTATATATTTTTGTATTTTTTTAAGGGGTAGAATAACTTCTTTGAAAAATATATAACTTGTGTGTGTATACTAAACAGGTACAGATGAATGGGCCAAAAACAATTTGGATACATTTTTCAGTTTGTCCTTGGCCCATTTGATTTTGGGTGAAAATTTGGGGGCATTTTTATTTCGAGAACAAAATGAATTGCTTAGTGCCTACATTCACTAAATGTTTCACCGCATCTATAATGTCCGTCAACGTTTTTGCCCAGAATTCAAGTTAGGGCAAAACGATGGGGCTTTCAGTGACCTTCTCTCTTTCCAAATGGAGTATCGTGACAGGACGTCACTGGAAGCACCGCCATTTTGGCAGACGTTCCCGTGGACGATAGATGATAAAGTAGTAGCAGTGTAAGCAGAGAAGGTAGGGAAATGTTTAGAGAGTGTGAGGAAATTTGGGCGCACGTATTCTGGACACGAATTCTGAGCTTTTTGCTTTGTTTTCGTCCGATTTGTGGGGGGTCTGGCCTTGTGGTTTTTTTTATGACGAATCCAAATGCGCAAATCTAGTATGTACGCTAAATGAGAAACAAACACTTACTCTGATTCCCACAGATCAGAATAGTAATTCACGATAAGATACTGAGTGTTGGTCTTAATATGAAGTGAATCGGTACATGCCATGTGAGAAATGAATTGCCTTTTGTTATTTTGAGATCTGGGATCCAGTGCATCAGATCCTGCAAAGGAAGAACATGGATGACACCCTAAACAATTTACCGTATTTGCTCGATTATAAGACGACCCCCCCCAAATCTGAATATTAATTTATGAAAAAAGAAAGCCTGAATATAAGACGACCCTATAGGAAAAAAGTTTTACCAGTAAATGTTAATTCATGTAAACCATGTGAACAATTTTTTTTTTAATAAAAGCAACGATTGAGAAATATATATATTTTTTTTTAAACCTGCCCCCCAGTTATGCACATCTGCCCCCTGGCTTGCCACTCTGCCCCAGAAATGCCTTATACCTCCTATATGCCACTGTGCCCCATTATATGCCTTTTGACCCCCTATGTGCCACTCTGCCTCCAGAATTGCCTTATACCCCTATATGCCACTCTGTCATTTAGGGGGTTAAAAGGCATATTATGGGGCAGAGTGGCATATAGGGAGGAATAAGGCATTTCAGGAGGCAGAGTGGCGTATAGAGGGTTAAAAGGCATTTCACAGAGCACTCTGCCTCCAGAAATGCCTTATGCCCCCCATTTAACACTCCCTCCCCGTCCCTCCTCCAAACTTACCGGTGCTTCTGAGTCCGCGGTGCATAGTCCGGGCAGCGTGTAGAGCTCTACGCGATACGCGTAGACAACTTCCGCTGCAGCCGGGAGGAGGTGCGGTTAGCAGCGGGGGTTGTCTGTGTCCAATGCGCAGACCTTCAACGACTGTCAGAGATCACGGGGAACTCTGATCTCTGACAGCCAGGGAAGGTCTTGCCGATGGAAGCAGACAACCCCCGCTGCTAACCGCACCTCCTCCCGGCTGCAGCGGAAGTTGTCTACGCGAATCGCCAGCCTTCGCTACCCCCACACACACACACACACATGCATCAATGAGCCTTGACCGCCCATCACCCCTTTTCGTTCTTTGGACCACTTTTGATAGGTACTGACCACTGCAGACTGGGAACACCCCACAAGAGCTGCAGTTTGGAGATGCTCTGACTCGTCTAGCCATCACAACTTGGCCCTTGTCAACCGTGCTCAGATCCTCAACTTTGACGACGAAATGTTCACTTGCTGCCTAATATATCCCACCCACTTACAGGTGCCATAGAAACAAGATTAACAGTGTTATTCACCTCACCTGTCAGTTGTCATAGTGATATGGCTGATCTGTGAAAACCCCAAGAAGCATCTTGCCCAAGAGATGAGTTTTCCATTCAAAGCAAGTATCTTGGACCTGGGGGCGGAGCTAGCCGCGGGACAAGATGGTCGTGTAGTCTCCCTGCTCTCCCAACTAGCCCAACCTAAGCGACTGTTTAAGCGACACCATCTGCCTGTCTTCACCCCATCTCTCGGTCCAGTGCCGCAGTATGCCCGGGGGCACCCGCAATTCGGCTAAAAAGTCATCGGTGCCGGTCATTTTCCAGAGGAAACCAACCTCGTCTGCTCTTCCCGCTCTCTCGCCATCTGCGCATTCGGGCCTACTTGACGACATGGCTGCGGAGGCGGCGTGCTCCAAGCAGGATATTGCGGATATTAAAAACCTGGTTCTGACTGTAAAGCAGGACATTATCGATCAAATTCGGAGCGAACTTAAAGACCTGAGGAGGGACATTTCTGACATTGGTCATCGTACGGATACGCTTGAACGCACGCACACGTCCATTTTGCAGGAGCAACACACAATGAAGTCAGACATTACCTCCCTACAACAAGAGCTTCAACTCTTACACGACGCCCAGGAGGATCTCGAAAACAGATCGAGACGAGACAACATTCGGATCCGAGGTGTCCCGGAAACTTACCTGGACGTGGATGAGGTGCTGTCCATCCTCTTCAAGCAGCTTCTACCTGCCACACCGCTAGACCAGATCGTCGTTGAGCGTGCTCACAGAGCCCTACGCGCTAAACCCGCTTCTCAAGGTAAACCGAGGGACATTATTGTCAAATTCCGCGACTATCCCATCAAAGAGGCGCTCATGAAAGAGGCCCGTTCCACCACTCCGAACCTCGGTAATCTGGAGGTGCAGTTTTTTTCGGACTTATCTCCCAAGACCCTGCTTCGCCGTAGGGAATTCAAGCCTATCACCGACCACCTCAGAGCTCAGGGCGTACCGTACAGATGGCGGTTCCCTTTTGCCCTCCAGGCTACGTATCGTGACAGGAGCGTCACTATCAGATCGTTCTCTGCTGCTGCCACGCTGCTTCGTGAGCTGGACTTACCTCCTTTACCTGCCGACCGACGGAGACACCGTCTAGTGGAGACCCTTGCTGCTCCGGGAGCTTGGTCAGAGGTACCTGCTTCGCGCGCCGCTCGAGACGCCCCGAGCGTTGTTGCTGAGCCTGCGGACAACATGCCGTGACTTGCCTCGTCGATTCGGTTCCGGACCACTTCCCGTGCCAAGGTGCCCTGCGGTCTGACTTTTTGCGGCTCCGGCTGATTTGACCACCTATCCGGGGTGGACCACACCGCGGACTTCTCGGTGAGCCCTCACCTGCCGCCGTTGATGACCGTGGCTTGGGACAGCTAAGTTTCCTGCCGCACTATCCGCATCGGTTTCTTTTTTTGTTGCAGTCTGTTTTGCTTATTATTTCGTTGCGTTTCGCGTCGTTAGTGGGTTTACCCCGAGATTGTAGCCCAACAATGTTTCCCTTAACCGCCGTAGGGCACTTGTTCCCTGGTTGTGCTGCCCATTATTAGCTGGGGTAGACTGTGGTTCTCCCTTATCACTTGGGCTGTTGGGGGACCGTTGACTTCCCGTGACTGGTTAATTCCCCCTGTTGACCTGTGGGGTCGTTCTATTGCCTGACGGTTACTGTTCCCGACACTGTGTTGGAGATCAGTGACATTCGTTGTCAGGTGGTAGCCTCAATATACAAATGTTGTTTATTTTGTACCTCTTGTTTCTCTATTCTTTATTCTCTATTCTGGCTTTTTCTTTCTCTGCTATACCCTTTTCCTTTCCTTATGTTTTCTACTGGGAGATGATGCTCACACCCCCTGAGGTCGTGCTATTTGATTATTTGGCCCTTTTACCGGTGGCGTCCCTATATCTTCCTGATGCCTAGACAGATCAAGATTATCTCGCATAATGTCAGAGGTCTCAACACTCCACATAAGAGGAGGTTGGCGTTCCGATACTACCAGCACCATCATTGTGATATAGTTATGCTGCAGGAAACGCATCTCCGTAAATCCTTTATTCCGTCATATTGGCATAGGTCCTTCGGGTCACATTACCACGCTACACACCCAAGGCAAAAAAAGAATGGAGTTAGTATCTTCTTGCGCAGTTCTCTGGAATTTCAGCTCACCGAGACTCTCTCGGATAAGTGGGGCCGTTTTCTCTTATTGATCGGGACCCTCCATAATCACCCCACGGCGCTTTTGAATGTTTACGCACCCTCCACGAGTGATGCTGCATTTTATAACCGTCTATCTGACATCCTATTGCCCTATCGCTCCCACCGAATCATAGTGGGGGGCGATTTCAACTCCATATGGGACCCATTCCTGGATAGAAAGGGGACTCGTACCACGCAGACATCATCCCCTAACACAAAACATCTTAGAGACTTTGCTCGGACTTCGGCACTGGTTGATATTTGGAGACTGTTACACCCTCACACGCTGGACTTTTCCTTTTTCTCCAGTCCCCACAATTCATACTCTCGTATAGATTTTGTTTTCCTGAGTCAGAATGTGGTCACCACTGGCATATCGTCCTCGATACATCCCATTACGTGGTCTGACCACGGCGCGGTGGAATGTTCGATTGTACTTACCGACGCGGTTTCTTCTCGGGGCTCGTGGAGGTTGGATGAGTTTTTGTTGTCCGATCCATCGGTGGTGGAGGAGATTCAACGAGACCTTCGGGAATATTTTCGTTTTAATGAATCGCCTGAGGTGGACCCTACTCTGGTTTGGTCGGCCCATAAAGCTTTCATCCGCGGTTCTTTTCTCAAGATAGCGGCGCGCCGTAGACGTTTGAGACAACTCGAGATGAAGTCGCTCACAGACAGACTGTCCCACCTGGAAGCACAACATAAACGGACCCTGAGTGACTCGACGTTGCGAGACATCATACAGACACGAGGTGAACTGAATCTGTTACATAGTAGAGCAACGCTTCATTCCCTCAACCTCACTAAACAGAACTTTTTTGAGCATGCTAACAAACCGAGCAAGATGTTGGCGCGCCGCTTGCGGTCCCAGAGGAAATCCCAGAACATATCCAAAATTGTTGACAGACATCAGAAATCTTGGGTGAATCCAGTTGACATTGCGGAACAATTTGCAGCCTACTACAAGTCCTTATATGACGGTAACAAAGCTCCCATCAATGCGATTGATAACTCTCATATTGCTAACTTTCTTGATTCGATTCCGCTCCCACGTCTGGCCACGGATCATGCCTCTCTTCTAAGCAGCACTATCACGGAAGATGAGCTCAACCGCGCACTTTCTTCCACCAAAGCCTCTAAAGCTCCGGGTCCCGATGGTCTGCCAGGCATGTACTATAAGAAGTTTTCGGGGGAACTGAACCCCAGGCTGCTCACCCTTTTTAATGGCTTTCTGGACGGTCGGCCGATCCCACAGGAGATGCTCACTGCTAGGATCATAGTAATTCATAAGGAAGGGAAAGATCCAGCTAACTGTGGGAGTTATCGCCCCATCTCCCTCATCAACGCAGACACGAAACTGTTTGCGAAAATATTGGCGACGAGACTGAGCTCTATTATCTCGACCTTAATCCATCCAGACCAGGTCGGCTTTATTCCCCAAAGGGAGGCTCCAGATAACATCAGGAGAACACTGGATTTGATCGAGGTGGCGCTTTCGACTAACCAACCGACGATGCTCCTTGCGTTGGATGCCGAAAAGGCGTTCGATCGCATTGATTGGCATTATATGTGGGAGGTGCTGCAGTCGTTTGGATTTGGGGGTCGCTTTCTTAGGGGGATCCAGGCATTGTACAACTCTCCAATGGCAACGATTGCCCTCATGGGATGCGAGTCGCTACCGTTCCAGGTTCTTAATGGCACTAGACAGGGCTGTCCACTCTCGCCCCTTTTGTTTGCCATCTGCCTCGAGCCCCTGGCTATTGCAATACGGTCTAACCCTGATGTGCACGGTGTGGAGTTACATGGCCAGCAATACAAATTGAGCCTGTTCGCGGATGATATCCTCCTCACAGTGTCTGATCCGCTCGTTTCGTTACCTAATTTGTATTCTACATTACGCAAGTTCTCGGCGATCTCAGGCTACAAGATCAATGATGCTAAATGTGAGGCCTTAAATATCAACCTGGGGGACCGCGTCTTACACTCCATCACTGCTAACTTCAAGTTCACGTGGAGACCCACGTCGCTCACATACTTAGGGATCAAGCTCACCAGTTCCCCTGCGACGCTATACCAAGCAAATTACCCGCCTTTATTGACCTCGTTACGCACGGAGATTTCACAGTGGTCTGCATATCCAATCTCCTGGCTTGGGAAGATCTGTGCCATCAAAATGACCGTCTTGCCCAAGCTGCTCTATTTATTTCGCACCTTACCTATCCCCATCCGCAAATCTGAGTTGGACTCTTTCCAATCCTTCGTATTTCGGTTCATATGGAACTCTAAAAGGGCCAGGATTAATCGCCGTACGTTGTTTATGCCCAAGCGTAAGGGGGGACTTGGTGTACCCAATTTTTATCTTTATTATCTAGCGGCCAGGGTTTCACAACTGGAATCCTGGTCTCTTCCGGAAGGCACTCTCCCTTGGGTAGACATTGAACGGAGTTTTGTTCCGCATCGTCAACTTCAGCACATTCTGTGGATGGATGTCTCGGATCTCCCTACCGTTTCCTCGTTATCAGCGATGCGGTCTTCTCTCATTGTCTGGGGGAAGTGTCGCTCTGCCCTGCGCCTCTCGGATGCAGCATCCCCTTTGACTCCCTTATTTTACAATCCAGCTTTCCCGGCAGGACTGGATCCGCGGTCCTTCCAGTGGTGGACAGACAGGGGCATAGTGAGATTGGGCCAACTGGTTCATCAGCAGAAGGTCAAGTCGTTTGCGATGCTGCGCGAATCGCTGCAGATCCCGTCCTCCGAGATGTTTCGCTATCTCCAGATTAGACATTTCCTGCTTACATGTCTGTCCAAACGTCGTCTGGTAGCAGCTACTAAGTTTGAGAAACGCTTCCTCGAGGGCAAGCGTTTACGTCAAGCTGTTTCTACACACTACGAACACTTTCTCATGGCAACACACTGTGATCCACCTTCATACAGACACCGTTGGCACCTGGCCCTGAACAAGGACTACTCACCTGAAACATGGGACGCGGCGGCCTCCACTATCCATAAACTTACGGCTTGCACACTAATCAAGGAGAGACTTTTCAAGGTTATAGCGTATTGGTATCTTTCTCCGCTGCGCCTGTCCCATATCTTCCAGTCCGCTGACAACACCTGCTTTCGGGGATGTGGTGTCCCAGGTACATACTTACATGCGTGGTGGGAGTGTGCATCGATTTCTTCACTGTGGCTGACCTCTTTCCACCAACTCTCTCGAGCCCTAGATCTTACGCTTACCGGTACACCGGAGGTCGCCTTATTGGTGATGGACGCCGCGGAACCGGGACTATCGGTCCACAACCACAACCTTATCCATCGCATCTGCGCCACAGTGAAGCTTGCAATAGCGCGGAAATGGAAGGGGCCTCCACCGACTGCAGCTGACGTACAATCCGCTATATGGGATCTCATTGTTATGGAGCAACTTACGGCCAAATTGAGGAACGAGGTGCCCAAATTTAACGCTGTGTGGGGCCCGTGGCTCGCTGTACATACGGATATTACTACCCAGTCGTCCTTACTCCACCTCTAACTGACCACGTATCCTGCTGGAGTTGTCATCCCCTTCTCTCTGTCTCTCCTACCTCCCTTTTCTTGTCTCCCGCCTTTGGGTTCTTCTTCCCCTTTTCCTGTGATTTCCTCTTTTTCTCTTCTTTTCCTTTATATTATACAAAATGGAAAACCTCTGTTTGGCTTGATACTAGGTCTTCCAAGTTTGGGCTATTGTACACATGGATGCTTTGTTATTGTGTGACATTCATGATCCAGTAACATTGTAAAGGAATGCTATGCTCTTGTTCACATTTTTAAGACCGTTACTGTGACGCTTCTTTGTTGTATGGTTTTATGCCTTTATTTGTACTGCCCTTTTAACAGAGGCTAATAAAAACTGATTTAAAAAAAAAAAAAAAAAAAAAAGTATCTTGGACCTAATGTTCAACTCTCCTGCAGACTCAGGGGTTAGTGAAAACCTCCCCTTATTGAGCAGACATGTGTTCTCTTTTTATAACATGGACAACATTTTGACATCCAAATGGTTCCCAGCTACTGATTCAAACATTGAGATTCCACATGGTCTTCTCCCTCATAATTTGGGAGCCAAGACCCATCTGAAACATCAGGAGCAGACATTTTGTATTCATTAAAACACCCCAATATGTAGAATGGATGTTGAACTAGAACTGCTGGAGGCATCTCTGCAATAACGCTCATTTGTTTCATATCTTCCTGAGGTCATCGACATGGTCATATTTATAATTGCATAATTTAAAAAAAAAGATTTTGACTGCAGACTTGTTCTTTTTCAAAAATGCCACCAAATTGGCAGACTAGAACTTTGTTCTGTTGAAAATCAAAAATTAAAATGGACATAAAAATACAATACAATATGCAGCACCGATTTCACATTTTTCACTACAAAGCAAACAAATAAATGATCATATTCTAAAAAACAAAGGTTCACAACTGGAATAACAGAACTGAATGTGTTAATCGTGGGCCTACCTTCTTTGATGACGTCCAAGATGGTAGCATTATGGTAATCGTAACTGGCTTTCCTCTCTGAAGATGTGATAAGCACCTTAAAGACTAAAGGACAACAATAGGTCATTTTGCTGCTTGATTTTTTTTTTTAAGTAGAGTAAATCAGATTATATACTTATTGAACAGTACCAGTGACTTCTAGATGCAAAAACCATAATAAATAGTATATATATTAGTATGCATAAATGATAGCAATCACCACTTATTTATTCTAAATATCTATCATTAAGGAATACATCATTAGCTATAGTATTTCTCACTGAGTTTAATTGTCTCATTAAAGCAAAGGGCAGAGGAATGTTCAACACGGAAACATTCTTTAGTGTTTGTAAAATATTTGACATTACTCTTTCGTGTATGTAGGGTCCTATAACTTAAAGCATGTCTTTTGTAGTATAAAAATATTTCATAATTTAGTCCACCTCATTCAATTACCCTTCACTCTGCATGTATTGAAGAACGTAGATGGATCATCATTTAGACCGGAGCTAGTTAAAAAACAAGCTTTTTAATGTGGTGGGCATTTCCACTTTAAGGCTATTCCAAATTGTCTCTAAAACATAAGGTGCCAGAAGGTTTAATATTTTATCATAAGGAGTCATATGCAAGCTAAAACAAGAAAAGTTTGTGGACAATGGCCTTAAATACATTTGTCTTTAACTGTTATACTTTCTGGAGTTTACAAATCACAGGCACAATGTATCACACGTGTGGCATTATCCAATTTGCTTTCCTATTGTAAATCTAAAAAAATATCACTTAAGGTAAACATTAATAAAAAATAAGACGCATACCACTGTCCACTCCAATAGCACATGCATTCTCACTTAAACGATCAGTGGTAATATCACTGGTGATTTTTGTCAGGGCTCCACAATTCCCTAAGAGCAAAAGAGAAAGAGGACATGCTACAGTATATAGTAAATTTTAACAATGGATTGTTAGCTCTTCAAAGTGATCTGTTTCCCTTATATTAAGTGTATGGTAATATTTTGCCATTCTGTATTATTCTAGTTATAACTGCCATGATGTTTCTCTAAATACATTTTATCTGGCATTCAGGGGTTGCTCTATTAAGATAGATAAGAATAAAGCAGGTCAGAGACACTCAATTAACAATAGTCAATAATATTCATGAAGAAGAACAATTTAGACTTTGTAAAGTTGACTACTGGCCTTTTTCTAAAAGCAAAGAAACCCTATCTAGATAATCCTCACATCACCAAGTACAATGTCAGGCATCGAATCGAGTGGTGTAAAGCATGTCGCTACTTGAATTTTGAGCAGTGGAAATGTGTTCTGTGGAGTAATGAATCACACTTTTCTCTTTGGCAGTCTGATGAGCGAGTCTGAGTTGGGTGGATGCCAAGAGAACGTTACCTGCCTGATTGTGCTTTTGCCAACTGTAAAGCTTAGTGGAGGAATGATAATGGCTCGCTAAGCCCTTACTTCCAGTGAAGGGAAATCTTAATGCTTCAGCAAACCATTTTGGACAATGCTATGCTTCCAGCTTTGTGGGACAGTTTGGGAAATTAACTTTTCCATCCCAGCATGACTGTGCCCCAGTGCACTGCACAAAGCAAGGTCCATAAAGACATGGTTGGATGAGTTTGGTGTGGAAGAACTTGAATGTGGCTGTCACAGGAAGTGCCGTTATTTTGGTGACAGTTATGGCACCAGGTTATGTCTGCAGAGATACGGACACAGATAGAAGAAGATAAAACAGAGAATATAAAAGATGATGAACAAGAAGATGTGGAAGTGGTCAGCAGAGAAGGTGGGAAACGTTTAGAGAGAGTAAGAGAGTGTGAGAGAGAGAGCCTCGTTTTTGTGGTTAAATTTGCCGGAATTCTGTAAATCTGCAATTTGTACAAATCTGAATGCACAAGTCTAAGGTCTATTTATTTAGAATGGGATGTCATAAAAGTCCTTGTTGGTCTAATGGTCAGGTGTCCCATTACCTTTGCCCATATATTGTATATTACACTAATGTATACAAAGCTGCCTTTGCAATAGTTTTATACCTTATACTTACCTACGGCACATTTACATGCAGATCCTTTGCACAATTTCCTTAGCTGATCACTCTCATCAGGTATATTGTAGAAAGTGCTGCATCTTCTGGCTGTTCAAGAAAATTACATTGATTAGATTAGTTGAATGCGTATGGACAGAATAGAGCCCCAGGGAAACCTGCACCTCAGTGACACCTGGCAGGAGGTTGGTGACATAAACAGAATATACAGATATATATATCTTTAGGTAACCTAGATGCATGCAGTGGTGGGATATGATGGGCCTTTTAAAAAATAATAACTTCACAAATGTTTCATTTTAGCCTCAGATGTTATTTCTAAAAGTACAAGTACCTCTAATGTAATGCAAGCTTAAATTACAAGGTGTCCCACACACATTAGCTGTAAGACCATGAGTATGAGTGAGCTAATTTACTATCTGAAGTTCCCTTGTAATGGCCTAGGTTTAGTTTGAATGCACCCCAATGGTTCCCAAGTTATCCAATAGTAAGAAAACTCATAGAATCTGCAAACTGATTTCTATATGTCCCTATGTGACACCAAGGAAAAATGTTAAGAAATGCTGAAAAAAGGGTGTTCTAATCAATAAAATATGATTTATGTGAGATTTAATGCAAGAAACATAAGTATACATTACCAAGTTCATAATACTCATATATGGTGATGTCGGCCGGTTGAAGAAGACCAACGTTAAGTTCTTGCTGTATTAAAAACCCAATGACCACATCCTCTGTGTTGGAAACCTGTAAAATAAAAAAGTCTCAGATATGACATCAATGCGCTATTGCCATGCATCGTTTGAGAGTGAATGAGACCATACCTCCTTTAAGTAGATTATGATTGATCCATTGATTGTATTTGCCTGAAAGTCCATTATATAATTTTCAATGCTGCCTTTTAGCTGAAAAAAATATACAAAAATCAAAAAGGATGTCAATAAAATTAGAAAACCTGTCTATTCTAAATGTTTACCATTAGACAGCATGGGCCACCTCATTACTCCCTATTATCCATGATCATCATAAGGCTAGGTTTCCACTTGGTTTTTTTTTGCTAAAAACGCCCATAAAAACGCCAATAGCGCCACCTGGCGTTTTTTTTAGTGAAAAAACGCTGCAGCCAGATGTTAGTTGTTCTTCAATAGGAAATCGCAAAATGCCATTTCTACTTGGCGTTTTTCTGTTTGGCGTTTTTTCAGTCCTCTTTGGCGTTTTTCTGCTTTTTTGGGCTCTGTGGCAGTTTTTCAAAATCGCAGCATGTTGACACTCTGGCGTTTTTTGCAAGGAAATCTTGGCGTTTTTCTCCAATAGAAGTCTATGGGAGAGAAAAAACGCCATGAAAAAGCCATGTGGGTTTATTGCCTTGGCGTTTTTTATGGCGTTTTTTCCACAGTTACAATGCAGAGGATGGACCCAGTATCTGTGTGTCCTACGAGAAATAGGCTGAAAACAAACAGTTTCACACAAAACAAAGTCCTGGACTGGTTCATATTGAATTTTACACCATTTGGAACAAACATGCCATTACAAACAAACATACCCGACGCATCAACTGGATCCTGCGTGCCAAAAGCAACAGCAAACAATTTGCACCATCATTTGGGGCCAATCTTCCCAGAGGAGCAGACATTTGAAATAAAGCATGCCTTACAAACCACAGAAAAGAGACAAAAGGGTCTACCAAGTAAATGACATCAGGAGAGGGCAGATACTTGCCATTTATCCTAATCCCTTTTAGCTGGGTGAAACTTCTAACTTGTAAAGGCTGGAAAAACTGCCTGAGGTCAAAAAAAGCAATTTCCACAGAAAGGCTAAAACGCCAGAAAAAACTCCAGAAAAAACGCCAAAACGCAGGTAAATGCAGTGGCAGTTTTCTTGGCGTTTTTCCTGGCGTTTATCATCAAGAAAAAAACGCAGGACAAAAACCCAAGTGGAAACCTAGCCTAACACATATAATCAGTTTAACTCAAAGCCTTAAGGTCTAGGTAATCCTTTAGTTTTTTTGCGCACACTTTTTATGTTAAACATACCGATTTTAAAAAATGTCCTCGATTTTACACTTTGTGTATCCTTTTTAATTATCTTGGAGACCAAGGACCACAATATGAGCATACCCACTATAAATGACTCAAAGAACCAATCAATAATACATATATTCAGTTAGCATACAGTGTGTAAAAAATTCTGTAAACTACACGCATGCCAATATGGATATGTTCAAAAACAATCCAGTTCTGAGTCCAAAACTTGCACCGCAGTTTAAGACTTCTATGTAGACACATGCTGAGAAAGATATGGTTTGTCACCTTATCATTTCTTGCCCTCTGTAATATGCCCTTGTTTGCTTTTGTCTGGACTGAGCATACATAGAAAATAGGATCCCAGCGTACCAGGCATCTCACCCGCCAATACTCCCAGCAGAACAGGACCGGAGAGCCGAGTTCCCCTCCATCATATATTGAAGCAAATGTAAATTGAGCAGATAAGCAGTGCATTCACTTAAGTGCCATTTTAGAAATGAGTCCAAAAAATTGAAATTGAAAAAATCTTTATGCACCTTTATAGACACATAAGGAGCAGTGTCTCATGCCTTTCGTCCAAAACAATCCTGCATTAAATCCAAAACTTGTCCCACCAGTGCCCCACCATTAATTTGCTTAATACATATACCTATATATATATGAATATTAGAACTATTAAAAATATATACAAATACCTTATTTAAATCATCGATGTTTGCTTTAAAACCTGTCAGCATAGTTACTTCAATGATTGACATGGTAGCAGGCACAGAGCCAGTATACCTAAGATGAAAAAAATATGCCAAAATCAAGTTATTAGATGTCAATAAAGTGACATTTTCAGAAATATCAGTTCTATACCTGGAATCTTGTACTGGTTCCACAGCGCATTGCAATTTTGTCAATCTCCAGACAGGTGAGCCTAATCTTTGCCCAAGTTCCAGCCAAATGTCATAGTGTCATTATGGGGCCCCAAAATGTCATTTTCCCTTAATAAATATTCAAATATACAGGAATTTAAATGTCCATACAAGCAACTCTATTGGTCGCCGGCAGGGGCCTCCTCTGCCATCAACCAATGAAGTGCACCAAACAGTGGATGCCAGAGGAGGCCCCTGCAGGCGACCAAGTAAGTCGTTCGCGCGGCCCTGACGAACCTGCGGATTTCCGCTTCCTACAACTCCTGTGATGCTGCATAGATAAGGTAGGCTAGATGGGGAAGGGACCAGGGAGATTAGCAGACGAAGAGGAACACGAAGATTCTTCGTAAACATTTTGCTGCCGCCATGTTCGTATGTTCGTTATTCGGGCTGAACAACAAAAGCGCACCCTTTGCGTTCGTTTTCATGTTCACCCGAATATGAATGCACAAGTCTAATATATATATACACACACATAGTTTTAGGTAGATGTAAAAAAAAGCTGTGAAGTAAGAATGCTTTAAAAAATGTTGATAGTTTAGTTTTATCATTTAGTGTAATGTAAGAGAGAGCAGAAGAACTGCATCCATTCTTCTAGGTACACTTGCACACAGTCAGCAATTTTGCAGGCTTACACTTAGATCGTAACTTTATAATTAAACAATGTGAAGTTGCTGTAGACAGTTTAATAGCAAAAGTCATAGACCATGTTAAGACTGAGCACAGCAACAAAACACAAGGTTGTTATACTGCATCAGCAAGGTCTCTCCCAGGCTGAAATTTCAAGGCAGACAGATGTTCCAGATGTTCTGCCCAAGCTCTTTTAAAGAAGCACAATGCAGTAGTCGGCCAAGGAAACTTAGGGCAGCGGGTGAAAGACACGCTTAGTTCTCTTCACAATCGGAAGATGTGCAGCACTGCCATTTGCTCAGCATTGGCAGAAACCAGTGGGACCCTGGTATACCCATCTACTATCCAGAGAAGTTTGGTCAAAACTAGTATACATGGTATACAAAAAGCCATACCTCCAACATTTATTCTGCAGCATGACAGCGACTCAAAACATACAGCTAATGGTTTTAAAAACTATCTTCTGAATAAAGAAGAACAAGGTTAAAAGTGAAGGGCTACATTACCTTGCTCGTATAATAAGTCTATAGGTCCCCTCCTTTATTTCTATGGAAAAAAAGATAAAAATATATATAGGTAATCAGTTACTTTGGTTTATTGAAATGCATTATGTTGGTATACATATATATAGAACTTAAAATTCACCTTGAGTATAGGTTTCTGGTAAAATGTAATATGAATATGCACCAGTGTAAGCATACCTCCCAAGTGTCCTAGTTTCTATGAAACCCCAAGTAATGCAAGTAGTGGCAACCATGGGCCGGTTGGAAAGATCCTCTGAGATCTCATAAGAAGAGTCTTACCTCACCAGACTTTGCAGCTTAACGCCAGAAGGTGGGTCATTTGCGTATAGTGGGCAAGCGGTTTCTAATCACACTCCCCAACATGAGTCTCCCTATTAGGACATCTGAAATGTGGGGTATGCTTAAGTCAGTAGAGTGAAATTGGTGAGTTTACCATGCAGTATAATGACCCAGGGAAGTTTGCAAGGAAGTTTAGATCAGATTTGCCAGGATATCAGATGACAAGGGGTCCTAGTGTAGTTTGTCTCAGGTCTACCACATCTGGAATCTCCAAGTGAGTTAAACATGGTGTTGTATGCTAATGAGTATGATCAACTGTACCTGCCCCCAGGGCCAGAAAGTGCAAGCTCTTGCCTGTATAACACTATTTACTAATGACCTTTATCTGTAGAAAGCCTTCAGCTTGCCCTGCATAATGCATTTTAAATGTATGGAGACTTCATGAGAGTCAACGCAAACATTTTCTATACAGAATCAGCTTGCGAGAAAATGAATAGCTAATATAGTCAGATGATCACTGAGCTTGCCCCCATAATAAATTGTGCACAAAGGGACTTGAGAGTAAATAAACTTTGTTGGGTTCATCTGAAAGTGTTAACATTGGACTAAAGATAGTCCAGATTACCAGGATGAATATTCTCCTTGCTCACCTTCCACCTGTGCATGGAGATTAAAGCCATTGCATTGCTCTTCATCACTCAGAAAGGAATAATAAACAGTCATTACCTACAATACATGAGTTGTATATAATCAGGTACATAACAGCAATGTGCGGTAACAGACATAGAACACAATTTCATTTACAGATTTGGCATGCCAACTGGCAAACTTTTATTGGCTTTAAGGTTTATGACAAATCCACCTCGCTAAAATGTTTATTGCTAAACAGAAGAAAAGAAACTCTTTGATAGTATTAATGTTCAATTCGAAGAGTTAAAGATTGACTACTTACGTCTTTTTATATACCAACTGATGTGCCAGTTTTAGAATGACATTAAGAGCCCAAGCGAGATATCTACCGCTGTGCTGATAACTGCTCTGTGTCTCTGAGGCTGCGTCGTCAACTTTACAGACATATTATATTACCCCTTTTTAATTTAATGAAAGTGTAATGAAAAACAATTTGACCAATGTGTTGTCTATACACACAGTGGCCATTGTGTTTATTAACACCGCTGCATGATAGCCAAACTGTGAATCATACCATGTAGACGTGGGTCAGAAGCTTTAGTTCTTGTTTGGCCTAACCTTAGAGTGGGGAAGGTGTGTGATCAAATCGAATCTTTGGCAGTGTTATTACTGTTAGTGTTGATTCCAACTTATGAGCAGGTGATTTGCCACATAATAAGTTCTCTAGAGTAGAGAACTGTGCAATAAATAAAAACATCCAAAACTCACAGCAGATGGGCTACGGGAGTAGAAGATCACAGTCTGTAGGAGAAGGATTAACTCTCACCCTCCTGCTCCCGCCCCCTCAGTTTTGGACTCTCTACCTTTCCATCATCAGATGTCATAATGAATAACATCAGTCAAGCAGAACAACCACAATACTTAGACTGCATCTGATAAAGGGGCCAATGAATGTAGGTGTTAAAATTAGGATTGAGGATTATCTATAAAGTTTCACTTTAAAAGCAGGATGAGATGTGCCTCAATACTTCCATAAATAAACACCCATCAGCCATAACACTATGACCACCTGCCTGATATCGTGTATGTCACCCTTTTGCCACCAAAACCGCGTTGACCTGTCTGAAGGTGTCTTGTGGTATCTGGCATCAATATGTTAGCTTTGATCCACTAGGGGGCGCTCGTGTTTTTGGTCGTTTTTTTCAATTTGAAAAATAAACAGAGAAATAACTATGATAGTATAGTATGTCAAGCTTGGTCTTTAAATAAAAAATGGTGTATATGCACTCACAATCTGAATGAGATGATCAGGCCTTGTATATAAACCCACCACGATCCGTATGTGGAGTATATATGGAGAAAAACGACAACATAAAGAACACAATGGTGTGGTAACTCAAAAAAGTTCTGGCTCCCCAGAACAGATGTACACTTACAGTTATAACTGATGTGTCTGGCGCATAGAAGTTGGGTTTCCTCAGTCCTTCCCGGCCACGTGCTTGTAAGTGAAGGTTTGTATATGAACTGATCCACCAATGAACATATATAAATAAGTAAAATAGAAATTTATTCTGGGCACATGCCCAGCTCGGTAAGATACACTACGTATCAATCAAATGAAATATAATATATAAAAAATATAAAAAAAAGTCCAAAGTATGAGGACGGGAGCTCTATCCATCCTTCGCAACGCGTTTCGCCAAGATTCGGCTTCCTCAGGAGTCTTTTTCATTTAAAGACCAAGCTTGACATACTATACTATCATAGTTATTTCTCTGTTTATTTTTGAAATTGAAAAAAACGACCAAAAACACGAGCGCCCCCTAGTGGATCAAAATTACCTTTGTAACACCAGGAGAGTGTTATTACGGGTTTGCAGCTGTGTATCCAGTTTAAAAGAGAAAGGAAAGTATCTTTTTATTGTTTCTTCTTGTATACACTTTTTGACACTGGTTTTTTACATTCTTTAGTTCTTACACTTATCAATATGTTAGCAGCAGATCATTTAATTCCTGTAAATTGTGTGGTGGGGCTTCCATGGCTGCATCCTGGTGCCATGTGTTCTCCAGGTAAACAGCCCACACGCACACCTGGCCATCCACGTGATGTAAAAGAAAATGTGATTCTTTACACCAGGCCACCTTCTTCCATAACTCCATGGTCCACTTCCTATGCTCACATGCTTATTGTGGGCACTTTTGGTGGTGGACAGGGGTCAGCATGGGCACCATGACTGGTCTGCGGCTACACAGCCCCATACAGAACAAACTAGGGTGCACTGTGTGTTCTGACACCTTTCTATCAGAACCAGTATTAACTTTTTCAGCAATTTGAGCTACAGTAGCTCGCTGTTGGATTTGACCACATGAGCCAACCTTCACCCCCCCACACACGTGCATCAATGAGCCTTGACCACCCATGATCCTGTCATGGGTTCACTGCTTTTACTTCCTTGGACCACTTTTGATACTGACCACTGCAGACGGGGAACACCCCACAAGAGCTGCAGTTTTGGAGATTCTCTGACCCAGTCGTCTAGCCATCACAATTTGGCCCTTGTCAGAGTTGCTCAGATCCTTACACTTCCCCATTTCCCTGCTTTTAACACATCAACTTTGAGGATGAAATGTTCCCTTGCTGCCGAATATATCCCACCCATATATATATATCAGTGCCATGATAACAAGATTATCAGTGTTATTCACTTCACCTCTCAGTGGTCATAATGTTATGGCTGATCAGTATACATCTTTCGGGTATGTTGCCTTTAGACTGGTGTTTTATTTATTGTATAGACGAGTATTATCTTACTGTTATGGTTCCTTTGCCAGTTCCTGTTGAATTTATTTTCAGTTCTTTATTTGCTGATGCCTAAAATTAAATATTAGTATTAGTATGCTTCATTTTAACACCCATGTGACAAAAAACAATTCCATTTGGGGTATGTGTTTAAACATACAGAGGAAAGCATGTCTCATCATAATCAAAGTTATTCGTTTTATGTAAAGTTTCTATAGTACTTCCAACTCACCTTGACTGTCCTTTCCAAATACGCATTTTCGTTTGTAATAGTAAATGACACAGGATTTGACCTTCCCTCTATGAAAAGCTTAACATTTAAGTTGACATTTTCTTCGGTTTTGATATCAATTTTGTATTGTGCCAGTGCCTGCATGGCAACAACCGTGGCCTTGAACACAAAAGATAAAAAATGTAAGAGACTAAGGCTTTACAACTATTCTGCTAGTGTCACGTAAAAACCACAGAGTTAAAGCATTCTCAGAATAAACACACTATTGTATACAGCATTAGTAGAACTGATCGCCTCTCTCCTCAAAAACAATAATTCTGAAAACCTCACAGAATATGCTAAAAATTCAATTAGATGAGTGAACAGCTATGCCATATCACACAACATCTGAAATGGCCAAAGAGGGACACTTCTGTTTTAGGAGTTACGGTAAGAGATGTGGCTAAGGGCTGGGTTTTGTTACTTTGTGACCAAAAGGCATTTAGAAGAAAAAGAATCCATTTTATTTACACAGTGTAATTTATAAACCCATTATCTGCTATTTCTATACACATTATTGTGATGTATACGCTACACTGTGATGCATTCAGATACACTGCACATATTCTAAGCTTTTTTAAAAGATCGGTGGGAATTCATAGGGGTTTGGTGCCAAAAGAGGGTCTGTCCGTTCTAATGAGGGACACTTGACAGGGGCCATACATTCATTCATATATACATATATCCACTATGCACTAAAATTAATTCGAATTAATTAGAATTAATCCATAAAGTTAAAAAATGTTACCCATTATATTCAAAATCAATATGACATGATTTTTTATCTTGCTGGTCAACTAATACTAAAAAACTACTTCCCAAACTGTGTGCCAAAATCATTGATGAAGTCAACATTTCATATTGTTTCTAGCTTCCTCTGTGTCCTAACTAATGGTAGTGGACATTATTTTATTGGTCTTTCTCAGTGACTGGGGTGATCACGTTCTGTTGATTCCTATATAATAGGTACAATTTATGCCCAGATTACTCATTACATTAAAGAAAATTTATAGTTATCGAGTAACTTACATAAGTCACATTTATATTAGACAGTCACTGTCTATTACCTGGGTAGATTGATATCCTCCTCCAAAATGTCTTTGCTCCACTAGCCACTTAGCGATTTGATGACTTTCCTCATACTTCTTGAGTTTCAGCTTCTGAAGAAGAGCATAGCCAGTGGCTTCCACCGTATACAAAGAGGCAGGATCATTGTTAACTGGCCAAAAAGTTTTGTCTTAAATATAAAGAATCAAGTATTATAGGCATACGGGTGGTAGAATATCTATGTGACTATGACACACACCATTTGAGCATATCCATTTAAAAGAGAAAAATACAAAGGTGTACTTTTCGTTTAAAAACTACCTTTATCTGCAAACTGGTCAATCTTGTTGGAATCTTTTGTATTGCTGACTAAAGCAAGTGCATATGAAGATATGACAACACTGTATGTGTCTTTCAGGTTTGGTAACTGAACTTCCAAATATCTCTCAGCCTTTTTAATTGCTTTCATAATATCCTGGAAAATAAAGAAGATACATGTCCTTACGTAACACATGGCTAACACTGAAGATCTTGTTTTCATGCAGGCTCTTACAAGTAACTCAAGATGTTGTGATTGCACAAACATGCTTAAAGGGGGTATCAATGTGTTCTGTATTTGTTATGACAATTGTCCTAATGATCATAACTAGTTTTTGGCACCAAGAGGCCATTTTGGAGGTTAATTCAAGAAAAAAGTGAAAAAAGTGCGTACGTCTCTTACTTACCGAATTATTACATTTGCTTTCAACTTCAGAAAGGGCAATAAGAACAAATGCTGCGAGGGAGCTAGAAGCATCTGACTCAAAATAACCACCCTGAGGAGAAGAAAGGATCTTGAATAAAATGCTTTAATCTAGTATAACTTATTATCTCAGTAGCCAGTAATACAATCATATGAACAATATAAAGCAACTGCAAATAGGAGAAGCTCTAGGTTATGGTAAATTTGGTTGCAAAGCTGATTCAGGATAAAGAGAGGAAAATATACAAATCTATTAACCTCTTGGCATGATAATAATATGATATCGCAGAAGAAGGAATTACAAGTACATACAGTCACTGGCCACTGTATTAGGTACACCTTGCTAGTAACTGGTTGGACCCCCTTTTGCCTTCAGAACTGCCTTCATTCTTTGTGGCATGCTTTCTACAAGGTGCTGGAAACATTCCTCAGAGATTTTGGTCTATATGGACATGATGGCATCACGCAGTTGCTGCAGATTTTTCACCTGCACATCCATGATGTGAATTCATTGCCATGTTCAAGAAACCAGTTTGAGATTATATGAGCTTTGTGACATGGTGCATTATCCTGCTGGAAGTAGCCATCAGAAAATGGGTACACTTGCGCCATAATGGGATGGACATGGTCTACAACAATACTCAGGTAGGCTGTCATGTTCAAATGATGGTGTGCTTAAATAGAGTGTGAGAACCAGTACGGGGGAGAAGGATACGTAAGAAGAATATAATAATGAATTGGGACTTTCCTTTTATATGTGGAAGATACAGCTGCAGCCCTTAAAGAACACTCTCCAGGTGTTGAGGTATTTCAGTCAAGGTACACTAAGGGGCGCTCGTGTGTTCCATATGATGAAAATCCAGAGTTATATTGGGAAGAAGAAAAAAATATATAGTGTAGATGTATAATTAGGTATTGTCAGCCCTGCGTGTTGCAGATTTGCACTCACAGTGTTCCTTTGTGGTTCAATGCGTAGCAGGGGTCACATGAAGGTCTGCACAGAGAATATATATCCAAAGGAAGAAACACAAAAAGGATCCAATAGTGTGTTACTATATTTAAGTGTAGAAGACGCAAAGCGTGGAAATGTACTTACACTCAGGAGGATATAAATGAGCCTGTGGTTCCTGGTCACCAACTGGTCCAGTCTGTGTGATCCTCAATTCAGTGGGACTGATGCTTAAATGATCATGAGTGCACAGTATGTCAATACAGTGACTGTCCACAATATGGGTCTAATAAAAGATCTATTTATTGCTGAATGCTAATATAAAAAATGATATAAGATAAAAGAAATATTGTAATGAGATAAGATATCCTTATACTACTACATATATAGTATATATATATATATATATAGTAGTTTAAGGATATCTTTTCTCATTACAATATTTATTTTCTCCTCTCCAGTCACAGTCTAGTCCTTTGACCACTAGGACCACTTAAGCCTTCATTCTCCACATCTTCTCTAGTTCTTCTTTCAGGCCCTGGTACTTCTCCGGCCTCTGGTGTTGTTTCCGGTGCCCTTCTGAGCTGTGCTCATCTACTGGCCCGTATGATCCTGTAACATGGTGGCTATCATGCCTGATTTTACTTTGTTGTGGGGAGGTAGGTTATTGGCTGGTAGTTAGAGGGTGTTTAACCCTTACGAGGATCTTTCATGATCAGCACTGTCCTTCCTTGTGTTAGCCAGTCTGCGTGGGAGCCTGTTGCTAGCAGGTGGTTCATATGTGCTGCCAGGTGTTGATGTACTGCTGTCAGTTTCTTCAGTCAGTAGGTATGGCTCATGTCTGGACCAAGTGTTTTGGGAGATTGCTGTAGTCTGCTCTCAGGTCCTGCAGCCACTTTGCGTTGGTATTATGTGTTTTTTTCTTTCTCTCATATGTCCTTCCAGTACCACTCAGTTTCTGCTGGTGGTGGCTCTGATGTTACTGTGTTGTTGCACTGCAATTGGGAGTACACCTTGGATGGTTCTTTGGAAAACAGAGTGTTTATCTTTTTGGCCTCTGTTTCTCTAATGCATGGAGTAAGGCCCTTGTATTTTTCCCAGTAAGCGAGTCTTAATCTTCACACTCTACCAGCTGCTAACTAACTCTCCGGGTTGCCTTGATCTTGGCTTCATTTTCCATGGAGGGTATGTTATCTTGTCCTTCCTGATTGTGAAACCAAGCATTTCTATGATTAAAGCAGCTGTAGCATATATCAGTTAATTGGTCTGAGTTATGGTTGTAGTAGGGATGGTTGTGAGGCATCTATTGGCATATTTGTCGGTGGTGCTTCTCCAATTAGCTTGCTTATTCCTTTTGAGCGTTGACTGTAGCTAGTTTATCCATAATCTTATGTCTCATCTCAGGTGCCATGTTGAAGTGTTGGGTAACTAGCCTTTTCTCACTAATTGTGGATATAGGTCTTCTATCAATCTGCAGTTCTCTCATATGCTTCATATATACCCTCTTATATACCCTCTCATTAGATCTGCTGCCGCACTAGCAACACAGACCTTGTTAATTTGGGCGACGTCCAAGCTGGCATGACTCTCTTATTTCATGCTGTCATATTATTGAGGTAGGCATTATGCATTAAGGAGACTTGCTCAATGGCCCCTACTGGAAGTGTAAGGCAATGGATTCAAACCCCAGTCACCCACATCAGCTTTTATAGAAGTGGTCACACTTGCTAATGACCAATGAATCAAGGGCATTTGATTAGCAGCACCTGTCTGCTACTTAGCATCTTAATTGCTAAGGAAGGGTGTACTTAGTTTTTTACACATGGCTTCTCAATTTTGGCTTTATTTTTGTTGAATGACACTGTGTAATATGTCATGTGTTGTCCATCTAAGCTTGTACTTACCTGATTTTTAGACTTGCTAAGGAACAAATGATTGTTATTATGTCATGATATGTAAAACCATAAAATTCAAAGAGGGTGTACTTTCTTTTTCATACAACTGTATATTTATAGTAAATTATTTTGTTGTATATGGTTCCTACCCCTCATTGCTTATGGATGGAGTATGCAGTAATTACAGAAGTTGCATCATCTATAATGTGTTTTTGAAAATAATTTAGTCTAAAATCACACCACATATGAGAAAATTTTCAGTTCAGCCTTCTGTCCTGCAGGCCAACTTATTACCTGCAGTCTCCGTGAGAAAAGACTTTCCTTCTCTGGAAAGTCTCCATTTTTAGTTTGTTTGTCAATCAACCATTTAGCACTGTTACATATCAACATGTTGTTAATTGGTACTACATTGGAGGCCATTGCGAAAATTTTCATTACATACGCAGTCAACCTGTAGGAAAAACAAAATACTATGAAAGTATTGGACAATGTTTACCAGACTGCTTCAAGACAGAAAACCCATAACATACTGAAACTACATTTGTTTTGGAACAAGTATTTGTGCTGTAGTCGAAGTGTGTGTGTTTGGAAAATGAGGGAGGAAAATTCTGATGATGGCAATACAAAGATATCATGCTGTTAAGCAACTTTGTCTTAATTATATACAGTAACAATGATTAAAAATGATTAGATACCAATCAGTGTGCCTATAAAGAGTAGCAAAATGGATATCATCCCAAACTCCAAAATCACATGGGTAGGGACCATATCTGGAGTCTTTCTAAATGAGCTGATCCTGACACTCTTGAAATATTAACCCTTTAACAGCCCATTGTGAATATTCTATGTAGTGACTCTCCAAATATGTTAACCAAATGCCCCTTTAGAGGTCCTCATGGAAACCTTGACTTGCCATTATTTAAAGATACCACTAACTCATTTACCTGTATTTAAGCAGGGATGTCAATCATAACATACTGGGAGTTTAAGAAACAATAACAGTAGGGAAGGATTAGGAAGAAGTCAGTTCCAGACTATGTGACCCTGAGAAGCCTGCCCCTTCACCTTGAGACGCTGAGATTGGGGCAAAAACCCTGAGAATTCCCAGGCATAGTAATGCACTGAAAAATGTTTAATAAATAAAGTTTAATAAATGACAAGAGAACTTGTAACACAGTATTTTAGGAGCATTTAAAAATGTATAAGTCAAAAAGGTAGTAAGGGAGTAAGAAGTGCAACATAACCTTACCATGTATTTCCCAGGAAAGAACCATCAGGATTAAGGTACGTAATCTGTGTATTATACCCTGTTGCAAAAATAAAGTATGCATCAAATAATTATGAATGACATTGCTCATTTTGATGACTGAATTGAACATATATTAAAATTCTCAAAGTTTTATGGCAATATGGCACTGATGCCCAGGGAGTTTGCTGAGCCAGCGCTGGAGCTGACTGGCTGTAAGTATATCAAGGGCCCAGGAGATGCACCGAACACATCTCAGGCACAGCAAATAACTGTGGGGGGTAGGAAAAGGGGCAAATACATTTAGGGGATTCTACAAAATCCCTCCATGTATTCACACATTAAAATTGTCATGGCTGGTGTGACCCTTTAAGAATGGTTAGAACACATGATGCTTGCTTGGTATAGCCTTATGTTATTTAGAAATGTGATAGTTATTACAGATGTAGTATGTGTGGCTTAATCAGTCTTTGGTCCTAGATTCAGGATATCCATATGCCAATCCCATTATATTATATCATTCTATTTGCCTCTACCGTATCTCTCGGTAAAAAAAACGTAACATCAAAACCTCTCATCCACCAGTTTTAGATTATGGCCTCTTTCTCATCTTTAAGTATTTAAATGTTTCTATCTCAAATCCCTCTCTCTGCTCTCCCCCATACTACATATATATATAAAGATCCCTTGGTCTTCCCTAATCATTTTTTATTCTTCAAACAAATTACCAGTTTTGCACCCTCCTTTGAACGCTATACAATATTTCAATATCCTTCTGGAGAACTCACGCTCTCTCCTTCTAATGAGTCTAGACAGTGACCTATGCTGGCTTAGGCCAACTAGGAACAGAGGGACAAATCACCCTCCTTGTTCCCTGTTGTTCAATGGGTCAGTTACAGGAGAGATTGTTGATTTATGGACTTTTGACGCTATGGAACCAATGCCGGCTCAGCACAGCCTTCATTAAAAGATTGAAGGTCATATCTCACTGCCCCAGTCGCGCAGGGCCTTTTATTGTACCTTGGATGCGAAAACAGGAACAGGTGACTAGGTCGGACCTAGGGCGCCAAAGGTAAATACATCACTGCCTCTAGCTATAAAACCCAGAATCCTGCTTGCACTTCCCGATGCTTTTATTGCACTGCCTGCTTAACTTTAAGTCCTCAGAAATAATTATTCCCATGGATTTAGTTAAGCTTATGTTTAACTCAGCCTGAAACTGTAATGTGATCATCTAATTGCTATGTCTTTGCTGCTACTGTTTACACACAAAGAGATGATGAACATACCTAGGGACCGTTTCCGTGAGCTGACTTCAAGATTCTATATAGTGATTCATAAATTGCAGCAACCAAATAATAACCTAATAATGATCCTTACAACTTACATAGGATTCAAAGGATACAACACTTCTCCAGGGGCCCGCTGCCCTGGAGAGTACTATTCTTTAAAAAAAACTTAGAGGTAGCTCTACGGAGCTCATGAAAAGGGTGCAAAGCATTCTCGAATTATAGGGGGCTGAAGGAAGAGCCCTGACTGGCAGAGGCATCATGGGAAACTAGATGAAGTCTGCGCACTGGTACTCAATCCTCCTGACTTGAGCAGATGTGAACAGACATAAGCGTGGCAGCAAGGTGGTGTAAAAAGCTGCAGATAAGGTATAGTGCATTTTGAAAACTAATTTTTATAATTTGTGCCATCTTTGTCCCCAGATAGCTTGTATGTGTCATCTTTGTCCCTAAATAGCATCTGTGACATTTTTCTCCCCAGTTTGTCAGTACCTCCAAAGAGCTTGCCTGTGCCATATGTTTGCCCAAACCGCTTGCTTGTGACATCTTTGTCCCCAAACACTATGCATGTTGCCTGTGCCATTGTTGTCCCCAAACAGCATGCACTTGCCATCTTTGTCACCAAACAGCATGCCTGTGCCATCGTTGTCCCCAAACAGCTTGCCTGTGACATCTTTGTACTCAGTGTGTCAGTGCTCAAAAGAGCTTGCCTGCCATCTTTGCTCCCACACGTATGCTGTGTTGTCTATGCCTCCATATAGCTTGTGCTGTGTTGTCTATGCCACCATTGCCTCCAAACAGCTTGCCTGTGCCACATTTGCCTTCAAAACAGTGTATTGTGACATCTATGCCCCCAAACAGCTCAATGCCCCAAAGAGCTTACCAGTTAGTGCCCCCAAACAGCTTGTCAGTGCTACCAAACAGCTTTCCTGTGCTATAGCTGTGCCATCTTTGTCTGCACATAGCTTGTTCTGTGTTGTCTATGCCCCCAAACAGCTTGCCTGTGCCATATTTGCCCCAAACAGCTTGTGCTATGCCATCATTGCCTCCAAGCACCTTGCCTGTGCCACCGTTGCCCTTGAACAGTCTGTCGGAGCCAAAATGATGAATAGAAGAGAAAATCTGTGTATGTGGCAGTCATCTTGGGAGGGGCCCTGACCATTTGTTTTATAAGGGCCCTAAAATTCTGATTTAAGTCACTTGTTTCAAACAGGTGTTTAAACAATGATATACCAATAAGAAATGCACCAACTGGGATGCTCATTAAATCAAAGTAGAATATAAAGATCCGCTCCAGATTATACGAAACTACCCATTCATGAAAAAATCCAGACAACGTGGCAATTTATTCCCTATTTATGACAGACTTTACATTCTTTTAAGAATACATATAATTTTAATAATGCGTTCCCTTTTTTGAATTCACTGAAACATAAAGGATTAATTTCACCTAAAGCATTTCCATTATTTTAATAGGATTGTCCTCATTTTTAGTGGAGGGTGTTGCGACCCAAACATTTAATTTTAAATGAAAACTCTACCTCATACAAATAAGCAGTTATACGTAGCCAATATGAATGTTTTAAGGTGTATTGTCCTACCTTCAGTAATATGTCTAATAGCTTGCTTTCTTTTCTCCGCACCAACAGTCTCCCATTTCCCAAGAGTATCCAAGTATTGGGTCAGTATGACATTGGGAGATGTTCTAAACATATTCTGTTCTGGACAACCACTTGGAACGTAAATTAGTTTTCCCAGAAAAGTATCGTCTAAAGTGCCCAAAAAAGTCTCTGCCATGATGTCTCCTTAAAAGAACAAGATATTATAAAATATGAGCAGTTAAGAAATCTTTACACATACCAGAATAGTACATCATAAGGCCAAATTGAAAAGTTTAGTGTGACCATAATTTCACATATGACAGCACAATAATGAACATCATCTTATTATGCAAATGGACCCACTAACTAACCTTGTATGCTTATAAAGTTGCTGGCTTCACTGTCAGGCACCATTCTAGTTAACGGTGTCTTAGGAATATATATCAGCTTGCTGCCTCCTAAACAATAAAAGTACAGATATACAAACTTGTTATACAATGCAGAAATACAAGTAGTAATCAGTGTCATTAGTAATATATTTACCTTGAGTGCTTTCCTAGGCCGGACCCAGGAAAATGCACGCAGCAGCCCCCTCCAAGGCCATGAACATTGTGGGGCATCGGGACATAACATCATATGGCAGCATTCCATGACTTAAACACACACACAGCGCCTTTTAAAGTAGTCTACTGGGGCTGTGACGGCTTGCCACAACCTCCACAGTGTTAATGGGTTGCCAAACATGTGACTGCACAAGAGGGCGATCTCCCCCTGGTTTTGTGTCAGGACGACTGCTGTCCCCCAAGACCTAGTCAACATAGGTCCAAATACGTCACTGCAGTCACTTTTATGCAGTCACTTTTATCAATTTTAATAAAAAAAGATTTACATTGGATTTTATGTTTCCCCCTAAAAGATAGTTTATTCCCCCCCCCAAAAAAACTATTATGACCTTTTTACACCCATTCATTTATTGCTGCTTACATTTTCACGTATATATCCATATATGAGGGTTTTTACAGTGCTGTGTTGGGAATATGTTTGCACAAGAAACCCACCTTCAGGATTCAGTATTTCGCTGTGTCGTTTTATTCTGTTAATCTTCCCTTCAGGCTAAAAAGTTATGTATATATGGATTAGATTTGGATAATAATATTAGCTTGATGAGTACAAATGAATAATGAGTGCACATAATGGTTGGACACATTACAATGCTTAAACCTGCTCAAATCAACCTACTGTCCAAAGCTATAATAAATAGAAGTGATCTCTCCAACCATGCTACTTGAAGGGATAGGTGAGCCTCAGGTCTATTATTAATATATCTAAATCGTGGAATATATTTATGTACATGGAGAAGGAATGGTTAACTTGAACTGCAACATTCAGAGACCTTGAAATAGCTTGAGACAGAACTCCAACTTAAGGAGAAGTTCCAGCTCCAGAGCAGCAATACACTACCAACTCCCCCTCTGCCCTCCCACTGTCTTAATCAATCTAGGCTGCTTGAAGCAACTAATTATGGGCCAAAATTAAAATCAATTGGAGCATTTGATACACATGGGACTAGGGGTGGAAAACAGTTCAGAATCCAAATATCATATAGTTCTTAACCTCCGAGAAATGTTGGGGCTTAAATACTAACAACGATAAAGAATTCAAACCATGACTTGTTACGTACCTGCACTCTGAGTGTTTTCCTCACTCTGTCAGATATACCCCTGCTACGTTCTTGAACAATGACTTCAATATTTACGGTCTCTTTTAAAGGGATTACAACATATTTCACTGCTCTGGAAGATTTTGCAGGTATCATCACCGTTTCCTGATATGCAGAGGTTTTAGTGGCCAGACTACATGTATTCTCAACATAGGGAAATCTAACCCTCACCTGGAAAAAATAGACATAATTGTAAGAAGATTCTCACAAAGTTCCAGAAAGGTAAAAAGAAAACTTTTTTGTCAACTCCACCCTTTTTTGTTAGTCAATCAGCACAATTGTTTCAAAACAATTAAAAATGTTACATCATTGAACCTAGGGCCTGTGAATTTCCTCTCCTGGGGTTATCTCACTACTTCTCTTCCAGCCTTATAAAGGCTGCCTAAACCAATCAACATCAATAAGCATGTCTACAACAGTAGAGAGATAATGCAAATGAGAGGGAATTTACCAGTGGAATACTCATACTGTAAAGGGGTTTTGTAATACATCTATATCTCTAACTTTAATCTGTAAACACACCAATACAGAGATGTATGAAGAACTCAGAATTGCAGTATTGTTGAAAAGTGACAAATCCACTTTAAACAAGAAAACTATAATTTTTGATAAATTGACATCTGAGATCCTGGGAATTTTAACATTATTCTAGTTCAGTGTATATGTACTACATACAGGGGAGGGCCAGTTAACATGAGCCAGGTCCAAGTTGGACCGCCAGTTTGTAAAGAATTTTGTACTAGCCGGGGAAGACAGGAACATAGCTGGGTCATGTATCCTCACAAATGTTTCAAAATTGTTTACAAAGGACCAATCCGAACTGGACTAAGACAGTCCAGGTCAAGCTGGACCAACTCGCCAGAAAGAAAACTACAAGAGAGGTAAGGGATGACGGCAGGATTTAATATTTATGAATTAATGTATGTTATTCAGTTAGAGTGTATGTAAAAGTGTGTTTGTGTGTTATTATGTGTAATGGTTTGTGCGTAAGCATGTGTGTACAAGGGTTTGTGTGTGAGCATGAATGTGTAAGTGTGTATGTGAGCATGAATATACATATATGTGTGTGAGCATGAATGTGCATGTGTGTTTGCGTGTAAGCATGTGTACGTAAGCATTTGTGTGTGTGAACATGCATGTGCTTGTGTGTCTGTGTGTGAGCATGTGTATGTAAGCATTTGTGTGTGTGTGTAAGCATGAGTGCGTTAGTGTGCGTTTAACTTTGTAAGTGTCTATGCCAAGGGTGTCCAACCTGCGGCCCTCCAGCTGCTGCAGGACTACATCTCCCATACTCCTCTGCCAGCCACTTTGCTGAAAGAGCATTACGGGAGATGTAGTCCTGCAGCATATGTGGGAGGGGGGGACAAGGGGCCAAAGGGCTTGACTTGCCTCTCGGGCCAGAAGATCGCAGCCCTCTATGTACAACTGGTATAAGGCCTTCCAAGGAGCTTCACTGCCCCTACCCCTCTTTGTGTAGAGCCATGTTGGCAGCAGGAAGCATGAGGTAATGCTGGAGACATCACACTCATTACCTTGCACTTCTTGCTGCTGAGCCGTGGGAGTGGTGATGGGGATACAGAGGTATTGGCCCAGAGGGTATGAGCATAGGGTGGATTTGGCAGTGAGGGATGGACACTAAGTGGCAAATATGCATGGGCCATGGGGGAGTCAGAGGTGTACAGAGAGAGGAAAAATGCAGAGAGGTATGGGTACTGGTGGAGAGAGTGGCAAAGGCGGTGGGGACACAGGGAGGAGAGGCAGGGATACTGAGGGGACAAGAAGATGCAAATAGGGGTCTGGGAAAGATATGTGGTTTCCGAGAACACGGGGAGGGGTAGCAACACTGATGGGGGCCAGACAAATACTCTAATTCTTAATGGTGGCCCTGTTTATGTTGACAAACTTTCATGTGAAAATAAGGGTATGACAATGAATGGGGTGTTATATTCACAATTCTTCTTTAATTGCTGTTTAGTAACGACTACTAGTGTTATGCTACATACTAGGGGGCCAATGTAGAAAAGTAGAAAAATGTTAAACATAAATTATTGGAATGCTTTTTTTTATTCTGACTATATCAAGCAGTTAGCATCATATTTGAATGATTTGTACATGATAATTAAATCCTGCATTAAGTAAACACACAATGTGATAAGGACAAACAAAAACAAAATCTAGTACAAATACATACTGTGAGTGTCCTTTGCTCATAGTTGTAGACAACTGCCCGAATCTGAACTTGCTCATTTCTTACTGCACTGTAGGGCAACTTCAGGTCAACAAAGAAGCTCTTATATACAACAATCTCGTACGGTTTTGATACACAGATGCCTAGAGTTAGAAATAAATAAATAGAAAAAAGTTTCACGTTTTTTTGGTAAACAATGTGTTTTCAGTTTATTTATAAAGTTGCTTGATTCTCCACATTTTCCTGCAAATACCATGTGTAGAAATGGAATAACTAAATTAGCAAAACAAATTTGAAAAGTTCTGAAACTTTATATATATTCTGTAAGTAAAGTAGAAGAGAAAATCTGTATGTTTAATTGAGAAGATGACAGAATGAACTACAGAGGCACCCTGGTTTACAATCTTCTCAGCCTGTACCAAAATATCAAGACATTAACCTGGCCATCCACTTGCGTGTGTGTAATAATGTATATTTGCTAGGTGCTAAATTAATATTGTCAAATCGGACAACAACTTCTACCTTCTCCCTCAGATCAGCTGATAATCTTTGTCTTTGCTCTGCCTTAATTTCCATCTCTAATGCACACATACATGATTTCTCAAGGACTGCTCATCCTCTTGAATGCCCTTCCCCACCTTGTCCGACTTGACTCTTGTTTTCAGTCCTTCAAAAAATCTCTCAAGACCCATTTCTTCAGGGATTTCCTTCTCCATTCTTCTTTGCAAAAGCGATCCAAATCTGTCAGATTGCGAGGACATCTCCTGTCCACATCCCTCTTCAGATAACCCCACAGATGTCCAATTGGATTCAGGTCTGGGCTCTGGCTGGGCCATTCCAAAACGTTAATCTTCTTCTGTTGAAGCCACGCTTTTGTGGATTTGGATGTGTGCTTTTGGTCGTTGTCGTGCTGAAAGGTGAACTTCATCTTCAGCTTCCTGAAGCTGAAGACAGAAGCCTGAAGGTTTTGTGCCAAAATTGCCTGGTACTTGGAACTGTTCATAATTCCCTCCACCCTGAGTAAGGCCCCGGTTCCAGCTGAAGAAAGAAAGCCCCAAAGCATGATGCTGCCACCACCATGCTTCACTGTGGGTATGGTGTTCTTTGGCTGATGTACGGTGTTGTGTTTGCGCCAAACATACCTTTTGGAATTATGGCCAAACAGTTCAACCTTGGTTTCATCAGACCATAACACATTTTCCCACATGCTTTTGGGGGACTTGGATGTTTTTCTTTGTAAGAAAAGGGCTCCGTCTTGCCACCCTACCCCATAGCCCATTCATATGAAGAATACAGGAGATTGGTCTCACATGTAGCACACAGCCAGTAGTTGCCAAAAATTCCTGCAGTTCCTTTAATGTTGCAGTAGGCCTCCCTGACCAGTTTTCTTCTCGTCTTTTCATCAATTTTGGAGGGACGTCCAGTTCTTGGTAATGTCTCTGTTGTGCCATATTTTCTCCACTTGATGATGACTGTGTTCTATGGTGTATCTAATGCTTTGGATATTCTGTTGTACCCTTCTCCTGACTGATATATTTCAACAATGAGATTGCTCTTATGCTTTGAAAGCTCTCTGCGGACGATGGCTTTTGCTCTGAGATGCAACTAAACAAATATCATGTAAAACCTACTAGAACAGCTGAACTTTATTTGTGATTAGAGTCACTTTAAATGATGGCAGGTGTGTAATACTTCTACTTAACATGAGTTTGAATGTGATTGGTTAATTCTGATAATCGCTAAGGTGGGATTTGGAAGGGGAATTTGCAGGAAAGTCGCAGTTGGGGAAGAGATATTTCAAAATCCGCACTGATTTAGCTATAGATTACACAGGGCCGCAAAAACTCAATGGAGTTTGACCATTATGCTGTATAATGAATTTAAGGAATTAAAACCACAACTCTCATGTAAGCTCTAACTCACCTTTGTTTTTGCTGATGCTAACTCCTTGTAATACCCAGCTGGTGATGGAGTCTGGTATTCCTAGGGAGAAAGTTGTACTAGAAGAACGAGAATGAAAATGCTATTAATGGACTATACAAAAAATGCAAGGAGGATACTAAAAACTGTGTAGTTCATCCTTAATTTTATTTTCTTGTAAGTAGCATATCACAGCATACGGTGTTGCAGTCAAAGCTATGATATGTATATAGTGTCAAATAATCAGATTCAGCAACCACTAAAAATGCTACAATTAAATGTTACAGTCAAGTTTTCTAAATGATCAAAAAAGAAGGTATATAAACTTGTACCCAAGTCTTCACCCAACACACCCTTAAAAGCTAAAACTAGCACACATCGCATGCACAGTACCGGTATCATTGACAGATTAACCCTTCCATTGCCAAATGAAATGTAATAGGCAGCACTGTTGTGCAATATGGAAAAAAAAAAGTCTTAAAAAGAATCATTCCAATGCTGTCAGCTTTTTACTTTTTAAAAAATAAATTCAATACTGGCAATTATTAATGTATTATTATTGATGTTATTGTTATCGGTGATTGCTAAAATAGATATACATTTCTAGTCATGTATGTACGAAAAACAGTTGTAAAGCACATATGATGATAATGTTATTGTAGAGTTTTTTTTAAATATATAAATATATGTGAAGGCTGTATTTCAGTTCAAGATCATAGGAAGGAGGTCTGGACATTTTATGGCTAGTTTGGCACCATTTGAGGAAATTCAAAGTTGCATTTGCTATAAGTGCAATGTGCCCTAGGAGTTGAATCACTGACTAGTGAGTAAAACTTGGATGGGTAATTGTTCCCAAAAATACTAGTCCTCGAAAGGAAACCAGAGACATATTGACATATAGCATCATATTCACCTGGGACTCAAACCTCAGTTTGATTGGATTCAGACACTGCATGATATACCTTTCTTTTATTATCTTGCCAATTAAGAGACTATTTAAACTCTTGACACTTGCACTTCAATGTTCGTTCTTGCAGTAAAACCAAGCCGACAACAGTGCAGGTGCTTGCTCCTGACTTCTGCTAATGACCTCTGGCTTAGTATGACCTTGAAAGATATCTAGATCCGTTGAACTATACCTTTCAAATGTCTTGGTGCTGACTATGTCTTTGTCTTACTACTATTTTTCCTATACTGACTGGCACCATTATGTCTCCCTGTGGCTGACTCCTGGCCTGTGTGACTTTGTATTTCCTCACCAGCCATCTTCAACCCCTTCACCCATCTCCAGAGTCAAGGGTTACATCTGAGCATTATCAAGGATATTTATCCTCTTAACGCTAGCTATCTACAGTATTCTTGTGGCCATCCCTATTGCTCAAGTGTGTCCTGTCTGTGGTTGCTTGATTTACTGCTGAGTCCTGGTTCTCCTTCCCACTTTTGTTTACAGAAGCCAAGGCCATCTCCACAGGGTAATGACCATTCCTTGAAAATGTTTCCTACCAGTTTCTGTCTACTCTCAGATATGTTCCAGATATCTGTAAAATTTTGTATTACTGTTAAAGGCAATAAAAGTTCCTCCGACCTACCTTTCATCTGAGGATTTGAGTTTCACCGTTTCAAAGTAAAAACTTTCAGGGAAAAAACTCCTCAGTTCAACATCATCATCAGGTATGCAGTCCTCACATTCTGAATCATCGACTGTAATAAATAATACACCATTATATAACAACCAGATAGCTTAATTCCAACCATCAAACTCACCCTATACATAAAGGTACTGTGTCAGGCATTTTATAATGTGATGCAATGTCAGAATTTATTCTAAGTAAGCCCATCTGAGGGTAAATAGAAAGCTTCTAAGATATAGATTTTTAGTGTAAAGGGTATTTGTCAATACAACAAAGCAGGCAGCCAGCATGTATATCTAGAACTATTTATTGTTAGATACAGTTGTGTGAAAAATACATTCCCCTGTTCTTCTGCATTGTTGCATATTTTTGGTACTGAAAGTTTTTAGAATCTTTGACCTAACTGCATTGTGTTGGTCTTGTATTTATTAAAGAAATATATGCAGCATTTAATGCCCTGTTGTGATTTAGTAACCTTCCTTTAGTTATGGATCAGTCTCTTTTGTCCCATTTCTTCATGCAGAACTACTTTAACGCTAAGACAATTTTGAGATTTCAAACGCAAACAGACATCTCAGTGGGCTTTAGGTTTGGACTTTGATTAGGGCACTCCAAAGCTTGTACTTTCTTGCTCTTCACCCATTTTGATGTAAAATCGCTTGTTTCTGTGAGCAACTTAGCTGTGCACCTGGTCAGCAGGTGGCAGCAAATGGACATGTCTACTATAATTTTTGATATCTTGCGTTGGTATCCCTGGTTCTTAGAAAAAGTTTCTGTTCCTTTTTGCAGCCATTTTTGCCTGCACAATCTTATACTTAATGTTTCAATATGCTAAAGCTGTGGGACCCAGTTGTTTTTTTTATCTGCCGCTCACATATGGAATAACATGTTCAACACGTTTTCCAGAGTTATTCAGGAATGTCTTTCGAATCTTGTCGGCTAACATCTACAAGCCGGAACTGGCCCTTACATGGGTCTCGGTGGGTCCATGGGACCCAAGCGGCACTTTGGCAAACTGCCGTCCCAAGGCATGTTTTTTCAAGATAGATTTTTTGAGAAAGAGAAGCATTTCTTCACCTCTCTTTCTCTGTGAGAAAAGTATTCTCGATTATTCTGGCCTCTCTCTTCTGTTTTCATATTTTGCTCGCTGTTCCCCATGTCTTATTTCTTTGCCTGCTCCTACGTGAACTTCTGTGAGTTCACTGGAAAGGGGGATCCATTGTTCTCCATAGATCTGGGGGAAACTGGTGCTCTGCTCTATAAATATTTGCTCCCAACATGTTTGTTAGCTCTCTTCCCCAGCTTTAAATGCTAAGGAAAAACCCACCTCTTCAGAAAAGCTTACAATCTATCCTATCTATATCTTAAAAGAAACTACAGCACCTTCTGTGCCAGTTGTCTTATGTTTATTCATGCTATTGGTAATTTTGTTTATTTTCATTTTAACTTTGTATCCTTCCATCATTGTAATAACACTACATAATATGCTGCTGCTCTATAAATAAAATGTAAAAATAATAGCCTTTAAGAAGTGTTGAAAGCATAGACATGTGCTGCTGAAAAAGTGGTCTTGTCTGCATTATGGAAAATCCAGCCCTGAGCATATCTGTGGCCATCTCAGCATTCAGAATAGCTAAATTCATTAATTAAAACTATGTATAGGTTGGGAATATATTTATATATCTCAACAGCAATTACACCGATGACCAATTTAAACCTTAACCCCGTAGAAGCCAAGATGTGTCTCACCCAGCGTTTACTTTTCACCCTGCCCTACACCGGACTTAGCGCGCCCAGCTACCGCTTCCTCAGTTGGTGTCAGCACCACGTTAAAAAGACACAGAGCAACCAACAAACCCAACAAGCTTAATGCTAGCTTCATAGTGCCATTCAAAATGTTTAATAGGCCTTTGGGGTCGGCTTTATTCTTGAACAGGGGAAGGAGGCTAGTTCAACCTAATTAAACCCATTTATGGATAACCTTTAGCATAGCTAGTCATTCTGCTTATGTCCTGGGTTCTATTTTAACCCTTAGCCTTTTTGATCTTGTGTCCCTATATTTTTTTCCTTAATAGCTTCTTTAATAGTGTCTGTCTTAAAATCAAACGGTACAGTATGGATAAAGTAGCTAATATAACATTGCTTACATCTTGCTGATTCTAAGTCTTCACTATGTTGAGCTCTCAGTTCTTCGGCATGTTGGCAGCACTCAAAAAACAAATCTACACACTCCTTCTCCATGCGAACATGGTCTTTTCTCTTTATACAGGACAGGGCCATAGGGCTATCTTGCATCCCAGCCAAACAGCATGGTCTCAGATGAGCAGGGGATTCATTAGCTAGAAAACAGGCCACAATTTGTAGATCAAATGAGAAACACATAGAAACATAAGATCAACTGAATAACACAAGCAAACCCTGCATTGTGGGTATACTGGTATCTCAGTCCAGCCCAGTTGCCCGGGCAAGTTCCTGCAGGCCGGATAAAAACTTGTGGCACGACGGATGTGGCCGTAGTGTGGAGAACCCTGACCTAGAGGGTAAGATCACAGAAGGTGGACGTTTTTCTGGAAAGTGTTATATAGGCATGCATTTGGGAGACTTCAATTTCTGAAAAAAATGATCTAACTTCCTTTATTAGTGTTAAAATCAGTAAAGCTAACATGAAAGTGTTAGTTCATAAAAATACTTTGCAGCAGAAACAAATGTGTAAGAAGGGTTCGGTGGGTACATGACTATTTCATTATTATTAAATTACTTCAATATTACGATTTAGTTCGAAACGGGAAAGGGAAAATTCATTTCATTATGAAAATACTGGTCTAGAATCATCAAGATAAAGGTGTTAGGAAATTATAAAAACCATCAATACCTTTTTTTCGCTTTGCTTCAAATATCATTATTGACCTACGACTTCTGCCAAGTTGTTCTAAAGAACAATTAAAATCTGCAAAACAAAATTCACACAAGCAGACTTGGTATTATAACCAGCCCTGGAACCTTAAAGTATAAATGACCTATGTGTGCCACCCTTATGCTTTCTTACACAAGGATGGGATCTGCTACACAAGTGGCAATATAGGTCCATGGGAGATTTCACCTGGCATTGGCCTGGCTTGCCTTTCAACAGATCTTTAATAGGAATGTATCAAGTCCATCATCAGGAAAGTTTTGGTGGAGCTTTTGATTTACGTAACATTTAAGTATGTTGTATGAAAAGCATGTGCGCAAAGAAATTAACCCCTTAAGGACAATGGGCGGTCCCAAAACCCAGTGAAATCAATGCATTAAATTAAGGGGTTAAAATCAAAAAACAAGATTGTCTCTTGGAATCATTTATCACGTTTGCTTTATGAAGAACATGTTCGTTTTACAAGTTTTAAATGCAGTGTTTTTGGTGAATGTGTGTTTGACACAAGGAAAAAACAACCAGCTGCAGAAAGGCCCATGGCACCTGGTTTTGGTCTCCTCAAAACATTTCAGTAGTCCTTTTTTAGGGTCGGCACACCATCTTATATTGTAGGGCCACATCATAAAGCAAAGGAGGAATCACTAGTGAAGAGGTTTGTGCTGGCTCCATCTAAATGCACCACCAGGAATTAAAGGGGATTTGAGGCAGGTACAACCAGGCTGGGGGCCCACTGAAAGTATACATTTGGGCCTTTTGTTGACTAAATATGTTTTATGTAAATCAAAGTTTTTTTATTGTTTTATGACACAAAGTGTAAGGGAAAAACCAAAACACAATGGGGAAAAAGGGGGATAGGACAAAAAGGCAAAAATGGACAGCCCATGGTTATAGAAATACATCGCGAGTCCCTGACGCAGCAGGGTAAATTACCGTATTTGCTCGATTATAAGATGACCCTGATTATAAGACGACCCCCCAAAATCTGAATATTAATTTATGAAAAAAAGAAAAAGCCTGAATATAAAACAACCCTGTAGGAAAAAAGTTTTACCAGTAAATGTTAGTTCATGTCAACTATGTGAACAATTGTTTGTTAATAAAAGCTATGATTGTAAAAATATTTTGTTTTTTTTTCAACCTGCCCCCCTCAGTTATGCACATCTGCCCCCAAGCTTGCCACTCTGCCCCAGAAATGCCTTATATCCCATATATACCACTGTGCCCCATGATATGCCTTTTAACCCTCTAAATGCCACTGTGCCCCATGATACGCCTTTTAACCCTCTATATGCCACTGTGCCCCATGATATGCCTTTTGACCCCCTATGTGCCACTCTGCCTCCAGAAATGCCTTATACCCCTATATGCCACTCTGGCATTTAGTGGGTTAAAAGGCATATTATGGGGCAGAGTGGCATATAGGGAGGTAAAAGGCATTTCAGGAGGCAGAGTGGCATTAAAGTGGTTAAAAGGCATTTCACAGAGCACTCTGCCTCCAGAAATGCCTTACACCCCCCATGTAACACTCCCCCTCCCTCCTCCAAACTTACCGGTGCTTCTGAGTTGGGGGGGGCGCATAACACAGGAGGATCCAGGTCCCCTGCATCTGAGCCCCCGGTGCTTAGTCCGGGCAGCATGTAGACCTATTTGAGGTCTAATTATAAGACGACCCTGATTATAAGACGAGGGGTATTTTTCAGAGCTGGAAAAACCTCGTCTTATAATCGAGCAAATACGGTACATTGTCGCATCCACAAGCAGTAGAACAGCATTAGAAAAGAGAGAACCCAGCACTAGAATCTAATTCCCCCAGATCAATTAGAGCAACAGCAATCGGGTAGAGGGGTCCATTAAGTATTGGGACCAGTAGAACCAGGTCCGTCTATGTCGCTCACCCTGCCGATCAGATCGGGCCACCAACTCCTCCAGACAGGGCCGGACTGGGACTGAAAAGCAGCCCTGGAAAAATTTGGAGAGCAGCCCCATATAGTTTATCTCACGGTGAAGCTCTTATACCCACACGCACCCCTTATACACACCCGAGTCACACTATGTGCCATTCTTTTTATCTCATTATTTGTATTAAAATGCCAGAAAGCAAAAGTGTTAAAAGGCCCTAATAAATGAAATACATTACACATAATGGGATCAAAACATTTACTACTGCGAACATTTTTAGATGAAAGAGTTCCATTTTATTCAGTGGAACAAAACACTGATCACATTATTCTTCACGATATTCTGGTAAGAAACTTTTATTTCTTTATTAATTCATGTAGACTATTTTTTCCATATTTAATAAAAGCTATGATTGAGACATGTTTGGTTTTTACTTCCTTTCATTTTACAACCTACCCCCGAGTTATGCACATCTGCCCCCAGGCTTGCCACTCTGCCCCCTGATATGCCTTCTAACCCCCTATATGCCACTCTGCATCCAGAAATGCCTTATACCCCCTATATGCCACTCTGTCCCATGATATGCCTTCTAACCCCCTATACGCCACTCTGCCATATAGGGGATTAAAAGGCATATCATGGGACAGAGTGGCATATAGTGGGTATAAGGCATTCCTGGAGGCAGAGTGGCATGAAGGTGGTTAAAAGGCATATCATGGGGCACTCTGCCCCCAGAAAAGCCTTATGCCCCCCTATATGCCACTCTGCCTCCCTGATATGCTTTATACCCTCCTATATGCCACTCTGCCCCATAATATGCCTTTTAATCCCATATATGCCACTCTGCCTCCAGAAATGCCTTTTACTCCCTATGTCACTCTGCCTCCAGAAATGCCTTATACCCCCCATATGCCACTCTGCCTCCCTGATATGCCCCAACCCTCCTATATGCCCCTCTGCCCCGTGATATGCCTTTTAACCCCCTTTTTGCCACTCCACCTCCAGATATGCCTTTTGACCCCCTATATGTCACTCTGCATCCAGAAATGCCTTATACCCCTATATGCCACTCTGTCCCATGATATGCCTTCTAACCCCCTATATGCCACTCTGCCATATAGGGGGTTAAAAGGCATATCATGGGACAGAGTGGCATATAGGGGGTTAAAAGGCATATCATGGGACAGAGTGGCATATAGGGGGTATAAGGCATTTCTGGAGGCAGAGTGGCATGAAGGGGGTTAAAAGGCATATCATGGGGCACTCTGCCTCCAGAAAAGCCTTATGCCCCCTATATGCCACTCTGCCTCCCCGATATGCTTTATACCCTCCTTTATGCTCCTCTGCCCCATGATATACCTTTTAACCCCCTTTATGCCACTCTGCCTCCAGATATACCTTTTGACCCCCTATATGTCACTCTGCATCCAGAAATGCCTTTTACCCCTATATGCAACTCTGGCATATAGGGGTTAAAAGGCATATCATGGGACAGAGTGGCATATAGGGGGATATAAGGCATTTCTGGAGGCAGAGTGGCATAGAGGGGGACACACTTACATACACACACATGCCGATTTTTTTTGTTTTTAACAAATACAAAAAACATTATACGGTACAAAAAATACATTATTTTACTCACCTTCTACTTCTCTTGACTTCCTGGTAGCTGCACACTGTTCTCCTCTATGCTGACAGGATGCCACTGACCTGACATCCGGTGCTGCAGCAGTGCGAGGGGGCGGAGCTTCCACCTCACGCGGCTCCCATCACTATGCAGCCATCAGACTGCCGAGAATGTAATCTAAACGGCCGATGCGTGCTGATGCCGCCGGCCGGAGCTACTTTAACACTTTTTTTTTTTTATTTATATGGTAAGCTGGATCGGCTTGCCATATAAAGTAAAAAAAAAGTATTAAAGCAGAGCTGGCCGGCGGCATCAGCACGCATCGGCCGTTCAGATTACATTCCCAGCAATCTGATGGCCGCATAGTGATGGGAGCAGCGTGAGGGGTGAAAGGTCAGTGCGAGGGGGCGGAGCTTTCACCCCTCACACTGCTCCCATCACTAGACAGCCATCGCACACGGCTGCTGGGTGCTGATGCCGGCCGGGCGGCCGGCCGCATCAGCACCCAGCGGCTGCTTTGATTAGATTTCGGGCAGCCTGGGGGGCAGCTCAGCGGCTGTCTTCATGGCCGCCCAGCCCACGGACCTTCCGGCCCACCGGGAAATTTCCCGGTATCCCGGTGGGCCAGTCCGGCCCTGCCTCCAGAGCCTGCACCTTCTCCACCCTTAGTACACATTCCTTAAACGAGGGTGGGGTGACAGTACCCCAATGCAAGGGAATCAAGGCTTTAGCCTCATCCAGCAAATGTCTGAGCACTGACTTTTTATACACAGAAATAGACAGGGGGGTATGATGTAGCAAGTAACTGGCAGGGTCAAAAGGAGGCGGGTGAAATTCGGAAGGATGCCTTGGATAGCTCTCCAAAAAGGAACAATAAGGGGACATTCCCACCAAATATGTAGAACTGTCCCCACCGACAATCCACACCTCCAACATGATCAGGGAACATGGTATGTACGCGAGAGGGCGTGCGGTACAAGCGCGTGAGCATTTTATAAGATAGCTCCTGTGACCTGGTACTAAGGGAGCAACCATGCGTCAAAGTGAGGATTTTCCCCCATTGCGCCACAGTGAATGACATACCGAGGTCCGATTCCCACCTACCCACGTAGGCCGGCAAACTACCATCACCCACATTCAAGAGCAATTCATACAGCAGGGAAATCCTATGAGGGGCTAAAGCATCTTTCAAATATAACAACTTAAAAGGAGTGGGGTCCCTGACAAGGTTGGGGTTTTGAGGAATAGAGGCAACGTAAGCTCTCAGTTGCAAATAATGAAGAGTCTGAAGCGCAGTCGGGGCAGCGTCACAAACAAGGGTCGACAGAGGCCGGAGTCGAGGACCCTGCATATAGGACCGCAACGTCGGCCTGTCTCCCAGAGCCAACACCAGAAAAGACCCACCAGTCATACCCGGGGGAAAGTCAGGGTTGTGCCGCAACGGCGTCTGCGGCGAAGGATAGGTCAAGATCCTGTATTTACGAGAAGCAGAATGGAGAACCGCCAAAGTTGCTAAAAGAAAAGGATGCCCCCGCCTTCCTCCGAGCCACAGACAGCTCAAGCCAGGGAAGCACCTGTATCGGCACAGATGCGGCATCCTCCTCCAGGGTCACCCACAACTTATGGACAGGGCGGCAGTTCCAAAAATATGTTTTGGTATGTTATTGACGTGACTTTCCTTCCAGGCTAAAAGTTGCCAGGTTTCCTTGTCGTTACCTTTTCTAGCAGGTGTCTCGATTCCAGTGGTGGTTGTGAAATCCAGTCCTGCATCCTGAAAGACACTTAAAGCATTTGCTCCACTGCCAGCAGTGCATCCAATATCTTTCGATTCCACAGCATCCCATATCTAAATGTAAAATACAGTAGATACTTTTTAAAATGCTGGAGCTTTTTTGTTATGCAAATGTAATATTTACAAGGACAGCATTGTCCATGACATGGATGTTGTAATTCTTTGGTGCATTAACTAAAATGTGTGTCGACAAAGCCTTTTGATGCCTTCCCATGGTTATTAGGTGTGTGCTACCAATGTAGTCTAATGGGAATTCAACTCATCACACATATAAACAAGCTAAATAAGTAACAGGCTCTGTTCATGCTTTTTATTAAAATAAAACGTGTGGATGATTTTGTTTTTATAGTTTTTTTTATTCTTATAAAAATATTTCAGGCTTTTTTGCTCATTGTTCTTTTATTTTCCACTCATTGGAATAAACAATATAATGGTTGACATGGGGATGACAGTTCTTTCACTCACAAATGGCAAATTCACCAATCAGAACAAATTCTGTTAATGAGGTTTCGTATTTTGTTATTCTTACCTTGTCCTGGGTGAACTTATACTTGTTATTTAAGGTAAACACAGCCTTGTCCACGACAGCCAAACCGATTGTCGCCCCTGGGTCACCTGTCAAAGAAAAGGATGCCGTGTCTTTGGGACTGTATGTGGGACTGTTCTCCTTAGATATAATGTTTAGCTGTGAATAAAAGAAGTCTTTGAGTATCCAGCAAGCATTCACCACAGTAATTGCTTTAAAGTTTTACCACACATACAGTGTAATGTATTTTCATTAATGAGCAAGCAAAATTGCTAAAAATGTTATTTCAGAAATGTTTTATCTGTACAGTACTATATAACACAAAACAGGTATAGCCACCATATACCTCTTTTACTTATTCACTAAGTTTGGGGATGCAGTTGGGTTTGACATTTCAACTGTACCAATTTGCACCATCTGCATATAGATGATACGGGAAGCCAAATGTGTTTATTTATTTATTAGTTTTCCAAGAAATTAAGTGTAAAGAGAGAAGAGGAGAGAGCCAGGGACTGACCCTTAAGCGGCATCAACAGAAAGGGGAAGAAGTGACAATGAATTGCCAGAGAAGCTGAAAGAGAAGGAGTGGTTAGACAGATATGAGGAGATCCAGGAGAGAAACCAGACTGTAGAGGGTCAAGGAGGGACTTAAAGTATATATTATATAATATACACAGAGACAAGCCCACACTTTACCCCCCATACCTTGATGAGTCCCTTCTCCCACTTTCAGTACAAGCTGCCTCTCTACTCAGTGGCATAACAAAAAATACCAGGGCCCTCTGCAAGATGTAAGGTTGGGACCCCGAAGCTCCTTCTACACACATAGTAACATACTTATACATACGCTATTATACTTACACACAATAACATACTTACACGCACAGTAACATACTTACACGCACAGCAACATACTTGAACACACTAACATACCTATTTACACTTAAACACTCACAACCTACCTACCTGCCCCCTCAAGCTCTTCGCACACTATGTCTGGGCGCTAAAAAAAAGATGTTATACACTGGCATGGAGACTCAGCGTGTTGGGCCTGAGAAAGCGCGGCTCGTAGCACCAGATTAGGGTTTTGTCCGAGGGGTTGTGGAGCTGCTCTTGGGGACTCCTTTAAACCAGTGTATGTACTACTGCGGGGTCATTCATTCAGGGTGCTTCAGTTACTGGGCGCCTGGAAGCCATGCATGGCGCCAGAACCGCGCCAGGCTCAATGCAAGCCTACAGCCAAGCAGGTACACCAAGGTGAGAGAGCAGGGTGGCCTGTTTGGGCCTGGCATTCTAGTAAAATTCTTGACATTTTTCTTATAACAATCCATGATTCAGGACCTTAGATACAGCTAACCTAGCTTAGTTACTAAAATAACTAGCTGCAACAAAACATTTCAATATTAAGGTGGGATTCTGGTTTGGGACATTGTCTTAATATTGATGAAAATACCAGTTTGTCCTAAACTGTACTTACAGTTCCTTTACATGATCTCCTCATACGCATCTGTATGGAATCGGAGACTATTTCAATATAATTCGGTTGGTTATAGGATAGGTAGTAGTACGCCACAATTCTGAAGGATGGCAGCATGTCAGGAGATACATTAATTCTTACAGCAGTGACCGTTTGGTCAGTCTTGTTCTCAATCTTTGTCTGCAGAATTTTTCCCCTGCTCATAACCTACCAAAGAAGTGTAGAGATTAATAAAATCATTGATCAACTAATATATAATCGGGCACACAGATTCCCGCGTGCACGGATGCTCAAAAAGCTAGTTTGGGAGATTATTTCAGCTACACAATAGATGTCTGTGGCTAGTTGCAAGTGATTTGGAGTCAAATTTTATAGTTAATCTTACCAATTTAAGTATGAATTATGAAGGATTTATGCTTATATTGTGAAATGGTCTGCATTACACCTAGTTATATTAGTCAGATCAAATATTTCCTCTAACATCGACTTTAATGCAGCCCATCATTAAGTGAATAAATGTCAAAATGTTATTAGAGCAACTGATGATAACAGGAAAATATTAGATGATTTAGATCAGTGGTCTACAAACTGTGGCCCTCCAGGTGTTTCAGGACTACAACTCCCATACGCCTCTGCCAGCCTCTTAGCTGGAGGAGCATTATGGGAGATGTAGTCCTGCAGCAGCTGGAGGGCCACAGTTTGAAGACCCCTGATTTAGATGAACAAAGAGTATTGTATTCAGAACAGAAGTGATCATTTTAAGAGAATCGTTAGAATGGAACGCAGTAATGGAAGTATTATAGGCTGGTTCAAGTATGGAACCTCACAGCAGTGATGCTTTTGGAATACAAAATTATTTTTAATTGTAGGTAAACAGAAGAGGGCATTTGGGATTATTTATTTAAATGGTAAATCATTTTATGTCTCATAAGAAGATGGAAAATAGCTCCTACACATTAGACAAAACATCAATTAAGGGTTCTAGCATGTGAAACCTTATCACATCTGTTATTGTATCCTCATCTGTTGATTTTTTCAGTCTCTATGGCAATAGAATTATGACTACACACTAATAAAAAAAAAACATATTGTGTGAAATGGAGTTCTAGAGGTGGTCATGTATTGCATCTTAAAAAATCTCTTTTAAACTAAATAAATATATATTAAGTTCTACAATAGTATACAAAGTAATTGTTTATGATAGCAAGTCTTTTTTTTTATTCCTAGTGATTCTGCTGTAAACATAAGTAAAATATCTCCTATTTTTAATATTTTTGCATTAATACAAAAGAGTTGAACCTTACCAGGATAGTGACATATTTAATTTCCTTCCTTATCTCATCGCTGGTACTTTTTATATGTAGATTGACATCAAGATCTGTACCGACATCTATTGTTCTAACATCAATATGGAGGAAGTTGTGGAATGGTTTTGCCGGCTCGTATGCTTTAGCTATCATTCTTGCCTTGGCTTGCTCACCATGTAGTCCATCCACTGCTGTAGAGACCTACAAAGCAACTCAATAATGATCAGTTAATCCAGTCAAAGTTGAGGCTCAAGTTGTTACATACTTCCAAGTATTCTACTTTAGGGGGGACTGTTTTGGGACCCAAACCCTCTGTCCTTCTTTCACTGGGTCTCCCTTCTCTTGAGCACCAGCATGTTTGAGTGTTCTACAGCCCTGAAAGCCACAATTATGTGCACAAAAAGTGCAGAACATGGGATGGATTCAGCCTGGCTGGAGTAATTCAATAGCAATCTTTGCATAAATCACAGTGGACAGAACTGTACAAATCAACTTGTAAACTCATCTGTGATAGGTAGTGAAAATAAGTGGATGAACAAGGCCAGGGCTTAGTGTAGCCAGTATTGTATGTTGCCCGTTAGTATTATGAATGTCTGCTTTATCTTTTATGCTTACCACTTGGGTTCCAGATACTCTCTGCCCACCCAACCTTCTCACTGTACACTTCCTGACCCCTTAAAGTCTACATGCACAGCTCCATCCTATGTTAAACAGACCTCAAAGTCTGAAAGATTGCCCAGAAGGTTTTGCGTTAACAAATGCTTACATCAACAACAAGTTCTTTACTGTTGCCCTCTGTGTTGATCGATAACATTGCCAGTCCATCTTCAGATGTAGTCCCTTTCCCGTCTTTACAAGACACAGTAATTTTATTTGCTGGTGTCATGTCAGGATTAGTAACAGAAACCTAAACAAGATAATATGCTGCTAAGTAAAAATAAATAATAGAATTCTTATTCAGGACAAGGTCAAACTGGTACTTTATTAAACAGAGCTACTTAACACCCATTAATAAAACAGTTAATGTATGCATGTATTGGATTAAAATAACAATATGCATTTTATAAGGTAATAATGTGATTATGGATAGAGCCAAATATTTTCCCAGATTTACCAAAATCAGATTATTTAGGAGTATACCCTGACAAAACTGCACCCTAAAGATTAGCCATTCATTGGGAAATTGGTACCTAGCACAAAGCATAAAATGTTGACTTATCTCAAACGTTTGTTTTTTTTTCTGTTCCTTTTAAGTGTGAATATGAATAATATTTGTTATATATGGCTCATGTGGTCTGCCTAGTGCAAAGACCTGGTGGGGGGAGCTAAAATCATGTTCTGCCCCATGTTAGAAACCAAATGCAATTGGGACCGGGGTGCAAGAAAACCTGGTTCACATAGTAGGTGTGGTAAAGTGTATGGGAGCGTGGTTGATGGTATATATATCTCACCTGGTTACCTCTGCCAGGCATGGTAGCAAACCCAGGTGCTCTCAGGTGAGGCTTCCTAAGCCTGTTACTGGGGAGGAAGCCTTAAAAGAGAGGGCTGTTAAGTTTGCAGAGGAAGGGAGAAACTGAATGAAGGAGCAGCTACAGCAAGCGCTGCAGCTCACCAGGTATGAAGCTTTACCCCATACAAAACTGGTTACTTTGCTTTGCGTCAGACCTTAGGCTGCTAGAGAGGTATCCTGCTGTTTAGTTAGAGCCGGACAGGCTTATAGTTTGTTTTGTTTACAAGGTGCTCTGTGACTACAACATCTAAATAAACGCGCTTTTACGTTGGAAACCTGTGTGAAACTGTCATTGCCGCCCCATGCGTGAGCTGTCCCCTACAATTGGTGGAGAACGCGGGCAGAGTGGTGCTAGGAGCAACGGCAGGACAAAACACAGCATCTGAATTTTGTGGACATTTAAAGGGCCGGAAGCATATGTCCTGAGTGAAGGCTGCAGCACTGTAAGGCCCATCCGGCACAATGGAGGAAGTGATAAAGCAGCTGATACAGGCTAACCTGAGACATGAGCAGGCCTTGGAACAGCAACGGAAGTTTCATGCAGAGGCTTTTCACGCCCAGCAACATGCGCAACAGCAGACTATGGCCCAACAACAGGAAACGAATCGCCTGTTAATGGAGCAGATTGCTGCGCTCAGAGAGACTGTTGTGGCTCAGTCCCAACAAGTGGAGGCAAGCCCCCTTGAGACTGTTAACGTGAGGAGGGCCGTTCAGCGGGGCTTACAAAAAATGACACCCGACGACGACGTTGAGGCATACCTCACCGTATTTGAGAGAGTGGCGGAGAGAGAGAGATTGCCAGTTGCAGAGTGGGCAGAAGTGATTGCACCCTTCCTGACTGGTGAACCGCAAAAGGCCTACTATGACCTCGGGGAGCAGGATGTCCGGGACTTTACAAAACTAAAAATGGAGATCCTTGCTCGCCTGGGTGTTACGCCCGCTGTTCGGGCCAAGAGAGTCCACTGTTGGAAATACACCATGGACAAGCCTGCCAGGTCCCAGATGTATGATCTGATTCATCTTGTACGCAAGTGGCTGGAACCAGAATCCACTACACCAGCCCAGATTGTGGAAAAGGTGGTAGTGGACCACTGCCTCCGCGCCCTCCCGGCGGAGCTACAACGGTGGGTTGGGCATGGAGACCCCAGAACTGCTGAGCAGCTTGTCAACATGGTGGAAAGGTTCATAGCAACCGAGGACTTCCTCCGTGAGGTCCCTGCGGCACCAACACCTTCCAAGACTGTCAGACCCGCGACATCTTTGGGTAAGAGAGTTCCAGCTGGAGGTGTATGGAAAAATGTGAGAGAGAGCAGGGCTCTAGAGTTTGGGCAAGGGCAAAAGACTGATCCTGAACCCCTGGGACCCCACAATCCTAGAAAGGGCTCCCTACTAAGGAGGCCAGGGACCCCCCAGTGCTGGAGGTGCCATGAGTGGGGACACATAGCCGCCTATTGCCCTCTTAACTCAGAGCCCATGGTGTGTGACGCTAGTCGGCGTCAGTCCCTGTTTGCAGAACCTGTTTGTGCAGCCATTCCAGAATTAGAGACTGAGCCGCATTTTTGTATGGTGAAGATAGGTGACTGCTCCGTGAAGGCACTTTTGGACTCGGGTAGCCTGGTGACTTTGGTTCGGGCTGGCCTTGTGACTATGGACTACGTGCCGAACAAGCACATAAGAGTGCTATGCATCCACGGGGATATTGTAGCTTACCCTGTGGCCCCCATTAAGTTGGTGACCCCATCTGGAACTGTGACCTACGAAGTCGGAGTTGTAAAAAGGTTATTTTAGGCCGCGATTTCCCCTTGTTCTGGGAGTTGTGGAGAAGGGGGAACGTTTCTGCAGCTGGGGAACAAACTCCGGCAGAGTCTGTAACCCTCCCTGTAAATAATGGGTCAGGTGAGACGGCCATTGGGAACAATGATACCAGTAAGGGGCATGATGAAAAGGATCTAGGCCCACCTGAAATGTATAGTGAAGATTCTTTCCCCTTGCAGGTGTTAGCTGGGGAGGAAGAAGAAGAAACTTCCCTACCCGGCCAACAGGTCTTAGATTTAGAAATGTCTCGGGGTAACTTCGGGACCGAGCAAGTGAGAGACCCCACTCTGGGAACTGCACGGGCAAATGTCACGGTAGTAAATGGGGTACCACAGGAACCCGAAGCTGACCAGAAATTTCCGCATTTTGCCATGAATGGGGATCTAGTGTACCGGGTCACCAAAGTTAACAAGGAAATTGTGGAACAGCTTCTGGTGCCAAAACCATACCGACACCTGGTGCTGGACATAGCCCATAACCATGTGTTTGGGGGGCACTTGGGGACTAATAAAACACAAGAGAGGGTCCTCCAAAGGTTTTATTGGCCTGGGGTATATGAAGAAGTAAAAAGGTATTGTGAGTCATGCCCCACATGCCAGAAGAGTGCCCCAACACCACACTTCCGTAGCCCCTTGGTGCCACTTCCCATCATTGAAGTACCATTTGAGAGAGTTGCCATGGATTTGGTAGGGCCCATTGTCAAATCTGCTAGGGGACACCAATACATTTTGGTTGTCTTGGATTATGCTACCCGGTACCCAGAGGCGGTACCCTTAAGAAACATGGCCTCCAAAAATATTGCTAGGGAGTTGTTTTACATGTTCTCTCGCACGGGGATCCCTAAAGAAATTCTTACTGACCAGGGTACGCCCTTTATGTCACGGGTCATGAAAGACCTGTGTAAGTTGTTTAAAATCACTCACCTCCGTACCTCAGTGTACCACCCTCAAACAGACGGGTTAGTGGAGAGGTTTAACAAAACCCTAAAGCATATGCTAAAAAAGGTGGTAGAAAGGGATGGTCGGGATTGGGACTGTCTATTACCCTACCTCATGTTCTCTATCCGGGAGGTGCCCCAAGCGTCTACAGGGTTTTCCCCCTTTGAGTTAGTGTATGGCCGACATCCACGGGGTTTGTTAGATATTGCCAAAGAAACTTGGGAGACCGAGGCCACCCCATATAAGAGTGTTATTGAACATGTGGCTCAGATGCAGGAGCGAATAGCGACGGTGATGCCTATAGTTAAAACGCATCTGCAAAGAGCGCAGGAGGCCCAGAGCAGAACTTATAACAGATCTGCCAGGTTGAGGGCCTTTAATCCTGGGGACAGGGTCCTGGTTTTAGTGCCCACCGTTGAAAGTAAGTTTTTAGCCAAGTGGCAGGGTCCCTATGAGGTTGTAGAGAAGATGAGTGAGGTGAACTACAAGGTCCATCAACCGGGCAGGAGAAAACCCTTCCAGGTTTACCACGTAAACCTGATCAAGCCGTGGAAAGAGCGGGAGTCTTTGGGGGCGACCCAGGCAGGGGTCAAAGAAGTGGGGCAACCAGTTCCCCCAGTAACCATAGGAGAGGCACTGTCAGTGCCCCAGAAGCAGGAGGTGAGGGAGTTCCTGCAGGAAAACAGACGAAAGTTTTCGGACCTACCTGGCCGTACCCACCTCATAAAACACCATATTAAAACTGAGCCTCACAGTAAAGTGAACCTGAAGCCATACAGGATACCAGAAGCCCGTAGAGAGGCGGTATCCACGGAGGTCAGGCGCATGCTTGAATTAGGTGTTATTGAGGAATCTACTAGTGAGTGGTCAAGCCCCATAGTGCTAATCCCAAAGCCCAACGGGACGTGGAGGTTCTGTAATGACTTCAGGAGATTAAATGAGGTCTCAAAGTTTGATGCGTACCCCATGCCCCGAGTGGATGAACTGGTTGAGAGGCTTGGGAAGGCAAGGTACATTACAACACTTGACCTTACAAAGGGCTATTGGCAGATACCGTTAACTGAGGAGGCTAAAGAGAAGACTGCCTTTTCCACTCCAGAGGGCCTGTTCCAGTATGTTGTGATGCCATTTGGGTTACATGGGGCCCCTGCTACCTTTCAGAGGCTGATGGATCTGATTTTGAGACCACATCGTGATTATGCCGCTGCTTACCTGGACGATGTGGTAATTTTTTCGTCTGACTGGAAAAGTCACCTCGGTAAGGTACAGGGCGTGTTAGACTCCATTAGTGATGCAGGCCTAACCATAAACCCTGAAAAATGTGCAGTGGGTCTGGAGGAAGCAAGATACCTGGGTTATATCATTGGTAGGGGGCTGGTTAAACCCCAGATCAATAAGATTGAGGCGATACAGAACTGGCCTAGGCCAGTAACAAAGAAACAAGTGAGGGCTTTCCTTGGCATAACCGGGTACTACCGTCGGTTCGTGCCCAATTTTGCCTCCATGGCCACACCATTGACAGACTTAACAAAGGGTGGTAAGTCAGTGATGGTAAAGTGGAACCCCGAGGCAGAAAGGGCTTTTCAGAGTCTGAAGTCTGTCCTGTGTGACCAGCCAGTGCTCGTTTCCCCTGATTTTAGGAAACCATTTCTGGTTCAGACAGACGCGTCTGCTAGAGGTTTGGGGGCAGTTTTGTCACAAGTGGTTAATGGGGAAGAACACCCAGTGCTGTACTTGAGTAGGAAACTGACCCCAGCCGAGGAAAATTATGCCATAGTGGAAAGGGAGTGTCTCGCCATCAAGTGGGCGTTGGAGTCCCTGAGATATTATCTCCTGGGCAGGGAATTCGTGTTGGTGACTGACCATGCTCCTCTGGCATGGATGAAACAGAATAAGGAGAGGAATGCAAGAGTGACCAGATGGTTTCTCTCCTTGCAAAATTTTAGATTTACGGTGGAGCATAGACCAGGGAAGTTACATGGGAATGCGGATGCGTTGTCCAGGGTGTACTGTATGGTTGCTGACGCTGTCCAGACCTCTGGTCTGGAGTCGACGGGGGGGGATATGTGGTAAAGTGTATGGGAGCGTGGTTGATGGTATATATATCTCACCTGGTTACCTCTGCCAGGCATGGTAGCAAACCCAAGTGCTCTCAGGTGAGGCTTCCTAAGCTCGTTACTGGGGAGGAAGCCTTAAAAGAGAGGGCTGTTAAGTTTGCAGAGGAAGGGAGAAACTGAATGAAGGAGCAGCTACAGCCAGCGCTGCAGCTCACCAGGTATGAAGCTTTACCCCATACAAAACTGGTTACTTTGCTTTGCGTCAGACCTTAGGCTGCTAGAGAGGTATCCTGCTGTTTAGTTAGAGCCGGACAGGCTTATAGTTTGTTTTGTTTACAAGGTGCTCTGTGACTACAACATCTAAATAAACGCGCTTTTACGTTGGAAACCTGTGTGAAACTGTCATTGCCGCCCCATGCGTGAGCTGTCCCCTACATAGGCTACAAACCATAAGGCCAGTAAACCAACTGGTACTCATTTACTTATACACAATGTTGTTTAGGTTTTTTTATATATAATACATTAGTATTTATATGAAACACAAACCAGAAGAGGACAATATGCTTACTGTAAATCTGAAAGGCATGCCAGGTTTAAAGTAGCGAGATGTTTTGGTAAATGCAATACTATATGGTGAAGAGACAATTTTGATGCCTGTTTTGTGTGTCTGGACATAATCCCCACCTGAAATGGAAAAGGGAAAATGAATCACTATTGTAGGAACATAAAGGAAAGACATTCAGCAAGCACATTATTGCACTTTGTAAATGGTTTATGCAACAGTGAAACCTTCTATTCTAAGCACTAATAAAAATATCCATTGCACCCATGAAGCATTTAACATGAATTACATTTTTATTCCCTTGCAAAAAATTACTGCAGGTTTTCTGAAGTAATACTGCAGTTTTTTGGACATGAAAAAACTGCAATACTGTACTTTTACTGCAGTATTACTGCATATTTACTGCACTTTTACTGCATTTGTACTTCACTGTACTGCAGTTTTACTGCAGTTATTTATGTACGGAAGTACAAATGCAATAAAGCTGCAGTACATTGAAGCACAACTGTAGGTTTGCAATATAAAAAAAAGTGCAGTAAATGTGCAATAATACTGCAGTACAGTGAAGTACAAATGCAGTAAATGTGCAGTAATACTGCACTAAAAGTGCAGTATTGCAGTTTTTTCATGTCCAAAAAACTGCAGTATTACTTCAGAAAAACTGCAGTATTTTTTGTAAGGGTTTTCTCTGGTGGGTACAAGGGGCGGACTGAGACGATCTAGGGCACCGGACAACAAAAAGTCACGGGCTCCCCATGGTGATTTCCCTCCATTAGCCATGCCCTAGTATGGCACACCTCTTCCTGGTTAAGAAGAAACAGAAGATGGTGCAGGGTCACTATATACTAATCCAGACACAGACAGTAGTAAAGTGTAATTCCCATCACTATACACTGAGCCAGGCACTGATTATGGTACACCATAACACCCATCACTATATACCGAGCCAGACATTGACAATGCTATAGCATAACTCCCATCACTATACACTGAGCCTGACATTGACAGTGGTACCGTATAACTCTCATCAATATATACTGAGCTAGACATTGTCAGTGGAACAACATAACTGCCATCACTTTCTACTAAGCCAGACATTGGCGGTGGTATAGCATAACTGCCATCACTATATACTGAGAAAGACATTGACAGTGGTATAGCATAACTGCCATCACTATTTACTGAGCCAGACACTGACAGTGGTACCACAATCTGCACTATGCATCCTAACACCCATCACTTTATGCTGAGCCAGACACTGATGGTGGTACACAATAACTCCCATCTTTGAAGAGAGTTATTGTGTCCCGCCATCAGAGGGCCATCACAAACATCCTTCATGCTTTCTAACACCCTCACAATGTTTCCTTGCCTTTCCTGTGTCTCTGTCTCCTGTCCCACAGCTCCTCTTTCTCTTCCTCCATATTTTATTCTGTGTTAAGTCTGTTTTGCCTTCTCCTCCTTTTCTTTTTCTTATTTTTCTATCTTCTTTAAGAAATGGCCTTCTGGTCTGGCAGTGGATGTGACTTTGATGCTTAGCACTGGGATATGACACCAAATCCTGGCGCTGAGCATAGGAAACCAGTGCTCACCACTCCCTTGATTTTTGACTGGTTAGTGGGAGATCCATGATCTCCCTAACCAGCCCTGCTCCTGCAGAATCCCCCCAAAACCCGCAGGCCCAAGTGCCCGATGGGTCAGTCCTCCCCTGGTGTAGGTGCTTTCTTTTAAATTCTATAACATTGATTCCATAAGTATTTTCTCTGGGGGTACCCTATTACACACACAACATACATATTGGAGAAAGGAGTTTGTGCGTATGTACTATGATACCTATTCACCTATATACCAATTCGTAAAAAAAATATTATACTATGGAAGCAGTTTCTTCTTGGTTTTACTTAGTAATTGTTTGGACAATTTATTTCTATATTTATTCATTGGGAGAGTGTATACCTTTCTAAATTTGTGTATTTTATGATTATCTTCAGCTGGAAGGAAAAAATTGGGTAGTGTCTTTGAGTATTTAACTAATCAGATTCTTTACGTAAATTATACGGAACCATAGAGCACTCACCAGATGAGAAGACTGTTACATTCACATAGATGAAGGAACCCAGATGCTCATTCATGCTGCCTATACTTTCCAAAATACTTTTCTTGAGAATGACCTTCCCTTTACCATCTTCAATCTAGAAGATAAAAAAGACGGGTAAGATTGCCTCAGTTATTTCAACAAACCTGTTCAACCGGAGCAGGTTGGCCCAGGTGCCTTTGGGGGCAATTGCCCCTAGAGCCAGTCCAAAATTCTTCAAAAACGGCTAATTCAACTTGAACCAGTCCACTTGCAGAGGTAGGAATGTGGCGGGGTCATGTAGCACTAAGTTAAGTGACCATGCAGTAAAAGCGATGCTGCTTGCACAGTGTGTGCGAGTACCTAAAAAGAAGACTTCAGGCAAGATAAGTAAGAGGGTTAGAGGGTAAAGGGTGATAAAGAGAAAGTGAGTAAATGTATATGTATATATGTATGTATATGCATTAGAGTGATTGTGAATGTTTGTGTTAGAGGGAGTGTGTGTTAGCATGAATGTTTATGTGTGAGTGTGTTAATGTGAATAAGTTTGTTAGTGTGAGTGTATGTGTTAGAGTAAATATGTGAACAAGTGTGAACAACCAGGGGGCAAGAGGCTGATGACGCCACTTAGCTTTATCTGCCCCAGTGACAGAAGGTGCTTTTGACATAAATGTCCCTTTCAGGAACATTCGTGGTGATTTCTCAAACAAAACATACATTGTACTTTCTAGTATTCTACTGTATTCTTTTCTCTTATGGTTTAATCACATAAAAAATTTAAATATTTACTTCTGGAAAGGTGTTGGACACTCAAAAGTGCTAGGGAAGCATGTTTCTAATACTCTGGTTATTTAAAAATGAACTTCACTAGGACAGGCAACCACTAGGCTTTAAAGTGAAGACACTCAAATATACATTTGACAAGTATGCAAGAACTGAAAATACATATACCTGTACAATCTGCAGGGATTTTTGCAGAACTGTCATAAAATCCTTATACAAGCCAAATAGTGCTACTGCATATCCATTTACGTTTTCCCCATATAGATAACTGGAATGAGAAATATATACCGTACATAGATTATAACAGACATTTATTATTTTGGACATAATAGGTATGCACGCTGACAAATTGTGTTAGCAACCATAGGGTCCATAGGAACAAGAAAAATATAAAAATCAAAATACATTAGAATTTGAGATGTGTGACAAGTGGTTATATATCTATATCTATATCTATATCTAGAGAGAGAGAGAGAGAGAGAGAGAGAGAGAGAGAGAGAGAGAGAGAGAGAGAGAGAGATACCGTATTGGCTCGAATATAGGCCGCACTTTTTCCCCCCACTTTACGTCTTTAAAGTGGGGGTGCGGCCTATATTCCGGGTCTAGCGCCCGACGCCCGCGACATGCAGTCCCGGGCGCCAGGCAGGCAGCAGGTTTAGGATACAGATCCCCCGCAGCGGTGCAGGGGACCTGCATCCTACTCTCTGAAACGGTCAGACAGCCTGCCAGCACTTTCCACGGGGGGGGGTGCCGGCACGGGAGGTTGTCTAAGCGCATTGTGCGGACGGTCACCGGCTGCGGCGATGCGGGTAAACAGCCTTGTTTACCCGCATCGTCGCAGCCGGTGACCGTCCGCACGATGCGTTTTACCTCTGCCCCCAAGACTTACCAGAGCAGACTCCCGGGTCTCTTGCGGGGTTGGCGGGGGACATCTACGCAATACGCGTATACAACTGCCGGTGCCGGCACATCCGCTGAGTGCCGGCACCAGAATTTGTATACGCGTATTGCGTAGATGTCCCCCGCCGGCCCCGAAAGACACCCAGGAGTCTGCTCTGGTAAGTCTTGGGGGCAGAGGTAAAACGCATCGTGCGGACGGTCACCGGCTGCGACGATGCGGGTAAACAAGGCTGTGTGGGGGTAATGATGGCACAGACCAGTTGTTGAAGTTGGGGGGGTGCAGGGCAATTTTTTGCACCAGGGCCCGATGGTTTCTAGTTATAAAATCTTATTTTTGGAGAAATCAATAAAAATATTACATTGGCTTCACATGAGTGTTTCCATTAATTGTTTAAAATGGAACTCCTTGTTCTGATAAATGATAGCAGGTTTTGCTGGAACTGTACTCTATGAACCGTGTGTTTGTGCCTGGAGTGTATGCCAGATTCAAGAATTATTACCAACAATATTCACAGAGCCCTACAACCCTCAGCATCTAGGGAAATAAATGTAAAAAAAATGAAAATCTACTCACCTAGCTTTAATGTTGACAACCAGCTCTTCATTTTTATAATAAAAGAAACTTGTGTCTGTTTGGAGTTCAACACTGAAGTCTGGCAGCACTGGAAGAAGATATACCTTGCTCTCAGCATCCTTGCTAAAGGCATTATATTAACAATAATGAGTAAAAAGAAATTATTACCAGTAATATGAGAATGGGGACACCTAGTGGTCACATGCTGATTCTACCATATTTGAAACACTGGAGGTTGTGTGTAATTTTTAAAACTTAAACTCTACATTTTGCGCGAGAATTCATTATTTGCCACTATGACATAAAGTCAGTTAAGTCACATCCATCTGTCCATGTGGTATAAACCAGGATACATGCAAACTAAAACAATTTTTTTTTAACGCTTACCGTATTCTCTCACTTCAAATTGGGCTGTATACTCCTCTTTGGGTGCATCCTGGAATGCTGCCACAATTTTCCAGATACCAACTCTTCAGATAGAAGAGAAAGAAAAAAGAAAACAACTCCATATTTTACAAAGCCTGATACATCTACCGGAGTTACCGGAAATCTGCTCCTAAAGCCTCTAGCTATATAATATATTTATTATTTTCTAAATAATATACTTATTATTATTTTAAGGCTCCTTTATACTTTTGTCAAAGTGATATTGCACTTCCACCTTTTTGGTTTGTTTGTTTTTTTTTTTTTTAAAAAAAGGGAAATACTGCTCAAAAAAAAATAAGAAAACAAACTCTTACGTTACTAATTCGGGGATCTTGAACGAAAATCTCTCAAAACCGTCATTAATATGTCTTTTGCTTTCGAAAACAGTGATGCCTTCAGGATTCTGAAAGAAATGCAATTACTATTATTATGTTTCCACAATTAGTGATAATTCACTTTTATTAATTTTGTTTTAAATACTTATTGATGAGCAGTTAGTGCTTTGTGTGTAGCAGAGATTATAGGAGACAAGTGGAGTTTGAATGATACCTTTATTGGCCAACAGAGTAAAGATTATAAACATACAAACTACAGATCTAAACAAGTGCTAAACAAAAGTAGTTTTCCTGCATTAACTATACGAAGTTAATCAGTTGGATTGCATAGTGGGTGTATGTTCCAATCTCTTCACAGATGGGATATGCAAGGCCATTTGACCAAGTTCTCTATTATATATAAACTATGACAATTTTAATATGTAGACTATCATTTTTTATTGGGTTTTAGAACTACTTCCAAAGTACGGTATGTTCTTCTGTTCATAAACTTTGCATTTTGTTAAATGATAAAAATAAATTATGAATATATCTATTTTTTTAAAGCATTCTTACTTCTTCAGCAGCTTTTCACACCTGCCATAAAACATTTGCACTGTATCTATCTATCTATCTATCTATCTATCTATATATCTATCTATCTATCATCTATCTATCTATCTATCATCTATCTATCTATCATCTATCTATCATCTATCTATCTATCATCTATCTATCTATCTATCTATATATCTATCTATCTATCTATCTATCATCTATCTATCTATCTATCATCTATCTATCTATCATCTATCTATCTATCTATCATCTATCTATCATCTATCTATCTATCATCTATCTATCTATCTATCTATCTATCTATCTATCTATCTATCTATCTATCATCTATCTAATTAAATATATATATATTCTGTAATGAACAGAAAAATAACATTCATACCTGTATTGAAACTATGACAAATCTTTGTGTAGGTTCCAAGTGTGTATCAGTGGAGAAAATTCTGTAGTTAACTAGAAGAGACCAACAAACAAATCTAAGAGCTTTGATTTCAAGACATACACAAATATTCCAAGCATTCACAAATAAAAATAAAACTCAACAGCAACATCAGTGTCACTTCTTTTTTCCCAACCTCCTCTAGCCAAGGATTATGGCACTGGTGATTTGCAGTTGTACCTAACTTTGTAGGACATCCCTATATCAGACCTTAGAGAGCAAGGTACATAAATGGACAAGCAGGGAACATAACTCTATACAATGCTAAAAGCCGACCCAAACTTGGGCAATCTAATATTGTATACCAACAGGAAATAAAGCAGAATTCACAAATAATATAAAATATGGCCATAATTATGAAGTTTATAGGCCTATGACCACATTTTTCAGGGGTATGGCTTTTCGTGGTACACAATACAACACTGTACTTTATTTCTATGAATCTTGTAAACAGGGTGAAATATCTGTCCACACATCTATATGTGCGAATTCTAAAGGTCTGATCCAATGTACTAGCAATTTAATTACCAACTCTCCCTATCATTGTCGTGAAAGAATCTGCATTGAACTGAATAACACTCCTGCAATCTTCCTGCATTTAAGTGAGGCAAGCCACTGCTATTTGTGGTAACTCCTGAGATCTTTACTCTTTTTTTGATGTAAAGAAGTTGTACTTGGTGTGGCTAAGTGGAACAGCCTCCCAGCAGAAGCTGTAGAGGCTAATACAGTGAAGGATATTTAAACATGCATGGGGTAGGCATATGGCTCCTGAAGACGAGACCATTGACTGATTAATGTTTTATGTTTCTTTACAAAAAAAGACAAAGGAAACATTGCCACCAGGTAGGCACATATTTTCATAATACTGGGTACTGGAGCTAAACATACACTTTTCATGGGCAGGGGAACAAATGTTATCAACTAATACATCTTATAAAAAATGGAGCAGAATATGAAAATGACAATTAATCATTTCAGTGCATTAATTTACCTCTAGACACACGCAAGGATTATATAATAATTCAGGGTAGCTTCTGCACTCCCTTCTCTTGCTGTCCCTCCCTCTGTTAGTGTGTTCTCTGCAGCTTCACAGAGATCAGAGGAGACTAGACAGTGGCTGGGGAAGGGGAGTGAGTGGGGGGTGGGGCATTAATTTACCTATAGAAACAAGCAAATATTATATTATAATTTAGGGCAGCTTCTATTGAATGTACTGGGCTTTCTTTTCTGAAGTTGCACACTCTGACTGCCTCCCTTATTTTTTTTCAGTGTGTTCTCTGGAAAGACACAAGGCAGTGGGAGACAGCAAGGTCACAGACAGGGCAAGGAAGCCTAAAAAGGCTGTGGGAAATGAGTAGGGAGAAGACTAGGGGGATAGGAGCAGGGGCATAAGGAGACCTATAGGAGACAGCATGGGCATGGAAAGGGCATGAAACAAAATAAAAAAAAAACTAAACAAAAAAATGTCTGAAATGATTTTGTGCCTTGCACACAACTATACAAGTGTATTCCAGCCTGATCTTCTAAAAAATGGTCAAGCTGATCAAATAACAGCCACCTGTTAACCCTGGGTTGGTCTCCCCTCTGATGGCTGGGGCCAAAATGTGTGGCCCCGAGCTGTCAGATGGAATGTGACAGCGCTCTAACTGAGCGCCATTGCCTTACACTTACACATGCACGCTTTAATGCCATACAGTGACACATACTATACTACCATACAATAACACACATTCACTCACACATAACACCATACACAAGAACTCACTCACTCTAACACTACATACATACACATACAAACACACTTTCTTCACTACAGCTCGTACTCTCTTTGTGAGCTGCCACCATATAAATGTGTGTGCTGCGCACAACTACTGCAAATTGGAAAACAATACCCAGATCAGGGAAAGTAAATGAATATATCTTATATTCATTTACTTTCCCTGATTTGGAAACCACCCCATAGGTCCAGGATTTTTATCTAATTTATTGGTTTTACAGGACAAATACAGTATTACAACGTTTTTATCATTTTGTTTTCAAATTAGGTATGCTGGGACTTCTTCAGCTTGTTACCTGTATAAAAGACACCTGGGAGCCAAACATCTTGCTGATTGATAGGGGATCAAAGACTTATTTCAGGATTATTCAGGATTTTTTGTTGTTATTCTGTATCTCACTGTTCAAATAAACCTACCATTAAAATTATAGACTGATCATGTCTTTGTCAGTGGGCAGACGTACAAAATCAGCAGGGGATCAAATCATTTTTTCCTTCACTGTAGCTCTTGTGCTAGAAATACCAATTACAAAAACCTTAAGGAAAGTGGCATGCAAGTAATGCAATCCATAAAACTAATAGAATGTTACCGTTGACTGCTCCATTTTTTTAACTTTGCTCCAGAATATTGTACACTCCTGAGCAAACCATTCAAATTATGCGTAATCTTGGCATATTTAAGTAATTTTATTTCCCATAGGATTTAGTTTTACCATTCTGATTTGGGGTGTATATGGTCTTGTCCGTCTGTATGAAGAGATATCCAGAGTGGGGAGACACAAGGATGGCCTTTTCTAGTTCCATCACAGACTGAGATTGGACTTGAACGTACACGTATTGCTTGTCACTTTGTTTAGAGATGTAGCTAGAAGGAACCTGAAGAAAAACATCCGATCAATATACATTTCTAACCATGTTGCTTTAATGAGATATCTATATACTAATTGAGATATAAATGAATTCACTAATAGAAACACTCTCCCTGCCTGGTACTGTTGAATGCCCAAGCACTTTCCTGAAATAATGCTTTTATTTTATTTATAGAAACGGAAAAAGTTTATTAAATGTTTATGCACAATGTTATGGATTAAATCTTTGGATTAAACAATAAAATGGCAGATCTTCTAATGTTTATTTCTTTAATAAAATAGAGAGTTAATTAATGTTTTGTCTAAGTGGAACTTCTACTTGGTTACACCTATACAGCTCTATGGGTTTTGCATCAATATTGCCTCTATTTTTTTAGCCTTAGTGTCACGACACAGCGTACAGAGGAGACTCCGTAGTCAGGTAGGACTGCAGGGATGGTCCAGAGAGCCGAGGTCAGGATACCGGAGAGCAGGATAAACGAGGAGCAAGCCGAGGTCAGGATACCGGAGAGCAGGATAAACGAGGAGCAAGCCGAGGTCAGGATACCAGAGATCAGAATAGTCAAAAACAAGCCGAGGTCAAATACAGGAATCAAGCAGGGAAACGCTATCTGGGTGCTAGCACAGGGCATAGACGACCATCAGAAGGCAAGGTCTTAGTGTTCTGAAGTCTCTTAAGTAGGCACAGGAAGTTAGGCACTAATTGGAGATCTCCCGCCAAAATTTCAAAGTGCCGTTACGTCACTTCCTGCGCGGCCATCTTGTGGTTGGCGATTGCGTAATCGTCCTATATAAGTAGATGCAGTTTCCTCGGGCGCCACTAGGTGGCGTGAAGAAGAACGCGTCCGGACACCAGAGCTGGACCTGTGAAGCTGCTGGGAACGCGACGTGGAAGAGGTAAGTTCCCCTTCCATCTGCAGCGGCTGTCTCCGCTGTGCAGAAGCGGGGGGTCTCCCCCTTCTCCGCGGCGGCTGCGCCTGCCCTGCAGAAGCGGGGGGTCTCCCCCTTCTCCGCGGCGGCCGCGTCTGCTGTGCAGAAGTGGGGGGTCTCCCCCTTCTGCGCGGGGACCGAGGTTGCCGTGCGGGAGCAGGGGGTCTTCCCCTACCTCGCGGCGGCTGCTGCTGCCGTTCAGAAGCGGGGGGTCTCCCTCTTCTTCGCGGCAGCTGCGGCTGCCGGACCGAAGCGGGGGGTCTCCCCCTGCCTCGCGGCGGTTGCTGTTGCCGGCCGGGGGACCCAGCGGATCTCCCTGCCGGTAGCGTGACAGTACCCCTCCTTAAAGGGGCGACCTCAGGGCGACCCCTGCCCGAACCACGCTGCCTCTTAGCATGGAATGCACGCACGAGATGAGGGGCGTGGAAGCGAGCTTCAGGAACCCAGGAACGATCCTCTGGGCCATGTCCTCTCCAATGAACAAGATACTGAAGACTCCCTTGTTGTCTGCGACAGTCCAGGATGGCTTGAGGAATACGCCCTGAAGTCCCCGCGACAGGGGGTCTAGTAGAAAAACGGTTGCAGACCAGTGGCTTCAATAGGGAGACATGAAAGACTCGAGGGATACGGAGTGTCCTAGGCAGAGAAAGTTCGTAGGCAACAGGATTCACCCGACGGACGATCGAAAAGGGACCGATGAAACGCGGTGCCAGCTTCATGCTGGGCACGCGGAGTCGCAGGTATCTCGTAGACAACCAAACGCGGTCCCCCGGAGAATACGCAGGAGTACCGGAACGTCTCTTGTTGGCTTGGAGTTCCTGTCGTCTACCAGCCAGTTCCAGAGTTCTCTGCACCGAAGCCCAGGTGGACTGTATATTAGTCAGTCGTTCCTCCAAAGCAGGATCAGTAGAATTCGGAAAGGCTCCAGGGAAGGGTTGCGGATGAAGACCGTAGACACAATAGAAGGCGGACTCTCCCGTAGACTCTTGTACCGCATTGTTCCGAGCAAACTCCGCCAAAGGAAGCAGGTCAACCCAATCATCCTGATGTTGGTTGATGAAAATGCGCAGATATTGTTCAAGGTGCTGGTTAGCCCTCTCTGCAGCGCCGTTAGACTGTGGGTGATAGGCCGAAGAAAACGCTAGTGTAACACCCAATGCCCTCGTGAACTCACGCCAAAAATGTGCAATAAATTGGGTACCGCGGTCGGAGACGATCTCGGTGGGTACTCCATGAAGACGGACTATCTCCCGCAAGAATATGTCCGCCAATACTGATGCCGTGGGAAGTTTCCTCAAAGGTATCATGTGCGCCATCTTTGAAAAACGATCAATGATCATCAGAATCACGGTATGCCCCTTAGAGTTGGGCAAGTCCACTATAAAGTCCATGGCAAGGTGAGTCCAAGGCCTTGAAGGACGGGGCAATGGGTGAAGCAACCCGGCAGGGTGTCTCCTGGAGGACTTATTGGCGGCGCACTTGAGACAGGAGCGGACAAACAGGGCAGTATCCTTAGTCCATTCTGGCCACCAAAATGTCCTCGAAACAAGGTCCTTGGTACGTGCTAGCCCAGGGTGGCCGGCAGTTCTGGACCCATGGGACAGGCGAAGCACGCGGGTACGGAGGTGCGCGGGAACAAACAGTCTCCCAGCTGGCAAGGAGGCTGGAGCTCGGGCTTGAAAACCAGCGATCCGGTCAAGCAAGGGAGTTCGGCAACAAGTATGTAGAGCAGCCAGGACCTTGGTAGCAGGTATGATGGGTTCGGGCGCACGACCCTCCTCCTCGGGGGACACATGCATACGGGAGAGAGCGTCCGCCTTGACGTTCTTGGAGCCTGGACGATAGGTCAGGACAAACGAGAAGCGGGAAAGAAACAAGGCCCATCTGGCCTGCCGGGGATTCAGGCACTTGGCAGTCTCTATATACTGAAGATTCTTATGATCTGTCAGAATCAGCGTGGGAATAGGAACACCCTCCAGAAGATGACGCCACTCCTCCAGCGCGAGGATGACAGCCAGAAGTTCCTTGTTTCCCACATCATAGTTCCTCTCCGCCGGGGAGAATCTCCTGGAGAAGTACCCGCAAGGATGGAGAGGACCACTATAGGAAGCCCTCTGTGAAAGCACAGCCCCGACTCCAGACTCAGATGCATCGACCTCCAAAACAAACGGTAACCGAGGATCAGGATGACGTAACACAGGAGCGGTGGTAAACTTGGTCTTGAGTCGGGAAAAAGCGGAAATGGCTTCGGGAGACCACTCCAGGGTATTGGCCCCTTTCTTAGTAAGGGCCGTCAGGGGAGCAGCGACCTTGGAGTAGTCACGGATGAAACGTCTATAATAATTAGCAAACCCCAAAAAACGCTGTAGGGGTTTGAGGCCCAGTGGTTGAGGCCAGTCTCTGATGGCCTGCACCTTGGATGGGTCCATCTCAAAGCCTGAGGGCGTAATAACGTATCCAAGAAATATCACCCTCTGGATCTCAAATTCACACTTCTCGAGTTTAGCGTATAGTCCATGGAGCCGTAGTCGGGACAAAACGCGCTTAACATGGGTGCGGTGTGACTGCAAATCGGAAGAGTATATCAGAATGTCATCGAGGTACACCACCACAAACTGTTGAAGAAAGTCTCGAAGGCAGTCATTAATGAACTCCTGGAAGACCGCCGGGGCGTTGCATAGCCCAAATGGCATAACGGTATATTCATAGTGTCCTGAACGAGTATTGAAGGCGGTCTTCCATTCATCGTCAGCACGGATTCGGACAAGATTGTACGCTCCCCGGAGATCCAGCTTGGTGTAGATAGTAGCCCCACGTAGCCTGTCGAAAAGTTCGGAAATCAGTGGAATAGGGTAAGTGTTACGCCTGGTAATCTTGTTCAGGCCCCGATAATCGATGCATGGACGAAGTTCCCCATTCTTCTTCTTCACGAAGAAGAACCCTGCGCCAGCGGGTGATACAGACCGGCGGATAAATCCTCGGCGAAGATTTTCCTCTATGTACGATTCCATAGCTTGGGTCTCCGGAATGGAGAGTGGGTAAACCCGCCCCCGGGGTGGCATGGTCCCAGGAAGCAAGTCAATCGGGCAATCGTACGGTCTGTGTGGTGGTAGTTTCTCAGCCTCTTTCTTATCAAATACGTCCGCGAAGTCCTGGTACTGTTTCGGCAGGGAAGAGGCCTCCCTCGAAGAGGCTGTAACCGTGGCAAGCTTTAGAGGAGTGAGGCAATGCGCCTTACAGGACGCACTCCAGGACGTGATCTGAGTCGTAGTCCAATCAATAACAGGATTATGTACCTGTAGCCACGGAAATCCCAATATAATGGGAATGGAGGGCGAGCGGATGACGAGTAGTTGTAAACGTTCCTTGTGTACAATCCCGACGGCAAGGTTGAGTGGAGCTGTAGAACGAGAAATCTGATCAGGACGAAGCGGTCTACCATCAATAGCTTCAATAGCTAACGGTACGGGCAGGGATAGGGTGGGAATGCGTTGCTGCTCACAAAACACAGAATCAATAAAGTTGCCGGCAGCGCCGGAATCCAGGAAAGCCTCAGTGTCAACGAATCCAGAATCCCAGACTAGACGAACCGGAACAGTCATTCGGGTAGTGAACAGGTTAGGGGAATAGTTCACCACACCTATGGTAGGTTCCCCTGGCCTACCTAGGTGCGGGCGTTTCCCGGCCTGCTAGGACAGTGTCCGATAAAGTGACCCGAGAGTCCACAGTAAAAGCATAATCCCTCCCGTCTCCGTCTGTTCCTCTCTCGATCAGAGAGTCGAGCGGCTCCCAACTGCATGGGTTCCTCAGATGGTTCGTTCGAGGGATCGGCAGAAGAAAACTGTGGTAAGAAGCGTGTAGTAGATCTCTCACCCTTGTCACGTAACTTCAAACTCTCCCGTTGTGCTTGCCTTTGGCGGAGACGCAGATCAATTTGGGAAATATACGAAATCACGGAGTCTAGTTCTGTGGGCAAATCTCTGGCAGCAGTCTCGTCTTTGAGGGTCTCAGAAAGTCCATTCAGAAAGGCAGCCACTAATGCCTCATTAGTCCAGTTCACCTCTCCCATCAGGGTCCGGAACTCTATAGCGTATTCCAGAAGCGGACGGGAACCCTGACGGATGGTAAAGAGCGAATTGGAAGCAGTGGCCCTTCTACCCGGAGTATCAAATGCGGCACGTAGACTGGAAACAAATTCAGCATAGGAGCGCACTGTAGAGACGTTCCTCTCCCAAAGCGGTGAAGCCCATGCCAAGGCTTTATCCGTAAGGAGTGAAATGACGTATCCCACCTTGGCACGTTCAGTGGGGAAGGCATAAGGAGACAGTTCAAAGTGTATCTCACACTGGTTCAAAAAACCTCGACAGGTTGCTGGATCCCCATTGTAGCGTTGGGGTGGAGGCAGGTGAGCAGGAACCGTGGCCACTGGTAACGGCGGTGGAGTAGGAGCCGCCACAGGTTGAGGTGCTTGCTGCGAAGGATCAGTACGCTGAAGCAAGGTCTGAAGAGCTTGAGCAAATTGATCCAGACGATGATCCATCTCGTCAAGTCGAGCCTCAGTGGACCCTTGTCCTACCGAAGCGGGTCTCATGATGGCCTTCTGATTCTGTCACGACACAGCGTACAGAGGAGACTCCGTAGTCAGGTAGGACTGCAGGGATGGTCCAGAGAGCCGAGGTCAGGATACCGGAGAGCAGGATAAACGAGGAGCAAGCCGAGGTCAGGATACCGGAGAGCAGGATAAACGAGGAGCAAGCCGAGGTCAGGATACCAGAGATCAGAATAGTCAAAAACAAGCCGAGGTCAAATACAGGAATCAAGCAGGGAAACGCTATCTGGGTGCTAGCACAGGGCATAGACGACCATCAGAAGGCAAGGTCTTAGTGTTCTGAAGTCTCTTAAGTAGGCACAGGAAGTTAGGCACTAATTGGAGATCTCCCGCCAAAATTTCAAAGTGCCGTTACGTCACTTCCTGCGCGGCCATCTTGTGGTTGGCGATTGCGTAATCGTCCTATATAAGTAGATGCAGTTTCCTCGGGCGCCACTAGGTGGCGTGAAGAAGAACGCGTCCGGACACCAGAGCTGGACCTGTGAAGCTGCTGGGAACGCAACGTGGAAGAGGTAAGTTCCCCTTCCATCTGCAGCGGCTGTCTCCGCTGTGCAGAAGCGGGGGGTCTCCCCCTTCTCCGCGGCGGCTGCGCCTGCCCTGCAGAAGCGGGGGGTCTCCCCCTTCTCCGCGGCGGCTGCGCCTGCCCTGCAGAAGCGGGGGGTCTCCCCCTTCTCCGCGGCGGCCGCGTCTGCTGTGCAGAAGTGGGGGGTCTCCCCCTTCTGCGCGGGGACCGAGGTTGCCGTGCGGGAGCAGGGGGTCTTCCCCTACCTCGCGGCGGCTGCTGCTGCCGTTCAGAAGCGGGGGGTCTCCCTCTTCTTCGCGGCAGCTGCGGCTGCCGGACCGAAGCGGGGGGTCTCCCCCTGCCTCGCGGCGGTTGCTGTTGCCGGCCGGGGGACCCAGCGGATCTCCCTGCCGGTAGCGTGACACTTAGCCTTAATTCTGTGTATAGAACTATGTCTGTAGAACTGTGTCTATTGACACAATTGGATTTTTTTTTTATTTGGGAAGGGCACTGGTAGGATACATAGGTCTTATTCAACCTTATGAACTAAGTCCATCAATTTCAACCCTTTTACCTAACCTTCCTATTCTTGATCCAAAAGAAGGCAAAAACCCCCAAATTAAGCTACTTTGAATTCTGCCATCAGGGGAAAAAAATCCTTCTTGACTCCAAGAGGCGATCGGATTTCTCCTTGGATCAAGAAGCTCTAAGATATTAATGTTATTCTATTTATATCCCTGTATGTCATGCCTTTCTAAGAAAATACCGAGGCCCCTTTTGAAGGTATCTAATATATTGGATAATACCACCTTCCTTGGAATTGAATTCCATACCTTTATTGTCCTCACTGTAAAGAATCCCTTCCTTTGTCGTCTATGAAACCTGTGCTCTTCCAGTCTCAGAGGGTGACCTCATGTTCTTTGTATATTTCTTTTAATGAACAGGTCACTGAAGAGCTCTTTATATTGGCCCTGCGTATATTTATATAATGTTATCATATCCCCTCTGAGACACCGTTTTTCTAGCTTATATAATTTTAACTTTTTTAGTCTCTCTTCATAACTAGTATCTCCCAATCCCCTTATTATGATCAGTAAAGACACAGTTAGCCTCCTACTTGATATCCTGATATGTTAAAGGAACAGTATGTAAAAAAGTTCTTTCATTTGCATTCATCTAATTAAAAAAATATTAAATAATACTCACCTTAGGGAGAAGCTGCAGTGCTGCGGCTCCCTGCCCCAGATTTCACACCACTAATTGGCTGCTTGTAGCGACAAACCACATGTATTCATACAAAGGTATGCCCGCATAAATTTGTAAACACTTGCAAATAAATTAACTGCCATAAACACAGATGTAAGCTTTTACCTCCTGAGCACTGGTGTAACTACCCAGCCCCTTGTTCCTGCCTCCTCATACCGATTCCGACCTAGACCACACGCTCAGGCTGGTGTAATTGTGTGTGTGTGTGTGTGAGCACTGATGTCTGTGTTTATGAGTGTCCAATTGTGTGTTTGTGAGCATGCATTGTGTTTGTGTGTGAGCATGGATGAGTAATTGTGTGTGTGAGCATGGATGTTTAAATGTGTATTTTTATTTTTTATCAGCACTTTATTGTGCTAAGAATGCAAATCACTATGTCCCTGCATTTATCTATACTGTGCACAAAAAAGGTGTACTTTGGGACTAGAGAGACCTAATTGTACATTTTATTAACACCATTTAGGCACTTTTATACATAACATAAAGGCTCAGAGGCAAAAATAAATTGACTTTGAAATAGTGCCATTTTATATATAACAGTAGTGTATCTATAGGGGAGGGGGCAAGTACAGAGGCCACTTCCCCTGGGCTGGTCTTCAGCGGACTGCCGAGGCAGCTGCACGATTGTGGGCTGCTCATCGGGCACCCCCGCGGGCTGTGCGCATCCAGGCACCATAAGCGCTGGTCTGGGGAGGAGGTGTCCGATGAGCAGGGCTGGTTGGGGAGATCACAATCACAAATGATACAGAGCGCCAGGATATGACTATATCAATAGCCGGCGCATAGTGATGAGGGAGCACTAAAGCAGGGGCCTGGAGTGACAGTCCTCACGCTCCCACCACAGGATGGAAGACTGAAGATGATGGAAGATGAGAAAAGGGGTCTAAGGGCTGTGTATATGTGTGTGTTTGTAAGCTGTGTGTGTCTAAGGGCAGTGTGTGTGTATGGGCAGTGTGTGTGTATGGGCAGTGTAGGTATTTGTGTGTTTGTAAGCTGGTGTGTGTGTATGTGTGTGTGTAAAGGCAGGGGAGCGTGAGGGCAGTGTATGTGTATACACTTGTGTATGGACAGGCTTGTGTCTGGGCAGAGTATGTGTATATGTGTGTTTATGGGCACGTGTGTGAAGGCAGTGTGTAAGGGCAGTCGTGTGTAAGGGCAGTGTATGTGTATATACTTGTGTGTTTGTAAGCTGGTGAGTGTATGGGCAGTGTGTGTGTAAGGGCAGTGTAGGTATTTGTATGTTGGTAAGCTGGTGTGTGTGTATTTGTGTGTAAAGCCAGGGTTGCGTAAGGGCAGTGTATGTGTATATGCGTGTAAATGGGCAGGTGTGTGTAGGGGCAGTGTGTATGGGGAGGTGTGTGTAAGGGCAGTGTATGTGTATATGCATGTTAATGGGCAGGTGTGTGTAAAGGCAGTGTGTAAGGGCAGTCGTGTGTAAGGGCAGTGTGTGTTAGTAAGCTGGTGTGTGTATGGGCAGTGTCTGTGTAAGGGCAGTGTAGGTATTCGTATGTTTGTAAGCTGGTGTATGTGTATTTGTGCGTAAAGGCAGGGTTGTGTAAGGGCAGTGTATGTATATATGCGTGTTAACAGGCAGGTGTGTATGTGTGTTTATGGACAGGTGTGTGTAAATGCAGTATGTAAGGGCAGTGTAAATAAAATAACCTCTGTAAAAAAAAATAGCTGGGGGGCTCAATTTTCCATTCTTGCCTCGGGCTAGCTACGGCTCTGATACCATTAAGTTTAATAAATTAAACTTGATACACTAAAAGGCTTAAAACAACATACCAAATTATTTGTTCCCAGGGTTGGAAGCCATGGAGCAATGATGTTTGCTAAACAGCAGTACTATGTGTTATAGTCTCTGTGTCTCTATAGCTGTCTGTGAGTTTGGTCTTGTACATTATGTAATTTCTACATAATATCTTGTCTGCTAAAACATAGTTGGAATGAAAATAAAAATTGGATATTATTGGAATTTATAATAAAAAAGTGATTCTAGTACAAAAATTGGCCTTAAACATACAGTTCTGTGGCAAAGTTCATAATGTGGCAGTCAAGCCAAAATATATATATATATATATATATATATATATATATATATATATTAACAAACACATTCTGAGTTCCCTCAATACAGATTACGTACTTTGATATGTGCTGTTGCCAAATAGTTGTTGGACTCATTAAGATGGGTGGTTGTTTTAAAGAGTTGTATGTCTTTCCTGGGAAAGGATTGCACAGTGACTTGAAGAGGAATATGCTTTTTATATCCATGCGCCTGTATGACAATTGTCTCCTCATTGCCAACTCTTAGGATGTTTGGAGCCATCATGCTGAAGCTAAGAAGCAGAACGTTTAAGTAGGCATTAGATCAGTAGACATATGCTTGCAAATAGATAAATGATTCCAAAGATTGAATTTCCAATTATCTATTGTTAAATTAGTGAAATTTCTTTAGAATTTAATTACACTTTGAAATATACATTTACAGGGTTAGCTCAGCCCTTCATGCTGGAGAAACATGTTAGCGGTGGCTCTTCATAATGAAGTTAAAACCATAAATCTCCTGCCACCCATCCTCTTGATGAATAAACCCCATTGAGCTAATTACAGCAGTGCTAGTGTTATGGGGTAGCTTTGGACAAGCTATGCTGTAACATGTTAGAAACAATTAATGTCCCTTTGAATATGCAATCATATGACCAATATAGAGATAGATAAAAAAAGATACGTACAACTCAGCACCCAATGATATGTGGATCCATAGCAATATGTAGAGCAAAGGTATTGAGATACCTAGTAGATGCATAGTCTTGCAATGAATCTTGCAAACTGAAATACTTTTTCCAAAACACGTATTTTATAAAAGGTAGTGCCAGAGCATGGATGTGGGCAGAGGTCATGTTTTTTTAGTCAATGTTTGTATTCTGTTAAAAAAAAAATCTAGATTCCCGTAAAAAAAGGTATAACCTTTATTCAAGGTCCTACTACATTTATTGAGTAATACATGCAGTAATAAGCATTCACCAAAGAGCAGTATTGAGTGACATACTGAATAATGCCCCTCCTTGAAGCCGACCCTTATTGTCAATTTTGAAATAGAATAAGTCATATATATTCATTCATGTCCCATGTTTTTCATGGTGCAAATACAGTGATGACTCTTGCTAATCAATGAATTAATGAATGTTAAAAGGAATAACTTGTAGCTATTAGAAATAGTACACAATGTTTATTTGCACCATGACCTTGGTTTGTCTAATAAGTTTCTCAGAGCCAACATGCCGTTCTTTTCGATCTAGACACCTTGTGGTCGGTAATGCAAAATCATGCCAGCAAAATTCTGTGTTCAGCAGTGCCTTTAAAAGCGAGCACTCGCTAGGCACCTGTCTGCCAATACATCTGCATACAGCATCCTTGTCCACCCATCTCTCCAGCTTCTTTCCTGCAAGATCAGATCTTCATCTGCATAGAAAAGCAACTGGTAGTTTACCCCTCCATTCTAGGAGGTAGAAGCCATTGTTAATGCACACATGCAATAAAGCAGCCCAATTAGTACATTCATTTGCACCACTGCCAGCCCACTCCATTGGCGACACACTCTGGGATGCAGCCTGGCCAGATAATCTTTTGTGTGTTTTGCACTGCTTCATAAACAAAAAGGCCCACTAGGGAGAAGATATACAACACCCCAAACCTTTACCCACCTTGCCACACCTTTAGCTCAGCACAGCTGATGTGGTGGACCACATCGAAATGGAGATGACGTGTTGGGGCTCTACACTGTAGATGCTTGATTCAACCATTTGCCTTGGAGCTGCACCACCAATGCAACAGAAAGGAAGTACTGTCACATCAACATGCGTTCAGGTGTGAGAGGGCTGGCAAATGGGGGCAGATCACGGGTAAAGACAGCAATATTTGTGTTTCAATTGGCACTTCATAACGCATTGTTAAGTTGATGACATGACCCTCTTGATATCTCTCATTCCTAATTATATGTTACGGAGGGCCAGCAAAGCTCTTTGTGTATGTCTTTCTGAGATACCCATGCTTGACGTACAGTGGATATAAAAATGCCAGGGTTTTGCAGTTGAATTGTTCATGTTATAGATCACATTACAGGTGGAAAAAGTTCTGACATGATTTATCTTTGTCTCATTCTTTAACATCACAAGAACCTGGCATTTTAACAGGGGTGTGTAGACTTTTTATATCCACTGTAGTGTTTTCTAATGCTGTATTCCTGCTGATGTACACTTCACAATACACTGCCGTTCAAAAAAATAGAACAGTACACAATTTCATTATTTTAAACAGAAGGCATAGGCTGATCAATATCTGAGTCTTTACAGCAGGAAAAACAGGCAGACCAGATGCTGTCAAACTCTATATTTATATGTACAGTTTCTTAACTATATTTTAGTTACTTTTGCTTTCTGAGCCCCCTTCATTTTTTCCTTCTTTTGTCCCCATATTTCCCCTAATTCTCACATTTATTTCTGTCCAGGCCTAGCATCATGTAAGACTATACTGGCTAACGTCATGGTGACCTTACACAATTTGCACATCATTCCAGGTTTTAAAATTAGACAAAGTACTTTTTAAGCACAAAAAAAAAAATATTTGTGCTGCATGTACATTAAGGTAATTGCTTATTACTGTTTCTGAGAAAGCTCTTGTTTTGACACCAGTCTTCTTTATTTCCTACTACGAATGTAGAAAGGGACTGTACTTTATTTGTAGGGCTGCAACTAACGATTATTTTAATAATCGATTAGTTGGCCGATTATTTTTCCGATTAATCGATTAATCGGATAAAAAAAAACAATATGCAAATTTTTCGTTTATTTAAAAGAATTTAATGAACTGGATGTTAAAAAACAACTTAAAATTTACATTAACATTCTTATTTTGTTATGATGTAATAAAAAACAATATTTTCAAAGTACAAGAACCCAAACACAATATTTATGAAACAAAATAACCCCAAACATTCTGAAAAGAGGTGGACTATTACTGTTCAAGAAACTTTGCCCCAGCACTTTGCACTTTGCACCCAGCACTTTGCACCCAGCACTTTGCACCCAGCCCTGGCACTTTGCACCCAGCACTTTGCACCCAGCACTTTGCCCCAGCCCTGGCACTTTGCATCCAGCACTTTGCACCCAGCATTCAGCACTTTGCACCAGCACTTTGCACTTTGCACCCAGCCCTGGCACTTTGCACCCAGCACTTTGCACCCAGCCCTGGCACTTTGCACCCAGCACTGGCACTTTGCACCCAGCACTTTGCACTGTGCCCCTGCACCCAGTCTCTAACTCTGCCCTGCACCCAGCCCTGCCCCCACATTCTGCCCTGCCCCCACACTCACACTCTGCCCTGCACCCACTCTGCCCTGCACCCACACTCACACCCTGCCCTGCATCCCCACCCCCACTCTGCCCTGCACCCAGTCTCCCACTCTGCTCTGCACCCACACTCACACCCTGCATCCCCACCCCCACTCTGCCCTGCACCCAGTCTCCTGCCCTGCACCCCCCACCCCCACTCTGCCCTGCACCCCCACCCCCACTCTGCCCTGCACCCCCACCCCCACTCTGCCCTGCACCCACACTCACGAACCGCTCTGTGCGAATGGAGCCACTCGCACAGAGCGAACCGCTCTGTGCGAATGGAGCCACTCGCACAGAGCGAACCGCTCTGTGCGAGTGGCTCTGTGCGATCCGTGCACATAGACATGAAGAATACTTACCTCCGGAACGCGTCACATCCGTCACGTAGCTAAAAGAAGGCGGAGACTGCAGAGCGTGTAGCAGAAGCGGGGAACGCTCGCGGAGGTAAGTAAAAGGAGCCGAGTGCTCCAACAACGAATTGATCACTCGATTAATCGATAACGGAAATCGTTATCGATGATTTCCGTTATCGATTATTATCGATTTTATCGATTCGTTGTTTCAGCTCTATTTATTTGTGTTGTGCCCTTTTGTAAATACGGAATTTAAATGAACACCATTTTGTATTAAATATCCATGTTGTTGTAGACGCTTTTGCCAACGTAGACAAGTCTTGTTAATGATTTCTTTCTCATCCTTAAGTAACGAGGTAACATATGTTTACCTGTCTGTATGCTAGGAAGATATTTACTCTTGTGTAAATTAGAACTTTTACCTTAGTCTATGTTTGATGTGGATTAGTTGTACCCACTATATGCCGAGTGTTACATTTTTCTTTGTGAAGGTTTTGTAGCAGTCTTCCTGAAATAGGTTTTAAACCCGCTCGCAACAATGAATACATTGAGAAGTGACTGAGAACGAACACCTTGTGTGTGTCTGAATTATTTACTTCTCCCAGATATCTGCGCTTGCCACTCTGAAGGTTCTGCAGATTTACTCAAGAGCTCCTGGGAGGCTTTCGGCTCAAGAGAGGTGTCCCCCATAAGAGGAGGGGCGAAACATTTTCACCTTTTCCATAAAACCTAACCAAGAGTGTTTTTATTCCAGGTTTCTATGTTCAACAGTTACTGATGAAAGCATGTTTCCCATAACCTCCATAATATGGAGATTCCGGGCCTGCGGAAGGCCGCTCAGTTTCCATGAGGTGAACTTCCTGTAAATCACTTATACCGCTTGGTAAACAAAAAGCACACGCTATAGGCACTTTCTGTAAATTAAGTTACTTATGTTACAACCTGCCATAGGGGACTGCGCACTGAAAAGGAAACTTATTAGAAACAGGGGGAAAATGGTCATGACGCATTCATACATTAAAGCCAAACAGCGAAATTCATACACATCTACATACATTCACAGATTTGAAAAATGGCAAAAAAAAGTAACTAAGATGACTGTTTAAGTCACATTGCTTTTAATATTAAACATACATATTATTTTGTTTAAAAGCCTAATGGTAAAGCTTTCATCAACCTATATTTCAATGTATTAAGATCTGCCTATGACAAACACAACGGCTCTGTATCCTCTTTCAGGTCACTTTAATGAATTGTCAAAAGTAATTATATGGCATAGAAAGGGCCACCATAACAGCAATATACATCTGAGGCACTCCGGAAAAAAATATGTTCCTTGCAAGTCCAGAGGCACCCACGATACAGTGTGAAAAGATAAAGCCGCAGAAAGAGGACAACCTAATCCAATGGTGTATGTGATCCACCCCAAAAAAAGAAAATCCCAATTGAAATTTTGCTTAGGTGAAAAATAAGTGATTCCTCTTAACTCCCCCCCCCAAAAAAAAAAAACCAGTACAAGCTCATCATTTACTTCGTCATGCACATCAAGTGTTGGTCTAATCAAAATTTAGAAGGCAATAACCTATCTATGCTCCATAGCTTCTTAAAAGTTATTGCCGGTATACAATAGGATACATGGACCAAATCCTTGTGTTCAAAAGCTTGGGTGTAACAGGTGTATTTGTGCATGTATGGGTTACTTGGGATAATTGGGAGTGAAGAATAAAATACAGAGCCAACAAAGCCACTTCCAATTCTGAAGATGTTGGTGGCCTAAAAAATATTGATATCTCAACTCAAAACAGCTCTTCAGTATTTTAAAGTTAAAGGCACCAAGATAACACAGAAGAGATGAGCCAATCAACAGAAAATTGAGAAAAAAACTTTTCTTTTTTTTTTTTTTTTTTTGAACATGTTACATAACTCATGGGTGTTTCTCTGGTACCAAACATGACACACTTAAGGTGTAACAGATGAGAACTATGCATTTAGGCAAGTTTTCTTCACAACACTGAATGCACTTCAGTGGTTATCAATAATGACTAATCTGCAGTGCCAGAAAGTATAAGAAACACCAAAAAAAACAAACATGTCCTATATTAAAATATTTGCTGTGGAGGCAACTGGTGTATTTGGCTTCATGAGAAAAAAAAGCAAATGACACGTGATGAAGGACACTACATAGAAAGGACAACTACAGAAAGTACAAACAAAAAGAAAAATGCGAATGTGGCAAAGCAGAGAACTGCATTTTAACGGATAAAGGCCTGGTTTTTCTATCTCACAACTCCTGTAGGTTCTTCAATATGCAATTAAATTAGCCTAAATGTTGTTTCCCTCTTTCGTCATTGAGAGCAGTGTATGATATGCGATAAAATCCCACTTCCATTCAAGGAATTTTTCTTGTGAAAAAGCCTGATGCGTCGTATGAAGCAGGAGAGACCACCATTCAGATGCGCTCACAGGCTACATAAAAAAATGGGGGCGCCCATTTTCTTCCAGTCTCCGTGTAAGAATCTCACAGCCTGTCTCCGTCACTAAAAGGGTGTGTTCAAACTGTGCTGAACGCTTCCCATCTCTCGTCACCGCAGTCCACCCATCGGGCCATGTCTCATCTTGCCATCCTCCTGTAGAATGACAAAGTACAATCATTTTAATACAGGTATGATTCATTCATAAAGATAAATTTGGAAATCTCGGAAATACTAACATTCTTGTTATACAGTATAAGTATGCTATAAATAAAAGACTACTGTACACGGAGTTCTGTATTGAGCACTAGTTAGTTCACAGAAGTCCAGAAAACCCTGCTAAGGCTAATGGATAAAAAAAAAAATATCTCAGGAGGCAGAGAGAGTGGTTCACAAAAATGTCTTATTAATTATGCTCATGTAAAGGTTGTGAAAGCAACACACTTAATTCTTAAACTATGTCTCCCAACTCTTCCCAAAGGAAAGTATATTTACAGAAACGTTGTTAAAAAATTATTCAAACATTCCACTCATGTACACTGGGAGAAAAAGTGCCAGGACAAAATTAAAGTATAGCGATGACGAATGTTTTTTTTTTTTTGTCTGTCGTTTCCTGGTCTCAAGAAGATGATTCCTCTGTCTACCTAGGTTAGGCAGAAAACGTGCTTCTTACCGCCAGTGGGAATCACGCATCAAAAAAGAAAACGTGTGAGGGCAGGTATCGTGCACTATAAATGACAAATTATAAGGTAAGAACTCATTGTTTCCATGTCATTCCCAGTAGCAAGAAGAAGAAATATACCAAAGCACACGGATGGGGGGTCATTGCTTGAAAAACTCTCCAGCCAAACTCTTGCTCGGCAGAGGCTATGTTGAACTGATAGAAGCATGTAAGGTCTCCTACACCGTCTGCATTGGTTTAGTGCGAGTGCCCCTCCTGAGGTCAGGCTCTGGATCTGTCCTAGCTTCCGACTGCCAACTGCATCTGTTATTTTGATGGAGTGCAGTTCGGTGATACACTCTATATATCGATATTATCGATATTTTCTCTTCATGAAAAATGAGTGCGGACCACACACACACACACACACACACATTTCTGATAAAGTGGCCATTGCAGAAAAAAACCTGGACAGCTCTGTTCTAGAACTCGCTACCCTTTCTTTATAGAATCACCATTACTCCAGAGGGAGTGCTTCAAGGGCTTCCTACCCTGGAGATGTTCTCTGTTTCCTTAAGGACCCTTGGGATAAGCAATCAGGTTTCATCTTTTGCCTAGCCTTTGCTCATCTCTACAACAGCCCTAACACCTCCAGTGAGGTTATTTACTTTAATGAAGAAGGAAAAAAATATCTTTGAGGAGAACATACCTGCGTCCCACCCAGAATGGGGTTGTAAAAACAATGGGGATAAGAGGGGGGTTCTGAGAATTTTATAGCGTTCCTGATCTACCTGGAGAGGCACAACTATTTTCTTGTCTTTTTGCTCCCAGAAATGTCATGGAAACTAGACAGTTGAAGGCTTAGGTGCAATGAAAAAAAACTTTAAAGTAGTATTTAAACCGAAATCAGACAGGCATAAGACTGTCCATAAGAATGAAACAAAACTACAAACAGACTAAGGCAGGCTAGGTAGACCAAGTAGTAAATGAAGTAACTGCTGTTAGATAGCAACCAGTGATTCAGTAATCAGTAATCACTGAATACTAACTGCTGTAAAATCTCCACAAAATGAACATTTGCATAGCAAGCAAAGAAATATTAGGGTTGTCTTACATACCTTCACAGATCATTGGCTCAATTGTAAACACATGGCCAGGTTTCATCACACCGACAGCCTTGTTTTCTTTAAATAAGACAAAAAGTATGTATAAATGAGGAAATTCATAATTTAGAACTATTCAAAAATTACTAAAAACATTAAATAGCAAAGCCATTGAAGCTCCTTTCTCTGCAGCATGCCAACATTGTAAATCATTCTGCAACTAAAAAAATGGCAATGAAAATACCATTATTAGCTACCTGCCCAAGTTGTTTTTTTGTTTTTGCTCATATTTACAAAAAGGTATATGTAGACAGTCACAGCAAGATACAGAGGTTATGAATTAAGATGATAACGCAGTGATGTCAGAAAGAACTGTATTCCATGATTACATTATATTGATTCCACATGTAATGGAAAAAAATGAAGTCTAATTTATACAGGGTCAGCCATGCTCTTCCTGTAGCATAAACTCGCTGATGTTGGGTCTTCATAATGTGTAGCGAAGTCAAGTTGCTGAAACTCTTCTGCAGACTCTCCCTTTACTGAATAAACCCCAGAGTGTCTATGCTAGATGTAACATTTGGCAGAGTCTATTTTATGTACTAAATAAATATGTAAATGTATTAAACTATAAATCCGTGATCCGTTTGATGGATATAAATAACAAGTTCACCTTTTTAGTAAACCTTTTAAACATTTCTGTTTTTGCCTCCAAGTATTGTATCAAATCCTGACAATACCTCTTAATAAATTGCAGTCACTTAGACACAATTTGCCATGTTTACTTAGATGATAATTCATTTTCAAATAGAAAACGTCCAGTAGTAATGAAATGCAAGTCAGAAAACCAAAGGAAGAGAAAGCATAAGAACAGAGTAAATGTGGAGAAAACTTACTGGCGTAATGTGGTACATTTGGAGCAGTGTGGAAAAGTTTGTGAATACCGTGCCCACAATAGCTTCGAACAACAGAGAAACCATTTGCCTGCGCGTGCTTTTGGATTATGTTCCCCAGCTCTCTGTACCGGACACCAGGTTTTACTAGGGAAGAAATAGAGGGGGGGGGGGGTTGTACATTACAACAATGTTAATTTGTTAGGTTAACGAAAAGTGTGTATTGATCTGTCAAAAATTGCGAATATGTCCAAAGATTAAACTGGCCAGTTTGAATTTACTCCTTTTTCCCCTGCACTTTTTTCAGGCCAGAAAGAAAATAAAATGCTACCAATTAAAGCAACCTATATCATTCACAGACATTATTTAAGCCAACATCTGCCACACTGATGGGACAATGGGTAACACTGTCTTAAACCTTCTTTGGTGAGTAAAATATGGAATTATGATCTTAAAAAAAATTAAAAATAAAAAGATTTTAGCTGTCCGACATCTGACGCATTAACTGATTCTAGTATTCTATAGATTTTACCTCGCTGTGATGTGTCTAGCACTCTCACTCACCTTCATCGATCGCTTGCATTAGACATTCATAAGTCGTCTGAACAAGCTTTTTGGCTCCTTCCTCAACATCCCCAACATAAAAGGTTTCATTGAGGTCTCCGTGGTACCCATTGCGATATACCGTAATATCCACTGAAAGTCAAATAAAAGAAATCATTATTTTCTATTTATACAATGCCAACAATTTACACAGTGCTTCTTACAGTACATACATTCAAAGTGTATGACAAAACCAGACTAACACCAGACTAACACAAACAGATACATTTAGGTAAAGGTGTAAGTCATTGGCGTTGCAAACAACTTTGTATAAGAAAAGAAAAAATCCACTGAAAGCGTCTGATTTGTCAGCTTCACACAGTACCCCAAAACAGGGAGTCTAAAATGTAGTGAAGTAAAAAAATGGACACCAACATGTGTTAAGTGCCCTTTAATTCAAAGTACCGTACCATTCACAATATCACCATCTTGCAAAGGCCTCCTGTCTGGAATTCCATGGCAGATAACTTCATTCACAGATGTGCAGCAAGACTTTGGAAAGTTGTAATAGTTTAAAGGGGATGGGTAGAGGTTTCTTGAAATACATGCCTAGAAAATAAATGGCCAGACAACAATACGACATTTAGTCCTGGTCTTAATGAGTTTTTGTTCTGCAATTTCTTTCTGGGAAGCATTGGTACACAATTAGAAGGGATCAATGTATGTGTGGTCGTACAGCATTAAAGTGGTGTATAAATGAAAGGGAGGAAACCCAAACACACACACACTGTAGTGTGGGAATAAATCACTAACTTAACTTAGTTGGTTTCAATAATGCTTCCCTGACCTCCTGACCCATACCTACAAAGCCCTATAACACAAGAACAAGAAATCTCCTTCTTTGCTCAATGTGCAAGAAAAGTTATAGGGCCGGAATTCATGCTTCTATTATGTGGAATGCCCCCCCCCCCGCCAGAAATGTAATATCTCTTTATGAATAAATTCCGGTGCTGTAAACAATACTAGGTCCGCATTGACAAACGCTTGGTTTCTCTCATTTTGTTCCAATAAATTCTTTTATCGGTAGACCTGGAGGCTGCCATTGTCGTCAGTCATGTGATATTTTCACTGACTTTCCCTGCTCAAACACCACACTTAGATGATTCTTTATGGCAGTTGTTTAAAATGAGAAAGAAAAAAAAAAAGGAAAACATTTTTTAAACTATATTTTTAATTGGATACTAGTAATACAAAAATGGCGGGAATTGTCCTTTAAATGCACACTCTCACATGTAGGGTAAATCACTACTCTTACCTAAAAAAAACCAATTATAAATGTAACATGCTTTTCTACCACCGCACGGTAGTTTACATGAGAGAAGCACCCAAGAACGCAAATAGGACTTCTACTACAATCTGGCTGTGAAACGCGACCCGACATACAAATGTGAAACTACACAGTGCTAGGATTTTATAGTCCGTGCTTTTTTATATATTGAATGTGTGTAGTTTAAGACTAATACAAGTTATTAAGTTTGACCTTACCAAATGTACTGCATGGTCTATCTCTTCAGTAGTAACACCAGGTCTAATCATCATTGCAGCCACTTCCAAGACCTCTCTAGCAAGCTGAAAGGAAACATAGGAGACAGCTTAAATACACTGACCGAGTAACTGTACAACGGGTGCTTCCTCCTAATCCACCCCATTATGATCAGAGAAAACACACAAGACAGATAAAAAATCGAAATACGATTTATACAAATGTCTGTTGCTGCAAAATTCTGTAACATCGTTAAGACAGCTTAATGTCCTGGCAATAAAATCCATTTGAAATCAATTTGCAGTCTTACCCTGCACACAACTCGCATCCCTTCTATGTCTTCTGGGCAGAGGACTTTTATTTGCGAGGTACCTTTCAAGGCTTGCTCAGACTCAGATGTTCCTGGTGAGCAACAAAGAAAGTTAGACATTGAAGCATATAATAACCAAAATAAGCGATTTTAATTCTGCAATTTGTTACCTAAAGGATGATCAGCATAATCTGGTCTCTGGATATAGCTTGGAACTGGCCTCATTGGCATCTGTACAGAAGACAATAGGTGAATACGTTTAAGACACTGTTAAATGCCAATTCAAGTTCTATTCACAGAACTCTAGAAATCACATGTTTTATTTTTAGCCCAATAACTTTTCCCAATGGCTATACTTTAGTACTAAAAATACATAAGCTTGCCATTAATCCTAAATGGCAACAAAGAGGGGCAGCTTTACTTTTGGTCACATCAGAAATGTCCGATGTGAATGCTGAGCAGAACATTGGCGAGGATGCTTCAGTGACATAACTCTTAAATATTGAAGCCAGAATTGGAGAATATTTAACACTAAAAAAGGGAATTGTGTATTTATTAGAAACAAACCTTTTGTATGTTTTTTACCTGCCCTGTTGCAAATCAAAGTTTTACAATTGCACACACCCTCATGGTATTCAGACATCACATTTAATTTCCTATTTCATTTGGATAGCCACTTGACATGTCCAGACCTCATTAGACTCAATTGATGTCTACAAAACGTTTCTGGATCAAAGTTTCAAAAGTGGTTTTATCAGCATAGCAAAAAAAGGATTGTATGGCTGATCGGAGCATTTCATTGGTTATTATGGTAATAAGATGACCCGGATCAGTTTTCATACATAAAGCCCTTATTACTAATACTAAATAATGTTACTTGTGTAACATTAGTGTTATCATTCATGACATGTATTTCTGTATTTCTTCTTAATAACGTATTAAGTATTATTCATGATTTTGGTGAGGTCATGACATGTTGCGATGAGAGTCTATCTTTATTCAACAAAGGAAAACATTAAATGAGATAATGTCTCAAATTCTTTTGAAATTATATATATAATAAATAAAAGGAAGAGTGAACATGAAATGGTGTCATCCTATCCAAGGGAGATACCCATAACCCTGATTGATTAGTTTCCTGCTGCTGTACCTACCAATGGATAATGTGGTCTCAGTTTTCCAGTATACCGGTAACCTGGCCAAGGATCTGTGTTTATTTCTTCCTCCGCTGTCCATGGTGAAACTTCACGTTTGCCCTTGTCATCTTCTATATTACAATATAACAAAACAGAAGAAATATACAATTAATAAGTGTTGGCTCATGTGGGATTCTTGTTAACTGTCGGTAACTCATTAGGCCAACATTAAGATTCATATCACATGAATAGATGTCATGAATCAAGAAGACATATAAATCATAATAAAACTACTCCCATAAAGGGCTGCCACGGCGAGCTCGGGTTTCTCAGCTGTTGTAGTCCTTTGCACTTAACACAGCCACATAGTGAGTTCAACTATGTTATCTGCTACACATCAGCCCATGCAGCACATTTCAGCTGACACAGCACAGATCTTGTGTCACACGAGACACTTGCCTAAAACATTTCAGACTGAACTTTTAAAATGTCAGTCGCTGGCAGCTGTAAAGGAAGCAGCCAAAACAGTCTGTGGCTAAAAAACAGGTACTACTCTGCCAAGACAAAAAAAATACCCAATCACAAGAGGAGATCCATTTGAAGGCACAGAATAACAAGAAAGATGGAAACTATGCAATGGATAGGAGGGTCTCTTACTTGCTTTCTTGTGGAGCAGCTTGTGGGTTGCCCAACTTCCCTTGAAACATTCCTACAAAACAGACAACATATGTATGTCAAATTGTGCTTGTACAGTTCCTTTAACCTGCTCCTGCATGAAAGACAAACACAAGATTAACAGTTATAGTGAGCAAAACTGAATCTACGGGCATACCCAGCGTTAAGGACATTCACTTTAAGGATGCTCGCGAGTAAGGACGTTGTTGTAGCACAACCATTCCCGTTTACGTACGCTGCCTTAGTGAGAAGGGATTCATAACAGCATGGCGTCTTTTGAGTATTTTGTGGTGGAAATGACTTGGCTATTGCAGGGCAGGACATCCATTGATAAGAAGAACTACTACTTTTCTCACTTAATTACATTTTCATGCTCTCGGCCACATTGTGTATGTTAATGTGGGGTATGCCTATATCCATTTACTAGCTAGCCACACCCCAAGAACAAGGGGCCACAGCTGCTAAAAAAAAAAATAATAAAAAAAAAAAACAACTTTTTTAATCACACATTTCCCCATCATATAAACTAGTATCTTCAATCTTCCATTAATTATAAGATTAGAAACCAGCAACTGCAGGGCCCGCTACTCGATAAAGTATGCCTTTACATGCGTTAGTGTCATTGGCATCTCGTTTTTATTGAGTATTAAACATAACAGCTTACATGTTGGATATATCCATACATAACAGGGAGTTTACTTATACATTTAGTAAATGTAGAAATATACTGTACAGAACTGGGGAGAGAAAAAAAAAGGGTAGTTATTTTTGAGCCCTGCTTCATTTCTGAGTTGAAGTGGCGGAGTATGTTCTTGCCAAGGTTCCCACATTTGATTGTGTCTAGCCTTATTGAGATTCGTTGTCGCTGTTATGGGTTTCATTTTGTGTGCAAGTTGTAGAGTGCCGATTGCTTATTTGAAGATATTTAGCAATAATCTAGCTTGTTCATAGGTGACATTGTCTGGAACCAGTATTGGCAATACTTGTTCAGAGGCGATGGATTTTCGTGCAGGAAAGATCCTGCAGATGCCCTTAGACGTTAGTAACCACAGTGGCTGAAAAAGTGGGCACCTGTGTTTCCACAACCTCCTCCAGCACGTCTAAAGCTCCAGAGAATATCTTTGCCTGCCTCTTCAGTACCACCTGGGTGCCATCTTATTTAACTCAACGTGATTTGCGCAGGAGGAAGATTGCAAGAGTAGTCTAAATGCTTTGGTCCATTGTCCCACAGAAAATCCCTCCTCCAAGTCTCTTTTCCATTGAATCATATGCGGTAGTTTCTCTGGCTTTGTCTAACCTAGTAAGAAATTGTAACACAATGATATGTGTTTGGGTTTGGCCACGGGCTTGATGGAAAGGTTTACTATGATGTGGTATGGTTCAAGGAGAGCTCTTTCCTTCTGTTTAGTAGGATTCTCAGTTGTAGATATTTGCGTCACAACAATTAATTTACAATAACATTAAAAGTGAGTAATTGTGCTAAGGACCAAGCCCAGCTTTTAACGTATCTTCTGAGGGTTTTAATTCCTACGTTAAAAGGAATTGAACACGTGATCTGGATGTTTTGGCAACAGAATAAACTCATGTGTTAGCCATCAAATACTGTTTTTTAAATAAAAAAGGTATAAAAACATATCCCATTTAGGCTAGATTTCCACTTGTTTTTTTTTTTGCTAAAAACGCCCATAAAAACGCCAATAGCGCCACCTGGCGTTTTTTTAGTGAAAAACGGCTGCAGCCAGATGTTAGCTGTTCTTCAATAGGAAATCGCAAAATGCCATTTCCACTTGGCGTTTTTCTGTTTGGCGTTTTTTCAGTCCTCTTTGGCGTTTTTCTGCTTTTTTGGGCTCTGTGGCAGTTTTTAAAAATCGCAGCATGTTGACACTGGCGTTTTTTGCAAGAAATCTTGGCGTTTCTCCAATGGAAGTCTATGGGAGAGAAAAAACGCCATAAAAAAGCCATGTGGGTTTATTGCCTCGGCGTTTTTTATGGCGTTTTTTCCACAGTTACAATGCAGAGGATGGACCCAGTATCTGTGTGTCCTACGAGAAATAGGCTGAAAACAAACAGTTTCACACAAAACAAAGTCCTGGACTGGTTCATATTGAATTTTACACCATTTGGAACAAACATGCCATTACAAACAAACATACCCAACGCATCAACTGGATCCTGCGTGCCAAAAGCAACAGCAAACAATTTGCACCATCATTTGGGGCCAATCTTCCCAGAGGAGCAGACATTCGGAATAAAGCATGCCTTACAAACCACAGAAAAGAGACAAAAGGGTCTACCAAGTAAATGACATCAGGAGAGGGCAGATACTTGCCATTTATCCTAATCCCTTTTAGCTGGGTGAAACTTCTAACTTGTAAAGGCTGGAAAAACTGCCTAAGGTCAAAAAAAGCAATTTCCACAGAAAGGCTAAAACTCCAGAAAAAACTCCAGAAAAAACGCCAAAACGCAGGTAAATGCGGTGGCAGTTTTCTTGGCAGTTTTCCTGGCGTTTTTCATCAAGAAAAAAACGCCGGACAAAAACCCAAGTGGAAACCTAGCCTTAGTGAACTGTAGCTTCTGAAAGGAGGTGTGGATGCATGACCATCTTCTTTATACCTAAATAGGAAAGTAGGGCTTAATTTCCTTAATGGCATAAAAAAAAAGTTCTGTCTTTTGTGCTATCGTTCTGTTTAAAAAAAAAAAACGACATGGGAGTAATGTAATAGATCATATCGTACACCAGCAATATAAAACTGCTCAGCTTTCATCTATCACCCTTTGTAAAGGTTAGGCATTCAGAGCAGGGTGAACCAATGCGGGGTTGTAGCCAAGTGCCACCTATGCCAGGCTCATTAGGACAGACCATCACCTTTGGCTTGTTAAGGTGTGCAGACATAAGCTAATAAGGCCCTGTATAACTGGAGGGTGTATTGGGCATCATATATCCATATACAAGACAAGTTGTTCTAAAATTTTTGATGCAATAACAAGAGATCCTACCACCCGCTCGTTACAGGTTTAGCATAGCTTTCATTTCATCATTGCCCTCAGTTAATGTTTTACCAGCCTATACCAAATAAACAAGAATTGTTCTTTTTATTCAGGATAGGGGTAATACAAAAAGTGACGTCCAGAAAGGATCAACATCAAATCGGAAGACGACTTTATAGATTTACAAACGTGTTTTGCTGTGAAAAAGCAGTTAACATTTAATGGTCTCATTTAGTTGTTAATCACCATGATTTCATTGATGTAGCTAAGCTAATAAAGAACAAAGAACTGGTAAAGTAGAGACCAGCAATTCTCCCAAGTATTGTCTGACTCAGATTAACTTTGCATTCAACAAAGGAGGAACGTTATGCAAAAGACAGGGTGCGGTAAAAGGAATTAGTTCTGATAAATCACATTTTCTATTAAACCAGCATTAAAAACCAACAGACAAGTGATATTTATGGATTTCCCCAACCGCTGAGACAATATCCCTTAATGGGATTCTCCAGCCATCATATGCACCTTAATGCATAGGACAGCTGTGAGGTCCCTATAAATTTTAGTATAGTAGGTTAAAAAAGACTTCAGTCCATCAAGTTCAACCTTTCACACATACCTAGTTCTAAAGTTGATCCAAAAGAAAATTTTAGTGATGTCTCCCTTACAAATGCATGAAGAGATTCTTTATAATATATTTACTCTTCCGCCACTACCTAGTTATTTGACATGCAGGAGATGTGTTTCCTGACACGCAAGATATTTCATGCCGGTCAGATCCAGCTCTGAGGTAACAAGACATCCATATTGACTGTCAGTCAGCTCTAGTACTGGGGTAACAAGACCCCTATTCATATGCGCTGAAAGAGCTGCCATAGCTTTCATGGAAGCGTTTTCCTGCCACTAATTGGCCGCTTCAAGCAGCCTATCGGTGGCAAAGAATGTCTGGATACGGAGGGGACTAGAAGCTGCTGCTTCTCCCTATGGAAAGAACTTGTTGTAACACTATAGTGTCCCTTTAGGAGTCCCGCGCTGCTTCCAGAACCTCGGTTGGTGTGCCAATATTGCAGTATTTCACAAGAACCGTGCAGTATTCAGAGGCTCTTACATTAGCAATGCTTTCTTCATTTGGATCCAACGCTCGAATATACAGCAGCACTGACACATATCCTTCTGACTCCTGGTCATAACATATTACTCAACAGATGTGCTTCGATGTAGACATTTCATGTTTTATTGTAAAGTCGATATGCTAAGATTTATTAATCGGCAAAAGGAGATTAGCCTTCTTAACACATCCCACTCGTTGTAGACGTATGAAGAAAAAACATGCTATGAGACCAAAATTGAATGGATGGGTACCGTGATACTCTATTATACTGAAGCACCTTGTATCAGGTGCACCAGAACGATTAACTGATAACAGAAAAGCAAAAAGATTCTCTATTTCGAACGGTCCAATTCGAAAGGCAGCGGCAACAGTGAGACTTACTCATTTTCATCCGCATAATAGTTATATGATATATTACAATGAATCAAAGTCTCCCAACAAAAAATAAATAAAGGTTATTGCGAAAACAATCTCATAACATAAAAATCAACACAACCACCGGTTTATCCGTACAGATATTGCATTCACAGAACAGAGACTACTTTAGGATGCTTAACCGGGACCTGCAGAGAAGAAATTATCTTCTGTACCATATCCAGGAGCAAGTGAACATAACACACGCACATATGACTTCATAAAAAGCCATGCTCTGCTCAGCGAGGAATGAATGATGTCATAGTCTGGCGGTATAGCATCTACGCTATTTCGGTCACCCGGGAATAGCAACTTTTCTGCTGTATACCCTAATGTTCTCTGTGCAGTGTTGCCATAGGTAGGCAGACCATTACCTAGTGCTCTTGTCATCCCTTCCAGGACACAATGAGTTAATTTTGGTCGACCATCTTCCCTGTAGTTTCCATAACTATCACATAAAATGGATGTGGGCGACGGATGATGTCAAGAGCCATAGACGTCTGTCCCTCAGCGGGCTATATTTATAATGGACAGCGGTGGGGTAAAGTTCTAAATGTGGAGCGATCACTATGGAAACCATAGAAACGTTCCTTCCGGTTACATATTACCCCAGTACCGCTATGGGGTAGTTATTTTGGTCCGATGTCCATGAGTGTCACCTGTTAATCGGTGCGGTGTGACGGGGCTGGGGTTGCACATGTACGGTGAGCAGCATGAGGCACACGTTATGAACATGCCATAGCGGGAGATTACCGGGTAGGGGCCTTCACTCTATGGGGTGTACCTGGGAGCAGAAGTAGGAGCCCTGGATGCCCAGCTTGATGCATGTTGGGCACTGCAGCTTGGCCTCGCTGGCGCAGTCCTCGGTCTCACACACTCTGCTCTCCACCGCCGCCATGCTTCGCCCGGCTGCACCCACAGGACGGCGGGGAGGAGACAGGGGGCCGGTCCTATGCCTGTGGAGGTAGGGCTAGCGAGCATAGGGTGGCCTTACGACGACATGACAGGAACATGCGGGTGTTGCTCTGTTCAGCGGCTGTGTGTGCGCGCACTAGGAGAGCCCGCTCAACCCTTCAGTGACACGGCCAGGCCGGGATACAGGGGTCGGCACAGGCGCAATAAGGGAGTCCCTAAATTCAAGCAGAGCTGTGCAGAGCGGCTGTCGTTATATTAGTCCCACTGTAGGAGCGGTCATATGCGTGACAGGATTGTTATCTGTATCAGAAAATAGAAGTGCAAATACTTATTTTTATTATTATATAAAATATTGTATTTTTTTTTATTCACTTATCGGTGATTATAATTATAAGGGGAGGGGGACTGCTTGTGCCGATAGATGGGCGTGGTTATGTATTTTTCAACGGAAAGCAGTGATCGCATATTTATGAATGGGGTGGGAAATTCTGTAGGTTTGCGTAAAGGTGGGCGTGGTTTTAAAGCCGGTTGATCTCAGCGGAAGTAGAAAGTAATGACAGTTCGACCCTTTGCCCGGCAAGCCGGCGGAAGGAGCATGAGCAGAGTGAAGCCTGTGCATTGGTTACATACAAGGGGGCGGGGCTGGAATGTCAAAGAAGAACACATGTTTGAGCAGTGGTTCATTCATTGTCCTGCGTGCTAGTCCGGGAGCAGGATGGCTTTCTTCTTTGTGAAATACGTTTGGTTTGCTTTGGTAATTCTGATCTTATTATTTTTAATATAGTGCCAGCAATTTACACAGCACTTCCTACAATACAAATATTCAATGGGTAGAAGGGGGAAGGGAGTGGGCAACGTGGGATGGACAGTAAAATGACTGGACTGTCCATGAGAGGCACCAATAGGCCTCGAGCAATTGGTCCCCCATACTTCTCCGATCTGCATCTCCAGCACAGTCTATGACCATAAAAGCGTAGTGTGCAGCTGCACCTATCCCTCTATCCTCCATACCTACGTCATCAGGTGGCCACCGGCCTTAAAGTACCAGATCAGCTTTGTGATCGCCAGTCCAGCCCTGTGAAGTAACATTACGTTAATTGAAAGGATGTTGATGTTACTAAAGCAACCTTGTATCTAGCTACAGAAACATCTGCAATGGGCAGATGTTTTAAAATGACAGTCTATTGCCCCATACAGCCCCACCAATGCATATTAAAGTTTCTTGTAATCACTTTACTATGCATTCTTCATTCATTAACTTTTCCAGCAATACCTGTATCATAAAACATCCTTTTAATTGTAGACTTCTTTTAGCTATGTCATCACTAAAGTAAATCACCTGGTTGATTATTTGTGTAATGCTTAATGGCATCTTAATATGACATATAGTTTCATCAGATGCTCATCCAAATTTTTAAACCATTGGTAACAATTGTTGTGTATACAAGCAAAACTAACAATCACTTCATTGGGGAAAAGGTGGTAGTAATCTTGTGCTATTGTTTGCATGTTGTCTACTGCTGCAGTCATAGCCGTAGTTGGCTCCTTTTGTGCCTGAGGCAAGAAAGGAAAATTGTGCCCCCCAGCTATTTTTTTACAGAGGTTATTTTATTTGCACTGCCCTTACACACTGCCTTTACATACACCTGCCCATAAACACACATATACACATACATTGCCCAGGGGTATAACTAGAAACTATGGGGCCCTGACATGATTGCCCCCACAAAACTGGTCTGTGCCTTCTCTGTCCCTCACTCCTCCTTCCAACTTATGTAAACACTCTTACACTTACTCATACTCACTAACACACACTTCATCTCACCTCACTTACACAATTACATATCCATGCTCATACACACACAAATACACACATAAATATATCCCACCACCCGCCCCCGCTTACCTCTCACCGCTCTTGCAGCTTTCCCTCTGGTTTTTCACCGCAGGGGTCACGTGACCCGATACGCTCCTGTCTCCCTGTGCGGGTTCAAAATAATTTAGAAAGGGCCCTTCCGACCTGGATCCGTGTGGTCCGGGTTGGAAGGGTCCTTTCTAAACGAATTTAAGAAGGAGTTGCACCGGGTCCGCTAGAGGCGCTGTGACCCCTGTAGTTACGCCAGTGGCACTGCCATTACACATGACCGCCTGTACACGCTGCCTTTACACATACCTGCCCATAAACACACATATACACATTAACTGCCCTTCACATCTCTTTTCTTTCTCATCTTCCATCCTCCATCCTGTCGTGGGAGCGCAAGGTTATTTAAGACCTCTGCTTTAGTGCTCCCTAAGCACTATGCGCCAGCTATTGATTCAGAGCGCCAGGGGTACGACATCATATCCCAGAGCTTGGTATAATTTGCCTGCGCATGGTAAATAGGGAGCACGGAAGCCGAAGTCTGAAGTGACAGACCTCGCGCTCCCTAATGTTGGGCCGGCTAGAGGGTCTCCCCAACCAGTCCTGCAGGCTGCGGCTGTTGATCGGGCAGCTGTGCGCCCCCTCGCAGCTGCACCCAAGGCGAGAACCTCTATCGCCTCACCCTTCCTACTGCCCTGGCTGCGGTGCCAGCATTAAAAAGCTGTTCTGTTACCATGCAGTCTTTTGGGTGTTACAGGTTATGGTTGATTTGGGGGTTAGTGATATTACTGCATGGTCTTTGTTGACTTAGTATCCCATTCCAAACTCATGGGTATTAATGTGGAATTCACTCCCGCTTTGCTGCTGTAACAACCTCCACTCTTCTGGGAAGGTTTTTCACAAGATGATAGAGCATGTCTATGAGAATTTTAACCCATTCAGCCTAAAGAGCATTTGTGAGGTCAGGCACTGATGTTGGATGAGAAGGCCTGGCTTGCAATTGACCTTCCAATTCATTCCCAAGGTGTTCAGTGGGGTTAAGGTCAGGCCTCTGTGCAGGTCACTTGAATTATTCCACACCAATCTCTTTAAACCATGTGTTTATGGAACTTACTTGTGTACGGGGGCACAGTCATGCTGGAAAAGGTAAGAATCTTTCTTGAACTGGTGCCATAATGTCGGAAGCATACAATTGTCTCAAATGTCTTTGTATGCTGTAGCATTAACATTAAGCTTCATGGGAACTTAGGGTCCCAAACCATTAAAAACAGCCCCAGACCTTTATCCCTCCTTCACCAAATTTAATAGCAGGCACTATGAATCCCAAAAGTTAGCATCCACCAAACCCAGATTTGTCAAACAGGCTTCCAGAAATTAGATTCACCACTCCAGAGAACAGGTTTCCACTGCTCAAGAGTCCGGTGGCGGTATGCTATGTACGACACCACCCGATGCCTGGCATTGCTCATATTGATGTTTGGCTTGGCCATGGAAACCCATTTCATGAAGCTCCCGACGCACGGTGCATGTGCTGATGTTGCTTCCAGAGGCAGGTTGGAACTCTGTAGTGATGTGATGCTACAGACGACAGACGATTTTTAGGCACTACATGCTTAAGCACTCGGCAGCCCCGCTCTGTGAGTGTGTGTGATCTACCACTTCATGGCTGTTGTTATTCCTAGACATTTTCACTTGATAATAATAGCATTTACAGTGGACCGGGCCAGATCAAGCATGGCAGAAATCTCATGAACAAGTTTGTTGGAAAGGTGACATCCTATAACAGTGCCATGTTTAAAGTCACTGAGCTCTTCAGTATGACCCCTTGATGGCTGCCTATGTGCCCCCTCGTCATATAATCGGGGTCATCTTATAATCAGACCTCAAATAGGTCTGACTATGAGACGACTAAGATCCGCCCCACTTACCGGTACTTCTGAGTCCCCGGTGTGTAGCTGGGGCAGCGTGTAGATGTCTACGCAATTCGCGTAGACAACTTCCGCTGCAGCAGGAAGGAGGCGTGGCTAGCAGCGGGGGTTGTCTACGTCCATCGCTCAGACCTTCCCCAGCTGTGAGAGATCAGAGTTCCCCGCACCGGTGAGCTGATCTGGTACTTTAAGGCTGGTGGCCACCTGATGACGTAGGTATGGAGGATAGAGGTGCAGGGAACTCTGATCTCTGACAGCCGGGCAAGGTCTGCGCGATGGACGCAGACAACCACCGCCGGCTGCAGCGTAAGTGCGTGGGATCTACACACTGCCCCGGCTACAAGACAGGGAAGTCAGAAGCACCTGTAAGTTGGGGGGTGTTAAATAGGGGGCCTAAGGCATTTCTGGAGGCAGAGTGGCACATAGGGGGTCAAAAGGCATATCATGGGGCACAATGGCATATAGGGTTAAAAGGCATATCATGGGGCACAGTGGCATTTAGAGGGTTAAAAGGCATATCATGGGGCACAGTGGCATATAGGGGGTATAAGGCATTTCTGGGGCAGATGTGCATAACTGGGGGGCAGGTTGGAAAATAGAAGGAAATAAAACCAAAATATTTTTCTCAATGATCGCTTTTATTAAAAAAAATAGTTTAGATGAATTAACATTTACTGGTAAAACCTTTTTCCTATAGGGTCGTCTTTTATTCAGGCTTTTTCTTTTTTTCCTAAATTAATATTCAGATTTGTGGGTTCGTCTTATAATCAGGGTCGTCTTATAATCGAGCAAATACGGTAATTTGTCAGTTTGTGTATTGAAGCTGGTTAAGCATTTTGTTTGCTTTATGTATAAGGGGTGTAATATGTTGTGTAATTGTGAAACGTGTGCTTACCTATAGTGTGAGTTTGCGGGGGGGGGGCTTTGTGGCAGAGAAGCATCAGTCTGTGTTAAAAATAATAAAAGAAACAAAACATTGGGAAGGCATTATTTGTGGTGTGATGTAAGTGGATGCGTTTCCTTGTCCCAGAAGTAGCTTCTTATTTCTCATGTCAATGGAGAGGAGATTTGGTTGGTGAGGAGTTTGTGTGAATAAGAAAGAGAGAAAGAAAGCAACACATTTTCATTTCTGAATGTGAAGGACCCAAAAACAAAACGTTGTTTTTGGTCCTCATGCACATGTCTAATATCAGCCACTGTTTTTTAGGTAATGCTGGCAGCAACAAAGTTACCCAACACATGGTGCTAAACAGGACTTTTAGAGATCTCCCTAGTAACCAGCCCAATTTGGAGGCAGAAAGTCCTCCTAGGCTACAATGTGCTGGGGAACATTTATAATATCTATAATGACTTTTTTTTTTTTTTTATAAATGGAGGCTTCCTGCTCTACAATAGTGGAAATAGCATCCATATTATTTGCATTTACATTTTATTTACAGTTGTAAGACTTTATTTAACAAATTCTATATTATTTGCATTGTTGCTGATTTGACACAAAATGCTTTTAGATTTTAAACCAAAACCAAATGATGAAATATAACCTGAGTTGATATATTTTGTTAAATATTTTTTTACCCCTTAGAGTCAAAACCTGTTATATAAGGGTCATTATTAGCAATAACCACAATAAAATGCTTGCTGTGGTTATTGATCAGCTTCTCACAGCTTTGTGGAGAAATTTTGGCCCACTCAGTCCTGTAGATCTGCTTTAACTCATTTGTGGGTTTTGCCACGACATATCAATGCAGTTTACAGAAGGTTTGGACTTTGACTAGGCCATTCAAAAACTTTTCAAAATGTTCTTGTACATCTATCATTTCCAAACTATGACACTGCCATCACCATGCTTGACCATTGGGTTCTTAATACAGAATGCATGATTGCCTTTTCCACAAATATAACAAGCCCATTTCAGACAAAATGCTCCACTTTTCAATTATCTGTCCACATAATATTGTTCCAGAACTCCTGAAGATAATATTTCTGATTTTTGGCAAATTCTAGACAAGCAGTGACCTTTTCCTTTGTATGCTGCCATCATGTAAATCATGTAAATCGATCTTACCTAACAAGACAGAGGCCTGCAGATTGTTGGATGTTGATCTAGGGTCCATTATCAGTTATCAGGATAATTGTACGCATTGTTCTTTGAGAGATTTTGCCAAGAAGGCCAAATGAAACAGCACGGAATGTTGGTGTCGTTTACTCATAACCCCTCTATTTCTTACTACAGCCCACAATTTGGTGCAAATCAAAACAATATGATAAATACAACGCTATAAAATAAATGACATCTTCAGTATCATCACTGTGGCTTACATAATTGGCATGATTCCATATGGGAAATAGGTGGGCAATGCAGTAAAGCGTTCTCCTATGGGAAATAAGCAGGCAATGCAATAAAATGTCAGAAAAAGTAAGCCGGGTTCTGGGTTTTCATAGCTAGATTTACTAGTAGCTGGAAATTATCCCAATTTACAGATCTCTGGTCAGACCTCCCTTAGGGTCTCCAGAACTGTACACAATACTCTATCTCCACAAGGATATTTATGTTTTGGGGAGCGTTCAGAGGAGGGCTATTAAAATGTGGAATGGTTTGCTGGATAAGAATTATCAGAGGAAAGTTTATTTCAAAGGAGGAGAAATTTTAGAACAAGGTTGTAATCTAAAACCACAGGATCAGAGGTTTAGATGCAAGATGCAAGTTATACTGAGAGGGTGGTAGAAAATGGGCAGACTAGAAGGGCCAAATGGTTCTTATCTACTGTCAAAACTTGTGTTTCCATGTTTGTTGAAAATGGACAATGAAAATTGACTTCTAGTTTAACGTGATGCATCATAAAAAATAAAAGGGAATTGTTCACAAAGGCATGTGTCAGGACAAACACCCAGTATAACACCAGTGTTGCATTCTGTAATGTGAAGGTCCAGCAGAAGGGTACCGGCAAGACTGCATTAGACACCATCACACACACACCAAGAATGAATGGTACTACAGAATATTGGCATCAACCGGATGCCAGATATTTTTATAAAGTGTTGTCTTTTTATGTGTCCTGCGAAATCCCGACTTCTGTATATAGGCATTCAATGTTACCTTTCTTGCCCATATCTAGTTTGCCTTGGTAAAACAAAATGACCCTGGATATCATCAGTAAACCATTATTTCAATACATTATGATATAAAAATTCTGTATAGCTGTTTCCTTTAACCCCTTCGTGACAATGGCTGATTTTACTTTTTGTACCCTTCGTGACAATGGCCGTTTTAACATTTCTGCGCTGCTCGTGTTTAGCTGTAATTTTCTTCTTTCTCGTTTACTGAACCCACACAAGTTATATATTGGTTTTTTTTTCAGGACAAAAAGGGATTTCTTTAGATGTCTTGATTTGATTGTATCATATTACTTACTATTAAAAAAGTATAAAATATGGTGAAACATTTAGAAAAAAATGACTTTTTCTAACTTTTACTTTAAAAATATTTTACTCATCTATAAAAGCTAATGAAAAAAACCCTAATTAGATTCTTCTATTTGTCTTGAGTTTAGAAATACCCAATGTTTTTATGTTTTTTTGCTTTTTTCTGCATGTTATGGGGCAATAAGTGCAGGTAGCCTTTTGCTATTTCAAAACCATTTTCTCCAAATCTGGTAATTCTTCCCCCCATGTGTTATTTCGGGTATCTTTGAAGCCGGCCAATGAAATTTACCCCATCAAACCATATATTTTTGAAAACTAGACACCCCAGGGTATTTCAAATGCTAGTATTGTAACTCTTTCCATGCACTAATTCTACCACCAGTCTTTGTCAAACTTTGTGGTAGTCATTTGTTTGCGTTTTTTTTTTCCACAAAACATTTTAGTTCAGGTATGAATTTACCACTCCTGGTATATGTCACTGCCAAACAACACCCCTATATGTGTTCTGCAACATCTCCTGAGTACAGCGATACCTCACATGAATGATTTTGCCTGGCTGTTTGGGGGCAAAAGGGCCACATTTTCGGCATGCACATTTTTCAATGTTGAACTTTGGCATTTGGGGATCCACTGCCCATGCCGTATTTGGTACATCTTTGAGCCTGGCCATTTCAGTGTGCCCAATAAAACCATATATTTTTGAAAACTAGACACCCAGGGTATTTCAAATGCTGGTATTTTAACTCTTTGCATGCACACATTTTACCACCAGCATTTTTTCAAAGTTTGCAGTAGTATTTTTCCCCACACACGTACTTTAGGTATGAAATTACAGCTCCTCGTATATGTCGCTGTCAAACAACACCCCAATATGTGTTCAGCAACATCTCCTGAGTGGGTTTGTTGGGTTTTTGGGGGGCTAAAAGGCCACATTTGGGACGTGTGCATTTTTCTAATTGGAAATTAGACGTGTGGTCATCCTTAGTTTTTTAGAAACTATAGTCTACACTAGTCTTCTCAACTGTTCCTTTTGGGAGTATAATCTGGGCCGCAATTCATTTAGGAGGGAAAATGTGTTCAGTTTATTATTATTATACCTTATAGGACAGACGCTTGAATGTGCAGGTGCACGGCAAATGTTTTTTTTTATTACATCAGAAGCTACACCCAAAGTACAGTTATTAAAATGTCTATCACTGTAAAAATTTGTTTAGATGTTCAATAATTCACACTTCCCTCTTGAGAACTGTATATTTCATGCTGGGAAGTGCTGAACTATAAGCACATAAACTTTTACAGCAATTATTGGTAGATTTGAACAATAGACTCAATTATTTTGCCCCATGTCTGAAATTGTCATGCTTTTTTTTTTACTATTATTATTAATGGTGCCAGATAAAAAAAATTACTCCTACACAGCAAAATGTTCATTTTTACTTTTTATTCTACATAAAGTGCTTGCATGCTGCTAAAATGACACATACATTTTAAAATTATGTAAATTTCTTTAAACTCTTAAAAAAGACTTATTGCCATATATAAATCAGATACAATTAAAGCAGACCTATTACATTTCATTAATGAACACCTCATTAGCAATTTTCCTATTTTCAAAGCTTTTTGGAATGCCAAAGCACTTGATCCTGCACTGATTGCATGAAGTGTATAGAATTACAATCCTGCTCACCCTCCATGTCTACTTAATGGGATGGCTCAATGCTCTCTTCTACTTTTAAGTTTTTCATGGGTTCAAGTAGACTTTGTAGGGGTGGGTAAGGTGACAAGAGAGAAATCGCAAAATGCACAAGCTTTAACCATTTTAAAATGTATAAATACAATTATGTCCAAGTTCTCCTTAAATTAAGCAATGTCTCCATATGTGTACACTAGACACGTGCAAATGGACCAAAAACAATTCTGACACATTTTTCAGTTCATTTTTGGCCCATTTGTTTTCAGTCGCTTCTCGGCCTTCTTGGCTAAGATCAAGTGTAGTACCCTATGGGGAAGGGGGAAAAACTTGATCCTCTGGCCTTGAGGCCGAGGTAGCATGGAGCCCGAGGTGTCCACTTGAGCCCCAGAGAAATTCTGGCGTCACATTTACAACCTTGCACTATTGTTGTGAAATGTGTAAGCACGAGGAGCACTGAAGGCCAAATGCTACAGATGAAGCACTCTTCACTCCAAGACCCATACGGGCATGTGTGTGTGAACAATTTTTTATTTTCGGCCTCACGGGAAATGGCTGGACACTTATTTATTTACCCACTATTTGCACTTTCCGTTGGTGCACTTGTGCCTATTAATTAGGATGGATCACGGATTTTTTTGATCACGGCCTGCATATGTTTTTCCTTTGGACGCGTTTTTAGTTTGACGTTTTCCCCACTGCACCGCAGTGAGGACTGGTTCTCAGTCTTCTGTTGCGAGAGGTGGGAGAAGTCTTTTGGCTACCCACCTTTTTCCCTATAGTGGTTCTCCTCTTCGGAGGGAACCATGAAGATCCGACCCTCCTGCAGGCCTTTTGGCCGGGGAGGAAAAGGCTCTGGCATATTCCATGGGGGATTGCCGAGCAATAGTTTATCGACGGACTTGAGCTTCACTCCGTCTTTCACAAGATTCACGGAGCACACCCAAGAGAAGCACGACACCTCGGGCTTCCAAAAAATAAATACATTTGTTTTCAGTCAACAAATTATGTTCCCTGCCCATTCAGTTTGCATTAAAATCGGGGGCATTTTTAATTCCAGAACAAAATTTTTGCCCAGTACCACATTTACTCTCACGCTCTCTGAATGTTTTCCTGCCTTCTGTCCTGACCACCTCTGCATCTTCTTGTTCTTCATCTTCTTTCTTCTCTCATTCATCTTCTATACGGCGGCGCTTCCAGTGACATTCTCTTGATCCTCCAATCGGGTGGGAGGATGTCATGGAAGTCCACCTTAGGGCAAAATTGCGGTGCTTTCGATGACCTCTTTTCACCTGATTGGAACTTCTGCCAAAAACGTGGACTTTGGAGGATTGGGTGACAAGACTTCACCGGACGCACCGCCATTTTGGGGGAAGTCCGCACCAGGTTATGTCTGCAGAGATGCGGGTCAAGGTAGAAGATGAAGAACAAGAAGATGTGTCTGGCCTCGTTTTTGTGGCTTCATACGAATTGCCAAATTTGCCAAAATTCTGTGGCAATTCTCAATTTGCAATTCGTGCAGAAGTCTAGTATACACGATACACTGTATCACCCCAAGCACATACAGTCAGCACACCATCTAGGTGAGACAACTTTTAGATCTCTCAAGGGTTTTTAGCGGAAATTGTGTGTACAAGTTGAGCTACCTTGAATTTCAATGAATGATCAGCTCCCTTTGAGTTCAATAGAAGCACTACAAAGCATGTGTGGAAACAATAGAAACAGAATGCCTACAAAATATCCATGAGCTAACTATAAAATATTTTTACAGAAATAAACTGGATGGATTCATCACAGCCCGTAAAATTTGTTTTGTGACTTTGTAAAAGACAACACCCGCCAATAAAAACACCTGTCCACTGCTTCATAGCTATAGATTATTAATCAGGATTTATCAAGTAACGTAGTACAGTTTTCTTGCCTGTGCCAATTAGCGTACAATTCTGTTCTCTTGGTCGCTGAATCATTTCCATTTTATGATAATATCCATTTAACGTACTCTGCAGACTCTACACTTGCTTTGGGAAGCTGTAAATATCCATGAAAGTACCAATGAGATCAAAATTAACAACAGAAAAGTGCTATTTTCCTGAGATCTGTCTTATGTTACTATAACAGTGACCTCACTTTGTGCTCCAGTGAAGTTATCTACTTGACTTAAAGATCAATTATCAATCTGCACTTCAGCAGATCACAATTCAGAAAACATACCGTTTATGGAGGTTAACAATGCTATGCATGTAAAATCTAGTCTTATTTATAATTAAGTCATATGTCACAAAAGTAGACATTTATTTTTGGTGCCATAGAAACTGGGAACGCTTCTTAAAGGTTCCATGTTTCTATGTGGTTAAACCCAGTAATAAAAAATCTGCTATGGCTTATTTGTGTAGCTTTATAGAGGGTGCCATAAATGTTTTCTCTCACAGTTGTTAAAGAATTGGTGCCACCTGGCCTAGACTAGCCATCGGACAAACTGGTACCCAATTGTGCCACCCACATGATTTTATTTGCCTTGTGCTTTGGCTTGATTATTCCATTGTCAACTTGTTCTAGTTGTGTAATCTTTTTCCTGTGTTTAATTGAGTGGCAATTCATCTTTATTAAATATGAAATAGCAACTTCCAAGATATATCAACAAAGGACCATTTTTCTGCATTGCATATTGTGTCTTTCTTCCGATATTCATAATTTCATTTTGTTGATTAAGATCCTAAACATAATTTAATATATCATTGTTATATGAGAGCCTGTGGAGAAAATAGGGCGAGATTTGGGGGAATGGTGGATTGAAGTAAAAATAAGTGTATAGATGGACTGGGGTTGGAATGTTTAAATAAAAGTAGTAGAGAGGAGGGAGTGTAAATGTTGGAATAAAGGGATATCTAATGCTTACTTGGCATTACCATTTTGTTAGGCTGGGTCTACTGATAAGCCCAGTACAGATGGGTGGTCATTCACAAAGCCCTTGATAAGAATGTGTTGTTAAAACAAGGCTATTTCTAGAGAATATACCGTATTGGCTCGGATATAGGCCGCCCCCGTATATAGGCCGCACCCTAAAAGTTTGGTGCTTTTTTAAAGAAAAAGTTTTTTTTCTTTAAAAAAGCACCAAAAAAAACATGCTGCCACTCTGCCCCCCCCCGAGATATGCTACCACTGTCCTCCCTCCCCGAGATACGCTGCCACTGTCCTCCCTCCCCGAGATACGCTGCCGCTGTCCTCCCTCCCCGCGATAGGCTGCCAATGTCCTCCCTCCCCGCGATACGCTGCCGCTGTCCTCCCTCCCCGCGATACGCTGCCGCTGTCCTCCCTCCCCGCGATACGCTGCCGCTGTCCTCCCTCCCCGCGATACGCTGCCGCTGTCCTCCTCTGCCCCCCCTCCTCGACTTACCGGAGCAGACTCCCGGGTGTCTTGCGGGGCCGGCGAGGGACATCTACGCAATACGCGTATGCAACTTCCGGTACCGGAAGTTGCATGCGCGTATTGCGTAGATGTCTCCCGCCGGCCCCGCAAGACACCCGGGAGTCTGCTCCGGTAAGTCGGGGGTGGGCAGAGGTTAAACGCTTAGATAACCTCCCGTGCCGGCACCCCCCCCCCCGTGGGAAGTGCTGGCAGGGGAGGCTGTCTGAGCGCATCGGGGAGAAGGATGCAGGTCCCCTGCACCGCTGCGGGGGATCTGTATCTTAACCCCGCTGCCTGCCCGGCGCCCGGGACTGCATGTCCCGGGCGTCGGGCGCTAGACCCCGAATATAGGCCGCACCCCCACTTTAAAAACTTAAAGTGGGGGAAAAAAGTGCGGCCTATATTCGAGCCAATACGGTACATCTATATAACATGGTGCTAAATAAAATAATTGTTCATCATGGTTTTGGGGGTAAAAAAAATGTTAGCATATTTTAATTAGAACTCTTCTGAAAAGTGCAGATGAAAACATTTCCTTTTTTAGTGTAACCCCTTAACCCCTTCGCGACCTTTGCCGGTTCAGGACCGTCATAACAAGAAGGTCACTAAATGACCTTTGACGGTCCTGAACCGTCAAAAAATTAAATAAGCTTAGAAAGTGATCAAGGATCACTTTCTTCGCTTAAACGGCCTTGCTGCAATGCCTCGATGTCGAGGCATTCAGCAAGGCCGAGATCGGCATCGGGGGCCATGTCTGGCCCCTCCCCGGGGCGTCAACAGCCGCCATACATTGTATGGCGGCGGACGCCCGTTTTAAAAGCGTTTAGGAGGCGATCAACGATCGCCTCCTAAACTTAAATGGTGTCGCTGGAATGCCTCGATCGGGAGGCATCCAGCGACACCAAACACTTACCTCTGGGTGGGCTGTGACCGCTCCGGAGAGCGGTCACAGCCGCCGCTGCCGGTGATCTTCGCCATCAAGTAAGATGGCGGCGGCCCGGGAACTACAACAATAAAGACGAAAAAGTTTGCTAGAGGGTCTCCAGACCCTCTAGAGAACTGGCTCCACTTGCTGGTTGAATACAGGTACTGCATTCAACCATGCAAGTCAATGGAGCCCAGCTTTCTAATCACTATGTGATTAGTAAAATATTCAAAAAAAAAATAAAAAAAAATAAAAAATGGAAAAAAAAATAAAAAAAATGTGCTAACATTTAAAAATAATTATGCAGTGATGTCACTAGATGAACCATCCAGTACCAGCAAAATGTGTAAAAAAAAAAATATAAAAAAAAAATATAAAAAGTATTAAAAAAATAAAATTAAATTAAAAAATAAAGTTTATTATTTTGAGCAAGTGCTAAAATTTCTCAAAAATCTCAACAAAGACTTAAAATAAAAGCACTTCAAATACCCAAGGGGTGTCTAATATATAAAAAAAATGGCTGATGGGGTAAATTGGAGTGGCCTAGCTCAAAGATAAGGCATAGTGTACATATCCAAAATGACTGACCAAAATGGAGAAAAAAAGCGCACTTCCCAAATGTGGCATTTTAAATCTGAAACAACCCAACAAACCCATGCATGTGGGGTATCACTGTACTCAGGAGATGTTGCTGAACACATATTGGGGGGTTGTTTGACAGTGACATATACCAGAACCTGTATATCTATAACTAAAGTACAATTTGTGTGAAAAAAAAAAAAAAAATTACTATGACAAAGTTTGACAAAGTGTAGTTCTATAATTGGTGCATGGAAAGGGTTAAAATAACAGCATTTGGAATACCCTGGGGTGTCTAGTTTTCAAAAATATATGGTTTGAATGGGTTAAATTGAGTTAACCGGCTTCAAAGATATTCCAAAGAGGAGAGGGAGGCACAATGACCAAATGACCACCTGAATTACGCATGCCCCAAAAGTAGCCTTTTACCAGCCAAACAATCTGACAAACCCATGCATGTGGGGTATCGCTGTACTCAGGAGATGCTGCTGAACACATATTGGGGTGTTGTTTGATAGTGACATATACCAGAACCTGTATATCTATAACTAAAGTACAATTTGTGTGGAAACAAAAATAAAAAAAATTACTATTACAAAGTTTGACAAAGTGTAGTTGTATAATTGGTGCATGGAAAGGGTTAAAATAACAGCATTTGGAATACCCTGGGGTGTCTAGTTTTCAAAAATATATGGTTTGACGGGGTTAAATTGAGTTAACCGGCTTCAAAGATGTTCCAAAGAGGAGATGGAGGCAGACTGACCAGATTTGTTAAAAAAGATTTGGAAATCATAAAACGCTGCTTGTACTTATTGCCCTATAACTTACAAAAAACAGCAAAAAAACATAAAAACATTGGGTATTTCTAAACTCAGGACAAGTAGTAGAATCTATTTAGCTAGTTTTTTTACTTGCTTTTTTAGGTGAGTAAAATATTTTTCAAATAAAAGTCATAAAATGTGTTTTTTTTTCAATTTTTCACCATGTTTTTTTTATTTTTTTTATAGTAAATAAGATGATACGTATCTGAAGAATCTGGTATCTGAAGAAAGCCCATCTTGTCCTGAAAAAAACAATATATAACTTATGTGGGTACACTAAATGGGTGAGGAGAAAATTACAGCTGAACACAAGCACCACAAAAGTGTCAAAACAGCCTCGGTCCCACAGGGTAGAAAACGAAAAATGAGCCCGGTCCTTAAGGGGTTAAAGTTGAATGCTTTTTTTGTTTTGTTTTTTTAAAAGGATGCAATGCATCATCCAAACAGTGGAAGCCTCTGGTGGATGGTTGTTTTGGTCTGGCAGTTTCCAAGATCTTGTTTTCTCTGCATACTTCAGCAGTAGATGTATGATATACAAACTATAAAACTGTTACATGGGGTCTTATCACATAAAGCCCCATCCTTTTAAGCCCCATTTTATAGGAGACTTTTATCTGATAAACAAAACACCTCACTGTAACCTAGTTTGTGTGACGGAAGCAGTCACAGCAAAAATAACTGGTTTTCATTTAATTCTGTTTCCCTGCCAGGCAGCTGCAGGTATCTGTATTGAAGCCTATGTAGTACCCTTCACTAGCGCCAGTATAATAACGAAGCCAATGACAGAAAGTATCAAACAAAAAAATTTGTAGGGACTAAATAGATCCACAAGGAAAAAAATTCCCAGGTAAGCAGTTTTCGTTTCCTTATGAACTTCATGAGCAGTGACCATGAGATCTCTACAAGATAATAATAGTAGGAATACACAGAATCAAGATCCGAGCAATCCAGTACAAGTAAATTAGCAAACACCTTCTGACATTCTGAGAGTGAAGGTTAGTTGCTTTGTCAATCCTAGGTTACAAGGCAGAACAACGTAATGGCTGACATAGAAATATGAAAATGCCTTTGGCAAATAATTCTGAAAGTAGACATAGCACCCCGCTGTCGTCCTTAAACTTCAATAAGGGAGGTCAAGATGACAGTGCTTGTAATACTACTATTGGACAATACTACATTCATGGTGAAAAAATAGGAGGGAAAGGTAGTGAGGACAGGTTCAAAGGGAGGCAGGTTGATATGTTTTAGCACAAGATTCAAGTCACAGGTAGTTACATAAGCCAAGGGTCAAGGTCACCATCTTGATAGAGCCAAAATAAAAAGTATATAGGTCCTATAGGTAAGAAGCTAGTTTATAGAAAAGAAAGTGTTGCAATTTGAATGTTAATGGTCCCTGTACACAAGCCTTTGAAGAAACAACCAAGATCAAGAAGGCATGATCTTAAAGATCTTCCAAACAGTAGTACCGTATTTGCTCGATTATAAGACGACCCCGATTATAAGACGACCCCCCAAAATCAAAATATTAATTTAGGAAAAAAACAAAAAGCCTGAATATAAGACGACCCTATAGGAAAAAAAGTTTTACCAGTAAATATTAATTCATGTAAATATATTTTTTAAATTTCCTTTTATTTGCCAACCTGCCCCCCCAGTTATGCCACTCTGCCCCCAGAAATGCTTTATACCCCCCCTATTTGCCACTCTGCCCCATGATATGCCTTATACCCCTATATGCCACTCTGGCATATAGGGGGTTAAAAGGCATATCATGGGGCTGAGTGGCATATAGGGGGTTAAAATGCATTTCTGGAGGTATATATGCATATCATGGGGCTGAGTGGCATATAGGGGGTTAAAATGCATTTCTGGAGGTCCAGAAATGCATTTTAACCCCCTATATGCCACTCAGCCCCATGATATGCCTTTTAACCCAGCATGTACTGGCTGCCTTGGCTTGATAGGAGTGTGATTGCTGCTAACAGCAATCACACTCCTATCAAGCCAAGGCAGCCAGTACATGCTGGAACCTGGGGATGATAGTAGTGGGATTACAGCCTCCCTATGCCATGCTACAACCCCCACCCCCCTTACACATCCATGCTATCACACACAAACACACATTCACAAACATTTAAATACTCATTCATTCCATTAATCACACATACTTCACACATTAATCACACATACTTACCCAAAAACCCTCCCCCACCCCCTTACCTGAACTGCAGATCTCTCACTCGAAGACTTCTGCAGGGGACCGGCTGTACCAGCAACTTCTCTGGCCCCGCCCCCAGAGGAGGGAGGGGGAGATAGAGTTCTGTGAGGAAGCTACAAGCTTCCTGTCCTCCTGCTTCTAACGGAAGAGACGCTGCTCGCGACCGGTAAGCAGCATGGCCCCAGCCATTTTTTTGGGGTCTGATTAGAAGACGACCCCGATTATAAGACGAGGGGTATTTTTCAGAGCATTTGCTCTGGAAAAAACCTCGTCTTATAATCGAGCAAATACGGTATATCTCTTGCTGGTATCTAGTTTCCTGCTGCTCAATAGGAAATCTGCCATTCCTCGAGTAAGTCAAAATGAAGCTCAATGGGAAAAGCATGGAGGACAGGTCCCAGTGACAACTGAAAGGTGAGAAGATGGTCTGCATACAATCGTCCTGGCCAATTTGGGGCAACTAGAATGATCTCTAGATTGTAAGCTTGCAAGCGGGGCTCATTTTACCTTATATATCATATTGTCTTAGTCTGTTAATACTAGTTTTGAATGTACGTACCATAAGATATTTTGGCGCTATATAAATAAAAGATAATAAAATTGTCTGCTCCAACTCTTTCCTATGACCTGAGCTAAAACAATAAAAGGAGGGAAGAAGTAAGCGGCTGAGAGACCGATTAAGGGAGAGAGCATCCAAATACCAAGAAAAGTCAGACGGGAGCTGAATATAGAAACCAATGCAGCAAGGAAACACTTGCTGGCATCACCCACCCAACAAAAACATTAGTGACAAAGTGAGTTTATCACTTTGAGAGAATAGTTTGATCTTTTATTCATACTTGGAGAGACTGTATGTTAGCACCTTTTTCTTTGCTCACACATTTTTATGTTAGAGAACATCCAAAGCCACTTTCTTCTAGAAAGAGAGGAAAATGCTTTCTTGTTTGTAGCTGACCTCATCACATCTATGACTTGACAGCCAAAAACAGAAGATGACTTCTCAAAAGCCCTCTGCATGTAAATTTAATTCACCTCCTTCATAGTAGGGTTACTCATGCTTCTCATTTGCCTCAGCTGAGCCAACGCCTTGTTGTCTGTAGCAGGACTTCCTTCATGTATATATCAAGGTGTTAAGTCCATAATGCTGTGTGGACAGCCAGCGAAACAATAACACATCACATGCTAGACTATTGGCCAGAAATTACTAGGAATAACCTAGGAAAGGAGGTTTGTTGCCTATTACAGTGACACCCCTCTTTGGTCGAGCTGTGAATACCAGGACTTACCCACTTCTCGCAAGCCAACAGTACCTAGGGGCATAACTGAAGTAAAAGTTAGGGTGGGCAGCCAAAATGTTAAAATAAACAACAGAAAGACAAAGAACCCCACCCAAAGTCATCAACAAGACTCTCTAGATGTGCAAGAATGAGCATCTTGGATAAAAAGGCGCGGTCCCTGATCATCAGGTCATGTCAATCTGAGCCTCAGGCGAAGCAATAGGATTCCATAAGAGACAATAAAAAGCAAAATGCACAACTGTAAACAATTGGTGAAATCAGGGTATTATCAAATGAATGTTAAAGCATGGGACAGTACTCAGTGATGCCATCTCATAGAAGGCATTACGAGGTGGGATTACGAGGTGGGATCCGTCCTTGGACAATCAAGAGTTCACAATAATTGATATGATGGCTCGCTTCTTAAGGTGACCAAATTCCCTGAAATAAGTGACAGTTCACTGAGGAACTTGCCTGAAGGTGTTCACCACCACTGCAGAGATCTCACATGAGATATATACAGGTATATGACGAGTCTATATGATTCTGATGCTTTGGGAACCAGAAGAAAAACAGAATTCATCCCCACAAACTCATGTACTGGTGACACTGGAATTAGAACTTTCTTGGCTCTGAGATTTTCGAGAGAACTTCTATTGTTAGTAATCACACTTGGGGCAGTGCCTGCAGACCTCAACAATGTCAGACACTCCTATTTAGGCCTACTTAATAAGGCTTCCCTGATTCACCTGGGCTCTTGTATGGTGTTAACTTGCCAGTACACCTTAAGCTTGTGTTCCTTTTCAAATATTTTTTATTAAACATTGTTCAAAAATACACAAAACATACAAATATTACAATTATTGCTTTTGAATTGAGCCTGTGTTCCTGTGGATACTCCATGGATACTCTGCACCTGTGGATACTCAGCTTGTGTGCGTTCTTGCTGCTTGAAACATGTGTCTGCTATGTCCATTTGCTTTGCTGAGCTGTATAAAAGTGATGTGCCTTGCCCTGCGCCTCAATTTGCACCATTACTGCTACTACAAGAATGGTTGTCTCCTGTGTATCCTAGCAGTTACATACTTGATCCTGCCATCTGTTCTCGAATAACCCTACACTGAATTCTGAAGTTCCAGCATTTACCTTCTAAACTGTACAACTTGTCTAAAACATTTATTCATTAACTACCTCAGACCATAATCATCTTAGTCTGCTGGCCAACTTTTGGATACCACAGTATATCAGAAATGTCTTCATATTGCCTGTTTATGTTTGTTTAATCTTTACTTGCTTTTTTATTAAGCCTTCTGCAGTGTGTCAGTCACCAACACAACCCTAACATCTATAATGTAACCCTGACAGACGACATGAAGAACCTGGTTTTCGGAGGTGACAGATTCCCAAAAATCGGACTGTACAAGTGAACCACCCTCCCCCTGGAAACCTGGCAACATGACTCTTTGCAAAACATCTCATATGACTGTGAGATCTGGAGAATCTGTGTGATTTATGCTTCTTAGTGGAAAACAGCCTAACTTGTGAGTTGCTTATATTGACCTGACCAAAACAAGGAGTCTGCTATCTCCTTGAGCAGGCCCTCCAGGCTATGAAGGCCACTGCAAAACCCATCCATGCTTAACTAATTTGCCTTCCAAGTCCCTTGTCTTTTTTGTTTATTATGGTCAGGAATGCTAGCTTCTTGTGGATTGTAGATTTTCTTGTAGTTTTGGCTACAGCAGCATCAACCCCAGGAACTTACTTTGCACAGTGAACGGAAGACTTCCATGGAAGTGTGGGGTCCCACTGCTATGGAGACAACTGCCAACCAATGAGACAATGGTAAGGTGTGAAGTCACTCAATGGATCTGTGTTTTACGATTTGTGCCCCCACACCACCAACGCAAAGGAAACCAAAACCATTGTCAATGAGAGAAGAAAAAGTTTCTCCAGGCTGCACAAATCATGCCTTCCTGAGATGAGTGCAGTTCACCCAAGAGATACCACATCCATAAAAAAGGGACATAGGAACATGCCTATAGGTTCACATGTACCCTCCAGCAGACTAAACAGGTAACCTGCAGCAGAATCTGCCCAAGAATAAAGCAGGCTACTGGGTGACACCCCCTCCCCCAATTTGCTGAAAAAAAGGGACAAAAATAAAAACAGTGAGGGGCAGTTAGGAGGTATACGTTTTGTAAGATTATTCCTGCCATTGCGGATAGAAGAACTACATCTCATTAGTACTGTCAAGTACTATACAAAAATGTTTTCCATATTCCGTATTTTGTCAAGTGACACAAAAGCAAGGACTGATATGTTGTTCCATTAGAAACTAGAAAAAAGCTTGTTAAAAGTGTATGTATTTATTTTTATGTCATTAAACCTTTAGAGAAAGAAATAGAAGGCCTACTAAGGCTGAATTGCTTAACATGCGCATTTTTATACAAAACAAACAGCACCTTTCATGTGGATTTGTCCCTTTTTCAAAACCTACGGTTTACAGTTTTATACACTTAATAAACCTACGTAACTGTGTTTACAAATGAAAATAAACCATACTACCGAATAAGATGGAGCTAAATAAAACAATAAATAATAATATTAATACACCTATTCAACATCCCACTTTGCATGTATACCATCGGAGAAGCCATCTTAACTTCTTTTTCTCAAGACCCGAGTATTCTCCCTGATTATGTTATATCTCACCTACAGTTAAGTTGTAGAATAGTTGAGGCAGCATTTTAAAGAGTGCGTGAGGAGAAGGAAGAGAACTTCAGAAACATAAATAGATAAGAGAATGCTGGCTTGCCATTCTTGCGACACAGACCTCAGCTTCTACAAGTTTAACTTTGAAGCTAAATAGCCCCAAAGCAATTGCACTCATTATAAAACAAAGCGCAAGCTCGAAGTAGATTTAATTATTCAATATATTAATGCTAAAAGCTGTGCCAGCTGTGCCTCCATGCCACCCTTAAGGTGCTATCAACATATAAGTGGTTGGCAATGTGGGTTTAGAAAGTGCGTGTTCCCCTATGTAAAGACCAAGCTGCCTGTAGCAAAACTATTGGCTTGGCTATAAATGTATGGAACTCCTAGCAATGCGATTGAGTTATAACTGGGAAGAAGTAACATATAAATATCTGAAAGGTGGCAGGAGGAGAAAATGTAACAATTGCAATGGGGAATGACAATATGGATGTGTATTATACATCAAAAATATGAACTATATCCCAGAGAATTATTGTTTTGGGTGTTATACGCATGTATAAATGTTTACTTAGTTACAGTTACCTGAGTGGTCCCTTTAAATTTCTGTGTAGTACCAGTTTCTAATGTATACGAGGATTCTGGAGAGTCCCCCTATAGGCAGAGAGTGCTGCAGTTGATTTCATTGGGAGCGCTTTCAGGATAATGACTGGGTGCTTCAAGCTGAAGAAATGCAACTCTGGAGCTGCAGCTTATCTTAACGGTAAGCAATTTTTGTAACATTTTGAAAAACACACATTAAAGTACTGTAAAATTTAGTATTTTAATATTTATTTCTTGTAGGTGAGGTCACTTGGAACATTAGATTGTTCCTTTATAACTATAGGCAAAAAGGTTTAATGGAAAGAGAAATAGCTGCCCCCACCCTCATTCCCACCAGTCTTGGTTGCTTGAAATCAATGGGGGTGCTTCTCTCCAAAGACTGACTGGAACTCTTGCTTGTGCCAAGAGTGCTTGGGGTAGTCATAATGAGGCAAATGTATGAATTATTTGTGCCACAATGGGCATGATGCCCTTGTCTTCCTTATACACATGGAATCTTAACTAGCAGAAACTTTGCTTCCTTTTTAGTTCATTTACATGACATTAGGAAATGTATGCCAGAGAGTACAGTTAGAATTAAGCAACAAACTTTACACATACTGCACATTAGCCCCTTCATAATCAATGATGTACCAGGTACATCATAAAAAGATGTCCCTAGAGGACCAACAACCTGCCTGGTACGTCATTGGTTAAGCGTGGTCCAACATCACTGCAATGCCAGGGTCACTACGGTTCCCTGCACTCCTTTGCATGCGATCTCCTGTACAGCCAATCACACGCACCGATGCCTTTGTCTCCATGCTCTGCTGTGAGAGCTAGAGAAACACAGAGAGCAGTAAAAAAACTGTTTTATTATTATGTATTTAAAAAAAAAGTAATATCAATATAGAATCCCTAGATTATCTATCTATCTATATATAGTATATAAATGGATGGGTTCACTAAGCGATAAACAGAGACGTAATAGTTGAAGAAAGACTGGTAGTTCCCTATATTTCAGTATTAATCTATTTAACATGTTAGACATCTCAGTCACATTAAGTTAGCACTGGGGGTGTATCTTAATCTGTAGAAACAAAATCCGAACAGAACTCCAAGGAAAAGCCTCACAAGACAATGAGACGCATAACTTTTGTCCTGGACCCTCCATCTGACTGAACCTCTACTACAGGACAGGACCCCTCCCTAGCGCCCTTCAACACCGGCCAAAACCCCGCCCGCAAGATTTGCGTCACCATAACCTACCGCTTCCATCTAAGGCAAAGTTTTAAACACAAGAGACGTGGCCTTCTTTACTACTGTATTTAAATACGTGGACATCATCCCTTAACCCTCTGTGTCATTCCATGTTCGGCATCAGACACTACGTAGAAATAGTAAGCAGGCTATCTCTGGCGTTTTGAGCTCTCCATCTGAAGTTGAACTACAACTCCCGGCGCGCACGGCGAGTAGGCTGGACCGTGCAAATCCAGGGCCAACCAGACGTCACGTGACACGCCGCAAACCAACCGCGTTTGAATCTTCTTTTTTTTCCCCTCACTTCGTCTCCTCCTCCTCTTGCCTGCCAGCGGCTGCTGTGCAGTCACATCTATCTAAAATGGCGACCGTGGAACCGGTGAGTGGATGCGTGATCCAGGGTAGAACAAAAACAGGCAAATTGACGACTGACGATAGTCTTTGCTCGTATAATCTCGACAGCTGCGTGCGGGCTTAGAAACCCGGCGCATCCGACTTTTAGCCTTAAAGCCCCACGTTGAAGGGAGGAGCTCCGAGAGCAGCATGTCTCTTGTGAAGCAGACGGCAGCACTTCGAGTCTCTCCGGCTCCGCTCCCACTAGAGCTGCGCCTGCCACGCCAGTTTAGGCCTTAACTTTCTTATTGCCTTTTTCTTTTGTTCGGTTGGATCTCGAGCCTGTTCCCCCGACACCCGCGCGCGCGCACCTCGTGTCTTTCATTATTCTATATATGTATGCGGGTGTGCGCGTGCGCTTGTCACGCGGTGCTGGGAGAGGGCCGCGTGGCGGGCGCCTGGGAAGGGGGAACCGGCGTAAAGGGCTGTGAAGTCCCTCGCACCGACACGTGCCCGCTTTTCTTCATACCGGGTTTCGTTATCGGTACTGTGTGTATTGTTTCACAATAGGCTGGCCGGGCTCCCCGCCCCTAAAGCAGTGTGATTCATAAGTTTGAGGCCGTTGTGGACGCCGCAGGTTTCCTACCTCTCACGAGCGGTCTCGCTCATTCAAAAAAGCGCCATGTGTGTTCGTGCACTTCCTCGTCTGTGGATATCATATGCTTCTGGTTTCCCTGACCTTGGGCTCAGTTATCGTTATTCTCTTACGGCTAGTAACACGCTGCTTCTCCGTGGCCCACTTTAGGCCCGTCCTAGAATTTTTTTTGTTGTTGTACTGAAGACATCTTGTAACCAGCGCATCTTGGTCATCACACACTCTAAAGTTGTATGTTTAATTGCCCTGAGCTGGCATCACATTCCCTCATTAAAATTAGGCGGTTTACTCGTAGGGTATTATTAGTGACTAAAAGCACCTGTTCTGTGAGAGTCGGTTGGTATGCCGAGCAGCAGGTTTGCTGTCTCTTTAAATGCTGCATTATTGCTTTGGTGACACATTTAACAGATCCCTTTCGTATGACAATGTCATCTGTAGCCAGTGATTCACATCAGTTGAGTGTCCTCCCCGGCAGAAGCCGAGTTTAGAAGTCTCTAGAAGTTTTTCTATTGGGACTTCAGTCGGATCCTCTAGGTTGTAAGCTGGCTGGAGCAGGATGCTTTGCGCTTGCTGCTTTGTCATCTTATGTTACATCCTAACAATGTCCTGTCTGCCCTTTGTACGGCGCTGCGGAATCTGATGGCACTATAAGGAACAATAAATAGCCATAACTTCTTTGGCACAACAGTTAGACATCTTTGTGGTACATGGTAGTTCCTGTTGGTCACTAAGCAGTCCCAAAAAGGACAGATTATGTTTTATATCAGATGTCGTCAGTCTTCCCCCACATATTGAATTATACATTATGCAGTGCCACTTCAGTCTGTCTCGAGAAAATTGCTAGTGCTCAGTGTACCCATCATAAAGAATATTGAAAGATGGTGTTAAAACTGCAGCTCCGTTGCTGGTTATTAAAGCTCTATGTCCTGGGCAGCTGTTTCTTCTCACTGCTTCAGCATTTGAATTATTTTAGTCCCCCCCCCCTGGAGTTATTAAAATATTGCTGGCAAATCCATAGGTACAGGTCTGTCTGGTCAGGTGTTGGTAGAAACCTTAGATGTATTTATCTTGCATTTAACTGAGTAGGTTGGGAGCTTGCAGGAATGGGGGCCCTCTTCTAAATTTTTTCTATGTAATCACCTCAATTTAAAATGATTCCCCCCCCATGAAATTTGCCGCGCGAAGGATGTGATCCCATTGCGCTGCTGTAGTAATCTGTCACTGAATGTGACGATGCATCGGTGGTGGGATGATGTGCTAGCAAGGCAATAAATATCAAAATGTACATTTGGTATTAAAGCCACACTTCAGTGTCTGACTGCCTCTCAAACAAAGTATCGCTATTAAGGTGCTTTCATATGTGTTCTTTAAATCAGAAAAAAACATCACTTAGGGAGAAGCTGCAGCAGTGTGCCTCCTATGTGTTCCAAATGTCTATGCTTTCCGAGTATCCAGGGGGGTCTTGTTAGATCCACGATGGCAACGCCTGCCAAGCCATGGCTGGTACTGACTCTAAGGATGGATCCCACATCGCAAACACATCTCTGACATTGGAAATGGAGGACACAGAAAGAGGCAATTGTATGTAATTGTCCCTTTAACTTAGTTTTGTTGAGTAGGTGTGGTATCACGCTTTTCTTTCGGCCTAACGGCTTTATACCTATTGTTGTCTACATATTTTGAGGTATTTTAGATCGAGAAAATACATCAGTGATTTGTATTGCCAGTGTAAGCCAGGCATGGCTGAACCCATAGAAGGTAGACTTCTCCCAGTGCTGCTAGAAGACATTTTATCACGCTTTGTTACAAAACTTACTTTATTGCAACATTCAACCTGCGCGGATTAAAATGACATGGACAGCGTCAAAAGTTTAATTTCATCCGTTTGCTTTTGCCTTTTTCTGTAGGTATTTCCTTTTGGGGTATATCGGGAGAGTTGAACATTAACTTCCTGATACCGCTGTGAGCTTCTGCAAGGCTGTCTGAGATGGCCATTAAAATATGCAAAGGCAATGTGGAGGGTTTCTTAAAATTCTCCTTAATGATGGTTTTGCATTATACCCGGCCAATTTAGCCCTTCTGGCAAGAGAAGCTCTCCATAGTTTGCCTTTGGTAATTTATACATAGGATTTGATGGCCGATAAGAACTATTTGGCTTATCTGGTCCCATTTTTTTCCCCCGATGAAAGGGATTCCTAACCCCCTATATCAGTCCTTGGTCCCATCGTGAGGATAGCTTTAGGTTTATCCCACGCGTGTTTTAATTCCCCCACTGCTTCTGCTCTTGGAAGACTTGTATTTATCTACTACTCCCTGAGTAAAGTAGAACTTACATTACGTCCGAGCACCTGACCATCTAGTTTTAGACTAACCTCTTGTTCTTACATTGCTCATCCTTTCAAATAAGCTTGCCTCCTCTGCTTTGTTAATTCCCTTTAAGTGTTTCAATGTTTGTCTCCGCTCTCCCTTCTTTCCTCCAAGCTATACATATTGAGTTTCCTGAAAATGATTGTCCTGTGAACTACTTCCCATCTTTGTAGCTCTCATTTGAACTGTCTAGTGTGTCCATACCTTTCTTGAGATGGGGTCTCCAGACCTGTACACAATACTGTAGATGAGGCCTGACCAGAGACCTTCCAGGACTTTATTGCATTGTCTCCTTACCTTTTTACAACCCAATGCATTGTTTTACATTTATCAACATTAAACTACAGTCATCTGCCTTGTTGCAGACCTTTGTATCATTGGCAAAAAGGCATACCATACCATTAACTACAACCTTCTGTGTTCTACTCAACCATCGGCTTATCCATTCAATTAACTTTACATCCAAGGACTGCAGTTTTTTTCTAACAGGATCTGCCTGCACTAAACCTGTCCTGTTACTAAAAATGCCACCCAGGTACTTCAAGATATTTGAGAAAAATATCCTTAAGCATGGTTTCCATTAATATATCAACTGCTGACATAAGGCTTACTGGTCTGCAGTTGGCTGAGTCTTCCCTGCTATGTTTTTATATCCGTCGGGAATTGGTATGTTAAACACCCTCCTTAGTGAGTAGACTCTCTTACGTTGTATGACATTGTACATGATTTTAACTCTTTATAAGAGGCAATCTGTGGGTTATCTCTATCGATAACAATAAAATACACAGGTTTATTAACAAGTTGTAAAATGCCCAACAGAAAGCAGCGTATTGCTGTAGTTTGGAACTTGTGCGGTATTTTTAGACTATAGAACACGTGTGGCCCTTCTGAGCCTTTCTTAGTGAACTCAGCCCTAGTCTGCGGAATAAAGTTCAGCTGCATTAAATGATTACTGGTGTCGGATTACAAAAGCGCAACTTTTAAAGCATACATCGAATACACCGAAAGAACAGGCAGCAAGCGTAGGTTACCTGCTCCTTGAGGTTCTCATGGCTCTGTTCTTGCTCTTGACGATAATGTTCCTTACTTTATATTTCCGTGATCTGCGAGAGACAAATTTTGTCCATTAAAAAAATAATAATGTTGTAAGTGACTATTGTAGCTGGAAACAGCTGATTAATAGAATATCTTCATACGAGTACAGAGGCCCTTTATCACTCCCCTCACTCCTGTTCCAATGGCACGTTTTGTTCGCTAATCCAAGTTTAAAAGGCTAATTGATCATTAGGAAACCCTTTTGCAAGTATGTTACAGCTAGAAATTCCCTTGTTTTCCATGAAAACAGCTACGTGACCCCAAACTTTTGAATGGCGGTATATATAATCTCATCTTGATAAAGGCTGCGAGGGTTAGAAGAACTCATTTCTGGTCAGGAATTGTTGCTGAATAAAAGAACGTGGAAAGTTGCAGTGCTGCTGATTGTAAAAGACCATTCTGGAGCGTTTCGAATGTGCTGAAGGTGAAAAGCTTTGTGTAGCGCCAGTAAAGTCCACATTATTAGGGGCTTGTTGAGCAGTTCTGTATGTTAAGTTTCTACAGCAAGCCTATCACCAAAGCTGTGAACTGGATCATATTATCTTTACACTATTCTCCCGTTCATACGGTAGTGTATTTTTTGTTTGTTTTTATACTTTAACATGCCTGATATTCAGAGGAGTAGACCGTTACCAACACTTTTTGGTCAACCAGTTTTGTATTTTAATTTTGCCTGCACATGGAGTTTTCGTTCACCTCTGATCTCTTGGTCAAGCCAACAGAAGTTAAAATGTCTTATACACGTTCATGTGCTATATCTTGATGTTTCTGTAGGATCGGGAAAGGACAGACCCCAATGGCCGCAGTTACTGTAACATTTTTTGTGCTGCTGTTCATGGATCTATTCATCTGATTTTTTTTTTTTTTTTTTTATTTTTTTTTTTTTTTTTTTTTTTTTTTCTTCCCCTGGTTCCTTAAATCTTTTCCTTATGGCTCCTAAGTTCAGAAAAGATTTGCCCGTCCGTACGTAGGATCGTGACATTTCCTCTGCAGCGTCTCACATAAGTTCGCCTGTTGTCTTGGGGCATTTGCAGTTCCGCCTGCTTTGTGAAGCTGATTGCTTCTGTGGATAAATTAACATTGTTTCCAGTACTATTTAGTGAAAACTGAAATAATCATAAATACATTGCCTCATTTATGCATAATGCTAGTAATGCTGACTTGTCATGTGACATAAACATTAGGGGGGTGACTAAAGCATCAGATGAAACAATAAAATGACAGATCTGGTAAGCTTTTAATTTTGCACCATTACTTTAAGGAAGAGGGGACGCTGTAATGATCCCAAGCTAGAGCTGCTACATGAAATACTGCTCGTTTCATAAAATATTGTGCTGCGGCTGTCTGCCCTATGGTCTTTCGTTTGTAGACTTGAGTATTGATTTTGTGCTTTAATCCCCTTCTCCCAGGAAACCACATCTAATACTGAAGCTACGGAAGAGGAAAAGGCATTGATTAGTCAGGAAATTGCAAACCCTGAGCACTACATAAAGCATCCACTACAAAACAGGTAAGAAAATTGACTGCATTCATCATATCACAATCCATCAAGTGTCCCATACAGCCCCACCAGCACACTGGAGCTCCTGTGCGAGTCAGTGCTAGTGATCAGTGGTGTGCACTTGCTATGGCAGGCAGGAGCCTTGCTCAACACTCCATGTGCCAGCCTAAAGGGTGAGGGCAAGGAAAGAGGGGACTCTGCAGAATCCTTCCATGCACTTGCATGAAAAGGATCATTTGAAGGATACATTCTGGCATCAAAGTGAATATCGTGGCTGGAATGTCCCTTTAATGTTGTTAATCCCAGGATGTCATTTGTTAGCCACCAGACTGGTTGCTGGGCTTTTTTTTTTTCTTTTTTTTTTTTCATTTTGAAATTAAATTGAAACATGGATTATAGTGGATATTTTAGAGGGGTCGGTACCCAAATGTGTGTCAGGTTGGTGACCAACAAGACAATAATAGTCATCCATTGCCTGGCGTGTCACTAGTGGTATGATACTCTAGTATTGATCACGGTTTATTATTTTCACAGATGGGCCCTTTGGTTCTTTAAAAATGACAAAAGCAAAACCTGGCAAGCTAACCTTCGTCTTATTTCAAAGTTCGACACTGTTGAAGATTTTTGGGCGTAAGTATTCCAATAAGAGTATTGCGCAATTTCCTTCAAGACTGGTAGTAAAGTCCAAAATTGACCAACATGCTGCAAGTTTGATCGAGATGAAACTGGGATATCCGGACTTGCCAGAAATGTTCTTTTCCAGAAAGAATTATGGGTTTTGTAATGTCGCCTAAAGACAAGGAAGGAGTATATAAATCTGTCAATCACTGACATCTTAACTATCTGAAGCTATCATGACTGCTTGTCTCGTATGATTAAGCTTTCATATGCATAGAGATCTGCGTAAGTTAGTCACTTTGGAAATTATCATTCAAGTAGTGAAATGCACCATGTTTGGACCTTGACTATATACTCTGCGTATTGTGACTGAACATTTAAACCATTAGTTTAGTGTAACAGTCACATTATTGCAGCCTAGCTGATGTGATGGCCTTTGCTAAGCGCACAAGTAGTACAGCCACCTCCGGTCCTGAAGTTTGTGAAGGAAGTGGGGGAGATGTCAAAGGTTTTTTTGTTTTTTTTTTCTTTTTATGTTAAAAAAAAAATGTTGCAGTTTGAAACTTGTATATGTGGCGCCTCTAGAACAGTGTATCCACTCATCTGCCATTTATACATAGAAAGTTTTCAGTGTGTTGCTATTTCAAATTGTCTCGCTCTCCTCCGGCTGCATGCTTTCAAAACATAAACAAAAATCCCAAAGCTGTTAAGTTACTCTTACGAGATTTTAGTCAGTGAACACCTGCATAGCCGCTGTGTGTTTCATTAAAGAGGAGCGAGATCTCCGGTTCTCCGCATGAGCTGAGCCAGACATTGGGCTCAAGCCTACTCTGGTACCCGTATCTATCGGTTGTTTGGTTTGTATGTGTTAAAGCAATTCTACACACAGTGGTGTCACGGAGCTACTGGGTTTTGTCAGTGTTTAAATTGGAATACAAGGTTTAATTTCTTTTTGTCTTCTCCAGGTTATATAATCATATCCAGTTGTCTAGTAACTTAATGTCTGGATGTGACTACTCTCTCTTTAAGGTAAGTTGCAGCAACTTTATAAGGGAAACTAGAAAAGCTTTATTTTGTTCTCATACATCATTTTTCTTCATTCAATAGGATGGTATTGAACCCATGTGGGAAGATGAAAAGAATAAACGTGGAGGAAGATGGCTAATTACTCTTAACAAGCAACAAAGGAGAAACGACTTAGATCGCTTTTGGTTAGAAACGGTAGGTTTATTATTTCAAACTGCATGGTAGATGTTAACATGGAGTGGATTAAGTGGATAGAGATCACTCCGGAGTCCTCGAATCCAGTCACTGGGCTCCCTATAAAATTTTGCTTTTCCGTTTTGTTTGGGTTTCTCTTCCAAGGGACATCTTGTCACCTTTTTGTAGACACACCAGTACGTCTGTTGGGACATAAAATGTAAAATGCAAGGCTATGTTGAACTGTCCTACAGAGGTCATGTTGGGTCTCATGCCTGGAGTACTGCTGTACAAATTTTTTTTTTTCTTATATAAATGTGATTAGGAATTTTACGTATACTTTAAAGCTAAAAACCCAACAATGGTTTTTATATATGTATATAAACATGACCTACCTTTAGATATCTTAACACCAACGGAGGACTAAGAAAGTAGTTCCTAGCAAGTTACTTGGATGCTACTGATACTATCCTCCAACAGAAAGTGGTAGACGAACAGGCCTGGTTGCAAGCAATACTCAGGACCTACTCAGTTTACCCACACTTATGCTTTCTAGGAATCTGATCTTGACTTTGTGATTAATTGTTTGTGTTTATATTCATGTTTTGTATTCCTCAGTTATTGTATAGATACTTGATTTTCACGCCAAGGAGTATTGGATAGGTTATACAGAATAGAAACAGGTGTTCATTATAGCACAAAGTCCGCTAATCAACTTCTGCCACTGCACGGTTAAAGCAGTTCTGTCTGAAATCAGCTACGCAAGTTGCCTTGCTGCTAAATTTAGTTACTTTATATGTTATTTATCAAACGCTAGCATATTCTGTAGCGCTCTTACAATAAAGGAGGCTGGAAATTGACAATATTCAAATTGATAAGACTTGCTAAAACATTGGTATAGAAAGAACCTGCCTTGCACGTCTTCATTCCATTAAAAATTTGAGGAAGAATGAGACAGATGGTGAGGAACTGCTTGGGCGAGGATGATTTGATCAAGGGTCATACGCAGAAAGTGGTTTATGCTTCTCTGAATAGGTGGGCTTTTAATGATAATTTGAGATTGGAATAAGTAGGGCAGAGTCTGCAAGAACAAGGTAGGGGATTCCAGATAATTGAAATGGTTAAAATCCAGACTAAAATTGGTGTTAAAGCAGGAAACGAGGGGTGTTAATACAAATCAATATTATAAACATCAAACATAAGATGGCTGGCAAGGAAATCCATGATATAAATTAAATACAGCCTCCATAAATTGTACACACAAACCCTGCAGGGGATATATGTTGTCCTCTGTTGACCTTCTTGTTGACGTCTGTGAAGCCTCCTGGAAGGGAATGGGGAATACCCAGTCAAAGCTCACTTCTGCTGACGGGTAGTCCAGACTGCAAGAAAGTCAGGACGTACATGTACGTCCTAGAGGGCTTTGAGTGCTTTTGAAAAATTTGTTAAATTATTTTTGACGTACGTGCATGCCCATAGAGGACTGAAGGGGTTGGCATGCATTTATAATTGAGGCTTTTTAGGACAGTAGGCTGCTCCTTTAATTACTGTGGCTCTTGTTTTTGACTCTTTAGGCAGAAATGTAGCATGGTGCTAGAAAAACTATTGCTGTTGAGCCAGCAAAGAAGAAAAGTGCAAACAATTTGCAAATTGTTCTTAAAGGTTTTGTTTTCATTAAACAGCTCATGTGCCTTATCGGGGAATCGTTTGATGAACACAGCGAGGATGTATGTGGAGCTGTTGTAAATGTTAGAGCAAAAGGAGATAAAATAGCAATCTGGACTACTGAATGTGAAAACAGGGACGCTGTTACACATATAGGGTGAGTCATTCTTTATAGACCTTGATACATCTCATAATGTGTATCAATTCTATTGAGCCCACTCATACTTTATTGGAGGGTTGTGTGTGATTTCCACTCCTGTTAAAATATTTTATGTTGTGGGATTTTTACTATATTGCATTGCTGGGGAAATGACTATAATGCTTTGGTGCAGTCCAGTACCTCCTCACTTTATTTTTCTGTTTTACAGGAAGGTGTACAAGGAAAGGTTAGGACTTCCTCCGAAAGCAGTCCTTGGTTATCAGTCCCATGCAGACACGGCTACTAAGAGCGGCTCCACCACTAAGAATCGATTTGTTGTTTAAGAAGACGCCTTCTGAGTATTCTTTCATAGCAGACTGCGTCAAGCAATCGCGACTTGGGAGCTGTACCAAAGCCTCTACAAAAGCAGAGTGGACTGCATCTAAATTTGATATCCACCTAAATATTGCTAAGATTTGTGAAAAGTCATTTGCCTTTCTGTCTTGTGCTATGTTCAAAAATCCCTTGCCCATTTTTTTTTTTTGTACGATTAAGTTATCCAATCAAAACATTTCAATAAGAAAATGTCTGCCCCCCCCACCAAGGATCCTAAATTGCTGCCCAAGGTATTTGTAATAGCTTTTTCTTTTTTAAATAACTATTAAAGAAATATTTATCCAGAACGTGCACTTGCATCATCCGTAGGGAAAGGAATCAATATATTTGCATTGTATGCAGTTACAATAGTTTTCTGATTTGCAAGGCGGAGGATTAAAATGCATTCAAACTTCTCTAGTGATTCATGGTTTTGTTTTTTTTTTTTGCTTTTTTTTTGCTTTTTTTTCTCCATTATTTTAACAGCATTGTTCTGGCTGTATTTTGTGCTGATGGCTGCTAGGTTTAATTTATTTGTTTCCCTCCTTGGTAACATTTAGTGATATTCTGATTTAAAAAATTTTTTTTTAGCTCATGTAACATTGGTGGTGGATCTGGGGAAAAGCAAATGGGTTAAATAAAAGTGTTATTTTGTGCGTATAGAAACATTCTTCTTTTATATATCATTTTTTTGTATTAAAATTACAAAGCTTTGTTGCAAGTTTATGCATTTCAGTAGAAGCAGTTACCTATTTCTGTGATTTCTTAAACATAATTGTAGGGGTTTTTTTATGTACACCATAACATTCCTTACTAGACAATTTTTTTGCAATATTTTAACACTTTGTATTAGACGATAATTATGGTTAAATTAGCTCAAGTAACAGCAGTCACCATTCATATTAAGACAGTGTATAAAACTGTAAATAAAATGTGTACAGTCAATTGTCTTTTAGACAACTAGATTTGTCCTTTTTTTTTTCTCATTCCCTATAAGGGGAGTTTTCTGCTCCCTCCAATATAATGCTACGAGGGCACATCTTTAAAATGTTGTAATAAGACATTGTATACAAAAAAAAACACCTGTTTATGCTGTCTGGTACAAGAATACCTTCTGAAAGTATTACACACTTGTTGTTAATGTTGACCATGTTGTATAATTCATCAGCCATTTAAGTTAACTATGGTTCTTAAAGGTTTGTTACTGGCATGGTGGTAGGACCCCCTAGATTTAGTTCACTATTTGTGACCGCAAGGTTCAAGTGGAACGGACCAGAAGATTGTTAGGATGCTTTCTATAACAAGCATTCTCCTTTTATTTTACTGTCTACTTTCCGGAATAATCCAGCCTATTGCATAGGTGTGCTAGCATATTAACCCCGTGTATGCTCTACTTCAAAATATTGAATTTGGGCAATATAGAAAAGTTAATGCAATTTTATTTTTTAAAACTAAATGTATTCATATGGGTGACAGTGTAAATGTGCATTTTATGTCACTGTTTTTAGGTGCATGTATAAACAATAACACCGCATCTGCAAACTTCATTGTGGCTAGAATGTTCTTTAATGATTTCTGTATTATGTTTTTTGTTAAGGTTATACTTCTATAACTTCTCTCCATTTTGGCTAAAGTGCACAGTACCTACAACAAATGTTTTTGAGCTCCCAAGCCTACAAAATGTTCTTAGACCCTAGCATTACAAAGATTCAGAACAATTTTCAGAGCTTTCAAGTGCTTAGATATTACAGGAAAAAAGCCCGTTCCAGTATATTATTGCTTTGATATACAATACTTTAAAAATGTCTTGACATTTAAAAATGTTAGAAAAACTACTATAGCAGATCTGTACCAAGGAGGATGTTGGCTGGAAGAAAATACATCTTACAAATTTGTACTCTTGGCAATTGCCTACTTTTAAACAAATTTTAACAGGAACATGTGTTCTGGTCTCTTAGTACTTAAGGAGTGTGTGTAATGAAGTCCAGTGGTGGTGTTTCTGCTTTTTTACTATGCATAAAGAGTGGCCTAGTTGTCCCGGGTCCCACCTAATTACACAAAGCAGTCTCGCAGAACCAACTCTTGCATATTGCATGAGAGTATTAACAGGATTATCCCTTATGAATGTGTTGTCACCTTTGCAGCTTTTCTCATAGTTAAATTAACTTATTAAAACAGTTTGTGTGCATTTATTTTTTTGAAATATCTTAAAATTCAAGGAAACCTCCAGCCATCATAAGCACTTTAATGTGTCGCTATTAATGTTTTTTCACCCCACAGCCCAAACGTATGAAGGGAGTCATCAGACTTCTCTGCGTTTGCACTGTGGCCCAAACCCCCAGTTATACTCGTCTCATACTTGGCATGCTATATTCACTGCAAGCCAGCTCCGATGCTGACCTGCATGAGGGTTCAAAGAAGTCTAACAAGATACACCACTGCACACGTGTGTAGAAAGCACTGTTTTCAATTGGATTGCTTTCCTGTTAGTGATTGGTTGCTGGAGTCAACCAAAATTGGTGTGAATTTACAGAGCGTCAATGGGATGGTGTGCTGAAGCTCTGCGGTTGCTGCTTCTGAAGGTGAGTGGCTTTTTTTTTTTTTTTTTTTTTACTTATCTACTTACATGTAGAGAATGCAAATTAACGTACTTCCGAAATACTTTAAACCCCTTAAGGTCTAAGGATTTTTTTTCACTTTAGGTCCAAAGGGTTTTTTAGCAAATGCAATGTCATGCAAAGGAAGAGGTCGACTCAGTGATGCACAATGCAGCAGATGCTTTTTCACAATAAAGAGTTCCACAAAGTTCCATAAAGACAGTTGTGTAAACAAGAGTTCCATGTAGTGTTGCACCTCAGAGCTCCACATAGGGCTGTGCAATATAGAACTCCATACAGAAAGTTGTGCGAGTGAAAGCTCAGTGCACACAGTGGTGTTGAATCCAGAGCTCTTCCCAGTAAGTGTGCAAATGGGAGGTCTGCACAATGTTGCACAACTGAGCTCTTCATGTACGTGGTGTACAGTTCTACAAGCAAGAGCTGCACACAGGAAGTAGTTTGTAATTGAGGGCTTAATAGAATATGTGTTGCAGAATTCATAGTTCCACAGGGGGAGCATTGCATTGCGAAAACAAAGTCTTCAAATCCTGCTGCGCAATCCAGTGTTCCACACAGCTAGCCTTCCACATTTAAAAACACCAAGCTCGAAGTATTGCATGATCAATAACTCAATGCAGTCAGTCTTGTGCAATCACAACATCCACACACAGTTGCAGAATGAAGTGTTCTACTCAGTGGAGCACCATCAAGGTCTCCACATAGAGTATAACCACACAAATGAGAGCTCCAGACGAGTTGTGCGCTCTGGTGATTTGGTCAACAGAGAGCTACACAAAGGCTGTGCAAATTAGACCTCCAGAAAGTGTTTGTATGGAGTTCTCAGTTGCAGCTGCCATTTGTACAACGGTATTGCACAACACTGTGTGGAGCATTAATTGTGAAAATCTACACTGCTGCAGCTCTCAATAGTGAATTACTGTGTCAACCTCACCTTTACACAATATTGTGTAAGGCTCTACATTGCACAGGGCTGTCTGGGTGGATCTCTTGAACACCATGCATAGAGCCCTCATAATCTTTTTGGAGGTCTAATTTGCACAGCCTGCGTACAGTGCTGCAAAATCGAACGCTTCCTACAGGCACCGTTTCACAATTGGGAGCTGCATGCATGCAGTGTTGTGCAGTAAAGAGCTATACAATCCATTTGCGTGTTGTTCAAATGAGACGGCGCATTCAATTTATTATTTGGTTCAAATTTGGTTCAAATAATTTTGTTTGAATGGTTTGAAATAGAATAAAAGCCTTTGCTTTTCGCTTCCAGTAACATCTACAGTTGAAATCAAAATTATTCAACCCCCATTGCAAATCAGATTTATTGTCAAAGTTTACAGACTGTTGTTTGCAATGAACAAATCAAACAAAAGCAATTGAAATATCTCCACATAACAAATGATTCAGGTGGTTTCCCCCAAATCAACTGGAAATTATTATTATTATTATCTTTTATTTATATAGCGCCAACAATTTACGCAGTACTTAATACAATATATATATTCAAGGGGTATGACAAGATGAGTATTGACAGACTAAGACAAACTGATACATTAGGTGGAGAGAGCCCTGCTCGCAAGCTTACAATCTAGAGGGAAATGGGGTGACAAACATAAGGCACAGAGAAAGGGTGAGAGGTAGTATGGTTGTTGTATCAATGACAGGGAAGTTCTAGGAGCTAAGATGGTGCAGCTTCTCTGAAGAAGTGGGTTTTGAGATGTTTGTTGAATTTTGGGAGGGAGAGTGAATGCTGAAGGTTCAGTAGAACTAGATTCCAGAAATATGGGCCAGCTCGAGTGAAATCTTGTATATGGGAAAAGGAAGAGGTGATAAGTGAGGAGAGCCTTTGTTAGGGCACAGTTAAAGACGTGAGGGAGTTTATGGTTGGAGATGATAGGAATTAGATTGGTTAGGTTGAGCATGTTGGTTGAGTTTGGTGGTTGAGAGTGATAGGAATAGGGAAGAATATGTGGGGGACAGAAGTAGCACAGCAAACACAGGTAGGTTTCACATATAAAGGTTTAGTGTAGAGGTACTGGGATAGCTGTGATGGCAGACAGATGGAGAGGGATGGGATTTGGAATGGTATAATGGGGAGTAGTGAGTACTAAAGGGATCCATAGAGTTGATGCCCTCTACTGGCATGTTTAAATAGATCAGGTAATTAATTGTCTATATTAGGGCAGCACTGGGACGGATGGGCAGGCAAAAGGTCAGTTGTTGTGGGGAAGATGGAGGAGTGTATTGCAGACTTGAGGGCTGTAATAGAGAGTGTTAAATAGTGTTAAAGTGGACAGGGGCAGTGAGAGGGCAGATATAGGAGATTAGGGATAAGTGGAGCAGAAAGATAGAAAGTAAAATATAACACACTTAAGTAGTGACAGGCATCACATATATTTTATGAAATAAAAACTCAGTGAAAAAATGCTGCAACTCCCAGTCTGGGCATTCCTAGGCTATCAAGCACAGATAGACAGAAAAGAGTAATAGACAAGTCTGGCACAGAAACAGGAAAATGATAATAACAATACAGAAAACAATAACAGATAATTATGGAGATCTCTTGGTCCAGTCTGTATACCTTTTAGCAAAGTATGCAGGTTTGCTTAGGCTTCAGTTGTTGTGGGGAAGATGGAGGAGTGTATTGCAGGCTTTGAAATGCATCTTATAATGACTTTTCCAGTCTCAAAATTACTGAAACCCTTCATGGCAAGCATCTTTAGTATTTAGTAGAGCACCCTTTTGCTTTTATGACCTGCTGCAAACGAGATGCACAGTGTTCCTGGGGAATCTTAGCCCCTCCTCATGAGCAATGGCCTCCAGTTCAGTAATATTATTTGTTTGTGTGCTGCAACCGCCTTCTATAAATTCAAGAACGATGCCCAAGCTTCAGCTTCCTCACAGACGGCATGACGTTTTCTCCTAGGATTTCCCGATACTTAAATTAATCCACCTTGCCTTCAACACGATGCAGATTTCCAGTGCCAGAAGATGCAAAGCAGCCCCAGAGCATTACCGAGCCACCACCATGCTTTTCTGTAGGCAGATTGTTCTTTTCAGAGTATGCTTCATTCTTTTTCCTAAAGACATACCGCTGATCCATCGGCCAAAAATTTCCAGTTTTGTTTCGTCGCTCCACAGAACAGAATCCAAAAACTTTTGTCGGTTATTTATATAATTTTGAGTATATTAGAGACAACTTTTCTTGTGATTTGGGTCAGTAGTGGTGCATGTCTTTCCGGTATTGCATGGAAACCTTCTGAGTTTAGTCTGCTCCTTACTGTGCTCACTGAAACCTGTGCCTGTTGCCACCAAGTCTTGCTGCAGGTCTTCTGAAGTCACTTTCCCTGAGTGTCACAACGCCACTTAAAACTTAATCTAAAACTGAACTCATTATCTTTGTCTAATATTACAATTAGTTTGATGATCTAAATCCTTAAGTGTGACATATATGAAGAAGAAATCAGGAAGAGCAAATAATTTTCACAGCACTATATGTATGTATTATTTATGCAGAACTAGTTGTTATATCACAATATTAAACTGTAAACTTATTGATTTTAACTTTTTGGCAGCATTTTTTTTATTGATGTTGTGAATCGTCTAAATATTCTGCCCAATATATATGTAATATTTTCTCTTCAATGCCACAAGCCTCAACAACCAAAATTGAGATATTAAATGCACTCCATTTCTGCATGTCTTATATTTTAAAATTACAGTTACACATCTATTATTATTATTACCTTTTATTTATTAAGCATCAACAAATTACACAGGGCTGTACAATTTAAATAAATAGCCACTACAGATTTTTTTTTTGGGTTGGAGGGTGGGCGCCTCAGAAGAAGTTCTTCCATCTTCGTACCTTTGGCTCTCCCGCTATGCCGCTGCTCACCAGACGCTACAAAGAGGTCAGTGCAGTCAGCTAGCGGTTTGCCGCAGGTGTGACACAAACGCACCTCAGCAGGTCTATTTATAGGGCAAAATCCCGCCCTTAGCACAGCGCGAGCGCAGCGCGAGACACCCCTTACCTCAGATTAGCAAAAGCGCGGTTAAACTAAGTGGTTCGAGACACCCTCGAGCGCAAAAAGCATGGCAAACTAAGTGGCGCGAGCGCAGCTAACAGCTTCTACACTTTTTTGTTTTATGTAACCTCAACCTTAACCTGTTATATAACCTGACCTTTACATGACCCCTCCATCCCCACAACCACATGCCGCCCTGACTGCTAAATAGAGTCAGGGCTTTTCATTACTGTAGCTGCTTTAAAACACTAGATGGAAGCACGTTACTGCTTATCAACATTTGATTTTATAAGACTGGCAAAACATTCACAAGCAAGTGAAAGCCTATCCGCTTGTCAACAGTGCCTGCAAAAATATAAAAAGATTCTAGAACTCGTTGAACATTGAACTCGTTGAACATTAGCATGTCTAACAGGTTACTGGGCCAGTGAAATGGCAACGGTTAAAACTGGTTAAAACTAGCCTTTCAGTATTCACTACAGCTTACCTTCAAGTATACCATCACCTAAGAATGAATAAATAAGTATATACATGGAAATAATAATATGCGTTGTAAGAACACTTCCTAACAGGTAGCATGAAGCATGCAGATAATGCAACCAAAGTATTTTTGAGCTATTTTTGTGTCACAGAATACAATAGTTCATCCAATTATTTCTTGGGAATACATTAAAAATATATAGCCCCCCGAGCTGTAGATGTATGCAAGAGAAGCTCTAAATACAAGCGCTATGCATATGTATTTAGAGCCGAGGAAACAGGCTGTCTGTCATTGTTAAGATCTCTGTATCTCGTTTCTGACAGTAGTCATGGCAGCAAGAAATATGGCCATGATGTTAGCACTGGCTGTTTTATAGTTGCCAACTGGAACCAAAAATTGTGGGAAGTTATGGGCAAAGCACAAAAATCAAGAAATCAATAGAACCGTCATTCAAAATGAAGTACATTATTGTGTCTAGAGGCATGACCAAGGTTGTGGCATTGGTGGATCCAGGAGGGGGAGGAACAGGGCAATTGCTTCATATTTAATAATATGCATACCTGGGAACTCTGGGTAAAGCACTTTAAATGGGGGTGTTTCCCATGACATCAGAGGGAACGCCCATTAACATCAGTGGAAACGCCCGCTGACATCAGCGGGAACGCTCCCAACGTCAGCGGATCCACCCACTCGGCAGGTGGACTGTCCTGACCGCGTCCCGCAAGGGAAGGCTCCGGGTAGCCAGAGCTAGGAAGTTCCCAGGTATGATAATATGTGGTTGTCCCCTCCGTGATCCATCTCAGAGCAGATGTCCCACTACATTAAGTCCTGTTCTGGTGATGTTATCTGCTCATTAATTTTTATGACCCAGTGTGAGTGTTTGCCTGGGTATACATCAGGGGCGGGCTGGGCCGGGGGGCAGGGGCAATTGCCCCCCAGGCCGCCCGGAATCTAATCTAAACGGCCGCTGGGTGCTGATGCCGCCGGCCGGCGCTACTTTAATACTTTTTTAAAAAATTTAATATGGCAAGCCGGATCGGCTATTAAATGAAAAAAAAAATAGTATTAAAGCAGCGCCGGCCGGAGGCATCAGCACCCAGCGGCCGTATGCGATGGCTGCCAAGTGAAGTGATGGGAGCAGCGTGAGGGGTGAAAGCTCCGCCCCCTCGCACTCACCTTTCACCCATCACTATGCGGCCATCAGATTGTTGGAAATCGAATCTAAGCGGCCACTGGGTCCTGATGCTGCTGGCCGGCGCTACTTTAATACTTTATTTATTTTTAATATGGCAAGCCGATCCGGCATATTAAATAAATAAAAAAAGGATTAAAGTAGCTCCGGCTGGTGGCATCAGCACCCAGCGGCCGTTTAGATAAGTTTTCCAGCAGTCTGATGGCCGCATAGTGATGGGAGCAGCGTGAGGGGTGTAACAGACTTAACTCTGTCATTTATGTTATAATTTGTTGTATTCATATTCTCATAGTTTTTGCAAGTTTTAAATGTGGATAGGGTTTACACTGTCCATGTTGCAGGGGGAATGTGTTTGGGGTAGGACTGTTACTCAGAAGGAAATGGTCTTGGGATATACTGGTCATAACAGTCATACTGGTCATAACTGTAATACAAGAGAGCCAGCATATCAACAAGAGTTATCAGAGTCCATCCTCATATACAAGGTTGTTTAGCAAACCCCTGAAAAGGCATAAGGTCTGTATATTTTTTACTTTGTATTAGTAATATGCAAAAGATAGATAATTTAGGGATAAGTCATTAATGCATATTATTTGTATTTTGTTTAGCTCTTACGGTGAATTTTTGGAGTTAAAGGAAAGTTTACAATAAAGCTTTTAAAAATCATCAGTAAAGTTTTAGCCATCATTCAGACGGGGTCTGCTACAGTAAGAGCTTCACCTTCGTTGGTTCAAATACCTGCTGCACATGGTTGCTTAAGGTGGCAATATTTAAGGGACTGCAGCATATTGGAATCAGCATGGTGGTCTAAGGTGCTAGGACATTGTAAAAGAGTTCACTATGGAGATGGACACTGAATATCAAGAATATGAAAGCCTGTCTCATACAGAAATAGAAGGTAAAAGGGAAAATAATATGAAGGGAGCAGTGAAACTTAAAGATAAAAATATATCTGAACTACAGTGTTATGTACAAGAAAGGGAAGAACTACCTAGACGGTCAGAACGTCCACATATTATTACAGAAAAAATGCTTGCTTACCAGAAAGATGAATGTTGTAAGAAAGAAAAAAGGCTAAATACTTTGTATGAACAATGGAAAATAGATGTTCGTAAGGCGAGACATGAGTTAAAATCAAACATATCTGATAAGCAGCTCACTGAAATTGCTGATTCTCTGGAAAATAAAATGAACTGTATTATGAAAATCTTTAGTGAAATAAGGGAACATATAATACCTGTGTCTGATTTAAGACGTAAAGTTGATGCATGTGAAGCTGTGACCAATGACATTGTCAAAATTGTGTTAGAAAGATTAACCATGGCAGATGATGAGTTTGATGCAGAAAGGGAAAGGAGCCGTCTACGTGAACTTTCAGCTCATAGCTATGTTCGCTCTATATACGATTCTAATGCTTCACAAGCAAGTGTCAGCAGCTATTCTAAATCTTCTGGTGCAACAAGCAAACGAGCAGATGCTGTGGCAGAGCTTGCTGCAAAAGAGGCTGCATACAAGATGATGCATTCAGAAAGACAGCAAAGGGAGAAAATAAAAACTCTAGAAGAGCAACTCAAAAAAGAGCTAGAAATTCAAAGGTTTGAATTAGAACGGCTGCAGTTAGAAAAGGACTTAGAAGTTGCACGTGCCAGAGTAAAATCATATGATGAAGTAATAAAACAAGAAGCGAAAGGTCAATTGAACTTGATACAAAATGAACATGAAAGTGAGAGAAACGAAATCTCTTCTACAACACATCCACAATACAATGTTGTTCAGTCAACAAATCTCAGTGAAGTGGCTCTCCTTGCTCAAGCAGTTCAGGACAGCATTGCCATCAACAGGTTACCCACACCTGAACCTACAGTCTTCAACGGGGACCCAATTCAGTTTGTGAACTGGAAAGCCTCATTTATGTCACTTATAGATAGAAAGGGCATCTCTGCAGCTGACAAACTTTATTATTTGAAAAGGTACGTGAGTGGCTCAGCACACAGATGTCTTGAAGGCACCTTTTATCGAAATGATGAGGAATCCTACAAAGATGCTTGGAACAAGCTTAACCAAAGATACGGGCAGCCCTTTATCATTCAAAGAGCATTCCGGGAGAAGCTATCAAAGTGGCCTAGAATACAGTCCAAAGATGCAGAAGGTCTGAGAGCATTTTCAGACTTCTTAAATGCCTGTCTGCAAGCCATACCTCATGTTAAAGGCCTGGAAATATTAAATGACTGTGAAGAGAACCAAAAGCTAGTACAGAAACTTCCTGACTGGGCAGCCTCCAGGTGGAACCGCCAGGTCACAATATCCTTTATGGATAGCAAAGAATTTCCAACCTTTAAAGACTTTGTAAAATTCATGTCAACGGAAGCAGAGATTATGTGTAATCCTATTACTTCCTTTCAAGCTCTGCATTTACGTGAGTCTCAAAAGGAAACCAAAAGAAACAAAGCAACTGTCTTTAAAACTCAAACAGCTTTAAACAATGATAAACAGACAAAAGCAAAGGGACAGTTAAAAACACCATGCATGTTGTGTCAAGATGACAATCATCCACTTTGTAAGTGCCCAGAATTCATGCAAAAGTCTCTGAAAGACAGAAGAGCATATGTCAAAGATAATAAACTTTGTTATGGTTGTATAAAACCAGGTCACTGCGCCAAAGAATGTCGTCGTCGCCACACATGTGACGTATGCAAGTTACGTCATCCCACATGTCTTCACGATTACAGCTATGAGGCTAACGAAGATAGGAAACAATCACTGTCCATGGTAAGCAATGCGCATGTACAGAATGGTGAAACTACTAATGCCATGTCACTTAACATCACAAGCACAAGTCATTCAGTCATGACATCTATGATAGTACCTGTATGGGTGTCGTCTGTTAAAAATCCATCCGATGAAAAGCTTGTCTATGCTTTGTTAGACACTCAGAGTGACAGTACTTTTATTGACGAAGAAATAAGTAACGTACTTCAAGTAGATACTCACCCAATAAAACTTAAACTTACCACCATGATAGGAGACAATATGGTCATCAAAAGTAAAAGAGTGTCTAATCTTCGTGTAAGAGGGTACAATTCCTCAGTGTATATCAATCTTCCTCCAGTATACGCAAAAGAGTGTATTCCTATTAATCATGATCACACACCAACGCAAGAAACAGCAAATAACTGGGCTCACTTGAAGGTAATTACGAACGAAATGCCACCTCTTCTCAATTGCGAAGTAGGTTTACTGATCGGCTACAACTGCCCTAGAGTGCTAGCTCCCAGGCAAGTCATACTAGGTAAAGAAGATGAACCTTATGCTATTCTGACAGACTTAGGATGGAGTATTGTGGGCTGCTCCACACCACGCATCAACGTATCATCAGCAGTCAGTCTTTGTCACAGATTAACCACAAAGGAGATACCAGCTTTGACACCTGTGGATGCAATCCGTATACTAGAGTCCGACTTTAAGGACGTCACAGCAGATGACCAGACAATCTCGCAAGATGTTATTGCGTTCCTAGACAAACTGAAGGGCAACATAAAGAAAAATGCTGAAGGACATGAAATGCCCGTTCCGTTTGAACAACGTCCATACTTACCTCACAACAGAGAACTTGTTAAAGTCAGACTTAATCAGTTGCACAAGAAGTTCTGTAAAAATGAAAAATACAAGACGGACTATATTGCTTACATGAAGGACATAATTGAAAGAGGTGATGTAGAAACAGCAAATGAGGATGAAAACCCAGCAGACAATGCTTCTAGAGGAAGAATAACAAATGAGTTACTCTCATCTAACTGGTTCTCTGGTCCCTCATTCTTATGGAAAAAGGAAATACCAACCTCAAATGTTGTATTGGAACTTACAGTAGGAGACCCAGAAGTAAGAAAAATTCAGACATTACAAACAAAGACCATAGAAAGTAAAGATCTTGTAGACCATTTGTCCAAATTTTCATCTTGGTCTAAGGCTGTCAAGGCCATTGCACGCCTTCAGAGACGGATTAAGAAAGATAAAACCCATTCACCTGCATCCGTAAGTGAACAAGATGATGCAAAACGCTTGATTTTTAAGGGTGTCCAAAAACAAATATATCAGAAAGAAATAGATGCTCTGAGTCAAGGAAAACAACTTCCAGGTCATAATAAACTTCATCACCTGGACTCCTTCTTAGATACAGATGGTATAATCAAGGTGGGAGGGAGATTAAACCACTCGTCGTGCATTCACTCATTCAAGCACCCACTGATTCTTCCTAAAGATCATCATATAACAAGGTTGATAATTGCACACTATCACGAAAGTGTAAAGCATCAAGGAAAAGGTTTCACAATTAATGAAATCAGATCTAGCGGATATTGGATACCTGGAATAAACAGAGCTGTCACATCTTACATTCGCAATTGTGTAACTTGTAGAAAACTGAGAAAATCTGTTGAAGGCCAGAGGATGAGTGATCTCCCCAAAGAACACGTGGAGCCTTCTCCACCGTTTGTGTATTGCGGTATGGATTGCTTTGGTCCTTTCATGACTAAAGAAGGAAGGAAACAGCACAAAAGGTATGGTCTGCTTCTAACTTGCTTTTGTTCAAGAGCCATTCATATAGAAATGCTAGAAGATATGTCCACGGATGCTTTTATCAACAGTTTACGCTGCTTTATTGCAATTCGAGGCACAGTACGGCAGATCAGATGTGACCAAGGTTCCAATTTAATCGGCGCAAAGAATGAACTTAACTTAGCATTACAGGAGCTTGACTCAAAAAGGCTCACTGCTTTTCTTGCAGATAAACAGTGTGATTTTGTTATGAATGTCCCTCATTCCAGTCATGCAGGTGGTGTATGGGAGCGTCAAATCAAAACTGTACGGAATGTTCTTAATGCTACAGTTTCCCTCTCATCGGGCAGACTCAATGATGCTTCACTACGCACTTTGTTTTATGAAGCCATGGCTATAGTCAATAGTCGCCCCCTTACAGTGGACAACCTAAATGACCCCAAGAGCTTAGAACCACTTACACCTAACCATCTGATTACCATGAAATCCACCACAGCCCTTCCACCACCAGGAGAATTCACAAGAGAAGATTTATATGGGAAAAAGAGATGGAGACGAGTACAGTATCTTACTGAACAGTTTTGGAGCAGATGGAAAAAGGAGTATCTTCTCAACATCGCTACTAAGCAGTGTTGGCATGCTTCCAAGAGGAATTTTCAAATTGGTGATGTGGTCATGGATGCAGATGATAATTTGCCAAGAAATGAATGGAGACTTGGACGGATTATAGACACCATAATCAGCCCAGATGGACTAGTAAGGACGGCCACAATAGCACTTGGTGATAAAACACTAAGCAAGAAAGGAGAACGGATAAACAAGATCTCAGCAGTAGAGAGACCAGCACAGAAGTTGATCTTATTATTGGAAGCTGAATGACTGAATGTTCTAAAGGACTTCACTATAATTTATTATAGTTATTAATGTGTTATTAAGTGGAAATTACTCATGTTTGGAAAACATGTATAATTTGGTGGGAGTGTAACAGACTTAACTCTGTCATTTATGTTATAATTTGTTGTATTCATATTCTCATAGTTTTTGCAAGTTTTAAATGTGGATAGGGTTTACACTGTCCATGTTGCAGGGGGAATGTGTTTGGGGTAGGTAAATCAGTAAAGTTTTAGCCATCATTCAGACGGGGTCTGCTACAAGGGGTGAAAGGTGAGTGCGAGGGGGCGGAGCCATTTCACTTGACTTGCCCCCCAGGCCTTAGGCTGCCAGCCCTCCCCTGGTATACATGTTAGTATGTGACTGCCTGAGTATGCATGTTAGTGTGTGTCTGCCAAGGTATGTATGTGTGTCTTGGTATGTGTATGTCTGTATGTAAGTGTGTGTCTGGGTATATTAGTGTCTGTTTGGGTATGTATGTTAGTGTATGCATGTGTGTCTGCCTGGGTATGTTAGCGTGTGTCTACCTGAGTATGTTAGAATGGGTGTCTGGGTATATTAGCATGTATATCTGTTTATGTTAGTGTGTGTGTGTTTTTTTTTATTGTGTGAACATTAATTGATGTTAGTATGTGTGTGTCTGGGTATGTTAGTGTGTGAACACTTGTCTTTGGGTATGTCGGTGTGTGTGACTGGTTCTGTTAATTTGAGTATCTGAGTATGTGTGTGTTGGTGTCTCTGTGTGTATGTTAGTGTCAAGTGTGGGTGGGTTAGTGCAAGTGTTTGGGTGTTTGTTAGTGTGAGTGCCCCTCCCGAGGTCAGGCTCTGGATACGCCCTTGGGGTGTAGTTTTATTAGTGAGATAAAATGCTTAGTTTACAGAGATGAGAACCAGTGTGTACAGGGAAGACAGGAGAAAGGACAGACGATAAAGAGAGGAGGGGAGGGAAATGAAATAAAGGAGACAAGAAAGGTGAGTCAAAGAAAAGAAGACAAGAGAGAAAAGAGAGACAAGAAAGGGCTATGAGATGATTAAGAGAGGGATAACCATAGGAAAAAAAGAGAGAAGAGATAAAAGGAAACAAGAGCAATAAAAGAATACAGAGGGGAGAGAGGAAAGGATTCTGGACATCCTGAACATCATCCCTCTCTTCACAATGCTCCAGGGTCAGTGCTGCAAACAGCTGCCTTCACGTGTCCAAAAGATGCCCAGTCCATACCTTGTGGAATACAAACGAACATAGACAGTAGCACAGCATTTCTTGGAGTGGCCAGGTTAAACATGGACAGGCAGCGACCCTATTCCCAGTGCTTTATATGGAAACAACTCCTACTCAATTCATAAAAATTATATCTGAAAGTTTCTTTAAAGTTGAAGTTGATACCTTTTATTGGCCCAACAGTGAAACAAATATAAAATTGTATAAATGTTTGAGACCCCAGAGTTCTCTTCTTCAGACGGACTCTGAGGTCCCAAAACCTTATGCAACTGTATTATGTTGGCCCAACTTCAATTTAAGCCTTCGTTTTAATTGTTAATCTAAGACAATATCAGTGAGTTAATAAACAAACACTGAGCTTGTGCAATAAGAACTAGTATCAGTGAATATTTGTTTTTCTTGTTTTATTTTTATGGACTAGATGTGCAAGTGCAGTGCAGTGCAGGTCACAGTCCTCCAGAGGCATTAACCAGGCCGCCAGTCCCCCTGGAAATAATGTAATGGTTGCTGGGGTAAAGCTTGGACACTTCATCTCAGCTACAGTGAATGGGGCGATCATAGAGCTATAGTTTATTAGTGCTGGGAAGTTCGGATCATTAAAGTGAATCAGATCATTTCGATTCGTTCACTGAAATGATCCGATTCATGATCCGGATCTTCGGATCACTCAGTGTGCCTGCACGGAGTTACTGTTTTCCAGTAACTCCGTGCAGGCATACTAACGATTGGCCCCGCCCCTTTCATTATGAATCCTCCCCCCTGCCTCCAGTGATGTCAATGAAGGCAGAGAGTCGTTCAAAGATTCGGATCTTACAGGGATCCGAATCTTACAGTGATCCGGATCACTGTAAGATCCGGATCATTGTAAGATCCGGATCTTTGAACGACTCTCTGCCTTCATTGGCATTCTAATCATTCAGAGAATATCACCATACTGTTATAAATAAATACATTAATAATCACTGCCCCCAGGATTTAGATTCCCCTTTACCTGCAACTGCACCTTAAGCTAACTTTATTAAATTAATTAAATTAACCCTCACCATTAAATTAACCCTAAACACCCCATCAACCATGACTGCCCCTAAAATTAACCCTTAACACCCCATCAACCATGACTGCCCCAAAAATTAACCCTTAACACCCCATTAACCATAACTGCATCCAAATTAACCCTAAACACCCCATTAAGCATAACTGCCCCTAAATTAACCCTAAACACCCCGTTAAGCATAACTGCCCCCAAATTAACCCTTAACACCTCATTAAGCATAACTGCCCCTAAATTTACACTAAAGACCCCATTAAGCATAACTACCCCCATATTAACCCTAAACACCTCATTAAGCATAACTGCCCCTAAATTAACACTAAAGACCCCATTAAGCATAACTGCCCCCAAATTAACCCTAAACACCTCATTAAGCATAACTGCCCCTAAGTTAACACTAAAGACCCCATTAAGCATAACTGCACCTAAATTATCCCTAAACACCCCATTAAGCATAACTGCCCCTAAATTAACACTAAAGACCCCATCAACCATACCAATTTATTAGGTAATTTATCTGGAGTATATGCAATTAATTTAGGGGCAGTTATGGTTAATGGAGTATTTAGGGTTAATTTCAGGGGCCGTTATGGTTAATGGGGTCTTTAGGGTTAATTTCAGGGGCCGTTATGGTTAATGGGATCTTTACGGTTAATTTCAGGGGCAGTTATGGTTGATGGAGTATAAGGGTTAATTTTATGCTGATGACTGAGGGTTAATTTAATTAATTTAATAAAGTTAACTGTAGGTGCAGTTATAGGTAAATGGGGGCAAACTCAGGGGAATCTAAATCCTGGGGGCAGTGTGAACGTTATTAATGTATTTATTTATAAAAGTATGGTATCAGTAATATTCTCTGAATTATTCGAATCTCTGTAAGATTCGGATCCTTGTAAGATCCGGATCCCTGTAAGATTCGAATCATTCGACTCTTCGGTTCATTCGACTCTTCGGTTCATTCGACTCTTCGGATCATTCGACTCTTTGAACGACTCTCTGACTCTATGAGTCATCGTTCCTGTGTGAATTAATGAGCTGTAACCTGACCCCAGAGTCTGTGTCTGAGTGCTCTGCAGATGACTCACAGCTCTAGGATCAGGTTACAGCTGCATGATTCACAGACTGAACCGCTACAAATGAATCGTTCAGTCTAGTGAACCGATTCATCCGGATCACTAAAAAGAACCGGATCAAATGAACGATTCGTTCATGATCTGGACATCACTATAGTTTATTAGAACTGTGCCATTATACTTGGTACTTGTCTGTTTTTTCCACTGTTATGCCAGGTCTAACTGAAGCTCCTGCTATTGTTAGGTACCTTATGCGATGAAGCAGTTAAGTTGATACAAGTTGAACAATAATAATATACCAACGTAAAACTTGGCCTCGGAGCTCTTATTAAACACAATTAATGTAAAGGTAAAAAACAATATGTATAGGCTATAAACAAAACATACATAGGATGCAATGATCTAGTATCAAGCAAATACATCTGGCATACACACCAATATTTCAACCAAGGAAAACATGATATATGATAAAGGTAAACTACACGCATGGATAGGATAATAAATACATATTCCATACATATAACCAGGGACATACAGAGACCATACAGGGCCCGGGCAACAAAAAGCCATGGCTCCCTGTGGTGATGCCCCTTCCTTGGCCACACCGTATTTTGACCACACCCCTCCCCATGGTTACACCCACTGATATCTATTTTTTAGTATTGAACAAAAAAAATTCAACAGTGTAAACATGTTTTTTTTTTGTGGTTTTCACATATCACATAAATATAATTATTAAATATATATTAAATAATACTGACAGCAATTGAAAAAAACAAGTAACTCTAATAGGGTGACCACATTTTATTTCTGTCATTCAGGGACACACTATGAAGCGCATGAGATCACACACATAGGTGTATATATATATATATGCGTTAGACATGCATTTTTAACTACATAATATGTACTTATCTCTTTGAAGTAAAGACTATGATTGAAATATGATTTCAAAATAACAGCTGAACTGGCAGTTTCTTTAATATTAGCCCCTGCTGCCGATATATATTAATATTAGCCCCTACTGCCGATATATGCTAATATTAGACCCTGCTGCCAATATATATATATATATATATATATATATATATATATATATAATTAGCTCCTGCTGCCAATATATACATAAATATTAGACCCTGCTCCCAATATACATAAATATTAGACCCTGCGACCGATATATATTAATATTAGCCCCTGCTGTCAATATATATAAATATTAGTCCCTGCTGCCAATATATATAAACATTAGACCCTGCTGCCAAATAATTTTATATTGAAAAAATTGGATCCTACGCAAGTATTTCCTTGGGCCCCACTCCACGCTCCATATCATGCAATCACTCCCTCTGCTACTGCACCAAAAATAGGTATAGATCAAATAAACAACACATAAAACAGCACTTGCATGTATAGATCAACTGAATAAGACATACAAACCTTATATTTGCAGGTATACATAAATAATGTATGGAAACATAGCATAGAAGGTATATATCAACACATTAACACACAAACCCAGCTTTGCATGTACAGGTCAATTGAAATTTACATGTGAACTCAGCACTGAATGCATAGAATCAGACATACAAATCCTGTATTTGCCAGTATACAATAATAATATATGGAAACATAGCATTGCAGGTATAGATCAACAGAACAAGAAATTTCAACACCCTGAGGAAGAGTGTTCTTTTTGGGCAGCCGCGATCGTATTTGGGAAGTATTATTTGTATTTATTTTCACATTTCAGCACATGAGCACGTGATTTTAGGATTTCTTTATAGCTCTTATAGATCAACAGAACACACAAGCCCAGCATTGCAGGTATAGATCAACTGGAAATCACAAATAAACTCAGCACTGAGGGTATAGATCAAATAAACACATGGAAACAGAATTGCAGGTATTGATTAACTGAATAAGACACACCCTGTTTTTGCAGGTATACATAAATAATGTATGGAAACATAGCATAGCAGATATGGATCAACAGAATAACATACAAACCCAGCTTTGCAGGTATAGATCAATTGGAATTCACATAAAAACTCAACATTAAATGTATAGATAAAACCTCCTAAATTACAGGCATAGATCACAGGTTGCACAACCCAAAGCCAACCCTGGCGTCCACACTGCCCACATAGAACTTGCCATCTTTGTCCCCAAACAGCCCAGCATGAGTCAACTTTGTCCCCAAACAGCCCGGCCTGTGCCATCTTTGTCCCATAAACATCCTGCTTGTGCCATCTTGGTCCCTAAGGCTCAAACACCCTGCTTGTGCCATCTTTGCCTTTCCACAAATCAATTATACATGATACACACAAACACTTTTACAGTCACTCACTAATTCATACTTTCATTCACATAATTCATTCACACAATCATTTACACATATTCATTAATGCATTCTCAAATTCATTAATTTTCTCCCTCATTCAGACAATTCATCCACACATTAATTCAAACTCTCCCTCATTCAGACAATTCATCCACACATTAATTAATACACTCACTCATTCACACAATTCATTCACACATTATTTCATTCTTTCACTCATTCACATAATTCATCTACACTTTAATTAATTAATTCTCTCACTCATTCACACAATAATTCATACTCTCACTCATTCACACAATTCATCCACACATTATTTCATTCTCCCACTCATTCACACAATTCATCCACACACTAATTCAATCATTCTCTCACTCATTCTCACTCTTTATTTATTTCAATATGACGTCATATTCCGGCATTCAGCATGACATGCCGGCACCGCGACCAAGCTAGAAGCCTCGTGGAGGAGACTGAGGGGCGCTGCTGAAAACTTCCTAGCAGCTTAGAAATATTTTAATACCAAATATACTGGAGCTGTCCCTAGCAATTCAAGCGCTGCTGGAAAGCTACATCTATTGACCCGGTCTCTTTCATGTGCTTTCTTACTAACCATAGCATCACATCTGTTACCTCAGATCCATAGGGGGCCACCTAGCTTGCCTATATGATTGCGCCAGCCTTAGCCCTGGTGCGAAAGAAAAGCAAGTAACCAGGTAAGGTCTCCCAAATTACCCAATTTAAATACACAAATTTCGTTGTCACTATAGAAAACAGCAGTCTTTGTATGTGTGGTAAAATAGTGACTCCCCGTCCATGTTCGTTTTGGTTTACATTAACCTGACCTTATGGATCCAAACCTGGATTAATTACATTAATCCTACTAAGCTTCTTATGGTATGTCTGCTACTTACTTTACTAATGCTATTTGCTCATTCAGTCTCGTGGAATTAGAGTATAGTAGAGGTTACACAGGGCAAACTAGTTCTTGCTCTAAGGGCATCAAAACAACATAGTGCTAGACCAAATCCTGTAAAATCTGTAATGTGCAAATTGGCATTTAATGCACTTCTTTGATACACAAGAAACTGACGAATATTGCTAACTATTCCCCCATATCCTCTGTGTGTTGGTTTCAAAAGAGAAGCATGCAGAAATCACATGCAGAAGACCGAATTGCCGTCAGTAAAAAATGGAGATAAAGAATTTTTTAGATATATAAATGAGAAAAGGAAAGTAAAACAAGGGTTAGTTAGATTAAAAACAAAAGGTATGTATGTAGAAGAGAATAAAGGTCTAGCTGACTGCCTCAATTAATATTTCTGTTCAGTTTTTACAAATGCAAATGAGGGAATGGGACCTCAGTTAGGAAAAAAGCCTTCTGCGATAGCAGTCTGCAATGGCTAAAGCAGCACAGACCGATTCTGCTCTGCTAGATTACCTGGATGAGTCCCCATTCATACTACCATAATGTATTAAAGCAGGGAGGGCACAAAATGTAAAATAAATACATTTAAATGGAAAAAAACATAATGGTTAGGAGGGCTAAGGTCTGAAGACATAACAAACAGGCTATAGTTGCCTTAGATTTAAGAGTATAATTAATGAGAGGTTACGTGGAACAGGAAATGTGGAAATTGTTAAACGGTAGAGGTTGACAAATGTTGAAGGAGCAAAAAAAAGGGTTCTTTGAAGCCTGTATGGTGCTATGCGCTTCTTTTTCTCTTTAATCAGCCATTTTGTTTTTCCCTAGCTCAGCCTAGCGCTTCGGAGGCCATCTTGTACTTCCTGGGAAACCTTGGCTTACAGGTTTTCTTTTACTAGACGCCTGATGGACTTATTCTTTTCCTTACTCCCACTTAGCATATCAGAAAAGGCCCGAAGATTCTGTTTAATTCATTTGGCCTTTTTTATGGTTTCATCTAGTTTGGAAAATAGACATGTTAACAGTTTAACAAAATGTAAAGTGAATGGACAGAACAAAAACCTAAATCAAATCAATATTTAGTGTGACCACTCTTTGCCTTCAATGTAGTGAAGTTCTGTAGCGTAGTGTACTTCTAGGTACACTTGCACAAGGTCAGGGATTTGTGTTTGCAAATAGTAAGGTATATAATTCCACACCTGCCTAAAACTTTTGCACAGTACTATACCTGTATATACATATCCAGGATTTTAGTCCTGAATGTAAAAATACCCATACCTCTCAGTATGACAATTAAGACAACCACGAATGTATACATTGCAAGCTGGCACCCAGTGAGGGGGTGGAGCAATTAGTTAGTAGGCAGGGTATAGATGGGGAGGGAGTGCACCATATGACAACATGAACAGCTCACCCAGTCTGGTGCCATCAGTCTGGATAGACATCAGGAAGGAGGGACCGGCGAACACATCTGACATATTACACACATACACAAAACACACACCGGGCATCTGATCCGCTACATGCAAACACACACAGGGGCTGAGCGTCTGTTGTGTTACCCACACAATGGATCAGCTGTAACACACACTGCGCCGCTGGAATACACCGGACACTGCACGCGCGGGGAAGCTGGCACACGTCGCACAGCTTCGGGAAACCGTTTGCCTATAGGCGCTGCACATATAGGATCTCTACATGCCCTTCCGTGTGTACCCAGCATGACCGATCGCTTGTCTGCCAAGGCGCACACCATGATGGTGCTCGGCATCTCCTCCTGCATTACTGTATAGGGCAAGGCAGCGATTCTCACACTCAGGACGCGGCCAAGTGTGCAGGAGGGGCTGTGATTGCACACAGCAGGCTTAGCATTAGCGCTCATCTCCGCACACACACACATATTTACACCAGGGTTGAGCTCGGGCTGGAGGCCTGGCCTCGCGTCTTGGCTCCTTCCCGGTCTATGAGTCCTGATCTGCCCCGCATACATCCCGGGGATCTGCCTTCATGCCCCCGCGCCATGTCCGGGAAGCATTACAAGGGTCCTGAAGTCAGCTGCTGCATCAAGTACTTCATCTTTGGCTTTAATGTCATCTTCTGGGTGAGTGTTTTGGGGTGCGGGTGACCCTGATTCTTACATTGTTACCGGAACAGAGGGATAGCTAGCCAGGGGTCTCAATCAATGGGGATGGAAGTGGCATGTCTGTCAATGTGTAATGCCTGTTGTTTTTCCATCTTCTAAAGATAAAACACAATACGGTATGTGTAAAAAGTAATGTGTGTATATATATGTATGTATATGTGTGTGTGTGTGTGTGTGTGTGTGTGTGTGTATATATATATATATATATATATATATTCTCACACAATGTATTGCCTTGGCACAATGAATATGAATCTATACCTTGCAAACAATGTATATAGTATAGCTAATATCAGTGCCCGCAGACACTCAGTTGAGTATTGAGATACTAGTATTGTGAGTGTGATCTCACTGGTTTCCCAGTACCTGGAGCCCTGTAGTACTGAAGTATAAATTCATGCTACCCTCAGATTTTTCTATTTATTTTTTAACACATAAACTGCCAACTTTATGGGACCACGAAAAGGATTTTTGTTTTCTTTATAAACAGAGGGTAATAACAAATAAAATGCATCTAAACAAGCATGTGGTACAGCTGTTATTATTATTTATTGGTGTGTGTGTGTGTATAAATATATATAGCACCACCAATTTAATGTAATTTATTACCGTATATTCAGTGAAGTTGAGAAAGTTTATGGCTTATTTAATAAATGTAACTTTTGTTCTTACCATACTGAATAACCTCGGCGTAGCTCTTACGGTGGGTTCTGTTGCCTGTGTGTTTTTGTTGTTTTTTTTTTAAACTCACTGACTTAATGAATTATATATATATATATATATATATATAACGGTATAATTTGTATGATAAAAGTCCAAGCCAGTGAGGTTGCCAAATAATAATCTAAAAAGCGCACCATTTTTTGCCTCTGAATGTTTCCGTTTTCATGCATAGTATGATTTCTTTATTAAAATGGTCATTTGGGACATTCTCCATAAGCTGTATTGTAGGATCCTGTCCGTTAGAGTAGAATATAGCTCAGTACTAGTCACCCTGATACCACAGAACAGTCCCAGGAGCCAATATGTATATACAAATAATATGTATATAATCCAGTTGCGCTGGTACGCCGAAACTGGTTGGTGTTTGTGGTTATTTTGTCGGAAACCAATAAAGGCTGTTCCACTGTGAAGATTTTGGTGGCTGTTTCACATGCTTTGTGTTTATGGCAAGTTGGTTACATCTTTACACTGTTGAATCTCCATGCATTGGTGTTATATATACATATATATATTGACTCTTTATATATTGTTCTCACTTGTTGAGTCAAGTGAATATTGTGGTATATCTATCAATTTTCTTAACCCTGAGTAGGGCCTATTCTTTTCATGTTACATTTTTGGGACCATTATTACCAAGCAGTGGGGAGCTCGGTGGGCAAGAATCATTATTCAGCTTAAACACAAGAACCATATTTTGTTTTCTTTCACCTGTGTGTTTTATTGTATATTTAGTGGTAGAATAATATTAATATTTAATGAAGCGATATTGTTGCCCTTTTATTGTACTCAGCGAAACAACAGGTATATCAAGGGACGGTGAAGCCCCCAATGTTTGCTTCATTGCTGCTGTCTCCAGAAATATTCACGTAGGAGTGTGTCACTTGCTGATTTTACCCCTATTAGTTGAGATCGGAATTGAACCCAGAAGCACAGCATCCATGCTGGTGGCACACGTAAGGGGGAAGCTGATAGACTTAGTGGCCCTGCTGAGGGGGCCTAGCCTACCTATTCCTTGAGCATGCAAGGAGGCTGGGCAGGGTTTGTGTGGTAGACCACACATTTTTTTGCTTCTCATCTATATACGATCCTACATTGGCCAGCGGTGTAGCAACTATGGTAGAGCAAAAGTCCAGGGGTTTTGAGTTTCTGCTCTAATGTAACTATTATCTGTAAAATGGTAGAATGTTCAGATAATGCATCATAGGGTTGTCCAAAAAACATAATCTTATGTCTTTGCCCCTATGCTTCCTCCTCTATGGTCTTCATACACCTGCTGGTGTACAGACCATGAGAGAGAAGAGTTATTGGAGAGGTCTGCACTGGTGGTTGCACAGACCTGTACCAGTGCCATAGGATGTGATGGCTATTGAGGGGCCCAAGGGGTAGATGTCATTGACCCATAAGGTAAGAATGAGCTGGTCCTTTTGACCCTATTAAAGGATGGTGATGATCTTGTGTATTAGATTCATGGGTCATTTTAACCGCAAAAGAATAAGCCAGAATGGGGGAGATGCTTATAGAAGATAAAATGAGATTACATTATTTTAGAAGCTGCCCAGAAGCACAGGATATCTAATTATATATGAACCTTGTAGTTTAGAAACAATTATTTTGGCTGTACAGAAAAAATATTATGTTAGTCTGTAATGATAATGTCTGTTATAGTGGAGTCATTATCCTTAAACAAGTGAATAACATCAATCTGTAGCAGCAACTAAATTTAATAAGAACCGCAGTCTGAATGATGGAGGCTTTTCTCATTTTTTTTTGCTTGCCATAAACATACTGAATCCGTAGCATGTGGCTGTTCAACAGATTTACATGCATAAGCCAAATATATTCTTGCCCTATCAGTTCTAATGAAACAGTTGCCCGTGGGTGGCTTTGGCTTGTCCTTCCCTGTGCTCAAAGCTATGTAGAAAGTAAGCCTATGCCATTTAGACAGCCTGTGTAACAGTTTGTAATGAATCAAAAAGTGACATACCGGGTGTCCCTATTTGAATGGATCTTGAAGTACTTTGGAAAGTCTAGAATTCAGAGCAGGATTGTTTATTTTGTTCAAGTCCTTATCAACACAGGTATATTATTGACATGCTGTATCCAAATCGTCATTAAATTTAATAAATAAAATATTACTGTCTCAAGCTTGACAATTGTTACTGTTCCTTAATGCATACGTAACTGGGGTCACAAACAGTGTCAATGACGTAAGCAAAAACTTTATAGAAAAATTCACAGATAACCTATATATATGAAATGTATTCCTCTATAATGTGTGTGGTTTTTTTTTTCCTGTCAGGTGGAGGGGCAGTTTTCAGATCAGTCCGAAATTTCATTTAAAACTATTATAAAGTTTTTTGATTTCCGCTTTCTAGTGCTTAGATCCCCTACGGTCTTCAAAGAAAAATGATTGATTACATAACAAATAACATGAGCAGTCACGGGCCTCAGCAGGACAGAGGTTGAGTAACATCTGGGCTACATAACAGGAGAGGCAATGATTTAACTGTAGTTTTTAGCAGAGAGGAAGGAAATTTAGGGCACATGATTTGGATCCAGTGACAAATACCAAAGCAGACTGGAGATTAAAAAAGGCGAAGGCACTTTAAGGCTAGCGGTGGATAAAATATATATGCCTCCTGGATGCAAGCCACCATACAACACTTATCCAGTCAGTGGTTGCGCACGGAATCTGCTGCACTAGGGGCAAAAAAGGTCTGTGGGATGCTTCCTTTAAGAAAGCTTTTGTCTTACAAGTTAATTGACAAATAGAATGCTTTCAGAAAAAATCTCACTACACAGTTACTATCATTCTATATATATATTTTTTTTAAATTGCTTCTGAAGACATTCTTAGACATAAGCTAATAGGTGGCCGATGACCTACTCTTCAGGGTTGAGCTGGTCTGATTGACAGTTGCCCCCAGGCCAGTCCAAAACTCTTCAAAAGAAGGGAGTAAGAGAGTGAGAATGGGAGGTAGGTAGGGAGTAAGTGAGTATGTATGTACGGTATGTATGTATGTTAAAGTGACTGTGTATGCAACTGTGTAGAGAGAATTTGTGTTAGCCTGTGTGTGTATGTGTAAGTGTCTGCGTTAAAGTGTATGCTCCCGCTGATGTCATTGGGCGGTCCCACTGACGTTACAGGACACAATCTATTGTTGGAAGGGAAGTGAGTAGGGATTGGGGTGCGCTGCAACGCTCCTGCAGCCAGGAGTTTTCCCGTAGTGACCCAGAGAGTTCCCAGATATGATCATGTAACAGGATCAGCCAACCTTTCTGTGGACCTGCATGGCTCTCTGCTTTAAGAAAAAGGCAAGAATTGTGGTTACAGTGTAAGGATATGTTAATTTTGGCTGCAGACACTGTCACTGTGGGTGGCAATGGCTGATACATAGATAATTCCACAAGCTGACAGCATAGTTTGAAGAAATAGTGGTTTTGTGGAGTTTACTGTGCAGTTTTAAGCTTAAAAAGACATTTTCATCAACAAAAATCTATAATTGAGGTTCCTTCCTTTTAATGTCAAGTAGTGATTAACCATTCTTTATAATGTGCCTGCATTTTAACAAGCAGTATTCTCTCAAGCTGAACATTAAGCGGCACAGAAAATGTTATTTTGTTGATAAAGTGGTTGGAAAAATATATTGAAACTGTACACTATTACCCCAGTTAGAATATTAACCCCTTCTTCACTGAGGGTATTTTGTAGACTTGTGCATTCGTATTCGGGCAAACATGAAAACACCAATGGTACGTTTTCGTTGTTCAGCCTGAATACTGAAGAAAATAATCATGTCGGCGGCAAAACGTACACTAAGACGAATACACAAAACACAAAGAATCTTCATGTTCGTCTTTGTTAATATCTCCAATTAATCTCCCTGGTCACATAGGTTCTCGTGAGGAGTTAAAGGTCCGTCCATCTGAGTGACCAATTGGTTGAGAGCTCCCTACTGGCGACCAATAGAGTTGCTTGTACGGACCTTTAACTCTTGGAGCGTGGAGACCAGGTTGAGTTTCGCCGTCAGCAGTTAAAGGTCTGTATGAGCGACTCTATTGGTCGCTGAAACATGCAGACATCCAGTTAGAAAGAGAGGCGAGGCAGTTAGTTACATGGTCTAAGACAGAGGGAGATCAGGAGAGGATAGGCAGATCTAAGTGTCTTCAGCATACAGGTGGTATTGAAAGTCAAAGGATGAGATTCGTTTGCCAAGTAAGGAAGTGTAAACACAAGGGGTCCTAGATGTTTTATATCATATTTCAGATGGTCAGAGGGGCATTTTTATTTAAGTGGGTGGAGGCTTTTAATATGACTTATTGAGAGCTGTTTTAAGAAAAAGATGAATTTATTTTATTTACACAATTTCTATACACGTTATTGTGACTTGTAGGGATGCAGAGCACTGTGATACACTCATACCCAACAAGCATTCTGAGATTCTAGAAAAAAAGGGCATCAGGGGGAAAAAGTGAGGACTTGGGTTTCCAAGAGAAAGCGTCACTCCGAAAGAGTAACACAACCTACATGTGTATGTGCAGTCACTGGAATAGGGCTTTGGCTGTTTAGGTGGTGTCCAGAACACAACTGCGGCTACTATTACAGTCACCAGAATGTGGTTGTGGCTGCCACATAAAAATATCTTATAGGGAACTGCTGCATTATGATAAGCAATTAGACAGTCTTACCTCTGAATGGAGATTGAGGATGATTTATAATGACCTTAGACAGGTCAGTCAGCATATTGTGCCCTATGTTGTAAATGTGTCTTCAACAAACTGTACCGAATAACATTATCCATGCAATAACAAGTCAGCAAGGGCAGTAGAAGAATGTGGTCTTCAAATGTGGAGAATGTACAAATCAGTGGAAATATTTGTGTTTGTAAAGGAAAAATCGCAGCATTTGATTTTCATTTAGGAGAACACATTCGATGAGGAAATTCCACTTAACAATAAGTCATTAGAACTTGGCACATGAGAAAATAGAGTATGACTCACTTAGTACTTGTATCTCCTGAACCACAGTTTGCTTGGAAAGTGTAATATACTCGATTCCATGTTTTTTTTTCTACATTAAATTACTTAAACACATGTTCAGCGAAGGTAGATTGTTAATTTTGAACATTGCCATCTGCAGCTATGTAGAAATAAATGAATCTGTATTGAAAACCTACTTCAGTACCAAAAGATATGGTTTCCAGCATCCTTCTTCACACCTAGTTACCTTCTGCGTCCTGTGTCCTGTCTCTAATACTAACAGCAGTCATAATTACGAGTGTGTAATGGTGATCCCACTTCCATTCAGATGGTAAAGTTGTTACTCACTTTATCACTATATTTGGTTATGGAATATATTCTTGATCGCCGTTGAGCGCTTGTTGCCTGGACTCACCTTTTGTTGAATACAGTATGTGTCACTTACCCCATGCGTTCTATGTCTGGTTTTGAGCGATGCAGGGATTTTTGTTAAAACAGGCAATTTAAAAATGCATGGGATTGATATAGAGTCGTACTAGATATAAAACAAGAGCAAGGACCACGTAAGGTTTGAGCATTTTACAGCAAGAAAAAAAACTAGGTGGACTGAATGCTTTTCTACTGTTTCGTTTCCGTAACCATACCTAAAGCACAAAAAATGTATCCATGGAGCTCTTCTAATATTTAAAAAATATCACAAATCTCCAAGGTCTGTGATAAATCAATATATATAATTAGATTTTTTCCCAGGAGGGGGTAGAATAATTCTACACTTTTTGCTTGATCATTTTGACATCCTTTTTAAATGTATTTCTTTTTTCCGCTGCAAGAAAATATACCGTATGTGCTCGATTATAAGACGACCCTGATTATAAGACGACCCCCCAAAATCTGAATATTAACTTAGGAAAAAAAGAAAAAGCCTGAATATAAGACGACCCCAAAGGAAAAAAGTTTTACCAGTAAATGTTAATTCATGTAAACTATTTTTTTAATAAAAGCTATGATTGAGAAAAATATTTTTTTTGTTTTTATTTCTTGTATTTTCCAACCTGTCCCCCCAGTTACGCACATCTGCCCCCAGACTTGCCACTCCAATATGGCACTGTGGCCCATGATATGCCTTTTAACCCTCTATATGCCACTGTGCCCCATGGTATGCCTTTTGACCCCCTATGTGCCACTCTGCCTCCAGAAATGCCTTATACCCCTATATCCCATTCTGGCATTTAGGGAGTTAAAATGCATATTATGGGGCAGAGTGGCATATAGGGAGGTATAAGGCATTTCAGGAGGCAGAGTGGCATTAAGGGAGTTAAAAGGCATTGTATAGAGCACTCTGCCTCCAGAAATGCCTTATACCCCTAAATGCCACTCTGGCATTTAGGGGGTTAAAAGGCATATTATGGGGCAGAGTGGCATATAGGGAGGTATAAGGCATTTCAGGAGGCAGAGTGCTCTATTAAATGCCCCCTTAACGCCACTCCAGAAATGCCCTATGCCCCCATTTAACACACACACACCCTATACCCCCATTTAACTAACACACACACACACACCTCTCTCTCTCTCTCTCTCTCTCTCTCTCTCTCTCTCTCTCTCTCTCTCTCTCTCTCTCTCTCTCTCTCTCTCTCTCTCTCTCTCTCTCTCTCTCTCTCTCTCTCTCTCTCTCTCTCTCTCTCTCTCTCTCTCTCTCTCTCTCTCTCTCTCTCTCTCTCTATGATGGGGGGGGGTCGGGTGAGACAGGAAGATCCAGGTCTCCTGCAGCGGTGCGGGGGATCTGGATCTTAGTCTCCTAATCAGACCTCTATTTGAGGTCTGATTAGAAGACGACCCCGATTACAAGACGAGGGGTATTTTTCAGAGCATTTGCTCTGAAAAAAACCTTGTCTTATAATCGAGCAAATACGGTATATATTCCAATGTAATGAAGTTATAGCTGCCTCTCTCTTTTTTTTTTTTTTTATTCATTTTTTTGGTAGTTGACTTTAATTTGGCTTTGAAAACCAAGCACAGAGGCATATGTGGAATGACACACACATAAAATGTCTGCTTCACTTGCTTAATCCTAGCCTTTAATAATTGATAGTATGTTAAATAGCTTACAGATTCTCGACGGGTCTGGAGGCAGAGTGGGGACGTGAAGAACAGTTTTCAGGAGACCGTATATTGGCCTTTAATATGCTTGAACAAGATAATCAGACCTAACATGTCAAGTTTAACAAATCATGTGACATAAGCACAATATTATTTTTCTTTACAGTCTTTCCAATACCATATATATATTTTAAATAACTGTATAGTTTTTGACTGGTAAGTTAAACAGCTGCAAAATGATACAACCAAATCTTAAATCACTAACCAAATGTATTAATTAACTCCCCATGTGCACTCGCACACACACATTTACACACAAACGCATATATAACCTTACCCTTACCTTATACCAGTCACCCTTTACCTCGTGAACAAGTTCCAAAACAGCTTGTAATAGTTCCAAAATGACATGTAATGGCTGCACGTGGTAACGAATCTAGCAAAACCAAACACATTTTCATCAGATTTGCAATTTGATTTCGTCAGATGTTGCCCTTGTTTTCGTTGTTTCGTCTAGTACAGGGGCGTCCAACATGCGGCCCGCGAGACCTCGAGGTGCGGCCCGCGTAAGATCGGCAGCCAGGGCAACCGATCTTACGCGAGCCGCACCTCAAGCCCTGCTACTTACCTGTGGGAGGGTCTTCTGGACTGCACAGAGGAAGCGGAGTTCACGTGACATCCTACTTCCTATGTGCTTTAGCAGAGAAGGCAGAGGGAGGCCGCGCCCCCTGCTGAAGTCTGTGAGAGGCATCGAGGAGCTGCAGTGCAGGTAAGGGGGTGGGGATGGTGTTTGAATGAGTGTGTGTGATTGAGGGAATGAATCTGTGAATGAATGATTATATGAATAAATGAGTGTGTGTGTGTGTGATAGCATGGATTTGTAAGTGCTGGAACCTAGGCATGATGGGACTGTGATTGCTGTTAGCAATAAAACTCCTATCATGCCAAGTCAGCCAGTACATGCTGAAACCTGGCTAGCTGCCCCCCTTGTGTATTGAGGCTGCCAGCAGTATGGGGTCTGCACATCACTTACAGCCACCCTGTACCAGCGTGTATTGGCTGACTTGGCATGATAGGAGTGTGATTGCTAACAGCAATCACAGTCCCATCATGCCTAGGTTCCAGCATTTACTGGATGGATGTGTAAGTGCTGGAACCTAGGCATGATGGGACTGTGACTACTGTTAGCAATCACACTCCTATCATGCCAAGTCAGCCAGTACATGCTGAAACCTAGCTAGCTGCCCCCCTTGTGTAGTGATGCTGCCAGCAGTATGGGGTCTGCACATCACTTACAGCCACCCTGTACCAGCATGTACTGGCTGACTTGGCATGATAGGAGTGTGATTGCTAACAGCAATCACAGCGAGCACAGTCCCATCATGCCTAGGTACCAGCATTTACTGGTTGCCTGGGTATGATACGAGTGTGATTGCTGTTAGCAATCACACTCCTATCATGCCAAGTCATATTGCTAATTTTGTCCAATTGTGTGTTACCTACTTTTATTAAAAATGTGAGTTTTTATTATTATTTTTAAAGGTGGGGGTCGTTTTCGGTTTTGGCTAAGTGAACCCTGAATGTTTTGGTCCAGAATTTTCATTTTAGTTCATCCCTAGAATAAATCTAGGGAATCCTGAATTTGTAGTCGCAAAACTTTCTAGGCTCAGAAATCAGTGAGAGGAAGAGTAAAGGTTTTGTGTCATTTTACTTTATTTTAATCTGAATATTTTATTAAAGGCCATATTTTTTGTCACAGTGAAAAATGAGTGCGTCCCGCGCACGTATACAATTCTGATGAAGTGGCCCACTGCAGAAAAAACTTGGACACCCCTGGTCTAGTACATAGCCATTATGAACAACAACCTAAAAAGACTTTGCTCTAAACCAATATGGAATGCTATAAGTGCAGTCATTGTAAATGTTGTCACTTAATTAAATCTTCCAAATTATTCACCAGCAATTCTACTGAATAAATATTCAATATGAAATCATAGTGGTCCCTCATTCACGTAATAAGATATATGACGAGAGTGTGGTATTCAATATATTGGGAAAACAATAGAACTCTTTGGTTAACTCTATTTACAGCATTATTGAGACCCCTGTCTCTAGACATGTCAAGAAATACCATGACAATAACCACTTGGTTTGACATTTTTAGCAATTGACTACTTAACATTTGATCCCAGAAAAGGGAAGCCGAATGGCAAACTTTTAGAAAGAGAATTTTTATGAATCCTCTAGATTGTAAGCTTGTCGTCCCCTCATCTTCTTGCATGGCTGGTTACCCCTGGCAACGTCAATTTGCCTGTGAAACGCACGTTGCGTCCAGGGTACATACGTGCTGCCATTGTTTGAAAAGCTCCGGGATCTTGCCGTACGTTAAAGTATAGATTGAGTTACGCTTCTAGCTTTTTCCTTTTTTTGTCACACAGGTTTGCAGACACCATCTAAAGGTTTTTTTTGTTCTTTTTATAAGAACAAGCTTCCTAATCACTAAGATTCTTTGCTTTATGTTAGTGAATGCTTTATTAGATCATATTAATTTTTCCTACAATTATTACTTTTTGAGATTCATTTTCATTATTGTTTTAATTTTGGTATTAAATAAAAACTCAGTTTTTACATTAATTATAATTTGGAACGTGGCTTTACCAACTCTAAATTTTTCAGCAAATAGGTTACCCCCTCATATATAACTTTAATATTTAATTGGTTATTTTTCAATTAATTTGACAAGTGTTCAAAATCTAAGAAATTGGGAAGGAGCAAATACTTTTTCGCAATCTTGTACAAAGTGCACATAAAAACGATGCAGTAACTGCATAAGTAAACGCTGATTGCGCATATATGCAACAACATGTTGAAAGGTACAGCCATTGATCGATCAAAAACAGGGTACATGTATGAAGAATTGGGTCTGCGACGCAGCTTGCTCAGGGCTTCAGAACTTTTTGTTTCACCATTGATCCAAAAAGCACTTTTATGACTGTATATAACATGAAATAAAAATATCTAGAGCAGAAATTCTGAAATAAATTGAGGTTTTATGTTTATACTTTATGGGTTTTATGTTATGTATAAGAATCTTTTCTTATTTTTACATACTGTTATTATTTTAAGCTTTATTATCGAATGTGGTTTGATCTAAACCTGTGGCAACACAGAGTTAATATGTGCTCATTTGATCCAGCTGAACACTTGGCTGCTGGTGGGAGCATTGACTTAAACAGAGCTTATGTTGAAAAAATATATATCTGTAGGGGATAGGTAGTGAAGAAAGTAGATACTTGTTACCCCTCACCCAATTCCAGAATGTCTTTTTTTTTTTTTTTTGTTAGCAAAAACAGTAGTAGTAATTATTATTCTGTCAGTGAAATGTAGTTTATGTGCTATGAACGCAAGTTCACTATCACATAGCTATGTTACTTTTTTTCTGCAGGTATGTATTTTATGTGGGGTCCGGCAAAATGTAAAGCATCTAAATACAGTTTTAGAATACCAGTTGCTTGATATTGCGGTGCATTACATAGCGAGTGTCTGGCCCTGGAATTTTTGAGAAGGCAGCTTGTAATTTGGCAGTTACAAGCGATTTTTCTCATGGCCACCGCCACTACCTGCTTGAGACTGGGTGCCAGCATTCACTCGCTGTTCCTGTAGACAGTGACGTAGTCCTTACCTAGACTGTTGGATGAGTTCTTAACTAGATCCTCCTTATTTGAGTGATCCTCACTGTAGGAGCTGGGACATCATCAGCTGGCATTTGCAGCAATAGAATGACTCGGTCTTTATCACCTAGCCAGACATTCTGACAAATGAAAATGTGTTGCAAAGGATCAGCTCCGTGTGGTGTTTGACCAGGGAAAGCCACCCAAAGTCTACCACATGACTGTAAACAATGGCAGCCTCCATGATCCAGCTTCCAAGAAGTTTATTGGAACAAAATAAGCTAAAACCAGGTTTCTGTCATTGCTAACATACATTAACATATACAGCTCTCTATCTTTTATGCTTAAGAAGAATGTTTGTTTTTTGAGGAACTTCAACTTTAAGTTCTTCTAACCGATGAACCCTTGGCATACCTTGACACTTGCAAAACTAAACTTAACAAGTAGTTGGAAAATTCTCTTTGACTTTTCTCGAGTTGGTGCAAGTGTTTGGAAACAAACTATTTGTGAGTCTTGTTCATGTGAGCTGTAATTGTGAGTCTTGTTCATATGAGCTCATATCTTGCATGACTTCGTTGTTTTCGTCAAGAGCTTTTATTTAGTACAATAAAGAAACTTTCCTAAAAGTGCATCACAGAAATGTGCAGAGTTCAAACTTAGCAAGTCGAGACTGAAAGTAGGAAATAGGATTTTTTTTTGTAGCTGAAAAGCTGCTTTCTGCAGCATTAATCCAGCTGACCATATGACTATAATGTTTTAGCATGCTGGCTGAGACATCTTAAGTACACCCTATAAATGTGTTGGAACTATTCAGCTCACTGGTAATACATTGGCAAGAATGACCATGCACATGTTAATTTAGTTTTGTGTTAGAGGAACTCTGGTTAATGACATTGAAATCACTCTTAGTGCAGAGTAAACCTTGTTTATATAGGAAATTGTTATTCATTTGGCTGTCCTTTTGGTACTATTGGAAATATATCAGCTCCGTTATTTGAGAGGCTTCCTACGTCACTCTTGTAAAGGAAACCAAGCCTGCAGATAAACCCTGTCCTACTCTGATAAGCTTCGCTATGTTTTTATCTCTAGCGGTCAAACCTGCGTAGGATCATTAAAGTAATGCAGGCGTGAACCTGTAAGTGAGTGGTACAGCAATAAGATTGTTGACTCAAATGTTTTTTTTATTGTATTTTAGTAAAATTATAAATACAATAGTAGAGTGTACAAGTTGTAACTAGCCAACTAGCAAACATCGAAACTGGTTTTAACTGCAAAGTTGCAGTTGTGGGTTCCAGGCTGTGGCCCCTAAAAAACAAACCAACAAAAAAACGACATTTAAAGAAGAACTCCCACCATACTTTTATACCTTTTTAGTTATTATCTTTTACTTGTAAGGAATACATACCTAATCTTTTGTCACAAAAAGTCCAATAAGTGTATCATTTATTTCTATTTATTTTTTAAAGAGTACTTTCTTACCCGTAATCCTCTGCTATTTGGGAAGCTAGATCTTCTAACTTGTTATCTTCTTGATGATCAACAACACAGCACAGCTTGCTTTAGGTATGATTCAGTGTGCAGCTTAATTACATGAATATTTATGCTGCAACTGGCATCAAACATCCTTACGCAAACCACATATTTTCTCAAAAATAGAAAATATGTCTTTATGTGGGACAATACCCTGACTTCATGTACGGCACGTGAGCTCAGATTAGTAGAGCTCCTTAGTGTCCGTCCAGAAAAGGCGACACGCAACTGTCGGGAACAATGGATGGACTGCATGTAAATCACGTTGGGAAAACTAAGGAAAACCCATACCAAACTTTTGTTTGATTGGAACCCTACAAGAGAAAACAATTTAAAAAAAAAACCCAACTGTATATAACATATACAAAAATCGAGGTAGTTTTGAAATAATAAAAAAAAATCTCTGATCGTTAGGTCGGTTCGTGGAGTAGACATTTAGCACAATAAGATGTACTACCTCAGGGTAAAAACACCAGACAGTGAATACTAAAAAGAAAACATTTTATGTAAATTGCCAAAAACACATCTTGTCTGGCTGTCTGCATCATTTCTTATAAGAGGTGATATTAAGCAACCTCATACAATTCATGAATAAAGTATAGGAATGAAAGCAGATCTTTGATTGAGTTCCTCGTTTGGTTTGAAGGCTGCATATAAAATGTGACAGTTTCATTGGATTAATAATCCTGTGGGGTTTTTTTGCCGCAATGTTTTGGTATTTGTTTTTTTCATAGAGGCTGACTTAAGGGTATCTATCATTTTTAAATGCTGGTTATGAAATATAAAGTATGCTTTGAATAGAAATGATCTAGCTAGTATTAACATAATTCTTGCTTTTAAAGTTTCATTGATATGCTCACATGCACTTATACATAGTTCATGCTCACATACACATATACATATATAGACATCCATGGTTATACGTAGACATAACACACAGACATATGTTCACATACATATATACATAGACATTCATGCTCACGCATGCTTATACATAGACATTTAAGCTCACATACACACAAACACACACAGACATTCATCCTCACATACACATTAATTTTCACATACATACATATACATACATGGGTCACTGCGACAGGGCCTTTTCTAAAGAATTATGAACCGTCACAAGTGGTCGCAGGGGTCCCCTAGAGAGATGTGCTCTGTTGCATTTGCAACCCCTGCAGTTATGCCGCTGTGCATACAAGTGGTCAGTTTATGCAGTGCCTATATTAGACTGGATTTGTGCAGAACATATAGAAAGCTCAGTTTGTGCAGAAGTTGACGTTACTGGCTGCATTATGCCTTGCAATATCACAGAAATTATTGTTTCTAAGGTTTTTTATTTTTAACCAAAGATGTAAACCCTATGAAGAACCACGCCCAATGAGCTTCTTCTGCAAGATGATCTTGAATGGCCATGCAAAATGCATAGTTCAATCAGTGAGTTTGCTTTCAACAAATTTTGCCCACACTTTATAGCTGTAGAAATCAGCTGGGCTTCCATGCAGTTACATCAACCAAAAGCTGCTTTGTCCTCTGGTTAATGAAGCAGTGTTAAAAAATTAGTGACATCCTTGTAGGGTATTTTGACTTAACTGCCATGTTGAATATCAACAGAATCCTTTAATTCAGATCCGTGAAGGATTTTCCAGTTTAACGAAGAACAGCAAAGTACACATGGTTTAAGGAACTTTATTTATAATCCATTTTTGTCTCTAGAGGCCACACTATGTTTACTTATTTGTCAGCATTTATAGGATTAAAGCTGTCATAAACAGATCTTAATTTGATTTTCGTTCTTGGCTGCACTCAAAAGCCACATTTGTACTCGGTTTAAGGCCAGCTCTATTGAGGCATATACAAAGCTACAAAGAATTGTCTCTGTCCCAATTTTAGCTTGTATGCGTCATATGCTAGAAAGCACTTATAACAGAAAAAAACTCTGAAAATGTATTTAAATAGCTGCTTGTTCCATGTAATTTAACTAAATGGAGCATTAAAATACACACTTTACAGAAATGTAAAACTATGTCTCATTCATGTTTTTTCATGTATTGTCAGTGTGTACTATTTTGCATATTGCATAATTCTGCTTCTTTAACCTAGAGTGTATATTAGAGCCCTGCACGGGACTGTTTTCTTAATCCCGCTCCCACTGAATTTCTGACCATTACAGCCCGCTCCCGCAACGTGTGTTCCACTCCCGACCTTTCCCACAAACCTTCTGTCACAGCTTTTAGAACAGTGAATAATTTCATTCCCTCATTAAGATACTCATTCATTCCTTCATTCACAGATACTAATCATTTACAGATACTCATTCATTCCCTCAGTAATGCATACTCGTTCATACAAACTCCCCCACCCCCTTACCTGAACTGCGGATTTTCTGCACACTCCTGCAAGGCTGCCTTCGCGTTGCTCGCACACAGCGTCTCTTCTCTTGTTCAGCCCAGGGGAAGCAGGAACGGAGCAGAGTCATGTGATGTGAAGTAAATTTACGTGACTTTGCTGGGTTCATGGGCGGAACAAGAGAAGAGACGCTGTGTGCGAGCAACGCAAAGACAGCCTTGCGGGAGTGCGCAGGATTACTGGGACCCGCAGGTACATTGTCTGACCACACGCACCCGCAAGTTTAATAAATTAAGACAAGGGTTTCAGGGTGTCTAACAGGACCCTGAACACATATGCACTAAACGCTATTGATTTTAACAAAAAGTTATTAATTACACTGTTCATTGTATGCATTTCAGTAGAAATTTCTAAACATGACATCATGAGCGAAAGCAAAACCAATGTTGACAGTCTGCCGACTGTTGTAAACAGGTCATCAGAGCTTTCACCTTTGAATAAATGTTATTCCAACCAATCTCATGTATATTTACTGATTAATTGTATGTTTAATCATTTCAAGACGAAACCTTAGGCACCCCTTAAAATTAAAGATTTGGGAGTATTGAAGTCGCATCTGACAATAATTCTACAAAATCGCACTAGTTATATTTAATTGGCTGTATCTATATCTGCAGGGCTGGAATGGCAATGACAGGGCGCCCCTGGCACTTGGCCAGTGGCCGCCTGATGACGTACTGTAAGTATGACCGACAGCTGGAAATGCACAGATTCATCAGTGCCTATGGATCTTTGATGATTTCTGTTTTCCACACGGTTTACCCATTAAAATGTATTCTCAGTGTGATTAATATTGTTTTTCCAAGTTTCTTTTTTCCCTGCTTGCTACCCTAATGTGTGGTAGCACTTTCATGCTGACTGCTTAGTGAATTTAATGATTTTGGTGGATCAACACAGATTCAACTGCAGTCTGAGGTGTAACATCAGCCGCTACAGTCCCTACAGTGGGAATTTCCAGATACTTCAGACACTCCAGATTGTTCTGGGTGCACAATCCAGATTCATGGTGAAATAGATTTGAGGAGACAAAGGCCCCTCAACACTACAGTTGGTGTTATGCCTTGAGTTGCAATCTGGAGTACCTGGTTGAATTTACGGTCTGGTTGCCTAATAATTTATTAATGTCCATATTTAATTAGCCAAATGCAAGTACCAATCTAAGAATTTGCTTTGCTTTGGTTTCTGCAGCTGTAGGTATTACGTACCATAAAGATGTGACATATCTTGAGAAGATGTAAGCACTGTCTATGTATTCTTATATGTCTCTGGTGCTGTTTTTGCTGATCAGTCTGTTCGATAGAGCACACAAACACATGTATGGTTGTGCATGTGTATGGTTAAATATATATACGGATATGTTCAAGTGATCTGATGAGACAGTAGAGTTGTCACAGGCATTGGTCAAGCATCATTGTAGTCAAAAGGCAATTGCCATCTTACTAAGGTGACAATTTAACCAAGGTACATGGGAAGCCTGTGGAATAACAACTGTGTTTTAGTCAAGAGGTGGCATCCAGTAATGGCGTGAGGTTTAATCAACTCATAAGGGTGTGACGGAGAAACCATACAGTTTCTGAAAATAATCAGACTCCATCCTGTATTTTAAAATGGCAGTGATGTATTTATTTCCACAGCTACTGATATAACCGTTAGAAACATACTATTCCTGATGGCGGTAATTTGATATTCCGGCGATTACTGTATTTATTTCTGTAAAGTTTGCCTTTTTGTCCAGCCTTAAATTCCAGTCATTGCTCTAAAATAAGTGTTTTAAATAGTTTGGCACATAATGTTATCCTGTGTAGAGGGATACTTTCATGAAAATATTTATTTATATCTCTGTTTAATTTTTGCCGTATATTAACTTTTATTAACAATTATTTATATATATATATATATATATATATATATATATATATATATATATATATATATATATATATATATATATATTGGAATGTATATTCCCATGGCAGTGTTTTAAGAACTTGGTGAGATTTTGTATATTCACTTGGTACTCATGTGTTCAACATATGGAAAGCAATGCCTCAGCTACTGTATTTAGATATTACTGTTGCCATTCAGATCAGCCATCTTGCCCGTCATGTTAGAAGGTATTACTGGTTCAATGCTAAAAATAAAATGGCTTAGATGATAAGAACCTTAAGCATGCATTATCCTCTTTTTTTCCCGCTCTCACAATATCATAGTCATTTGAAGTATATCCATGTACGTCGCATTTTAGAAATCAACACAAGCAAGTCCACCTCTGAATGGCTCAAAAGAAACAAACTGAAGGTCTTGGTGTGGCCTAGTCAAACTCTTGACTTGTATCCGGTTGATTGAAGTTGTTGCTGCCAAGGGTGGCAAAGCCAGTTATTAGGTCTAGGGGGCAAATACTTTTTCACATGGATGATACAAGCTTTTATTAACTCTTTTTTTAACTCAGTAACTGAAATTATCATTTTAAAGCTGTATATTGTATTAACTCCCTTTGTCTTATATTCAAATTAGTTGGATTATTTCAAACATGTAAATGTGATAAATAAGCAAAAATTTGTGAAGGGGCAAACTTCTTTCACAGCACTGAATATTTTTATCATTGAAATCAATCTTTACACTACTATATACCACAACAATAGAGGTGTTTACAAAATACTTTTTAATCATTAAATTAGGATACCACTTATGTGTTATACTTAGGTTTGAATGCCCTTAGGGATATCCTATCATCATCATTATGTTATTATTGTCCCTCGCTATTTGTCTTGACACGCACCGCTCCCTGCCCATTTGCTCTTTAAATGGGGGTGTTTCCCGCGAAGTCACCGGGACTGCCTGCTGATGTCAGTGGGCAGTCCTGGCTAAGTCCAGCAAGGGAAGCCTCTGGGTAGTTGGAGCTCGCAGGTATGTGCATCGGGTCCGTGGTTCAAGACAAACTGATTATAAAATGTAGAGATTCCGCATGTTTGTTAATCCTTAGGCACCCAGACAAAAGTCTAATTTCCACAGCTTGACTGAGCTCCTTAATATTAAGAAAGCAGAGTCGGCTTCTGATAAACCAACCTGTTCCCACCAACTCCCGCATGTTCTTGTTATTATTCCCACCATATTTTTTCTCTTTGCCCTAATTCCTATTCTTTTGCCAATGTGGAGGGCAGAATGGACTTTAAATCAATAGCAGAAGACACCCCCTCCATCTTCTTACCAGTTGATTGAGGTATTCAGGCAAAAACATTTAGATAAGTGACTTTTAAAAACCCCTTCATGGTTTCATCAGAACATGTTGTTCTGGATACAGCGGATGCTCACATCTTGCGTGTGCCCACTCCGTCAAAAAGGTTGCTGGTATTGAAGATGTGTAGAGTATTAGGTGTAAAATCATTCTAGCTAGCACATCTTATCCTGCCATCACATGCTAAAGGGCACACTTTATTGTAATGCTTATTTCTCAACATGTGTTTCTGACATCGTTTGTATTTATTCTTATAATTTTAGTCTCAAAAACATATTTTTATGTTGCGATCTGGGGAGCATTTATTGCTTAAGCTATTTCTTATGCATGTAAAACTTTGGTTTTAATCCTGTTTGATACGCACATAAACAAATTTTGCATGAGATTTTTTCGGTGTAAAGAGACAGCAGTTCTAAGAAGATGCAAAACATATGTTAGAGAAATTATCATACTGCATACATAGTTTCTCTAGGCTAGGGGTGTCCAAGTTTTTTCTGCAGTGGGCCACTTCATCAGAAATGTATGTGTGCGTGAGAGAAAATATGGCTCTTCAGCTTTATAATGCTTATTAATACAGGGTTAATTTGGCGATAATGAAGAGAGCAGTGGAAAAGTTTTTTATGATCAACTTTTATAACACACACCAGGACTGGCTCTGCCACGCCGACACCCAAACACACGCACATCAGGACTGGCTCTTCCACGCCGCCACCAAAACACACACACCAGGACTGGCTCTGCCACGCCGACACCCAAACACGCACACCAGGACTGTCTCTGCCACGCCGACACCCAAACACACACCAGGACTGGCTCTGCCACACTGACACCCAAACACACACCAGGACAGACTCTGCCATGCCGACACCCAAACATGCACACACCAGGACAGGCTCTGCCACACAGACACCCAAACACACACCAGAACAGGCTCTGCCACGCCGACACCCAAACACACCAGGACAGGCTCTGCCACACTGACACCCAAACACACACATACACCAGGACAGGCTCTGCCAAACCTACACCCAAAAACCCCCACACACACATATCAGGACAGGCTTTGCCATACTGACGCCCAAACACACACACCAGGACAGCCTCTGCCCCACCAACACCCAAACACACACACACATCAGGACAGGCTCTGCCATACTGACACCCAAACACACACCAGGACAGGCTCTGCCCCTGCCACGCTGAAGCATAAAAAAATGTATTTTCTACACTGCTTTGTCATTAACTGCCCCTTTTGTATTTCTGTCCCTTTGTGTATTGATGCCCCAGCCCTGCCACCTCTAGTATTGATTAATGTGTCCTCAACAACCTTGTGTATTGCCTCCCTTTTGTGCATTTATGCCCCCACACCCTTGTATATTGATTTATGTGATGCCCCATCCAATCCCATCCCTTGTGTATTGATGCCCCCACCCTGTTTATATTGGCTAATGTGATGCCCAACCACCCTCTTGACACCCCCCCCCCTTGAATATGGGTCCATTTTCTTATAACCCCTAAAGATTTTTTTGGTAATACTTACATTATTATTATTATTATTATTATTTTTTCTTCTTCTTCACTGCTGTCTTTCGACGTGACGATCCTCTCCCTGTCAGGAGATACTCTTCTGTGAGCCCGCCCCCTTGAATGTCACATCTTAAAAGGGGCGAAGAGCTGAGGCAATGCTGCCACTGGGCGGCACTTTAACTTCTTTAGGCAGCCGGCGTAGGTGGTCTTACAACTGCACAACGGCTGCTTTGAAAGCAGCTGCCCGGATGCGAAGTTCAAAGCAGCCGCTTTGGGAAGATAGGAAATAAAGAAAGTGAACCTAGAAGTGCTGTTGCATATAAAAAGCTTGGTCAACTTGACCTTACAGGTAGAGGGGCAACATACTGGCCATCCTACTTGTGGCCCTATTTGGTCTCAATAATTTGCTCCTAATTGATGCTGAGAAATGGCAATATGTTAGCAATTCATCAGGCCCTCACATCTGAAGAGCCAAAGGGGGGTTCCTTGCCCTGCAGAAACACATTACTTGAATACATCAGTGGAAATAATGCAGAACAGATGTGAGAATGGGAAGAGAAAATAAAGGTGATGAGTTAGAATGAAGTACTGAAAACTAGGGCTGAAACAACTAATCGATAATGAAAATCGTTGTCAACGATTTTCATTATCGATTAGTTGAACGATTTTTATCGATTTATAATGCTCTGAAAAACTCCTCTCCTTTATATAATCCGACCTCAAACAGAGATCGGATTATAACACTAGAATCCAGATCCCCCGCAACGCTGCAGGGGACCTGGATTCCCCTCACTGTCGGCCGGTCTCTCACTTCCGTCTCTCTCTTCCGTCTCTCTCCCCCCTCCCATACACCCCTCTTACTCTTCCTCTCTCCCGACTCCCTGGTTTTTTGTGAACCTCCGTTGCTGACCGGCACTTTCACTGCAGCTTCATAGAAGCCTCAGCGTAAGTGAAGGTGAGTAACGAAGGCTCTCTGTGCGCATCGCGCAGACCCCCACCGGCTGACAGAGAATGGAGGTCTCCTGCAGAGGATCATCCTCTCTGTCAGCTGGTGGGGGTCTGCATCGCACAGACAGCCTCCGTTACTGCCCTTCACTTATGCTGAGGCTTCTATGAAGCTGCAGTGAAAGTGCCTGTCAGCAACGGAGGTTCACAAGACACCAGGGAGTAGGGAGAGAGGCAGAGTGGTGTATGGGAGTGGGAGCCACTCTGGCTCCTCCCCCTCCCATACGCCACTCTGCCTCTCTACCCGGCTCCCTGGTGTCTTGTGAACCTCCGTTGCTGACAGGAGGCAGAGTGGAGTATGGGAGGGGGAGGAGGCAGAGTGGAGTATGGGAGGGGGGAGGAGGCAGAGTGGAGTATGGGAAGGGGGAGGAGGCAGAGTGGAGTATGGGAGGGGGAGGAGGCAGAGTGCAGTATGGGAGGGGGAGGAGGCAGAGTGGAGTATGGGAGGGGGAGGAGGCAGAGTGGAGTATGGGAGGGAGGGGGAGGCAGAGTGGAGTATGGGAGGGAGGGGGAGGCAGAGTGGAGTATGGGGGGGGCAGAGTGGAGTATGGGAGGGGGGAGGAGGCAGAGTGGTGTATGGGAGGGGGGAGGAGGCAGAGTGGTGTATGGGAGGGGGGAGGAGGCAGAGTGGAGTATGGGAGGGGGAGGCAGAGTGGAGTATGGGAGGGGGAGGCAGAGTGGAGTATGGGAGGAGGGAGGAGGCAGAGTGGAGTATGGGAGGAGGGAGGAGGCAGAGTGGTGTATGGGTGCCTTATAGTGGTGTATGGGGGTGTAATGAATTTCAGGGAGGCAGAATGGCATATCTGGGGGAGTTAGAGTGGTGTATAGGGGGAGGTAGAATGGTGTATGGGGGGTATAATGAATTTCAGAGTGGCATATCTGGGGAGGCAGAGTGGTGAATCGGAGTATAATGAATTTCAGGGTGGCGCAGGGCATTTATGGGGAGCGGAGTGGCATATCAGGGAGGTATAAGGCATAAATGGGGGCGAGTGGCATATTGGAAGTTATAAGGCATATAGGGGGTATAGGGCGTATCGATATTAGGCATATCAGGGGGGCATAAGACATATCTGGGGGTAAAAGGTATATCAGGGGGCACAGTTGCATATCACTGGCATATAAGGAGTATAAGGCATATCGGGGGCACAGTGGAATCTCTGGCATATAAGAGGTATAAGGCATATATGGGGGCAGAGTGGCAAGCTGGGGGTCAGATGTGCATAACTGGGGGCAGTTTGGTAAATAAAAGAAAATATAAACAAGGCTTTTTCTCAGTTTTTTTGTAAATATGAAAAATAGTTAACATATGAATTAATATTTACTAATAACTTTGTATTAAAACCTAGTTTGAGAAACACTGTGTTTGGGTTCTTGTAGGTTTTATTATTATGCCAGTAAAATGAGAAGGTGAATAGCGAGAGGCCATTGCAATAAAGAGATGAAAGTGTAAATTGTAAGTTTTTTATTACATTATTTTAAATTAAAAAAAATTGCATTTTTTATCCAATTAATCGATTAATCGAAAAAATAATCGGCCAACTGATCGATTATTAAAATAATCATTAGTTGCAGCCCTACTGAAAATATAGAGAAGGGATGTTTCTGAAATTTTAAAATGAATCAGAATCCCAACCAATATTTCCAATCAACCAAGATGCTGCATGTGAAAATAATTATACATTTCCATTTCATACCCCAAGGCTCCCGAGAGTACATTTTCTATTTCTGAAATTCCCACAGATGGAGAAATCAGAGAAAATGAAATTAATCTGTGAACATGAGCATGCAGATTTCTGAGCAACCCAGTGTAACGCTGTGAGCTATATTTATGAAACAGAGTTAAACCTTATTTATCACAAGGACCCAATGTGTCAGAATAGCTTTGTAGCATTTGAAGAAACATAGCCGACAAGCCCATAAAAGCAGAATTTTAATAGATTTTCTATTTTGTAGTTACCTTCTTTCACATATTGAGAAATTCCTATATTTCTTACAAAAAAATTAATCAACTAAATGCAAATAAAAATTCAGAACTCTGCTTCTCTTTTTCGTTTGTTTGGTTGGGGGTCTGTCCTTAAAGTTACAATTCGTACAAATCTGAATGCACAAGTCCAATATATAAATCTGCTTAATATTATTAATCGTAGAACACAATTGAATTTAGAATAAACCTCACGTACTCAAGATGTTCCGCTGTTGCAAATATATTGACTTTTGAAGCTTTTTGAAAAAATTGTGTTTGCTTTTCACGATACATGCAGCAAAGAGAGTATCTTGTTTTTAGCAACACAGTCTAGAGCAGAAATAAAGGCCTAGCTTGTGTTCCTATCATACAGATTTATTTTGTTGCTATGGTACTGCCCTGTATGGTAAATCCATTAATTAAAATATAATAAATGCCAAAGCTGATGACTCATCTCCTTGAGCTATATCTACGTGTAATTGGTACTTTCTAACCTTATAATCAGTGGCTTTATGGAACAAGTATAGTTGCATAAAGTCTTTTGCAGTGTGGTAAACAGGAAGAATATTTTCCTACCTTTTAGTGATTGAACATGGATTGAATCATTCAGCCTTTACGCAAGTGTTTTACTTATGGACAGTGTATTGGTGACATCTAGGATTCAATCTGTTACTAGACACTGATTTCAAGTGCCTAGAATAAAATAAATGTAAAAGTATATTTTCAAAAACAGTGTGAAAAATATTTTTTAAATCAGTTATAGTTTTTGTATGCTATGGTTTCATGCAGCGCTATATATAATAGATATATAGATAGATATCACACACAAACACACACCGTCAGCCATAACATTATGACCGCTGACAGGTGAAGTTAATAACGCTGATAATCTTGTTATTATGGCACTTGTCCGTGGGTAGGATATACTAGGCAGCAAGTGAAAATTTCAGGAAAAGAGGAACCTACACAATATTAGGCAGGTGGTCGTAATGTTATGGCTGATCGGGGTATGTGTATATATATGTATATATGTGTATATATATGTATATATAATTATAATGTACACATACATTATGTATATGTGTGCCATCTGTCTTTTATCTTAGCCCAATCCATCAACCAAATGCACTGATCCTCCTCATACTGTCTGTAGTAAACAATAGAATATCTATGTCTTAATCACCCAGTTGGACATTCTGGCTAATGAAAGTCTGTCATAAAGAATCGGCTCGGTATGTTGTTTGAGCAGGGAAAGCCACACAACAATGGCAGCTTCCAGTTCTGCAGATAATGAAAGAGTATGGGAACAAAATAGACTCAAACCAGGCAGGGCCGGACTAACGATGACACGGCGGCTCCGGCGCTTTTAGTCTGCTGGCTGCCTGATAAAGTAAGTGTGGCCAATGGCTGGATATAGGCGTCCACATGTTCCGTTTTTATTCTCTCATAATGTGTAGCAGGCCATATCTAGCTGACAGACATACACTGCTGCATCCAATCTGAGTATGGGGTGCTATGGGCCAGATGGCGAGTCTGGGCCTGAAACCAGGTTATCAGTGCTAACCAACATGATTTTATTTTATGATCAAGGAGATTTATTTTTTTCATTGGGGCTTCCCATTGAAAGATACATTGAGTCAGATTTATACAAGATGGAGTAGGCCTGGCACTCCTGGTTGCGGTAAATGCCTTGATCCATGCACCGAGTATCAGCAGTCCCACAACAAGTGGTGGAGCCACATGCTACTGTGTCCTACAGGAGCATGTGTGACATACTTGGTCTATTTTACATGACGGCACTCTTGGAATGCTCTCCCTTGTACTCCTTTTTCAGGATAAGCAGCTGAGACAGACGTGTGGTTGCTGTATCTGTCTTGGCCAATTCAGGACTGCTGGCAGCTCTGCTTCTGGTATAGGATCCTGCCAACATTTAGCTTCACAGACTGAAATGAGTCCAGGAAAGAAAAAAGAAAAATGACAAACGAGAACAGCAACAAGTCATTATTAAAAAAAAAAAAAAAACAAAAAAAAAAAAAACCAAAGGTAATTCAGTGTTCCAAGGACTGTAAATTCAATCAGCTGGGACCACTAGGGGATAGCTGCAATCAGTGTGACCTACATAACACAGATTGCTATTTCTTTTTTGAAATACCAAACAGAAAAAGTTTTAGTAAGGTGCATCAAAATGCACACACGGTGCAATGAAAAAGTATTTTCACACTTAAATGTTTCAGTCCATCAAACTAATTTTAATATTAGACAAAGGTTATCCATGTAAACACTAAATGCATTTGTTAAATGATTTTGTGTATAGACGGATAAAAGCTACTGTTTATAAAGCACAGGACGTAACTAGGGTTACAACTAATGGTTATTTTCATAATCTATTAGTTTTTTCGCTTAATCGGATTAAAAAAAGTATTTAAAATAATGTAATGAACAAAATGAGTGTTAAAACAAACATCAGAACAGAAAAAACTTAAAATTTACATTAACATGTCATTAACCCTTTCATCTCTATCACAATGGCATTTCCCTAATTGCCTTCTTATTTTACTGACATAATAATAAAAACTATATTTTAAAGGTACAAGAACCCAAACACAATATTTCTCAAACTAGGTTTTAATACCTAAAAATGTTTTATTATTAAATAGTTTACATATGAATTAATATTTTTTCATATTAAATAAAAACTGATTGAGAAAAATGCATTTCTTGTTTTTATTTCCCTTTATTTGCCAATCTGACCTCAGGCTGTCCACTGTGCCCCCCCAGATATGCCTTATACCCCGTATATGCCACTGTGCCCCCAAATATGCCTTATACCTTCCTATATGCCACTCTGCCCCCCAGATATGTCTTATACCTTCCTATATGCCACTCTGACCCGCAGATATGCCTTATACCTTCCTATATGCCACTCTGCCCCGCAGATATGCCTTATACCCTCCTATATGCCACCCTGCCCACCAGATATGCCTTATACCTTCCTATATGCCACTCTGACCCCCCAAATATGCTTTATACCTTCCTATATGCCACTCTGCCCCCCAGATATGCCTTATACCTTCCTATATGCCACTCTGACCCGCAGATATGCCATTCTGCCCCCACAGATATGCCTTATACCTCCCTAAATGCCACTCTGCCCCCCTGCTATGCCACATACCAATATGCCTTATCCCTATATGCCACTGTGCCCCTCTGATATGCCTTATACCTCCCTATATTCCACTCTGCCCCCTGATGTGCCTTACACCCCCCTGATATTCCTTATGCCCCCCTCCCATACTCCCTGGTGTCGTGTCTAGTGGGGGCAGCCCGTGAACCTCCGCTGCTGGCTGACACTTTCAGTAGAGCTCCATCATAGAAGCCCCAGCGGAAGTGAAGGGCAGTAGTGGAGGTTGTTTGCCCACATCACACAGACGTCCACTGGCTGCCAGAGAGGAGTATCCTCCGCAGCGCTGAAGGGGACCTGGATCCTCCTCCCTGGCAGCTGGTTGGCGTCTATGATGGAACACCGGAAGATCATGTCATGCCGGCGCTCAGTCATATAAGCCACAGTGGAAGTGGAGGGCAGAAGTGGAGGATGTCAGTGCGCATCGCACAGACACCCACCGGCTGCCAGAGAGAATGATCCAGGTTCCCTGCAGCTCTGCGGGGAATCTGGATCTTAGTGTTACTATCCGACCTCTGCTTGATTATATTCGGATTATAAAACGGGGTATTTTCAGAGCATTTGCCAGGACATACAAATAAACACATTCACTTTGATTTATCACATAGGTTATTTATAAACCATTGTGAAGATCGTCTTCTGTTGTATTTTGCAGCACTCAAATAATTTATATTGTAGAATAATTATTTTTTGCAAATCACTCACATACTTATTTACGTTAGGACATAACAAGTAGTATATAACAATGTGGCTTACAGAAACAAATGAGGAGGGCCCTACTCAAACAAGCTTACAATCTAAATCAACCAATTAACCAAATTTAATTGATAGTTGTGTTCAATTTCACTAGGCACATCCATGCATGATCCTGCCAGCCCTGTTGAATCTAAACATCAATAAAATAGAACCTGTCTTGCAAAGGGAAGTAGGCTAAAAGGTCTCAAAAAGCAGCACATGATGCTACGATCTGAGAAACAAAGTCATTGACATCTGTCGGTCTAGAAAGAGTTACGAAGACATTTAAAAGGCTTAGGAACTCCAGGGAATCACAGTGAGAGCCATTATCTACAAATAGAGAAAACTTGTAACAGTGGTGAGCCTACCCAGGAGAGGTCAGCCTCCCAAAATTCATCCCAAAGCGTATTGACGACTCATCAAGGAAGTCACCAAGACTAACAAACTGCTGGACTCATTTGCCTCAGTTAAGGTCAGTGTTCATGATTTCACAATAAGAAACTTACTGTGAAAAAAATGGCATCTATGGGATAGTAGCAAAGTGAAAACCACTTTTGCACAAAAAAGAATATGAGGGCTCATCTCACATTTGCCAAGAAGAATCTTGATGACCACCAACACTTTTGGGATAATATTCTGTGGCCAGATGAATCAAAAGTGGGACAAGTATTGTTACATCTGGCATAAAGTTAACACAGTATTTCTCAATAAGAACATCATACCAACAAACACGGTTGTGGTAGCGTGATTGTCTGGGGCTGCTTTGCTGCTTCAGGACCTGGGCGATTTACCATAATTTATAAATTCTGCTCAGAACAGAATCATATACAGAAATCTTGAAGGAGATTGTCAAGCCATACGTGACCTAAAACGGAAGCGCGGTTGGATTATACAGCAGGAGAATGAGCCGAATCACTCAAGCACGTCCACCTCTGAAAGGCTCAAAAGAAACAAATTGAAGGTTTTAGAGCGGCCTAGTCAAAGTCCTGATTTGGATTGGATCGAGATGCTGTGGCATGACCTTAAAAAGGCGGTTAATGCTTGAATACCCTCCAATGTGTATGAATTAAAATAATTCTGCCAAGAAGAGTGGGTCAAAGTTTCTCCGCAACAATGTAAAAGACACGTTGCCAGTTATTTCAAAAGTTTGATTGCAGCTGTTGCCGCCAAGAGTGGCGCAACCAGTTATTTGGGGGGGCTGGGGGGGCAATTACTTTTTCACATTTTGATTCACTCTTTACCTTCAATAAATGGAATGATTATTTTAAAGCTGCATTTTGTGTTTGCTCATGTTGTCATATTAAAATTAGTTGGCTGATCTGAATCATTTAAATTTGACAAGCAAAAATATAAGAAATCGGGAAGCCTTACATTTAATGAGAGCTAATTATGTTATGATTAATAAACACGTTTATGAAATGTAATGAAATGTATTGTCCTATGGTTTGAGGTTGTTGTTTTGTAACTGTGGTTGTTTGTAAGATTTACCGTATTTTCTCGATTATAAGACAGTTTTTTCAGAGCAAACGCTCTGAAAAATACCCCTCGTCCTATATTCAAAGCCATCTTATAATCGGACCTCATATAGAGGTCTGACAATAAGACTAAAGTCCAGATCCCCGCAACGCTGCAGGGGACCAGGATCCTCCTCTCTGGTAACCTCCGCTGCTGCAGGCACTTCCTCTGGGGGGAGCTTCTATGACGGAGCGCCGGTGTGACATGACCTTCCGGTGCTCCATCATAGAAGCCCCGGCAGAAGTTCTGGCAGCAGCGGAAGTTTTCCGCGCATAGCACATTTACTGGCTGCCAAAGAGGAGGCTCCCTCGCAGCGCTGCAGGGGACGTGGATCCTCCTCCTTGGCAGCCGGTGAGTGTCTGCACTATGCGCACAGACAACCTCATTGCAGAGGTTGTGTACGCGCATTGCGCAGACGTCCACCGGCTGCACCCACTAGACACCAGGAAGACTGAAGTATGGGGGACGAGTCTTGGGAAGCATTGGTAAGTCAGGGGGGACAGTGGCATATAGGTGGTTAAAAGGCATATCTGCGGGTCAGAGTGGCATATAGGCAGGTATAAGGCATATTTGGGGGGGCAGAGTGGCATAAAGGGGGGGTGTAATGCATTTCTGGGGGGCAGAGTGACATAGGGGGTATAAGGCATTCCTGGGGGTAGGGCAGAGTTGCATATCTGGGGGGCAGAGTGGCAAGCCAGTGGGCAGATGTGCATAACTGGGGAGCAGGTTGACAAATAAAAGAAAATAAAAACTAATCATTTTGCTCAATCATAGTTTTTATTACATATGAAAATAGTTTACATGTGAATTCAGGGCCGGTCCAAGACAAAATGCCGCCTGGGGCGAAGTTTAAAATGCCTCCCGCCCCCCCCGTATTTACCTTTCAGCAGTCCTGTGGTGAGTCTCCCTGCTCGGTCTCGGTGCCGGCTTGTAATGCTGAGCGCTGGAAATAACGCCATCTTCCGGCGCTCAACATTGCAAGCCGGCACCGAGACCGAGCTAGAGGGCTCGCAGAGGAGAGAGAAAGGGGCGCCGAGTGGTTTTATCTTACCAAGTTGTCAGTACCCGCTCGGCGCCCCTATCCTATAGGATAGTCTTATATTAAGGCTTTTTTTCCTTTGAATTAATATTCACATTTTTAGAGGTGATCTTATAATCGAGCAAATACAGTAGTTCTGCGAGAATAGATATACAACACACTATCCTACAATTTCCAAGGTCTACTAATAGTTTGTGCTTTACGTGTTGGAAATCGTTATTCTTTTGTATGTCAAAATCTGTGGATTCTTTAAACATAATTTTTATCTCACCAACATTTCGATCCGACTTGTAGCTTTGTGGATAGACCTCAGAGAGACTAGCACTGTTTTCCATCAGTGTTATATAATGAGGGAAAAAAACATTTAGTGAAACCAGTATTTAGTAAACCCTGTGCCTTGTGGAATAATAAGACTAAATGAGTTATACAAACATGTACAATGAGTTATTAATAACAAGCTTGATTGTCCTATTGAAGTTCTGTTCAATGATTTGTTCATTCTGTGCGTGTGTTTTGCTGTTTAGTTTTCTGTGAGTACTTTGTACTTTGTACTTTTTCCAACACATGCTCTCCACTGGGACTTTTGAGTAAATAAATTCTAATTACACACTTCATGCTGCCCTTGGCCAACAAATGTAATAACTTGCTTTTCATATAAGCAGCAAGCATGTTTATACCTAACTTGTTTAGTAACTATTGGAAAATGACCTTTACATAAGTAATCACACACGTTTCTAGCTTTTTTCTTAAAATCTTAACTTAATATGCCATATTTAATAATACAATTCAACACAGAGTTTGGAAAACAAAACGGTTTTCCAAAGACTGCACATGATTTTTAACACATACCACACTGTAAATGCCAAAGTTTGGGGAAAATAACTGTTCTTGGGGTTTTTAAGAACTTGTCCGCAACGATTTGCTTTCAATAGATGTCCGGTGATGCCTGAGATACTCACCCGGGTCTTTCGTTCATGTGATATCATTTATATAAATGTTTAATCCTACCACAACTAACCTACAACTCAAACCAACATACTGTAGGTGAATAGGCAATAGGTAATAAAGATATATATACTTTCCATTGCAAGAATATGTAATGAAAGACAATGTGATGACCTGCTGTACATTTGTTTAAAATCCTCAGCACATAGTAGTATGACAGAATATGAGCTATAATAGATAATATAAAAAGAGCAGAGTTTACACATACGATATTTCTTCGTAGGCACTGGACTCCCAACATATCTGGAGAGGATAGAAATGTCTCCATTCTCATAATAGTTGTGATGTTGGCGCTCTTAGTGGTTATTATAGAAATGTTGTTGTGTGATTAAAATCCCTCAGCCTCTCTAGTTCTGATTTATAGATTTCTTGTTGTAAGTGTATGGTAGAGTTTTGTAGATTAAAGCAAACTTTAAACACAGTGTTGCCCTGTCGTATTCTAACACGCCAACACAACCGTCACAACATGCATCCAGTCTTCTGGAAGATATTGACAGAAAACCTTGCCTGTTGCTACATTCACTGCATTTCATAATTCACTCCCTTTATGTATTATTTACAAGTTTTTGTTTTTCTCTGAACAAAATGCCATTCTTTCTGGCTCTCCTCCCTCATTCAGAACATTGTGCTGATAAAGATGTAGCATTAATTGACAGGCAGACATAATTGTTTCTTTTTCTCTCTCGGTTTATATTTTCTTGGATATTATTATGCACTTAGTAACACAGTTTCTGAAAGCGGAAGAGGTCTGTAGCTTCCCTACTGGTGATTTTAGCAGTTTGGTGCAAGTATTTTAATGTGGTGTGTCACAAACTGTTCTTTAATTAAGAAATACCATTATTAATGGTTAAATACAGCCTAATCACATAGAAACCTAATTGGAACATACTGTACACCGGCTCTAATCAACAACCATGTACTCTTATTCAAAGGAGTGCCATTTTAAAAAGATTTATGTAACGGATGGTGGACCCCATTTTAGGAAGATTATTAGGTTATACATTTATATTAATTTGCAGAGGTTAAATTGTGACATTTTGAATTCCCACTGGTTTCCATTTCTGAGGGATTCTGAATGGCTCACTGTCTAGTCTACATTTACGTGTTACTCCCCTAATGCTTTTACCTCTGTTGTGTTATATGTGTAAGGAGATTAGTCTGGTGCCGATGTTCTCTGTGTGATCCCTTGCCATTGTGTTAAATGTTAATAAGGTTAATCTTTTCCCGTGTTTGTCAATCTCCCATCCCCTGGTAAAGTATATAAATAACCTATACCCAGTCCCAATAAAGTGTGTTCTCTTGCATCCTGACTAGTGTGTTGTCTCATGATTGGTGGTATGGTTCGCTGGAAGACCTTTCTCCCTGAAAAAGCACATTTACTCAGAGACCCGAGCGGCTACCCATCTTGTAGCTGGCTTTTTCTACAAGGATGGCTGCACCAACCGTCCTGGACATCACAATGTACCCCTTGGTTCTACTTACAGTCGTTGTACACATGAAATTATGCATTATACAGGACCTGTTCAGCCATTATTGTCAGAGAAAACTGTCAGTGACCCTTCATAATGAATAGTAAAGTGAGGGAGGGGAAACTACAACTCTCCCTTTAGCTAATAAACCCCATTCACAATAACGAGCTTACAGGCCCTGTAATTTCTAGTTACGGTTGTCCGAGATACGTGAACATTTCAGCTACTATCATGCGCACTCTTTAAACATAATAAATATAATATTCGTATATAGCTCAGCTTGCTAGAATGTGAGCAAAAATAGTTGAACCGCACTGTACTAAATTACATGGGGAAATGTGGCTTCCCTTTTCGTGATTAGAGCCAATTATGAAACTGTTTACACATATAGTAAGAAGGAATGCTTGCGGGAAATGCATAATTATATTACATTCCCAGAATAAACTGTATTAATCATGGATGCTTGCTTGAAACGGAAAAGAATAACTTTGTGAGGGAAATATAACCGGTACTTTGCTGGTGGACATACCAGAGATAGTATGCAGTCTGAAGTTAAATCCCAAGTAGAATGTAAATTGGGTTGGGCACACAGTTGTTTATACAGTTAATTATAGATAAAATAATATAGATCCTGTTGCACCAGGCTAATTGTATGTCTTTTTGTGCATTCGGCTTGCTAGGATCACTTTTAGTAACAAGATGATTGTAGCAATAAATTTCTGTGTTTGCGATCTTTTGAACTATTTCAGTAAATACTATATATGTGCAAATGGACCAAAAACTTTTTTGTTTTTGGCCCATTCGTCTTGGACAACAAATTCTGCTTATTCATTTCAGATGAAAATAGGGGAGTTTTTAAATTAGAAAAATTAAATTAGTTGTCTGACGCCCACTTTTTTACTCTCTCACTCTCTTTCTCTCATTTTCATTCACTCTCTCTCTCTCTCTCATGCTCTCTGAATGTCTCCTTACCTTCTCGGCCGACCATTTCCGTGTCTTGCAGCTCCGCTTCCACGTCTCACATCTTCTTCTTCTGCGTCTTCCTGTTCTTCTTTCTCCTCTGTTCTATCTTCTCTTTTCTCTCTTCACTTGTCTTTCTTCTTTCTTCGTCCGTATCTCAATGGACATAACCTCCAAGCAAACTTCTGCCAAAATGGTGGAGCTTCCGGTGAGGTCCTCTCCCTCAAAGCTCCAATCTAGGAAGAAGCCCTGCCATTTCGCAGAAGTTAACAAGATTTATATCTTGGGGCAAGAATGGCAGAGCTTCCGGTGACATCGTCTATCCCGACCATCCTATTTGGGAAGAGGTTGTAGTTCGCCAGAAGATGTGGATGAAGAAAGAAGAGAGAAAAGAGAAGAACAAGAAGATGTGAGACACGTGAGCGGTCAGCAGAGAAGAAAGGGAGATGTTCCCAATTGTGACAAAAATAGAAGAGGACAGAGAGAAAATTAAGCCAACAACATCCTTAATACGGTCCTGGTCATAATAATAATAATAATGTATGTGTGTTCTGTCTGTTTTCTAGAAGACTGCATGGGACTTAATAAATTGTTATGGATCCACTATACTGAGTGAAAGCAATTTTGTCTTGACATGCTGCCATGGAGTTTTCAGTTAGGCAACCTCTGACATTTGAAGTTTGGACACAATTCTTTGCCATGCACAAGGGAAATGCAAATAATTACTTTACTTTTGTTGACATTAATTAATCAGACAAATTCAGCATATCCTTGTATGGTTTTGTGTTGCATTAGGTGTATTTCTAAGGGATAGGCATGGGGTTTTTTCACTTAAACAAAAGTTCCTGAATTCATTCTAAAAATTTAGAGTCGCCCCTTACTATTATTAATGGCGGCAGTACATTATCAACATTCTTTTTTACTTTTTGTCTGAATAGATTTTTTGGTGCTCCTCCTAGTTTGTAACAATTGAAGAAGCACTGTACCGTGAACCTCTTTTGGTCGTCCCGAGAGCAAGTTTTCTCGGTTTCCGAAAATATCATTAATAATATTCGCTTATTAGGCCTATAATTCCAAACTGGACAGGGAACTGGAAATAGCTACAAGTATACTCTTCCTGCTTGGAGAAAAGTAAGAAGACCTGGCCATGTCTTCCAAAGTGTGTTATAACATGGCGTATTCGGAGATGCAAAACTTAATGAATAACATAGTTTATGTTCGGAAAGCATCTGGTACAGTAACTAATGAGTAGCTTGCCGTGATTGCCAACACTGAAATATTTTGTTTTAATAAGAGTAGTAAATGTATGCAGAATACATTGATAAGTAACAAATATTTGTTTTTGTTTCAGTTTTTGGGGATTGCTTTCCTTGGAGTTGGACTGTGGGCATGGAGTGAAAAGGTAGGTCGTAGATAGAACCAACACTACACTACAGTGTATATTTTAATGTGCATAAAATGTTTCTAAAACCATTTCTCTGTGTATATATATATATTATACATGTATAATTATTTTAGTTTAGTTAGTCTTGATTATTAGCTTCCAATATACCAGTAGGTTACATCATAAGATGAAATTGTGACACTTAAAACCGTTAGAAGTGTAGGTTTTGACTATAACCTACTTTGAAATACATAGCTGGGGACAGGTCTGTAAGGGGGATGGTCCAGGAAATAACTCAACTTTTGGTCCACTTTAGTGTTACAGAACCAAGGGACAGCCTCTGGACTATATTATTACTTGTTTTTGCCTATACAATAAAGTAAACTGTCTTACGGAATATTATGAGACTCCTGAACATTAACTATAACTTGATGTTATAACTTCATCAATCAAAACGTTTAACGGTTGTGGGAACGCCTTAAAATAAGACGCCACTCCTCACAATATGTAGGGTCCAGGGGTCCATATCATTCTGCGCTTTCACATGAAAATACACGCCTGCCCTCAGATGTATATTAAGCCCAGGTGGAGCATATTGCTAAATGCTGGACAATTTTTATGCGATGTAATCACTATTTCTCCATTAATAATAGGAGCCTCATAGGGGTTTTTTTTGACCAATGTGGGAGTTTGCAGAAGAGTTTGTTTGTTTGTTTTTAAGTCTTCAATTTAACTACACATCATCAAAGGACAACCTAAGGGAGTTTCTCCAGGAAGAAAAGCTGGGATGACCTTGTATAGTTTGTGTTTGTGGTGATGCTCAAGAAATCTTGTCATAATAACTACACATTATACAGGGTCATGTTCAGCCCTTAATGTACAACATAGACACAGGGGTTGGCCTTTCACAATGATCCTTAGGGACAGCAACACTCTCTTTATATATTATACAGGTCTAGCTAAGCTGATTTGAGTTGGAATTCTACATTAATAGATGCTATAACTTTTGTAGAAAAACTCACCAAATGTCATCTTCAGATCCTACAGGTATTCTGTGCTATAAAAATATTGAGCAGCCTTAAGTAGATGATGGCTCACTGGTCAGCAATTTCATTAGCCATTTAACTAATTGTATTCTTTTGTTTTTCTGGGTCCTTAGGGTGTGCTGTCCAACATCTCCTCCATCACTGACCTTGGAGGCTTTGATCCTGTGTGGCTCTTCCTGGTGGTTGGAGGAGTCATGTTCATCCTGGGATTTGCGGGGTGCATTGGAGCACTTAGGGAGAACACCTACCTCTTGAAGTTTGTAAGTAGCCTGTTACAGTGCTGATAACGCTACATTACGGGGATCTAACAACCAGTCTGTGTTGGAGGTTTTAATGACCATAGAATGTAGTAATTCTGATCTTATTAAAACAATGATTTAACATAACGTGTTTGCAGCTGAGGCCAATGGAGGGGGAATAGAAAAGTGAGCTCGGTCATAATCTAGACTCAAGTGGTGTAGCAAATCACGTTTTCCCACTGAATGTAATTACAGGACAATACTGACAAACTGAGCAATGCAACATAAAATGTACTTAAAGGGTGCACGGAGATATCATTTAACAAACACACTAGAGCAGTGGTCCCCAACCTTTTTGGCAACAGGGACCGGTTTTGTGGAAGACAATTTTTCCATGGACCAGGGGTTGGGCGTTTTGGGTTTGATTCAAGTGCATTACATTTATTGTGCATTTTACTTCTATTATTATTATCATTATATATTACTATTAAGATATATTATAAATTATTATTTATAATACTCCACTTTCCTTTTCTCATTCATTCTCACTCTTTATTTATTTCAATATTCTTACTCCCCTTCTCCCCCTTTACTCACTAACTACCCCCTCCCCCTTTACTCACTATCTACCCCCTCCCCCGTTCTCACTATCTACACCCCCTTTCCTCCCTATCTTATCGTCCAGGAGTCCTACGGTGGGAGCGAGAGGCCTCTGTCTCCCTGCTCTGCCGTGGCGCGCTGCTTCACTGCTGAGCGCCGGAATATGATGTCATATTCTGGAGCTCAGCATGAAATGCCAGCAGTGCGGCCGAGCTAGAGGCCTCACGGAGGAGAGCGAGGGATGCCAAGCGGTTGCTGAAAACTTTATGAGCGACCGCTCGGCGCACCTCCGTCTCCTCCGCGTCTAAAAAAATAAAAAAGGACGGCGTTTGAAGCCATAGATTCCGGCACATGTGGTCACCCTATCCTGCGGCCCAGTTGCTTATAGGCCACAGACCGGTGGTTGGGGACCCCTGCACTAGAGCTCTTGCTACAAAATATATTGTAATAATGATTCAGTATCAAATTAACTTTTTAAAATGTTCACTGTTTTCATTTTTTAATCTAAAGAATATTGTTTTTTTAAGGGATTTCAAAGGCGTAGAAACAGGGTACTTGAATCAGATACTGTTAAACTGTGAGGCCACGCAAATGTATAAACAGTTTATTATATAGCACTGACTTTCTGCAAGGACAGCCTTCAAAAAACAATAATAAAGATTGCTGTGTTATGCATAAATTCAGTGTACATTGTAGCATATACAATATACTATATACAAATTCCTCACCAAAGAGGGTATAACCCTTCAAAAAAATTACTTAAAATTTAACAGAAGTGGAGAGAAAGTGAGATAGGATAAGGAAAACACAAGTTATTCACATCTAGTTAAAATGATTCCTACACTCCGTGGAACCCTATAACAAAAAAGACACACCTTAATGTTTGTTATATTTTACAGAATATTTTAGCTAAGAATGGATGAAGACCTAATAGCTTTTTTATATTTTAAGTCTGAATTTTCTCAAATTTTCCTTGCTTGTGAAATTACAGACAAAAAATAGCCGACAACATATCAAGTTGATCCCGCCCATTAATATGGTACATACTCAAATCATGCAGTAAAGTCACCCGGAGCCCACCCTTGTGGGATACAGGTAGGAGGTCCCATTGACATCAGTGGGTGGTCCTGCTGATGTTGTGGGCGGTCCTGGCACACAATCGTTGGAGGTGAAGTGGCTGGGGTGCAAGACACCCGGAGATTTACTGTAGTGACCTGGAGAAGCAGCAGGATATTAACATTTGGGATTCTTCCATACAGAAAATTACCATAAGGCAAGCTACAGTATTTAGTGTTGGCTTTTCTCGGTTGATTTAGTATTGTATTGATTTGTATGTATTTTTAATTTGGCTTTTAAGTAGGGACTCTACCTAAGAATCAAAGCCTAGTCTGGATTTAAAACTCCTTGCCCGCTGTGCATTCTGAGGATACCAATCACACCTTGCTGCTGAGGCCTTAGAAGGCCAAAATATGTTTGATGTTATTGGTGTTATTCTCTTGGATTTCTGGGTTACTATTTACGCCACATTAATCATTCCTTCTTGACTCCACAATGGCAACTTGATTTCACACTGGATCAAAAACTATAATTATTCATATTCTGATAACCCATTTTCATGTATTTTTTGCTACAAAATCCTGCACAACAGATTTCAAGGCATGACATCTTCTTCTCTATACAGTACTATTAATGAACAAGTCATCAGAGAGTGGTTGTATGTATTTGTATAATGAAATCATATCTGCCACAAATAAAGACACCCTTTATCTGGTGTAAACAAATTCAAGTTTTCTAGATGTTCCATTCCTTTTCATTTTTGTAGTCCAGTCTTCTCTTCTACAAGTTCCATTTGAGTGAAAGTCATCTAAAATCTAAGACTCTTCTGAGTGAGGATTCACCATTTGCTATGCTATTTAGTAATGTTTCTTCTTGCCTTAGCTAGTCATGCATTTATTTGCATTTTTGGAAGATTAGGGTTTTACCAACCACTTTACTAACTAGGTCCACAGATACTGAAATACAAAATGCACATCACATGACTGCCTACTTTGCTGAGAGCCTCCTTTTTGTGCATCTGTATGCATAGGACTCTGAGATACCACAAATTACTTTGCGGGGAACTCCATGTGTTACCTGCTCTCCCTCAAAACGAGCCTGAAATGAGGCAAGTGGGACAGCTGTGTCCCCTACAACTTGAAGGCTTCCTGGTTTTACCTAGATGTTATGTAATTTGAGAACACCAACTGGAGGAAGTGAACTGGAATCATTGTCCCATTAAGCCAACAATAAGCACATCAAAGCCAGGCACATAATGGTATAGCAGAGACTTGGACTAATGTGACATCATGCCTACTGACCAGTAGGTGCAATGACATGGTATGGAGACCCCTTAAAGGAGGCCTGACCCTAAGGGCATTTATGAATGCAGACACTGCCCACAGTGCATCATATATTGGTTGACTACTTCATTTGTTCTGGCAGTGTCCCTTTGCACAGGTTTTGTTGAGATCCTTAGAAAAAACTCAGACTATGTGGAGAGGAAGTTCCTCTCATGCCACTGTATGTTGTATGGACTCTTTCCAGGAACTCACACAGAGGGTGCCCTTGAAGAAGCCTGGCACTTAATGTGTTGTGCTGAGGACACTTTGTGGGTTGCTAGGAATTGCCTGATCCTCAGTAGAGAACAGGTCCGAGACCGTAGTATGCTGCTCTTACTCTTACTCAAGGACTACTCAGTCATTGACAATCTCAAGGTGGATGACTAACCCCCAGCCCATATTCTCTTGATTCCATTAGCCCTTGGACTTTTGTCATATGCCTTTCCACCTAACCTCCAACCTCCACATCCTCAGCTGTCATTCCTACTGCAATACCACTGGATCTGTGTAATGATTTAGCTGTTTTATCATGATTGCCTGTGCTGTGTTTCATGGCAACGCATGATTTATTGTCTCAGGTGTACTGATTCAGTTATTAACTGTACACAAATGGTGCGTCTGTATATAATTGGTTAGGTTGTTGTTGTTTTGGATTAGTTCAGGCCATCTTTTGTGCTGGGTGGGTGAGAAAAAAAAATTACCTTTGGGGCAAGAAGATAATTAGATAACAATGGATTTGGCACGCAGTTTCCATGAGGTGAACTTAAACTGAATGTCTTAAAAGCAATTACGTTGATTGGCAAACCAAAAGCACATACTATAGCTAATTTATATAATTGAGTTTACTAATGATAAAAGCTGTGAGGGCTGATATATACGCTCCTTGAGATATCAAAAACTACTGTTGATGTTATTTGTACCTGCGTGATTTATAGCAGGCATTTCCGTTGAGGGTTCAAATTAATTCCTTATTCTATGTATTGTGTTATGCTAGAAATACTTCCAATATATTTGTGTATCTCTCTGTGTTCTTTGCAGTTTTCAGTGTTCCTGGGTATCATTTTCTTCTTGGAACTCACAGCTGGCATTCTAGCTTTTGTCTTTAAAGACTGGATTAAAGACCAGCTGAATATATTTATAAACAGCAACATCAGGGCGTATCGAGACGACATCGACCTGCAGAACCTTATCGATTTCACACAGGAGTATGTACGTACTGGGGCATGGCATCATTTTCCATTCTCTTTTACTGACTAAAGGGATCATTATTAAATGCGATGGAGCGTACCGTTGTCCGAGTACCGAGTCGTACCCTAATGGAGGGTCTTGCGCCATTAATTGCTAATTTGTAGCTTGATTTACTGTTGTGGGAAGGATGCTTTTTGTGGTCGACTGTGGTTTGACTAAATAAGAGTTTCCTTTTATTCTCACCTTTCCAGTAAAAACAATTGTTGCCCTGACCTTTTCACAGACCCCTTTTCCATAGCAATGAGTTAAGTCTGAGAGATATGTCATTTTAACAATCAACACATTGCGGAAACAAGACAAAAAGTACAGATATTGTATCGGCCATGGAAACCCAACAAGTAAATATGTGAGGTGCCAAGAGTCACGTCAACTTTCGAATACGTATTCTCAGATTTAAAGGCTCTGCAAAATAATCATCCTAAATGAGGAACATTATCTCTAGGGAAGCTATAGCTCCATCTGTTAACTGTCAAACATTTCAATCTTCAGCCTTGTTTTATTTTACTCCTTTGTTTCAGGGAATATTGTTTTTGTGCCTAAATCCACAGGAAAAGTCATATTTATGTACGTTTATGTACTTTTATTTTGTGGATGGTTTATAACAAGCAGGTGTTTTGAGTGCATCATATGCATGACCAGGCAGAGACATCCTATCCTAATGTCTGTCCATCTATTGTACTTTATATACTGGCATTTACGGTCTTTGCACATTCTGGATTGAGTGTATCTTTGCTATACTTGTAATCAATGTCAAATTGAATGTACTATATGAAGAAACGCATGCATCCATATTGTTTCCATAAGCTGTAATGTAATATAATGATTTGCTCTTTAACCTTAGCCTCATATTTTGCTTATATTTCAATAGTGGCAGTGCTGTGGGGCATTCGGACCCAATGATTGGGACTTAAACATCTACTTCAACTGCACGGATACTAATGCCAGCAGAGAGCGATGTGGGGTGCCCTTTTCTTGTTGTACTAAAGACCCTGCTGTAAGAAACACAATTGATGTTCTTGGTTCATGTGTTAATGAGCGTTCCTTTACCAGAGTTTTTATACAGACTTGACATGAGCCAGTACATGATGTGAGGGATGTTTGAAAATACCCCATGGCTAGTGAAATATCAAACTGGGTGTGATTGGGTCAGCCGATTATCACAGAGGTTCTCCATTGTGGGAGAAGTAGCAAAGTTCTGAAGGATGTGTAAGGGGGTCAGTCCATAGTTAGTCCCAAAGTGTAAAAAAGCCCTGTGAGCTTGGTTTGTGCCAATGATTGTGTTTTGTATTTTCTCTATTTGTTTAATTGAAATCAAACAATACAGTAAGTACAGATAAATGCAGTTTTGAGATCAGTGCAGTGAGGCCACATTTACAAAGGTCTGGCAGTTTGGTGGCCACCATCTTCCCTTGTAGACTTCAGTGGTTCCCCTCTCCAGAGGGAGACCAAGAACATCCAGCCATTCCTGCTGGCCTTATGGCCGGGGAAGGAAAGATGTCACTTAAAGGGTGACCTGGTAATCCACAGTGGCTCTTAATGGACCCATCCTCATTCTTCACACAAAGCACTGCACTTCCAGCTGAATATGTTTTGTCCATTGAAACTGAAATAAAATTCCATCTTAAAAATATTTTAAATTACTTATATACATATGTCTAATGTTACCATAGTAACACAAAAAATCTTTTCATTTTCAACAATTGCTACCGTATAATTTCTAGTGAAGAGTAGCTTGCAACGATCACGTAGAATTAATAACATTTGTTTCCATATAATCAGCACTTTTATTGATTTTCATATCTGTCACTGTGGTTTGAAAGTATTTCTCTCAGATTTACACTATTATTTTTAATCTGTTTGCAGGAGGACGTCATTAACACTCAGTGCGGCTATGATGTTAGACAAAAGCCAGTAAGTATAATAAGGTGTGAGTGCTAGTGTGCATTCAGTGTTGTAAGTGAACTTAATTTTCAACAGATACATGAGCGGCCTCGTTACAAAGATTTTAAAGGAACTTGCTTTGTTGTTACTGGGGTTCCATATTTGCCAATAATCATGAATTTGCTGGGACAATGATGTTTATCCTTCCCCAATGGACTGTGGTGCCCCACACAAGCACTCCATACTTTTACCTGTGTCCATCAGCAATATTCTTGCGTTGACTGGGACAGAGCGTCAGCAATATGGAACCATACAATAAAAGCTCAGTCCCTGTTACTGTGAGGAAATGCTGAAAATAGAACGTGGGGCTCTCCCGAGCACGGTGTCTGGGACAACTGCTCCATTGGCCTATGGGACGAATTACCCTGGTTTCTGCAGTCCTGGTTATTGAACCTGTCAGCAGTGCATCATCGGTGCCAAGAGACAAAGTGTCCCATGGTGTGCTGGACAGCACATCCTGAAGGACAGAGGGGGATTTGGGAAGAACTGCTTAATGTTAAAACGAGCTCATTATTATTTTATTTGCTTCATGAAGGAACTTGAGCAGCAAGTAACTATACACATAAAAGGCTGTGTTCCCCAGTTTGAGAAGTGGCTACAAGACAACCTCACCATTGTGGCTGGTGTATTCATTGGGATCGCACTATTGCAGGTACGTGGTATTGCAAATAAACTGCTAGATAAGGAAACTCTGATGTTGATTTCAATTATATTTAAAGCAGAACCATTAAATTCTGTTCAGTATTCGAAAGTATTCAAACAGGTTCATTGGTTTTAATGGTGTGACAAATATAAAATAATGTATACAAAATTAGTAACATTAGTATAATAATGTGATTTACCAGCACTTAACTCGGGTATACATACTGTAGGCAATAAAGGTTATATTTGGATTACTTTATCAAGGATTTTCTCGATATCGTAGGTTCAGCTAGTGCCTGTATACAGAACACTTGCAAAATTCTAGGCCGGAAAGGTTTAGACGCCAGTGTGTCTTACAACTAATCAGCAACACGTTGTGGTCTAGGCTGATTAGGTCAGGAGCCCTCTGGCACAAAACGTGGAGAAGACCCCCCTATTGATTATTTACGTATCCCAGGCACTCAGCAGTGAAGACCGTGGCATGAGCCTTCCTGATTCTCTCTACTACTTGTAATGTAGTGAGAACCAGCTTGAAAGCTCCTTTGGGACCACTGAAGTAATGGTTTGTTGACTGTAGTGTAACTATTATTGGTCTAGGATGTTCTTTGTGCATTACAAATGAACAACCCACGATGAGCTACTCCTCCAGTAAGAGCTGGGTTAGCCCTACATAATACCTAGTGTAGGGAACAGCTCACGCATGGGGCGGCAATGACAGTCTTCACACCGGTTTCAAACGTAAAGCGGGTTTATTTAGATGCTGTAGGCACAGAGCACCTTATAAACAAAACAAACTATAAGCCTGTCCGGCTCTAACTAAACATCCGGATACCTCTCTACAAGCCAAGGTCTGGCACAAAGCAAAGTAAAAGGTTTTGCATGGGTAAAGCCTCATACCTGGTCGGCTGCAGCGCTGGCTGTAGCTGCTCCTTCCCCCCAGTTTCTCCTCTCTCTGCAAACCTAACAGCCCTCTCTTTTAAGGCTTCCTCCCCAGTAACGAGCTTAGGAAGCCTCACCTGAGAGCACCTGGGTTTGCTACCATGCCTGGCTGAGGTAACCAGGTGAGATATATATCCCATCAACCACTCTCCCATACACTTTACCACATATCCCCCCCGTCGACTCCAGACCAGAGGTCTGGACAGCGTCAGCAACCATACAGTACACCCTGGACAACGCATCCGCATTCCCATGTAACTTCCCTGGTCTATGCTCCACTGTAAATCTAAAATTTTGCAAGGAGAGAAACCATCTGGTCACTCTTGCATTTCTCTCCTTATTCTGTTTCATCCATGCCAAAGGAGCATGGTCAGTCACCAACACGAATTCCCGACCCAGCAGGTAATATCTCAGGGACTCCAACGCCCACTTGATGGCGAGACACTCCCTTTCCACTATGGCATAATTTGCCTCTGCTGGGGTCAGTTTCCTACTCAGGTACAGCACTGGGTGTTCTTCCCCATTAACCACTTGCGACAAAACTGCTCCCAAACCTGTAGCAGACGCGTCTGTCTGAACCAGAAATGGTTTCCTAAAATCTGGGGAAACGAGCACTGGCTGGTCACATAGGGCAGACTTCAGACTCTGAAAAGCCTTCTCTGCCTCGGGGTTCCACTTTACCATCACTGACTTATCACCCTTCGTTAAGTCTGTCAATGGTGTTGCCATTGAGGCAAAGTTGGGCACGAACCGACGGTAGTACCCGGTTATGCCAAGGAAAGCCCTCACTTGTTTCTTTGTTACTGGCCTAGGCCAGTTCTGTATCGCCTCAATCTTATTGATCTGGGGTTTAACCAGCCCCCTACCAATGATATAACCCAGGTATCTTGCTTCCTCCAGACCCACTGCACATTTTTCAGGGTTTATGGTTAGGCCTGCATCACTAATGGAGTCTAACACGCCCTGTACCTTACAGAGGTGACTTTTCCAGTCAGACGAAAAAATTACCACATCGTCCAGGTAAGCAGCGGCATAATCACGATGCGGTCTCAAAATCAGATCCATCAGCCTCTGGAAGGTAGCAGGGGCCCCATGTAACCCAAATGGCATTACAACATACTGGAACAGGCCCTCTGGAGTGGAAAAGGCAGTCTTCTCTTTAGCCTCCTCAGTCAACGGTATCTGCCAATAGCCCTTTGTAAGGTCAAGTGTTGTGATGTACCTTGCCTTCCCAAGCCTCTCAACCAGTTCATCCACTCGGGGCATGGGGTACGCATCAAACTTTGAGACCTCATTTAATCTCCTGAAGTCATTACAGAACCTCCACGTCCCATTGGGCTTTGGGATTAGCACGATGGGGCTTGACCATTCACTAGTGGATTCCTCAATCACACCTAATTCAAGCATGCGCCTGACCTCAGAGGATACCGCCTCTCTACGTGCTTCTGGTATCCTGTATGGCTTCAGGTTCACTTTACTGTGAGGCTCAGTTTTAATATGGTGTTTTATGAGGTGGGTACGGCCAGGTAGGTCCGAAAACTTGCGTCTGCTGTTGCGCATGCTGCATGGATTCAAAAACCTGCTCATGTCTCAGGTTAGCCTGTATCAGCTGTTTTATCACCTCCTCCATTGTGCCGGACGGGCCGTACAGTGGTGCAGCTTTCACTCAGGACATACGCTTCCGGCCCTTTAAATGTCCACAAATTTCAAACGCAGTGTTTTGTCATGCTGTTGCTCCTAGCACCACTGTGCCCGCATTCTCCACCAATTGTAGGGAACAGCTCACGCATGGGGCGGCAATGACAGTCTTCACACCGGTTTCAAACGTAAAGCGGGTTTATTTAGATGCTGTAGGCACAGAGCACCTTATAAACAAAACAAACTATAAGCCTGTCCGGCTCTAACTAAACATCCGGATACCTCTCTACAAGCCAAGGTCTGGCACAAAGCAAAGTAAAAGGTTTTGCATGGGTAAAGCCTCATACCTGGTCGGCTGCAGCGCTGGCTGTAGCTGCTCCTTCCCCCCAGTTTCTCCTCTCTCTGCAAACCTAACAGCCCTCTCTTTTAAGGCTTCCTCCCCAGTAACGAGCTTAGGAAGCCTCACCTGAGTGCACCTGGGTTTGCTACCATGCCTGGCTGAGGTAACCAGGTGAGATATATATCCCATCAACCACTCTCCCATACACTTTACCACACTAGTTAAATCACTGAGACTTTAATCAAATCTCCTTTAATTAAGGGATTTTACCATAATGCTTGCTTGAAACTCAATATTTAGTGAATAGAAAGCCAAAATGAATTGTAAAGTAGCAAGAGGGGAGATATGGTGCTCTGTTTTACAATGTATTTATGACTCTCTCGGGTATAGGCAACGTGTCCTCAAATTTTGTGAGGACCATAACAGAATCATCAAATTCTCCACCACAGACCTCAGTAAATGTCCACCATAAGCAATGTTGGTGCCTATCCCTGTAATGTCCCCTAGGCGCGTTTGTTAAGCGCACAGACAATGGCCCAAAAGAGCTTCCACCCAGTCAGTGACTAGATACAAGATACTGCAATAGCATCGGCTTCTTTCCCTGTCAAACACATGACAAACTTGTAGGCTTGAGCCTTTTGTGCGGTTTGTTGTTCTGTTTTGATAGACAAGGAATATTTATTACCAAGACACACATGAACCACGCATGGAACTGACAAGAACAAAGCTGATTCCAAACGGCCTATACAGTGATCTGTTCTTCTTCCTTTTCCAGATATTTGGTATATGCTTGGCTCAGAATCTGGTGAGTGATATTGAAGCTGTCCGAGCCAGCTGGTAGAAGCATCTGTCTGGAAATAAAGAGCTATGTACAAGACACTGGAAAACAGATACTCTTCAGAGTTACAGCTCAATGTTGGCGCCTGTTTTATGGCCAGGGCCAAGAATACCCTGAACTGATTTGAGCAGCAGAGAAGGAGTTCTTGAGCATTTTCTGGAGCTGAAACCATAATGCCACAAGTAAACAGTTTATTTGCCATAGTCTTTTACACTGCAGGATTCATTGCTGATTTCTCTTTCACAGGCTAGTGAATGTGAAAACAGATGACCCAAGAGTTTGTATTATAGTTTTGATTGCATGTGGATCTTTTTTTTTTTTTTTTTTTTGTGAACTAAGCATTTTTTTGCACCAAACATTATATAATGTGGTTTTCTACAACTAAAGTTTAGGAAACCTTTTTTTGCTTGTTTATTAAACTACTTTGGTCGTGACTACAACTTAAAGATCTTTTGCAAGCTGACCCATGCAAAGTGGGAGCCTTACAATTAAGTTAATTTAAGCTACAGCATTTTGTAAAACATTAAATGTATAATTATCATTATTATTATATTTTCATTTTTAAATTGTCATGTTTGAATTTGGTCTAGTTTAATAGACTCTTATTATATTAAAACTTGGGGAGTTTGTCTCTTGACAACATTGTGTCTCCCACAAGTTCATCTAGAATGACTTGTGTACGCAGCTAGATATTGTCTCATGTTTTTATCCTAGTCTTGAAGAGACTATCTGAGAACAATACTTTTTTGGAGGTTGTCTATACTGCGTAACTAAATTGCACAATTTAAGCATGCCCTGTGTAATGGCAGGCGGGAATCTTATGGGGAATTTTTCAGACAAAAACTTGGCTCACTATAGTGAAAGATGTAGAACGTTTCAGAACATCTTTTCCAGATGAAGTAAAGTGACTGTGGCCAAAATCCTGTAATTGCTTAATGAAATATATCTACATGAAACGCGTTGTGTTATCATAAAGTACAGGTCCAAGTACACTGAGTTTACTCACTAAAGGAATAGTTGTTAGGAGAGTTTGCAGTAGAGCTGCGTATTCAACTCCCTGAGTTCACGGTCCATCATGAAGGCCCAATACTGACGAGCATAATTCAGTGGATGAGGAGGGTTTGAAGAAATTGCACTGATTTAACTATACATTATGCAGGGCCAGGCACGCTATTCCTGCAGCAGCAGTTCACTGAGGTTGGGTCTTTATGATGTATAGTAAAACCATAACTCTTATGTAACCTCTTCAACTCTCCATTTAGTAAATAAACCCCATTTATTTAAAATCTTCCCAATCTACATCTTGCCTATGACATATTTTTCCACCAAGAACATAGCACATTTCAAAAATAGAGTATCTATGCGGAAACATGACAGCTTCAAGATTTTTTCAACATGCTCTGGAATTGCAATGTTTGGGTTTTTTTAAAAAAAAAACAAGAAAACCTGTGTGTATCTTGAATCTCCATCATCAGTGCCGTGTCCGACAAGCAGCAAGGTCTGACAAAAAGAGGATAGGGGTATTCTGTGAATGATGTTAATGGTATATGGATTTTCCCGCCACTTACTGTATCATTTCTCTGGATTTTTACAGAAGGCGCCAGAGCAGCGTAACTACACTGCCATTTACCTATAAAATTAAAGTAACAGTTGTTTTTCAGACTACAAAGTTAAAAAATCTTCTGTATTTTATTTAAAAATAAGATTTGATTGTTTTCTATTAATTGTTTAGTATTGTTTTCTCAGTGCTACTCCCTAAACACACATTTTGTTGCAATTACTTGAATTTAACATATTTTTATAAATAGTTGCAGTGTTTCCATTGTACCATAGGCTCTAATCTCTTTTTCGAGGTCAAATTGTTAAATACAAAAATGGGTAAGTTCAGGAGAAGACAAAAATACTAAAACCACGCTATCTACTGCATTGCTAGGGACTGGTTTCTCTAGTACATTCGGGAATTCATTCAATTACACTGACAGTCTCGGCAAGGTGTGCGAGGCTTATTTCATAGAGTAATGAGCAATCAGTCTTTTGAAAGATGGGGAGAAAGTCAAAGATAACATAAGGACATAGTAGAATATCTAATAAGGTGACAGGTATGTGAGAAAACCGCATATCAAGCTAAAATCTCAAACGCGGTTATTATTTCAAGTTCTAGACTTGCAGAGAAGATTGGCAGTAGCTCAGACTATCTATATCCAGCCAAATGGGAAGTAATTTAATACACTTCTACTGGAAAGCTAATCAGGACAGATCCCAAAAGTAATTCCGCAATCATTTTCCATTCACAAAATTTTAGTATTGTCAGAATTAAAGGAGGTAGATTTATTAAGCCAAACAGACTTGGCTGAATACTCCCATACTCACCTGTGTAGTCTCATGTTTAAGTTTTTACCAACTATTCAACTATTAATAAATAGACAAACTGGGGCCTTGTCTAATAAGGAGCTGTTTATTTTCAAATATTTTCCTCAATATTAGCAATTTTCATATTCATTAGATGAAACTGCATAATACTTTTGCATTCGAACATGAGAGGATGGATCAGGGCCAATTCGTTGTTCAGTGCTGGTTCAAGTTAGATTTCTTTTTAAATGACTGGGTTTCAGCTCTTGAGAAATTGCTATTGTTTATACCCACAGAACAGTTCCAGGTGATGTTTCCAAATTCTACCAGACATTATCTACTCCCTGGGTATTTACACATTTAGCGCATGTAACTCGATTTAAATTTCCTCACAGCATTTTTTTTTTTTCCAACAATCACTGCTTGTCTAAGGCGACCAAAGCTACTATCCAGGTAGCTAATCCAGATCAAATTAACTGAGCGATTAAACTAAGCTCTTCATAAAAAGGAGTCCAGATCCCCTTGATATGAACTGAATCTGATACATTTACATATACTTTTAAACTCCACATTATTACAATATTTATCTATCAACTCTTTTAAATACATATGTGAGTAATAACTATGTGTAAATTACATGTTACAATTTAATGTAAAAAATTAAAATTCTAAATAACAACGAATAACTGCAAACAAGGACATATGCATAAGTAATGACGCTTAGTGCTGGAAATGCAGATTGGAAAGCAAATCTTAATAAATAGTTTGGTTTAATATTAAATAGTTTATGTAGGGCTGGGTTTAATTAATATTAAAAGTAAAAAAAAAAAAGGTTTTTGGATGGGTTATTTTTTTTTTTACTGTGAGAAATTTTGTTTTTACGCTTACTCTCCCTGACAGCCACACAAAATAAGAATGCATATTAAAATACTCTGTGTAGCTTCCCTCCTCCATGGTCCATCAATTCTTTCCACTGATTGGCCGCTTGAAATCGATGGGAGCCCTCTCCACGGAGGTGCCTGGGGTCTGAACAGACCGCCACTCACATTTGCTGAGCCAGTGCTGGTGCTGACTGGAGGTAAGTGTATCACACGCATGGAGTTAATATCAGTGCAATTAATTGTATATTTATATCTGTAATTACTATTGTATATACATATGCAGGTAAACTATCTTATTATGTGTTGCATTGCAACGGTGGCACCTATTTTCATCGGACAACAAACAGGGTTAATTTGTTGGTTGAACACATCTCCTGGCACCAGTCGGCTCCAAATCTGGCTTGGAATGTGTGGAAAGCACTTACAAAATACCTTAATATGCATTCTTCTTCAATGTGGCTTTCTAGGGCATTAAACTGTCCCTTTAAGTGAAAATGTTCTCCGTTTACTTTTGTTTATTGCGTTTTTCAGCGGTCTAATTTGACTTTCGACAGGTCATTGAATCGCATGTCATGTGACACCAATAAAGGATTATGTGGGTCATGGAATTGGGCCCAACATACCATGAAACTCTCATTTACACCAACTTTTGAATGACCAACTTTTCCAATGCATTAACCGACTTTTTTAATTCATAATTTTACATGTTTTATGTTAAACATTTTATTAAGATTATTTATAGCTTTACACATTTAAGATAAAAATAACTTTTAAAGGACTAGCGCAGGAAATGTAATACATGTTTATGCGGCATCTATTTTGTCACCTATTAGAATTTAACAGTGTGGCGTTAACTGCCAGAAGGCTGCCAAATGAGTTCTGATCTGATGGAGCATATGTTAGTGGTATGGGTTTAATTAAAAAACACAAAATATTCCATGATGACTATATGCCTTGTACCTCAAGAAAGCATTCATTTAAAGGTTCTGCATATTTAAATACCGTATTTGCTCGATTATAAGATGACCCTGATTATAAGACGACCCCCCCCCAAAAGACGACTCTATAGGAAAAAAGTTACCAGTAAATATTAATTCATGTAAACTATTTTTTTTTAATAAAAGCTATGATTGAGAAAAATATTTTGTTTTTATTTCCTTTGATTTTCCAACCTGCCCCCCATTTATGCACATCTGCCCCCAGGCTTGCCACTGTGCCCCAGAAATGCCTTATACCCCTATATGCCACTGTGCCCCATGATATGCCTTTTAACCCTCTAAATGCCACTGTGCCTCATGATATGCCTTTTAACCATCTGTATGCCACTGTGCCCCATGATATGCCTTTTGACCCCCTATGTGCCACTCTGCCTCCAGAAATGCCTTATACCCTAAATGCCACTCTGGCATTTAGGAGGTTAAAAGGCATATTATGGGACAGAGTGGCATATAGGGAGGTATAAGGCATTTCAGGAGGCAGAGTGGAGTATAGAGGGTTAAAAGGCATTTCTGGAGGCAGAGTGACATTAAGGGGGTTAAAAGGCATTTCATAGAGCACTCTGCCTACAGAAATGCCTTATGCCCCCCATTTAACACTCACCCCCCCCCCCCAAACTTAGCGGTGCTTCTGAGTCCCCGGTGTGTTGTCCGGGCAGCGTGTAGACGTCTACGCGATTCGCATAGGCAACTTCCGCTGCAGCCGGAAAGGAGGTGTGATTAGCGCGATGGACACAGACAACCACGCTGCTAACCGCGCCTCCTTCCGGCTGCAGCGGAAGTTGCCTATGCGAATCGCGTAGACCTCTAGACGCTGCCCCGGCTCCACACCGGGGACTCAGAAGCACGGGTAAGTTGGGGGGGACATTAGACAGGAGGATCCAGGTCCCCTGCAGCGATACGGGGGATCTGGATCTTAAGTCTCATACAGACCCATTTGAGGTCTGATTATAAGACGACCCCGATTTATAAGATGATGGGTATTTTTCAGAGCATTTGAAAAAACCTTGTCTTATAATCGAGCAAATACGGTACGTTTCATCTTGATCATTCCTGTTCATCTTTCTCATGGGGTTGGGTGGTAGATATTTTCGGAGTAATACAGGAACATCTAAAGAGCTATCAATAAGGTCTGGAAATCATAACAAAAAAAACATTTTGTGTCTTAAATCTATATGTGGGAACCATGTCGGACTTTACTGTTCTTGACAAGTGTTGCAAAGTTCTCATTGTATGTCAATAGTAAGTAAAGCTAGTCTTACACTGACCAGAATTTTCTACATTTAAAATGCATGAAATGAGCACACAGATGCTTCCTAACAGGGTTACTACACCCTTGTGGTTATAACCCAACCAGGGTAGTCTATACACAACTGTCACAAATGAATTAAACACACTCAGCGTTCTACTTACCTTTCACACATCCTTAGGCTTGACCCAGAGCTGTGGCCTCCTACTCCTTGGTAAGCGTCTGCATATGTTGCCAGGCACTCTGTGTCTTAAGGTAATGTAGTCTATGGAGACTATGCCGAGTCAGCACAACCTCCATTGTGTAAATGGGCAGGTTGGCCTAGGCTCGATACCTCACCGAACACACTTTTCCTGTCTTGGTTTGGCATGTATTAAGTTTGTCACTGATTCAGTATGACTGGTGAGCAAAAAAGCCCTCCACTGAAAAATAAAATATACATATGTCAATATGTTCAGGTCCAAGCCATTACCCCTCTGAATTCATAAAAGTGCACAGTTTCAAAAAAAAAAAAGACACATTGTTACATTTTGAATCTTTACCCTGCTATAATGGCCTTTCTTATTTGCATATGATTCCTACTTTCTTCATGACTTTTCAGCTAGGGAGGCCCGCCATACACCTACCTGGGCACTTGCCAGGAAACCTACCACCCAGGTGCCATCAACATTATCCTGCTTTTTTTTAGAATGTAAATGGGGTTAGTCCTGTTGCCTTCAATCCCCTTCTAAAGGGACACTCCAGCCATCATAAGCACTTTAATGATATGATAGCTGAGGTCCCTTTCAATTTACTTGGTGTCCCTTCAGCAAATGCACAAGGGGATTCTATATTATGCATTTGCCCCTTCTTCCACCACCCCGGCTACTTTCCACGTAGGAGATTTATTCGACTGAACATATCTTGCACATGATATACTCTTCTCCGCCGCTGTCTCAGGCAACGCTGCAGGTGGTAGTCTGTACAGATCCCCGGACACAGGACAGGGACTGCAGATTCTACCGCAAGTAAGTACCTTATTCCAGTTAGAACAATGCATATAAAAGTAATTACAAAGTATGTTCGTATGGATTCCTTTATCAGGATCTCACTGGGACACTCCAGTGTTTCTTTAAGTCTAAATGAGGCTGGCCCTGTCTGTTTATCATGGTCACATCCTGAAATGAGGGAGATGTCTGACTAATACAGCTGTTTCAGTCTCATCATTAGAGAATAGAAATACTTTATACAAAAGGCTTCCACCTAGCAGAGTATAGCTAGAAACCTTTTTGGGATTATACGTTTTCAACCCTGTGCTATGCTCAAAAAATAAATACAGTATACACAAATGAGGGAGCCCATGTAACAGTGTGCAAGGTGTTGAAATGTTCTCAATTATGCTTTAGAATTACCCATATGGACATAAGTGTATTTCATTTTGTTCCATAGAGCTGTTGTTACACAGACTTAATGTGTGCAGGGTTGCAAATTGTTGCTTTGTATTCTAGTAATGAGATGGATACAGGTAGAGTGGCATTTAAAAGGCTGTAATATTATCTAGGAAACTACAGAAATGCTGTGTTGTGCTGCCACCTAGTGTTCTACCCATGGAACACCATGTATACATAGCTGTTCTTATTTTTAATACATTTTACTTTTATATGTTACATGATGTATAGCATAAGCTAGTTAAATGCATTTTCTTATGGCTAACCTGCAGTACGTGCCCAGTACAATCATATTATATTACAGAGGCAATGTTCATCAATTATTATTTAAAACCTTTGCAGGCGACACCAGGCTCTTTGCTGATGTACTCTAGCTTATTAGGGACTTCTAAGAGAAATTTGCCAGTTCACATTTGCTCACACAACAAAAGCAGGTGCCAATGCACAATCCATACTGTAAATCCTTACTTAAAAATATTCGGGTTATAGACACATTTTTTTAGGCACATGTGTCAAAGCTTGATGGACCCCGTCTAATACTACAGTATATAATGAATAGCTAAATCAGTAACAATAGTTTTAAGACATGGCTACATTTCCTATACATTAGAGTCTGTTATGACATTCCTGCAGGAGACTTTAATATGGGTTTTCCTTTGATGACATCGGGGTTCAAATGTACAACTCTCCTGCAAATCCCTTCTTCAGTGGAAATACCGAGACAATGTTGTATTTTGCTAGCTGTGTTGCCCTACATAGAAACAAGCAATGTTGGTCTCAACCCATGATATAAAAATTGTTATCCATGCATGATATGTCCCCCTAGTAATATAGAAGCAAGTTGGATATAGAGATATCGGATTTGTAAATTACTGTATACTGAGGAATATTGGAATTTAATGACATCATACAGATCTGAATATTGCAGGACTTGTACAACACTATTTGTACAACACTGTTTCCCGAGAAGGAAATATGTGAATACCTGGGAACTTGTGGGTTGCGGCTACCTGGAGCCTACCCTTGCTGGACACATCCAGGACTGCCCGCTGGTATCGGTTGGCGTTCCTGTTGATGTTGTGGAAAACACTCCCATTTAAAGGGGAAACGGGCAGGTAATGTGGGCCATGTCTGGACCCCGCTCCCGCAATCCAGAGGATTTGGGTGTTGACCTGGAGAACTGGCCCTTCTCCCGGAGTCTCCACGTAAAACAGAGAATCCCCAGGTATGTTTATGGTTCAAAAAGTGTGTTCTGTGTTGTGGTGTCACTATGGTTGGTGTCACAGTAACCCCTGGATCTCCTCTTGTGCCAGACCATACAGAATCCTCAGTAATGTTTTTTGTACTAATGGTTACTCGTAAATCATAACTCCCGTATATCACTAAATGTAATGGCAGCAGTAGTGATGTAAACAACTATCAAAGTTACCTTGCTTTTACAGTTTATTTTATTGGAAGAATCAATGGAAAGCTTAATGAGAGCAGAGTTGCCTCTCTGTGAGTAATTCCATGAAAATAGCATGACTATTACATTTTATTTAAACACCGAACGATAAAAAAGCTTGTTATAAAAAAAAAAAAATCGACACTTCAAAGTTGCAGATTTGCACCAGCACCCATGTTGCACACATACATACATACATACACCCTGGCACCCAGATCACACATACAGATCTGGCCCCCGAACCCTGATTACACACACAGACTTACCTCAGGAACCAGATTACACACAGACAGAAGACTTGTCAAATTGGATCCACAGGATTTACCCAGCACCCAGGTTGCACCCACAGTGGCCTCCTATCAGATTCTCAGGACTCGTTTTGGTTCGGTCTCCTCTAAGTCTGACTCGCGTACACCTGTTATTCATTCTATACCCTTTAGGCCCAAAACAGTATTAGTAATGGTTAGCCTGTCAGAATACACACATATACACTGCCCTTACAAATGCCTGCCCATAAACACACATCTCCCCATACTCACACACATTTACACACTGCCCTACATATAAACATATACTAATGGTACTTCCACCTTTTTTTTAACCAAACACCACAAATTTGTACTTCAGCGCAATTTTGTCTTTTCCCTATGCACTTTTCGTATGTCTGTTCCATCCTTTTACATATATTCATTTATTGCAATGGGCTATTAGTCTGAGAATATGACCTCCTCTCCAATGTAAATATAATTAGGGCCAATGTACATTGCAGGACTGCTTGCATCCAAACACCGTATAAACTATGGTCACTGGCTATATTGGCAAGATCAACTTTTCTTAAACTCATTCTTGAAAGTTTAAAGTGGTGCTTCACAACGTACAATGACTAGCAAATAAATGTGCCGTTTGTGCTTAAAAAAAACCCAAAGCTTGCACTTAACTCCACCAACAGATGAAGTGTTGAGTTCAGATGTGAGCTTGTGTGTACAGTGTAAATATGCATGTATAATATAAATTTATGGTGCACATTTTTTGGATTATTACCATAAAGAATAATCTTTCTGGGTCTAGGTTTGTGTATAAACTGAAACAACATCTTTATACAGATTGACTATGTTCTAAAATTGGAAAAAAACAATTTGTCAATTCATTTCATACACATTACTGCAATCACTGCATACCTATCTGTATGGCACAGTCAATTAAATGATATTTGAATTTCACTTGATGTGATTGCAATCAACTTATGTGCTTTCCACTTGTTTCATTAGAATACACGATGTTCACAGTTTAACCTTGCTATGTTATAAATTTAAACTTTACAGAATTTTATAGATTTGTTTGCCAATTTTCTAAATAAACTTTGGTTATGAAAAACATTTTTTTTGGTCTGTGCATTATATTTTAATTGTGTTTATGTGTATTTGGGGTAAAGTATGGGCTAGTGTTTTTTTCTCATATCATTTGTTCCACGCATTCTCACAATAGGCTACTTGACACAAGATGAAGCTATGTCCTACTATTCAAGAATGGAATTGTAATTTCTTTTTTGAGGGGACTAATACATTTAGAGTGGAAAAACCCAAACTGTAAAAGGTTAATACTTGGACACACATAAATAAATATATATATATATATATATATATATATATATATATATATATAACTGAAGAGCAGTTATAGAGTTTTATATATATATATATATACATATATATATATATATATATTATCGATCGTTTTATAAGGCTTTAACTCCTAACTTTCGAGAGATGTCATGACACAAAAACAATACAAGAACGGTTCAGGAAGTTAGTTATTTTTTACTGGTTGAGCTGACAGTAGGACTCAACCAGTAAAAAAACTATTTTTACGAAGGAAACATAGGTGAAGTTGGAAATGTGCATACAACCTCCCATTGCTTTAGGTAGATGTGATGTCAGAGCTGGTAGTTTAACTGAATAACCAAAATTGAGAGTGATACATTCTGCATTAGGTTATGGTTTTATCACACAATAACAGTTCCTGTTTTAGGGAATTAGGTGTATATTAATCCCACATTCACACAGATTTTATTGTGAAACATACGTGGCCAAAATAGTCACATTAAAACTGACCACAGCGCACACAAAGCACCCACTTAATATGACCTATTTTGTACTCATAGATCACTAATTCATCATTCATTATACACATATAAAGTAATACCATTTTAAACATGAACTGTACACGGCAGAAGGCATATATTATGAAAGGAGAAGATTCCATAGCTGTTTAAAAGAATAGTGAAGGAGAGAAAAAAAAATCAGCCTGGAAAAAAAACTGCCAAAAAAGGAAAACCTACAAAACATTTTGGTACAAGATGAGTAAGCAGTAATATTAATATAATATTTTACTGATCACGCTTCCTATCGGTCAGTGTAGCAGGATCTTTACTGCTCCATTGAAGCCCACTTCTGCGTCATACTCTTTCAGAGCTGCATTTACAGGTTGGGGCGGAGGAGAGAGGGTCACTTTTTCTTGATTTTCCTCCTTTATGAACATACCTTGTTTGAGAAAAAGATGCATGCATACCTGAACGCAAATGTTGTGATCTCTTTAAAAAAAAACGTTACTTTTAATTCAATAAAATGACGACACATTTCCATCCCCAGATAAATATAACCTAAAAATACCAGCTACATATTGGGAAGGGGAGATCCAAATAAAAAAGAAAGCAACTGAACAGATTTCATATCAACCGCTCCCCCACCCTGTATGTAAGGCTCTCAACACCAGGTTCTGCATGGGAAGAAACCAGTGGAGAGAGGTCCTAGTAACATAGTTCTAAATTTTGGTAGGAAACTAAAGTGTACCTTGGTTTGATTTTCTCTATGTGTAGCTAGTATTTTAGGGTATATTTATCTGGGGACGGAAATGTTAATTTTATTGATTTACATTTTAGCGATACGAATTAAACAGTAAAGTTATAAAGAGATCACAAAATATGCTTTCAGTTATGTATTTTCTTTGTATTCTTTTCTGTTAACGTATCTCCTTGGAGGATAGCGGATATTGATCGTAATTAGATCCCTACCTAGTTCTAGGTGCTCCCCAGCAAGGATTTTGTACATATTATTATTATTATCTTTTATTTATATAGCGCCAACAGTTTACGCAGCGCTTAACACAATACATAAATTCAAGGGATATGACAAGACAAGAATTGGCAAACATAAGACATAAAAATGTGTCCTCTATTCAAAAAAGGATAATGTAACTTTTAAACTGAAAACAAATACAAGGTTGGAAATTAATTAGTGTAATATAGTCCACTGAGTGTCTGAAGCAGTCTATTCAGCCTTGAATAATTGGTAACCTAATATACACAGATGCCCCAAAGCCGTTATGAAACTGCCTCTGGTACTTGCTAAGAGTCAGTCACCCTAATTGATCAAGTGAATTCCCACAGTGAAGCAACCCGTTATCTCGCTCGACAAATTCTTTATCCATTCTAATATAAAAGCAAGACCGGTAATCTCAACATCTAAAAGCAACCGTTCCTGAAGTTCAGGGGATGTGAAATGGCTAAACACCACTAAACCTCAAAGAGGTTGAAATGTAGGTGCCCAGATACAAAAGGGGAGAATATCTGGAGAGGATCTTCATAATCTTGTCCTGATATCATATGCTCGTAGGCAGGGAATAATGTCAGGGGACTAATAGCCTGTGTCAAACATCCAGTGGGCTATGTTACAGCATTTAACATATTCCTTTACTCCATGAATTTATGTTTTCAGCAACTTTAGCCATGCGTATGAAGAGCTTAAAGAGACAACTTCAACCCAGCAATTCGCGCTCACCAGTTACTCTTGTTAAGGATGCGGCTTTGGGGTCTACTTTGTAAAAAAAAAAAACAAAAAAAAACAAAATCTGAAAAACAAGAAATAACTCCATACCATTGTATGGTGTGCTTTCAAATCTGCATTTGTTTCTTATATATTTTATGGTATATGAGGAACATATGTATGGACGAGACGTGTTTACCAATTCATGTTCTAAAGATATGTGAGGTAATTTAAGAGAGGGTTCGTTCCTCATTAATATGAACTCCACTGACACATTGTTAGTTTAAGCGAACATAACATGCTGCGCGACAATCACCCCTCGATGAGGGCGCAGTAATGCTGGCCCCAGACCCCAGAAGTCCTAGATGTGACAGGATCAGCATTGTGGAAGAGAAGCAAAGAAGGAATGTTTATTTAAATAAATGAAACTCAAAGGAAGAAAAGGACAAGAGGGTACTGTTAGTTTTATTAGTTAACTCTAGGTACTGTACCACAAGTCTGACAGCAACAGGCAAGACTAGTGAATGAGTGGCAAATACATTCCTTTCCTAGCCTACATCCAGAGCACCAAAAATGGAGCCGTTGTTACTACATATGACAATCCAATTCCAAAAAGAACTGGCTATATATCCTGAATTGTCCATTCTCTAGCGATATTCTATAACACAATTCAGGGTTGTGATAAGGGAGAAGTGAGTATCACTTTTACATCATATGACTACAACATGCACATTTTACCCCTGGGTTCAAGCAACAAGGATACAAGGGAGACGTAATCATAAATGTTGAGAGACTGGCTTAGTTTTCATCTTTCTGTGCCTACGATTGCACAGGTACGCACAGCAGTTCACCTGTTTCTGTGGCCACATAACACACATGCACAAGTGATACAGTCGGTAGGGACATGGCTGGAGCTGCACACAGCAGACAACAAAAAAAGTTGGCAGTATCAAGAACTCATGCCAACAAATTTCAGCTCTGAACAGTCAGTCTCTGCTCTGTTAGCGAAGCCTGCTGGGCAACAGTTTTGTTCTCATGGCTGCGCAATTTGGATACAACATCAAGGAATGCCAGGTTTTTAACTTCTTTGCGCAGGGGCTCTGGAAGGACAAGATACAGAAATATAATTTATAAAAATACATAACCATAAAATGTTATTTAGGAAAAGTTCCAGAACGCATAAAAAAAAATTGTACTACATCATAAAAAAATTCTAACTGGACTGGGGTTGATAGAGCGTTGGGGTATAGTAACTTTTTAACATTCGCAAGTCCAACATGCTGCTTACCAGAGCCCATAACGGCACAGATCAGGACCATGGAATTGTATTTTATCTCTGGAGCGCTCCTCTCATCTGTCAACAGTCTGTGAAGAACCTGGATTAACTGGGCATTTTCTAGATCTCGTTCCGCTGTTTCTAGAACAAACACAACAGAGAAAAATCGTTCATAGTAACATGTGCCTTAAGAATCCAAGAACGCTAAAAACAACAAGTGGATGGAAAAATCACCCTATTTTGGTTCTGGGTGGTGGGTTCCATTTCTTTAAACAGCCTCCATTTTTATTACGCAATGACTTTAAATGCTTATATGTTAAAGTTGTTTTATTCCACCACTTACACATTTGCCATGCATACTTTTACAATTTTAAGTCAAGGACTAGGTTACAAATGTGTGTGTGTATGGATACATATTTGTGGTATTTAAAAATAAAGCATATAATTCAAATTAACAGAGCGCCATAAACCGTAATGAAGATCAAATATCGAAATTCGAGAAAAAGAAGCATATCAAATACTCACGTAATTCTAATGCTGCTATTAATCCCAGAGCAACGAGTGCTTCATTTTGCATTATTACATGTTCGCTGGTTGCCATAGTGACTAAGTGCTTGATGCCACCACTTTCAATAATGGTTCTAATTACATCCTATTGTAAAGAAAAATTTAGCAATGAATAGAAGTATATAAAAAGTCACAATTTGATTAGCATTGCGAAATGTACAATGGGCCTGGAAAGTCAAGTAGAAAGGGAACAAAGCCAAAAAAGTGATTCTTTTTTTAAAGTGGTTTACCTCTCGCAGATTAGGCGATTGTACAGGACATCTACTGTGATGGGAGGGGGATGTCTAATATGAAGGACTGACAATGCATCTCCTGGGGCGTAAAGTTCATTCGGACATTAAAATGAAGCGAGTGCTCCTTATTCATGGTGATAGCGCATAATCGTGACACATGTGGATACATGTTACTGTAGATTACAGGCACTATTATTTCAGGTCTTTGTTCCTTTGACCCTAGTGTCACCTATACAGTTATGCATCTGACAGTAGCAAATGTGAAGTGTGTTTTCCTTCTGCACTGACCTTTGATTTGCTGTGCCGTATGAGTGCAGAGAGAAGCCTGTTGGATTCACCCATCACACCAGCGTGGTCCTTGGCTTCACACCATTCCACCAAGCGCTCCACCAATTTGACATTCTTCCCCAGCTGCTCAGCAGCCTCAGCTATGACAAGAGAAATAGCTCATTTTATCAAATACGCTTTCCTTGTTTTTCAAATAGAGTCCTTATTTAATAGAGCTGTTATGCCTACTCATCAAGTTCTATAACTAAACTAAAAGCAAAATTAAAAACATGATTCCTGGTACCTTTAAATGCACAAACCCTTTCTAGAAATCTATTTTCAGAATGACAGAAGTACTGATTCTACAAAGGTTGTATTTTTCATTTGATCTCAGTCTCATTGGTTGGGGCTTAATGTGAAGGAATAAAGTGCGCTTGCTGCACTATGACTGCAGAGTGGTCCCACCACCTATCCACTTCCCAAGATGGTATTACTTTGATTACTATATGTGTAATGGAACAGAGAGGAGCCAAGGATAGAGAAATTTGATGTTAGCGGCAGCACGTAGCAATGTTATGTGGTGCAAGTTTGCCCATTCTGCGCAGCCAGTGTGGGGCGGGAAGGTGAGTATGGATTTTGGGCCCAAAAAGTACACTATTGAGAAGAAGTCTGCGCATAGTTGTTATGTGTTAATGGGAATGATGAAAGAGATTGAGTGAAAGGTAAAGAGAGGGAGACAGGATGAAAGAGAGAGGGGGAATCAGCACTGGTAAAAGAGTATTGAATTTATAATCAGGTTTTAAGGTTGGGTTTACAACTATACCAGAAGAGGTTACATGTTTCCTACATAAATATGAAGCTCTATGTGCCATACAGAGAACATTGTTACCTTGTGCATCTATTAACATCCTCAATGTTCCCAACAACTTAAACTGGACTGGAGGCATCTCGGATCTGAGAAATTTTAACACTTCTTCTGCTACTCCAGCGGACAACATCTTTGCTTTATTCACAACTTGAAACAGAAGAGAGAGTAAAGTAATTTTAATAGTGTTTTGGTATGTCTCACACACACAAGCTTATGAAAGCTATGTCATGTGCTTGTTTTATACATATTGATGTCTTTTATAGCAGTATGTGGAAAGCACAGTTGTTGCAGTAGGCAGTGGCCACTAAAGATCTGTCCACAGCCATGTCTGACAGGGTGAGAAATGGCCCACCTAAGAGTATGAATTGGCTGTGGGCAATCTGTATCATGACGTGATCAATCTGATTATGATGTGGTTTCAATAACGGCAGAAAGCCTCACAGATTAGATTTAACAGGAGCATTTAGCATTGCAGTAACTGATAGTTGTGGGCAGAAAACCCAAAATATATATTTTTGAATAACAGATAGAAAATAGGGTGACAATGTCAAATACCTGTAGTAAATATTGCAATCTTACCTGGAATGGCCAAATTTCTAAGGGCACTGAGTGCTGCATGCTGTACGGTTACATTCCCATCTTCCACATGTCTGTCTAGAAGGTCTACAAGCTTTTGAACAATACCATTGTCCACCATGTGGATGCAGTTTCCATCTAGATTAAACAGATCACATCATAGTTTTTTTTTATATTAGTATTCAATCAAGTTCATATTATGGGCTAAAGTTAAATTCCGTTTATGTTAAAGACTTTGTACAATGGTGTGAAAGCTATGCCGTTTTCATGTATTTTAATTACACCAAGGTTTGTGATGATTCTGCTACTGGCCTATGTAAACCTTGCCTTAATATGCCATTGGTTTTATAAGTGTTGGCCATGGCCGCATGCTATAAACTTAACCGAAATTATGAGTCACCCTTTTTGACCCATAACTGTAACCTTTATGTTACAAAAAAAGACTTTTGGCATGGAGAATCAGAGAATGGCAAGTATACACAGGCAAAACAATCCTAAACACAACTAATCTATGTTACAGAAGAACCAATCATTTACGTTGTTATTTATGTTGATTTGGATAACAATAAAAGTAAACAAACTGGCAGAAAAATCATACATATGACCTATTGAGTGGCAATAGGCCAACACAGGGACATGAAATCCAACTGATATGTAGAGAGAGCAGGTATTCAAGCTGAAACGATTGTGTATGTCGGATAACTGAAAGTCCTCACCATTTCTTGCAAAGTTTGCAATGGCCAATGCCCCTGCAAGCTGCAGTTGATGGTTGTTAGATGGTAGCCACGACAGGACTCTCTGAAACACACTGCCTTTTCCACCCTCAAACAGCTTCTGCATCGACTCATCTACGGGAAGAGAAATTTAGATCAGGATGTAGTGCGTCATTATGTACATTAACACGTAATAGAGGTATCAGTGAATACCGAGCTGAATATAACATTTCTGTAGCTAAAAGGCAGCATTAGAAACATCAAACCTCTCCCGGAAATGTAGACATTTGCCAGAAACACTTGTCACGTGACACAAAGGTAGGCACCGATAGAGAGTGAAATTAATGTTTTGTCTAAGGGGCCCGGAACCTGTAACGTTTTATGCAGCAAATGTCAATTTAATTCTCTAAAACTAATGTTTTGCATTCTATTCAGTCTATCATTTTCGTACGTTTTTGTGGTTCCAGTGCAACAGTATCAATAAAAACAATAGCCAAACATGAAGTGACATTAGTTGCCTCAACACCCCCCCCCAAAAAAAATACCCGAAAACATAAAATGCCACAGCAATGCATAAGGAAAATGTTTCCTTCATCTGGCATCAACTGTCTTGCAGTGCATTGTGTGAATTGAGAGATTTCCACAAATAAAAATATGAACTGGCTTTAGCGAATTTGCTAGTTGTTTGTAAGCACTAAATTAATAGACTCCAGAGACATAATAACACAAGCTTCATTCCACAAGGAAGCAGGAGCTGTGATTAAAATTCACTTTGTTTTACCCGCTAAAGGTTGGTCCAGATCTTGCTTTAAATATGTGAAAAAGTGTTTTTTTTCTATAATATAGTAAGCTTTATTTATATTATATATTACAAAGCACAATACATAAATGGCGGACATTAGACCTACCTCCCAGGAGTAGTAACACCATGAGATCTGAGGCAGTTTTGAGCTCTGCAATGTCATCTTCTTTATCGCTGTTCACATTTTGATGGACAATGTCGAGTAAGCATTCTACCAGGCCAGCTTCCACCAACTGGAGCTTGATAGCATCTGAAAAGGTGATAATCATGCGTTCATTAGGGACGAAGCAATGATCACGGTGATTACGAAACCATAATCTAATTGGACAAAGTACACATTTTTACTATAAACTGCAACTACATTACATTTAGTTACTATGATTTAAACAATTATGTGGGCTTCAAAATGTCCTGTGCCATCAGATGAACGCAGGGAAACGTTGAAGGTGACGCCAACTATTTCCAAGACCGCAAAATCGCTGCATGCACGTGTGCATCGAGGCATATGAACCCAATTCACAAGGTCAGCTATGAATGAAGTGAAAACAGACTTCTAGGGCATTGAAAAATATGTAATTAGGCACGAGGATATGATTTCAATGTTTAGACACTTATGCTAAAGGCATACAGAAAGATTTGTCAATCAAGTCTCGTTTGTCAGGACACGTTAATCTATTCATAAAAAAACAAGTTAAAGGTAACCAGTGCATCAGCCCACGTGAAATATTGATAAAAACACTTAAAAGGTGGACTTGTCCCCTCTGAAACCAAATAGTAACCGACAGTACACAATGTCATGCAGGGGGGCTAAATTCCAAAAAGGTTTACATGTCTGCAAGTATGGCGGGCTTTTTGCATGTCTGGTGCACTGACTTTTGGAGACTCATATCATCATTCAAACTGAGGGTCATTTGAGTTGTACTCCACAAACATTTACTTTTTTAAAGTAAATTCTAACGTTGACTGATCTGCAGCTTTTTCTTCTGTGAAGAACGTGTGGCTTTCTACTTTTACTGAAGCCTCGAGTGTACCGTTAACCGAGCAAGACGTCCATTAACGGCCTCATCTACACTACAGAAATACATTTGCTACAGATGGATTGTGGAGAGGATATGTAGTTGGCTCATGGGGTTGAGTCTGCCGACCACATTTTACATACGTGGTTGCCACTGAAAGGGCTACTATCAGTAGGGGTTGATAATTTTTTTTTCTTTAAATATGCATTTAATTCAACTGAATAATTTAGTTATTCACTGTAACAACACATGAAAAATATAGGTGTCAGATCCCATCTCCCCAATTAAGAAGGGAAGAGATATAATGTGCCATATACCATTGCATGCTTGGTAGTATTTTACAGATTACTGACATGCACTTCAGTGAGACGCCCCCACGTTGCCTTAAATAAACATCAACCTTCTGATGGCAGTCATTTGTCAAGATAATTATTTTGTGTAACAGATGTTGCTTTAAGTGCATATTAAACGGGGAAGCTTCTAAAATGCGGAGCAGCTGACATGAACACAATTCTCTCTCCCAATGCCAACTGCGGCTCAGGAGGAATCTCAGATGCGGATACCAAATTTTTATTCTCCATTATGACCTTCATAAAACATTCTCAAACATTTATGCGAAGCCAGTTTGAGAGAATAATTGGCCATAAATGCTCCATTCTGTAACAAAATGTATTTTATTCTCATCTCCATTTAGTTTGTATAAAAGGCAGCATCAATAGCTCTGCTATCATTCTACAAAAAAAACTATTGCTGCAAGAACAGGCATTACATTTTTCGATTGCCCACAACGGCTCATTTATCCTTAATTGCCAAAGTATGAGCAATGCGTTTCAAAGCAAGACACTACCCACTTTGTTAGCACCCAAAGGGTGTACAATCCATAGCAAAACGTGCAAATATCGTGTGCATACAGAGCATGCTACAAAATGACCGTGAAGCACGAAACTAAACAAAAGATTTTATCTAATGACCTAAGATGTGAGATTCCTATGCCATATACATTGATCAGTCATAACATTATGACCACCTGCCTAATATTGAGTAGACTGCCCGTTTGCTGCCAAAACAGCCCTGACCTGTCGAGACATGGACTCCATTAGACCTCTGAAGGTGTGCTGTGGTAACTGGCACCAAAACGTTGGCAGCAGATCCTTCAAGTCCTGTTTATTGCGAAGTGGGGCCTCCATGGATGCATACTGGTACCATGTGTTCTCCAGGTAAGTGAAGCACACGCACCCAGCCATCCACGTGATATAAAAGAAAACGTTAGTTATCAGACCAGGCCACCTTCTTCCATTGCTCCGTGGTCCAGTTCTTATCTTCTGTTATGTGCCCATTGTGATGCTTTCGGCAATGTGTCAGCATGGGCACCCTGACTGGTCAGCAGCTACATAGCCCCATACACAACAAACTGCGATGCACTATGTGTTCCGACACCTTTCTATTAGAACCAGCATTAAGTTTTTCAGCAGTTTAAGCTACAGTAGCTCGTCTGTTAGATTTGACCACAAGGGCCAGCCTTCCCTCCCTCACATGCATCAATGAGCCTTGGCCACCCATGATCCTGTTGCTGGTTCACCGCTTTTTCTTCCTTGCACCACTTTTGATAGGTACTGACTACTGCAGACCGGGAACACCACACAACAGCTGCAGATGCTCTGACCCAGTCGTCTAGCCATTTGGCCCTTGTCAAAGTCGCTCAGATCCTTATGCTTGCCCATTTTTCCTGCTTCTAACATCAACCTATGAAATGTTCACTTACTGCCTGATATATCCCACCCACTGACAGGTGCCATGATAACAAGATTAACAGTGTTATTTACTTTACCTGTCAGTGGTCATAATGTTATGGCTGACCGGTGTACATAGGCTCAGTGCTGCAAGTAGAGAATAAAAAAGAGAGGAGGAATACCTGGCTATAGATGGAATATACCTACTACCAATCATGACACTGGGCTGGTGAAGGATACAGGCAGAGGCGCCATACATACCTACCTAACTACAAGACAGGTGTATCTCTGGAAACAAACGAAACATTGTACATATAGCAACATGCAAATAAGGACATAGTCTCAAGTATACTATATATCTGATATCAATATCTTGTAAATACCGAATAATTAGAACAAGCTGTACATTTTCTACAGATATGCCTGAGAAAGACATTAATTCCACAGAAGTACTGTCAGACTCCTACAGCGTGCATATGTGTAATGTCTACCAACTTGTAGGGAAGTACTGCCTGTCACTTGTGAGTGGAACTGGAATTCTAGTCATTATTAAAGAGACAGTTTACTGTCCCTGACAGCCCTGCTAAGCACTGCATATTAAAGTGAGTACTTTAACATGCATTCTTCTTGTCACGTCCTACCCAGGCTGCGGAGCTGCATATCTCACTCTTGTTTCAGTTTCCCTGTTTTGCTTCAATCCATTCTTGGATTTCCTTTTGCTTTGTTCTGATCTTCCATTCCTTGTTTCTGCTTCAGCTCTTTGCTTCAGCTTTGTTTCCTTTATAAGGTGTGCCCCTCCCGTGTGTTCTGTTTGTCTGCAGTCTAAGGTATGTCTCAGTGCTATGTGTTTGGATTTCATGTTTGGTATGTTTTGTATCTTTGTCAGCAGGGATTAGCGTTAGGACCCACCGTCATTGGAGTACTTTGGCGTAGTGGTGGGCTAAACATACTATGGCCATAAGATGTGACGGAATCTCCAATAGTTATCAAATAGTCCTAGGCTAGTTCCTGTATTTATGTCTGTCCTGTATCCCGGCAGGGGGGTGTCCTGTCCTGTATCCCCGGCAGCGGGGTGTCTTGTCCTGTCTCCCCGGCAGCGGGGTGTCCTGTCCTGTCTCCCCGGCAGCGGGGTGTCCTGTCTTGTTCCCTGTTGTGCCCTGTGTTATGTATATCTTGTCTGGCTATGTTTATTCCTTGTCTTGTTCCTTGTCTTGTTCACTGTTGTGCTCAGTAACATGTATATCTTGTCTGGTTATGTTTCGTGCTTGGTCTCCCTGTCCCTTGCTTGTTATGTGTCTGCTTTATTTCTCTGCTTAGCTTCCATACTCCCAGCCTGCAGCATCCCGCACATGAGTCCTGTGTGATGTCTCATGCCTGTTCCTGGGTGCCTGCAGGATTTGACTTTGTTCTGGACTACATCCGCTGCTATGTCAGGGCGCTGGTATGTGGCTGCACAACCCTAGATACTCAACACCCAGGTGAGTGCGGTCACCCTGCAACCAGGCCCTGTCCAACTCCACTACTGCACCGTAACTCCTGCATACAATCTTTGGGCGCGCTGGGTCCTTTCCGTCATCTGTTTGGACCCAGTTCGCGACACTTCTTACCTGAGGTGGAAGCTGCAACTCTGCTGCTGCCCACCTCCTACATGGTCTGAAGCAGCCAGCCAATCAGCGGCACCCTTTGAAATCAATGAACAAACCCCCAACTAGAATGTTTGCCAACCCAGCATGAATGGAGGTACGTATATCATGCGCAAGGAGATGTGTTCAGCTGTACATTTCCTGTATGAAACAAAGATAGGGGCAGGTAAAGGTAAATGGATTCTGCAGAAGGTACTTCTTTTATCATATGCATTGAGTGGATACCATGGCTGAGTTGTCTCTTCAATTAAATCTCATAGCGTAACAAATTATAAAATGGAAAATTATGCACAAGTTATAAAAGATAAATGCTCATGCATTTTGTAATAAACAGAGCGCACAATAAGCCTTCAACTTTCTGTAGCCATGGTAACTGGACACAGCAGCACAGAATGACCTATTTAAAGAACACTTAACTACAATGTATCCTTGTCCAAAAACAAAACTTGATTACAAAGTTAAATTTTGTTAAATATAGAGCCAACCAATCAAAGAGATGTTTCTGCTTAGATTACCGCATTACAAAGCATGTTGTTAAAATATATAGCAATCTTATTAATAGATTACGGTTATATTACAGGGAAATTAAGAACGCACAACCATTATCACATTATGTGAATAGTCTCCATTAAACAGGCAAAACTATCAATTAACACTGCAACTATTTCCCCCCAAAACTGGGCAATCACACTTTTGATGGGGGGCTCTTTCCTAACATCGTGTCAGAAATTAAATTCTAATGAGTTTCACAGTCAGCCCCACTGTGCAACATGTGTCTTATGTGAATGTGGACCAGGGCCATATTTATAGCTAATAGAGCCCAGAGAAGACCGCGCAGTCACTGGGTTCCAAACATCTCTGGACTCATTGGGCTCCAGGCCTTTGATGGACCACAAGTGAACTTTGAGTTGATCTACTGCAAGAATTACTAATCGCATCATAATTATCACTGATTATTTTGTTGCTAAATCTACCGTCTGAATAAAACCATAAGAAGCAGCCTGCCTGTTTCCATATTTCTATACGGAAGGCATTGGCTAAACAGAGGACCAAAGTAATATATATTTTTTGTCTTAGAAACCAAGAAGGGCAGGTACAAATATCAATTCTAAGTGTGAGACAGTGTGGTACATATAGAGTTCATCCTATTGATATTTACGTGTGAATCAACTCCTTTGCAAAATGCGATGTGATTTTTGAAAAGTTTGTACCCAGTAATAATTGCAGCACTGGCAGCCCCAAAGTGGCATCCATTATTTCCGGTTACATTGTTTCCAGTCATTCCATCATTTACATATGATTTATTTAGATCTTCAATTGGTGCTGCAATGCAATAAGTCAAATACCATCCAACAACTGCAATAAGTTAAATACCATCCAACAAATCCTTTATTTTACTCTTACCATTTTCTGCCAGTGGGGCCAGAACTTCAAAGATCATCTCCTTTTTTTCATGCTCGGTCTGCTTTTTAAAAAGTTTTACGAGTTCCTCTGCCACATTTGTAGAAGCAAATTGTTCTTTGCTTGATTCTAAAAACACAAGGAACAGTAATAATAATAATAAGAACCATTTAACCATGAAAACGGAAAAATACAAACCAATTTAGTCAGTTCCATCATGTTATGACAATAAACATCAACATGCAACTTATCAGAGATGACGTTTTCCCAAAATCTATATTTTTATAGTTGTGTACATTACAATACCTATGTAATGATGTGTATAGTATAAAATTTAAAAATAAGCAATATAATCTTAAAAAATAAAATGGGGATAGATAATTTACTTTAAAGCAAGCTTATTATTTTACAGAGGATTGTTATTTTGAGGACAAGTGACAGAGCAAATTTCATAGAGAAGAATAATCAGCGCGCATCACGAAGACAGGGAGTTAAATGCGTCCATATGGCATGCGTGTGTAGATATGGTTTCTAACACACACATGCTGCTTATTTTATCCACACCGCTGACTGCTCCACATGACCTCTGCTACAATCAAATCATCTTCACCCAAGTAGTCCCTCTTTTTGTGTTAGTGCCTGCTTCTCCTTTTGCATCATGTCGGTTCTTGTGGCTATTAATTTTGTAAATGATCAGTTGTAATATTACTGGTAATATTGTGCACTCTACCTTTTTTATTATTTATTTATTTATTTATTTTTTTAAACAGGGCTATAGAATCTGCTTGCAAAGTTTAGTTTTCTATTGATCTAAGCATTCTTGCGTGTACAGATCTGATTATGGCCTTCTTTGCAAGTATTGGACAGGTGTCAAACGTCATATGGAACAAAAGCTCATATTAGTGTTAGGGTGACCACATGTCCCTGATTGCCCGGGACAGTCCCGCAAAGGGACTTTAAGTCCCGGGTCCCAGGCAGCCTTCACGAGACATCTGAGTGAAGGAGGTCTCAGCCAATCAGGAGAGACTTCTCAACTCTCCTGATTGCTTGAGAGTTTAGAAGCCTTTCCTGATAGGCTGGGTCCCTCCTTCACACCAAGCTCAGAGTAAGCTGCAGCCAGCACCAGGTATGTGTGTTTGACTCTGTGTGTGTGACTGTGTTTGTCTGTCTGTCACTGTGTGTGTAATGTCTGGTAATAGAGGAATTAATTCTATAATATATAATAGTATATGTGAATCTGTGTGTATGTGAGAAATATATATATATATAATATAAAATGTATTTCATGCGTATGTGACGGTGCACATGTGAATCAGTGTGTATATATATATATATATATATATATATATATATATATATATATATATATATATATATATAATATCCGCCTGTGTGTGTAATAACATCCGCTTCATAGTGTGTCACTGAATGGCAGAAATAAATGTGGTCACCCTAATTAGTGTGTGTTCAAAATTATAATTTGTCAACACTATTATTTGCTCTATTGCTTACATTCAGGTACATATTTGGAAAATACTTACCGAGTTCTGCTAGATTGCCAAACGCAACAAGGCACATCTCTGTCAAAGCAGCGTTCAGAGAATGCACACCCAACAGTTTTACTAATGTAGGAATCACGCCCATGTTTATCAGCTGAGCTTGCAAAGAATCTAGACACAGAAAGAGAGCCCGGAATTATTTTAGTTCTTAAAACAGATAGTGTTTAATGGCTTTAGGCCCATAAGTAAAGAAAGATGGACCGATACGCCTTCCCAAGTTGTGGTTTCCCTATTTTACTTTAGGTTGTGCTATCTTGTAGCAGTGTTACTGCCTTGACATTAAAACTTATAGAGCTTTATTGCGAGATAATACAGCGGACAGCAGGATAGCAAGCAAAGTAAGCACCGAGTCCATGGAAATTCTCCATGACACAGAAAGATCAACTTAATGGAGAGAGATTAAATATTGAAGCTGTTAATTAAACCTGGAAGCAACAAGAATTGGAAGGGAGAGCATGGAAAAATAGTTTGTGTTTATTAAATCTTGTATATCCTTTAAGTGTAATTAATGTTACATGCAGTAATTAAAGGCACAGTTTATTTATATTACTTTATATCAGTATCATTAGTTCTAGATCAGCATTTAGGTGCGTGTATAAAACTTCTGGACAACAGTGACGAACAACTTCAAGCCTCGATGGTCACAAACAGGCCACTATTTTTGCTTATCCCAGCTTGTGCGCAGGCACCTCAATTAAAAATGATCATCATTTGTTAATGTGTATTGTGCCACCATATTCCAGAGCACCATACAATGGGCATTAAATAAATGGTTTTCAGGGAAGTTTCTGGCATTTGAGGCCATCAAGGCTTGGAGTTGTGCATCACATATTTGAATATGACCTGTGTATTAACATATGCTGGAGCTAAGGATCACGGGAATCTCTTGATAACAATAAATTGCCGACGTTTACAGGTAGAATTATTTTGGGTGTTTATCTGGATGTGTCCAACTGTAAATTTTGACGACTTGTGTTGCAGAGGGGGGGGGCATTTATGTGTTTTTCCTTTTGGATTGATCTATTTCATTTTTTCTTACTTTTGCTTCCCGTGTTGCAGAGGAAGAAAGGATGTACAATTGTTTTGTCCATGTCAACATTTGTATGAGTAGTTCTTTCAGTTAAACAAATGATAATAAGAGTTCTTTTAAAGGGTACCAAATTATTGTCAGTATAGGTTTAGCAGTGCATAACCCTGTGAATGCAGTAAACATAACATGAGTAATATAACATTAAGCTCGCTGGAGATTCAAATCCCTTGATCTATTTTTGGAGGATTATACAGGGTTTGGACTTCCAATCATAGGCGGAGCAGAATGCTATATAGATTTTACCGTCATGTCTTTTGCTTTTGCAGACAGTATTAAAATGTGCAAGTTCCCAAAGCCAAATAAAATATGCTGCATAAGCTGCTTAGCAAAATTGCTGTCTGAATGAAATTCCTGCAGCGGGTCTAGCAGTCAATTTAAGATATTAAGTGTTCTTGATATTAAATATAAAATGTTATTTTATTAATCGACCTATCCAATCTTAAAAATACCTAATATACTATATACTATTCTAGTTACATTTTTGCTAAATGTTAATAAACCCATTTATTATTGTAGTGTTGTTTTGTTATAGTATTTCTGAAATAGCCTTGGTCAGTGTTTACTCTTTCTGCATTTTGTAGATGGGTCCAGCAATTTTAAAGAGTATAGAATAAAGATCTAAATTACTTTATAGTGAATCAACTTCAAAACAACTTGGTAAAATGATTTTGGGAAGTTGGACGGTAAGACGCTCAAGAAAGCAAAGAGGTGAAGACATCATTAAATATGGACAAGGCACAAATCGTACATTAACGCAATTGCAGAAAAAGACTTTTACAGCTGTAAGCAAAATGGTGATTAGGAACATAAAATCAAGAAAAGGCACATTAGAAGTCTTGAATAAAACACACACACATTATATATATATATATATATATATATATATATATATAAAATCCCACTTTCTATAGGACATTTAGCAATTAATCCCACCCAATCCCAAAACTTTTTAAAAGAGCATTTCCTCTAAATAAAAGTCCCCAAAACAGAATACAATTGATTAGAAACGTAAGCTACGGCTGTTATTTACATGAAGAGGAAATAAATCAGAGCTATAAGAACAATAAAATAACGATAGTTAAAGATGAAATATTGAGTAATTGGTTTATATAAATATCTGTCAACATCTGTTTGGTTGGTCAGGCAAGACAAAGGCTTTCAAAATGGTCCAGAGAGACACAGTTTGAGAAATGCTTAACGACCCATATTAAAGTACTTAAAGATACATGATAATGCCCAACACAGCCACAACAGCAAATGCATCTATAAAAAGACTTACTGTACCTTGTTAAAAACACTGCAGCTCCAAAGTTGTGTTTGGCCAAGCATATCTCAGCCAATGAGCTAGGAAGCTGACCACAGTGCAAATGCATAGAAGGAGATTCGTATGAATACCTCCATGCAATGAGACTGGAAAAAATCCACTTTAATTTACAAGTGACACTGAGCTGTGACAGGCATTAAGGTGCATATGATGACAACTGTCATAACAACTTACATTTTCAATATTAAGTGCACCTCACCTAAGGTCACAGAAAACATATGCCCTCCGAATGGGAGCAGATTGAACTATTGTCTGCAGCTAATGAAAACTGAAGAAAAGAAGCTTTTGTTGTTAAGATTTTAATTGTCGAGCACATAGCTTCTTATTTCAAAAGTTCAAGCACTGCAATGTTGACGATAGTAAAAATCATATGACTGATTGTATAGAAAACAATTTAAGAAAAGAGAGGACAGTTATGTATCAACGTTTTCCCAAAAGCCTTTTCTGAACAATAGACAGGATGGGGGCCACTTGCACTAAATTTTTTGGGGAAAATTAAATACCGCGCCCATGAATGAGCACCAAATGTTTCCCCATGATCAAATAATACATGTATCCTTTAATATACCGCATTACAGCTAATTTGCAGACATCAGGTCTATAATGGTGACCTACAGTGCATATTTAGTGGCCTGGCATTTTTATTAGGTGAAAGAAAAACTAAATAGTCGAAAGTGATTATAGCATAAAATAACATACATATCAACACGGGCATACAACAGCTTGCTTTGGGCAATTAAGTGAACATCCATCTGGCAGGGAAATGAATAGCACTGGAATTGTAGACAGAAAGAGAAGAAAGGAAGAACTGGCTGCAGATCATTTTTAATTAACCCTTCATCTTCGTCAGTGGCACTTACGCAGGCTTCAAAAACCTAATAAAAGTTGTATTGTTATAAACACTCAGAAGAGGGTGCTAGAAACCTGGCGAATGTGGACAGTTTTCTTTATTGTGCGATATTGTGCGGAATGTGTGCACAGTTTCCCTGGCCTTTAATGTATGGGTGTTTCGGGACAAGCATCAAGCAGTTAGTTTACCATTCTCATTGCTATAGTTCATCAGCATGCCACAAAAGACTGTCATGAGCTTCGCATTTGCTGGATCTGTTAAAGTGTACATTGACCGCAAATGGTCAACTACAATTTGTGCACCACCCGCTTGGTCAACTGCACGCCTGCCCTCATCTGGAAACAAACAAAAAGGCACATTAAAAATAATTGAAAGCATTCTGTTAGCACCCCCTTATACAATATGCGGATTCTAAAGGCTAGGAATAGAACATATTGCAGGAAGGACCCGTCACCAAACCGGTATAATGGGCATTCCTGCCATGCGTAAAGAAGACTGGGGGCTGTAAAAAATGTAGACCATCCTTAAAATATTAAAGGGCAAAACACATCATAAAAAAGCTAATATTTGAAATATTTAATAATCTGACATTATAAAACTACCAACAATTTAGGATTTTATGATCGAATTATATTATACATTTGGAAATATGGGCTATTTTAGAGAGGCACATGTGGCAAAAACTGCTTGTTAAAGTATGGATAGTAACAAGTTCACTTTAATGTATTTATTGCTTTAAAATTTGTTTCAAGGGAACGTGTAACCTAAACCAGGTTGGACATTTTGTGGGATGTAAACAGAACACGTGGTATCGTTACAAAAGTTGCATTGCAGAACTCTTCTTTCGATAAAAAGAGGAATGCCATGATTTCAAGTGAAAGGGTTGAGAAAATTACACAGAAATGGTAGTAGTAGATTAGACTTCCAGTGGAAATATTACAGGCAACCGTAGTAAAGCAATTCAAGAAAGCTTGGAGCGTGCATAAAACTATCTTAAAAAGTAAAGTAAAAAAAAAAAGAGTAAGCAAAAAGGGCAGAAAAATGGACCTAATGGGTTTTTTCTGCCATCGCAAAAACTGAACACTATAAAAAGCTATTCTTCATAAAGTAATACCGTGTCCATAAATGCTCTCTTTTGTAATAAAAAAAAATGTTTTAATGTTTACTGTAAACTAAACTGTATACCTATACATAGTTAATGCCTCTGTACCAAACCGTTGAGGAGAACCTGGGTGTACTCACCAGCTTTAAAAACCACCACAGCCCAGTCATTTTAAGTAACCAACCTACTTTTCTTTAGTAAATATTGCTTCGTCCAGGCTGCTAATTAATTTACCGGTACTTATTTGTTTACTATTAAAAAAATCCCATTTTAACTCCATTTACTGAATACGCTTATCTTAATTTCTCAACTATATCAGCCTAGAAAGTCCCTCACCATGTATACAGCACAGCGGATACATACTGAAGTAACGTTGGGCCTTTTTATTCTTATGTACAAAATTCAGATTTCAGCCAAACACACTATTTATACACATTAGAAAAATATTTCAGATTACACTGAAATGTTTACAGACTCAAAGTCCCAAACCCCTGCTTGAAATACTAAGCTGACACTGCTTGATTTGACTTAATGGTTAGAGATAAACAAATCAGATTATGGATTAGAACTACATAGTGCATGCGTTATATAAAAACTAATCAAAAATTGAGCACTACCTACCATGGAACCCAAGATGTTTTATGAGTAATTCTTACAATGCCTGCCCTTTATCTACTTGATGTTCGGTTTACTTGCAGGAATGGCGGTACATAAATGTATCCAAAAATAACATGGACTACCGTGCTCAAGCTCCCACAATAAGTACGTATACGTATAAAACCAGAATAAAAACGATCAAAAAAGTCACTGCCTTACTGTGTATGAGACACAGTTTACATTTGCAGTTCTTTTATGATGCAGCGATAATAATCTTGTTGCCTGAATGGGCAGACACAAGGTAAAATAGTCTAGAATGCGGAAAATTGACACACTGAAAACAAAACACTATAAATATAAACTGATATACAACACTTTTTTAGTGATTGTTTTTCACAACTACTACTTAGTTTCTTTTGCTAGATGATTCATTTGCAGAGAATGGGAACTAGATATGTGAATTTAGATATTAATGCACCCCATACAGAGTGCAATTATTTAATACAAACATTCATAAATAATTGTATTAAAAGCACAAAGCTATAATACAGTTGTAGGGGTGTCTTATAAGACATACCGTACAGGGTGTGCACTGAAATCCCGTCCTGATTTTACACAGTTCTAAGTAAAGCTTGGGTGACATCTGACTTTCCTGTGCAGTTTGCGGGGAGGCTCAAACAATCACTAGGACATAGTAGCATGCGCTGTGTATTCTGTATGGGCAGTACACGGGAGATCAGGCTGTCTTATAATAGAATGAAGTCTCCCCTGTGAGCAGCAATACAGGCTCCTTGCTGACAGACTGCGGGGAACGGTGCTCGGTAACAGCGCTAACGTCAATAATGCCAAACGCTCAGACTTCAGTTTGTGATTTCTCTGCCATCAGAAAGGCTGTGGAGAGCAAAACATAACAAACATGGGGGTTTTACTGTGCTCGGGGGATTTCCCTAAATATACACTGGTTATATACATGTGGGAATTCAGCAAACAAGCAAAGTGCATTTAAAAGAAAAACCCTATAGCTTTAGACATACCGTAGTTACTCTATAGTACCTTTTTATCTTACATTAAACATTTGGATTATTTGAAATTTAACATTAAATTGTCCCCCACACAATTAGTTCCTCTAGATTGTAAGCTTGTATTTACCTAATGCCTCTGTTTGTATTAGCATGTTAATACCCTTTGAATGTACGTACTGTAAGAAGTGGAGTGAAAAGTGTTGAAGCTATTTAAATAAAATTAATTAAAAATTAAGATAACTATAATAATGATAATGATTGAGTGCAGGCCGACTAAAATGTAGCATTAGGATTATTTCTAAAGAGCAAAGAATGGTCTTTATTGGCCAACAGAATGGTCAAGATACAGGAGTAATATAATAATTAGACCACTTAAGCTCCTTTCTTCACGTGTACAAACAGATCATTACGAGACCTATGAAACGAGCGTAAATATGTCACATGTTTCTTATTTGTTGTACCCAAACATAGTTGTCTGCAAAGCACAAAGACTATATTATCAGATCAATTCAGTTCTTTAACCATAGATATATTAAAAGAAACCCACAATTCAATGGTAGATTTGAACCATTGGCCCATCTAGGCTGCCCATTTTTCCTTGTATAAGACACAGACCTTAATCAGTCAGTCTTGTCATAGATTCTGGATGGCGCTTTACAGATCTTCCCTCACTGCATTAGCCACCACCACCACTTCTGTTGAGAACTATTCCACGTATCTACTACCCATTAGTTTTAGATTTGTTAAGCCCCACAATGTATTTAAATGTTTCTATTACATCTTCTCTCTCTTCTTTTCTCCAAGCTAAACATATTGTGATCCATTAGTCCAGGGGCGTCCAACCTGCGGCCCTCCAGCTGCTGCAGGACTACATAGTCTTTCCTGATAATTGTTATCCTGCAAAACATTCATCATTTTAGTAACCCTCTTATGAAATATCTGTGTCAATATCCTTCTGTAGATGGGATCCAAAGGGGCATGTTGACATCTCTAGATGGCAGAACCATCTCTCTCTTCCTGCCATTAATGCCTCTCACTAAACAACCCAGCACCCTGCTTGCTTTTTCTGACACTTTATTGCATTACTTGCTTACCTTTAATTACTCCCAAGTCCCGTTCTTCTATCATCACTGACAGAACAGTGGCCCCCGATACTATATTCTGCCTTGGCATTTTTACATACCAAGTGCATTATTTTACATTTATCAACATTAAACTGCAGCTAACACACGCGCAACCATGCTTCTATTTAACTTAAGTCACCAGAATCAGGAATCTGCACACACTCCCACAGGAACTCAGGTGCTTAGCTGTGCCAGGAAGGGCCAGCTCCCCAGTAAATCAAAATAGAAAAAGGCTCCAGGCACTCAAGGGTTCCATCAGGCAGATTTATTGAAAAAGACGAACAACAACGTTTCGACCTCACGTTGATAAATACCTCATCGTGAGGTCGAAACGTTGTTGTTCGTCTTTTTCAATAAATCTGCCTGATGGAACCCTTGAGTGCCTGGAGCCTTTTTCTATTTCTATTTAACTTAAAGCATTTGTCTTGTTACACAAGGAATGTCTTCCCTGTTGCAGATATTTGTGTCATCTGGCAAAAGACACCCTTTCATAATATTTCTAATAAAAATATTACAATATAACATTAAAGTTAAAATTAGCTATTATTAGTTTTTTCCCCCCAGTGTTACTGGGGAAAAAACTAATAAACAATGTCTACTAGAATGTATCAGTCACCTGTTTCTTCATTCAGAATTAAAGAGGAACTGTCGCCTACACAGTCCTCCACATTGTTAAGTTTTTGTATCAAATCTACTTACAGATTTCCGAGACAGGGTAACGGTGTGAGACATTTGGATTAGCTATTTTAGCAGAGGCAGTTTATTCAGTATATTGCATTGTAGGATTCACAAAGTGACAGATCCTCTTTAAATAACCTAACAGCAAAGAACGCTATTACGCTTATTACAGCTTTCACATTCAAAGTACGGTGCTAAATAAGGACTAAATGTGAACGTTAACTAAATTAGCAACTTTCAAACTTTGTTTTTAACAAAGTCTGAAGTGAACAGGCAATATTAAAGGAACCAGAAAAGGCCGGGGCGTGAAAAACTCAGCTTGAGAAAACGTTTACCATATTAGATGTTTACGTATTGTTAGTTACAGAGACCAGAATGAAAGCATTAGCCCAGAAGAATGTATAGTGGATTTTGTCACTGACATATTTTTTGTTTCAAGCAAAAAAGGCTATCATAATAATAATAATAATATGATGATGATGGAAGAAAGTTGTGATACTCCTATTTATTAATTAAAAAAAATTCAGACTGAATGTTCCCATAGCTGAATATGTTATCCATTGCTGATTGCTGAAATAATTGCAGTCGTGAGACTGGAGCATATCTAATTATGTGCATTCCCCTCTCAACACTTGTGTCAAAAGGTAACGAGAGACGGAAAATAAGCAATACATTAGAAGTGATTAAGCCAGGTTCATGCAGGCAGAGTGAGGGTCTTCGCAGGAAAGCTTGTGCAGCTGAACAAGTGGGAAAGAATCTCCATGTGATCAAGAAAAATCAAACCCATGCAACAGACAGTGACATGTGTTACAAGAATCCATAGCTGGGAGAGTGGAAGAGAGAAATCAGCAAATGCAAACTTTTGGTAAAATTCGTCAAAGTACTTGATCCATGATTGTTTTCAGAGCCTATTTCTTTCCAGATGTCTATTCATCTTAGCAATACTTAGCCTTACCCTTGATTATATACATATAGAAGAACTACTGAATATTTTTATGTTATTACAAACTGATGTGCATAATTTATGCAATGCTGGCTGCAGCCTATACAAAACTGCAAGACTTTAACATGCATAAAACAGTTTTGCTAAATCAATAAGCAGTACAAACATACTTACGGCTATCATAGCATATATTGCCAAGGGCCCGTCCAGTTTGCAGCAACACCTCCTGGTCCTTAGAGTTCAAAAGCTTCACTAGCGGCGGAATCAACCCCGCATCAACACATGGGACACGCATTAATTCTGGAATGAGACATGAATAGCTATCGGATTAATACCGTTATACAATTAAAATACACATACATACATTTTAACTTCTTTAAACTCATTTTCACATCGATACATTAATTAACAACATTCAGCTTCCCACATAATTAAAGTGTGTTTTAAATAAATACATTCATTAATACAGGTGAAAAGCTGGTAATTGTAATGGTTTAAGGTGTAGATTCCCTGCAAGCTGGATCTATTCAATAATGCAGATAAAATCTGGAAGCGTAGCAAGTCCCATTTTTGTTTCATAAATCACTTTTTAATCTAAAGCTGCTATTACTTGAAACATGTTAGCACCACAGCCTTCTCCAGCAAGAAGAGCACAGTCTCCCATACATTTGTTGAAATGAAACTCAGAGATGGAACAATACATATATTATCATCATCTAGGGCCAGCTCCTTTTGACAGAAGGTACCAGGGGTTGGTCCCCCTTAAAGTATAGCTACGTTGGTGAAGACATGTTGGAACTTATAGCAATTTACCTGCAAACGCCCACTTTAGTGAACAAACCCCTTATATTACGATCAATACATTTCCCGGTACTTCTTGTTTGAGCCCGGCCTTAAGCCCTGGCCACATATAAGATCTAAATCTCTGAGGCCTGGATTTTGGCTTTGGACTTTCTCTTAAGTAGCAATACACCAACAGCTGTTAATCAGCCCCTTTTGACATAAACATCAAGTGACGCCACTTAGAAATCCATCAAAACCACAAACCAGTAGCTTCTGGCTAAGAGTCTCTAGTCCTGTCTACTATGAAATGCATTAATGGAACCAGGAGAAAGCAACAGACATTACCGACGCTACACAACTAATGAAAAAATAAAAACCCTCTACCCTAAGAAATGAAAATGAATCCAAACATACAGACAAACGAGGGACACAACTGGAGACACTCCAGCAGTTAATTCGCCCTTGGAACACCTCACCATTCTTTGCAATTTCTGCTATGATGTGAGCGATTTTTGCCGTGCATGAAGATTGTGAATTCAAGAGACTTGCGAGCACTTGAAGAATGCCATTCTGCTGAATCTTTTCACTGCTCTCTATATCTGTGAAGAAAAAAAAAGGATGATTACACAACCCTAAAAAGAGGAAAACATGAAAGACAAAGCATGTGGTAATTACGCATCCAATAGATAGTATAGTGCAAATAAATGTAACTTTTCTCAAAATACAAGATAGTTGTGGGTTAACAAAGACCTTAAGTACGCTCACTAATTCAGTAACTAAATGCTGCATTAATAGCATATTGTGGCCAATTTCACAGAGACGACTTCTCTGCCTTGTGCCGCAAAACACAGAACTGAAGCAAAAGCCTGACCTGAATTACTGAAACCGTTTAAGTCGAGTAGAGCAGTCATGATTAGTGAATTTCGGCAGACCTGGTGGAATTTATTAGATGAGCTGGAGACAGACATACTCTTAAGCTTTTTAATATGCAGATGCATTTGGTGGGGTCAAACAAGGACATTTGTTAACATTTAAACAGATGACTCTCAAACTACCATTTTTAAAAAAGACAAAGAGGATTACATAAACCAGACTATCAACAAGAAAAATAGGAACCAAAAGAGTATTTTTCTTTGACTCTGTATTTCCCAGAATAGACCTACAGAATTTGAGCTTTTAATTTTGAAATACAAAGTGGTTATTTTACTCCCAAATAACCAGAACTATTACACACAAGCAGAAAATTCCATGGTAAAGTCATGCTATAGGTTTCACAACCCAAACCATAGAACAAAAGAATCCCAGATCAGCGGTCTTATAAATGTTTCTGCAAATAGAACCCAACAAATTTAATGCCGAGGACTGAGGGTTAATTGAATTAATTTAATAAGGTTAACTTAAGCTGCAGTTAGAGGTAAAGGGGGGCAAACTAAAGGGAATCTAAATCCTGGGGGCAGTGAAGATTAATCCTGTATTAATCCGGTATAAGGCATACTGGGGTATAGGGCATATAGGGTATATAAGGCATTTGTGGCAAGCCTGGGCTCAAACGTGCATAACTGGGGGGGGCAGGTTGGGAAAGTTTTTTTATTCTGCCATTTGTTTTTAACATCCTGTTGGTCTATGAAATTATTTTAAATAAATGAAAAATGTACATTTATTTTTTTTATCAGATTAATCGACAAAATATAATCGGCCAACTAATCGATTATGAAAATAATAGTTAGCTGCAGCCCTACAAATAATGGATTGCGTGATGCCTGCCACTGGGTCATGGCGGGGCTCTCACAGTACTGAGCACCAGGATTTTATACGACTTCCTAGTATGCAGAAGAGCCGTGAGGGAGGAGGCAATACCTGAGAGCGAGAACATACCTGTACTATAATAACCTCTGTGAAACCAAACCACGTTTGCTATAGTGGATGAAGTGTATATTTCCTGCAATAACATCTAGTAACACAATTACCCGAATTTCTCTGGTAAGTCTTCCAAATGTGTTTTACGTGCCATTATTACTTGGCCATTTGGCTGGAGTTGCCCCCAATGGGCAGAATACAGGTCAGCCGTTCCCATACTGTGCACACAAAGTTTGCTTATTTCCAGCTGTGATTACAATGACATGGGTTTGCTTCCAACACAGAAATGTAAAATGCAGAATTTGGGAAGCATGACTCAAAGTGTCGTCAACATTTCTTATATGGATAACATGTATAATTATTAGTTTATAACGTTGCGTTTGACATAACCACAACATTCCATAGCTATGCACTCAAATAAAAGGTGCTGATCACAAAGACAGACTTTATGATTTTAAAAGGATTTTATTTTTTCTTCCATAATACGTCTAAATTATTTACCACTTTTCGCTGCCAGCATAATTAACATTCCACTTTCACAGTATATAGCAATGGACAAAATGTGCACTTTAGAGACTAGCAATTTCTATAATTAAAAAGGGTGCGTTAATACAGTGACAGGTCACAAGCCAAAGAAAATAACATGTAAACATAATGATTAACGGAAACATTCTTTTTTCCAAAGCTCACATAAAGTTCCAGTCAATGGAGAGGTGTAATTACCAGTTTATTTACTGGGGGGCGGTTAACACAATGCCCAACAACCCACATGCCCTCAGAGTGAAAGAAAGAAATGTTCTGTTTTGTGAAGGATGGTGACTTTGAGAAATAGAAGAAAAATAAATTATGTTGTGTAAGCCATGGTATCCAGCGTGACAAAAGTTAAAAACACTTTCTCGATCGCTACGCTGTACAGATGAAACACTATTAAATGATATGACACTACGGGGACAGCTAGCTTAAATATCAATGCGATGATTTCTCCCTATTATGCTATGATCGTACTGTTATTGTATATCTCCTTCGAGGGATGTTGATGTGGCAACTTTCATAATGGAAACGACAGAGTCATCTAGATGTTATGTTTGCTTTACCACAAACATTCCATAAGCTATATAATATCCCCTGTAAGTAACAATTACTCTAATCCTAAGAAGAGGATGCTAAATGGCTGAATCATGAGGTATACAGTAACTGTGTTTCAGATAGATTCAAACATTATTCATTATATTCCTTTAAAATCCCCTACATAATGTATTGAGGATTATTCAGAATATGCATTATCTTGAAAAAAAAATCATTGTTCCTAGACATTAATATACTTTAGCATAGAAAAACATGCATAAGAACAAGTGGGACCACATGTATGGAGAAAGTAACACTTAACTGATGACTTTCCACACTACAATTCATGCTCCATTCCCAAACCTCTGTTTTCCACCCCGTCAAAAAACATTGTTTCCAAAATCCCTTCCCCTTATTGTTAACGTTCCCACCTAACACAATCCTCTGTCTCTAGCCGCCTTCCTCTGCTTCTAAATTCATAAGATGATGCTATTTTAAAAAATAAAATAGAAAGAATCAGAGATAACATCTACCTTCAACAGTTTTGTGAACCCCTATAAGGTTTCTTATATCCTTCTCTTTGGAGTGTCACTTAACACAGCACATTTATTCACTATCTCTCTTTCCGCCGGATTGTTCCCATTGCTTCAAACATACTCTCACCTCTCCTACTTTGAAAAAACCCACTTCCTACATCTTACAAGCCTATTTAACTACTATGCTGTCTACCGTCTCCTCTGACCTCCGAAAGTAGAACGTTCAACGCAAAACAGTTTACCACTTTCTTTCGTCTCTGCTTCTTCCTTCCAATGAGGTGTGCACACAGCACTCTACTCAGACAAACAATCTACTAACAATCTCCTAGAGGCTAAAACAAAAGATCACTTCTCCTTACTTGTCTTCTTGGACCTCTTGACAACCTTTGACACCACTGACAGGGCCTGAAATTGACCTCAACCTCCTAAAGACCTCCTGCAAGAGCATGGTCCTCTTCTCCTTTTGTACCACATCCCTTAACATGCATTCATGTGGTTGGTAATTTTCAGTTTTCCCTATGGTTACAGTGCTATGGAGTCTGCTGGCAACCTATAAGCAATACACAGTGTAATGGATAAGCATGCAATTGGTATTCTGAACCAGTGGTTGGTAACATTTTTCTACATTGGGATAAACTATTTTCTGCTCATTAGTGCCTTTTTATTATGCATTTCACAGTTTTCAACTGGTCAATTTCATTCTAGATTATTTTCTAGCACCTTGCTTATTAAGTATATAAACAAATGTTTACATTGATTCAGATACAGTGCCTAACATGCCATTAGTAGGTTGGTTACGCAAGAAACTTACTGTTTTGACCAAGGGCTTGAAGCAGACAATCCAAACACCCATCTAGCTTGTCAGATGTGCGATCTGTTCCACTTATCTTCAATTTCTCCAGGGCATCACTTAAATTATCTGCAATTTATTGTGGGAAAAAAGTAACAAATGCTATAATATCAAGTTATTTTTATCATAACCAATATTTACATTTTCCATTTGTACCTTTATATTTGTATTGTATTTTTTTTACTGGTTATTTTGTAAGAGCTATTTTTTTAAAAAAAAAATCAGGTGCATTAGAAACATAGAATGCCAAATGCCAAAGAAGACCATGATTAGGAAAGAATAATCACATATACACACAATTAGCTGATACATGTAGATGAACATTGTTCTCTTTTAATTCTCATTTAAATAAAATTAAACGCATTCCCCAAACTACAGTAATATATTCACAACAATCATTTACTACTAAAAAAAGAGCTGTTTGAACTTGGCTTTACTCCTCCGGTGTGGATAATGCAGTCTACACGAAGAATCGAAGCAACAAACTTCAGGCTGCATACACTGGTTGCTTCCTCAATATCACACAATTCAAAAATAGCTTAAGGGCTTTATGCCTTCCAAATCTGAGCTATACTGACAATTGATACCCAGATACATATTGGTAGCACTGGAGTCTAGGCAAAGACTGAAGTACAGTTTGCCTGCATGTTCGTTATGCTAATCACACTAGAGAGAAAAACATGTTTCCTTAACCGACCACTGCATTTACAGTCCTCAACATTGCCTGTTTCTTTGTGCTTCTTCAAAAGAGCTTGGACAGAACATCTGGAACATCTGTCTGCCTTGAAAATTCTGCCTGGGAGAGACCTTGCTGATGTGTTTTGTTGCTATGCTCAGTCTTGCCATGGTCTATGACTTTTGAGCAACATCTTCAGCAACATCACCTTAGTGAGCTTGGCTGTTCCTCATCCAGTTTTATTCCTCATACACAGCTGTTTCTGTTTAAATTAATTATTGTGTTTCAACCTACATATTAAATTTATGATCATTAGCATCTGCTTGGTATAATTGTTTAATCATACACCTAACTGTATGCCTACAAAATCCCTGACTTTTTGATGCTGCTTAGAAGGAAAATATTGATTTGAGATTTTTCTTCTGTTAACTCACTTATCATTTTGTTAAAATATAAAAATAAATTATTAGCATGTCTATTTATGAAATCATTTTTACACTTGCCAACATTTTTTGTAAAGTACTATATATATATATATTTATACATACAGTATATATATATATATATACATACAGTTTATCCAGTGTCCTCCACTAATATTGGCACCTTTGGTAAATATGAGCAAAAAAGGCTGTGTAAAATGCTCTTTATTAACATTTTGAACTTTTCTTAACCCCCCCCCCCACAAAATACACAAAAATATTCTGCTCTCGTAGATATCAATTAGAAATTATCCAAAAACAAAAGTTGTTAAATATATGTGTGGCACACTATTGGCACCCTTATAGTCATTAATTTGTGGTACCTCCCTTTGACAAGACAACAGCTCTGTGTCTTCTCCTATAAAGCATGATGAGAATACATTGCAAGAGACCATTTCCCCATTCAGAATCAATCCAGATCCTTCAAATTACGAGGGTGACACTGGCAGACCCTCCTCTTCAGTTCACCCCTATAGTTTTCTATGGGGTTTAAGTCAGGGGACTGGGGTGGCCATGGTAGGACCCTGATCTTGTGGTCAGTAAATCATTTTTGTGTTGATGTGTGTTTTGGATCATTGGCCTGCTGAAAGATCCAGCCACGGCCCATTTTAAGCTTTCTGTCAGAGGCAGTCAAGCGCTCAAGAAAAAGCCCCAAAACATTAAAGAGCCACCAGATCTGTGTGCATGAGGTACTTTTCCATATGGCTACCTGGTATGTTTATTGCCTAAAAGCTCTATTTTTTCCCCTGATCCCATTTGAAGTTCCAAACTAAGAGTGAGAGTAGAGTGTTTTTTCTTGAAACCATTCCAAACAACTTATAATGATGTAGGTGAGGTCGGATTGTAGTTCTGGAGACCTTCTGACCCCAAGACACCACAAACTTCTGCAATTCTATCGCTGTGATCCTCGGAGATATTTTGGCCACTCAAACAATCCTCTTCACAGTGCATTGAGAGAATACAGGCACACTTCCTCTTCCAGGTTAATTCATGACCTTTCCAGTTGGCTGAAACGTTTAAATTATAGCCTTGATGCTTTTGCTATTTGCCACTTCCCATTTTGTGAAGCACAACAAGTAACGGTTGAACTATTCCCTGTTCCTTGTCACCGAGGTGTACAAAATATGTAAAATATCAATGGGAATAAACCTAAAACATAAAATATAATTTCTCTCCTATGAGACCATATGTGTGCCAATGATTTTGGCACACATATATTTAGTAATTTACATTTCTTTGCATAATCCTGTGTTGTGTTTGCAATTGGATATTAATGAGAGCAGAGTATTTGTGTATATATATATATATATATATTTTTTTTTTAAAGATCAAAAGGTGAAACAAAGACAATTTTTCCCAGCCTCTTTTGCTTATATTTACCAAGGGTGCCATTATTATTGGAGGGTACTGTATATATATATTTTAAACACAAAACATGATTGATTGTTCTGTTTTTTCTTTCATGACTGAGTGTTTAGATTAACAGTTTTATCCTGCCCTGGGCGAAGCACTTGGGTCTGCCTCATCGACTCAATGGTAAGGGGGAAAAAAGTTGCTTTATTTACATAATATATGACAGTTACATAAACAAAAAAATAAACTAAGATAATGATCAATTATTTCCAACCTTTTAAGGTGTTTCAAATTACATGCTGGGTATATAATTATGCTGTGAATGAAGCACAAACATACAAAGTCCTGTATGGCTTCACATAGATAAAATCATTATGATATCCAAAACCTAATATACCCCAAATCTACATCAGCTCTGCTCGTCTAGCAAGTAAACATCCTTTGCAGCACCATTTCTAGTCTTACTCCTGATCCTAGTCTCAAGTTTCTCCTCTCCCCCATACTCCTGTAACCAACTTTCTTTATATAACGTCTATGTCTGCTCATTTACCAGGTATTTTAGTAAAGGGCCAATCAAGTCCCAAAATAAGACAGATTTTCTCTGAAGTTAGAGACAAGTCATATTTTGGAAATACAACCCCTGCATCACATTCTGATCCACAGTGCTCACGATTTTAAAAACAACCCTACCCTCTGAAAATAAGAAAAATAATTGATCTAATCTTATTAAATCCAGCTGAATCACCCCTGTATCAAATTAAAGCTGGCTAATTAAATAGACATCACAGTGAATTAAACAGGATGTGAAAAGGAAGAAATACATTAATATCACATTTACAGCAAGGACGACTGCACACGAAAAAATAAAAACAAGTTATATCACACACTGATAGATTATGAAAGAAGTTACAGATGCTCCACAATCTAGGTCAACTTTAGCAACTCAGAATATACAATCAAGAAACCAAACATCACCTATTTAGAACAGTTCCTAATTAATTGCCGGCAAAACTACTTTTCTGGACTGGCAAGATAAAGGAATTTAGTCACATGAACTTTATAAATATAGTCAATCCTCATTTTTGGCCAAAGAAAAGGGCATTTTCAAACAAATAAAATAAAAAGACCCAACACGAAGGGGTTAACCCCCCCCCACAAAATTAATAAAAACAAATGTTCGCCCAAGGTCCTCATAGAATGCAATTGTGTCCATGCTCAACCAAAGGGTTTATTTTTGTATTTTCTTTATTCTCTCCATCACACAGGATTTCTAGTTTATTTTAAACGTTCCAAAGTCCCACTAGGAACATGACTGAGGCCAGGCAGTGTTAAATGTGACCGCTTATAAACCCAGTTTAATTTATCTATTCTTGGTCTTAGTCTTTTTAAGGTTCATGGGAGGGCAGGGGACTTCAAGTCCCCCCTCATTTTTAACTCTCATGCTAATGAATCCACAAGGTGCCTGCTTTTTTTTCTACTCACATATAGATATGATTGATAACGTTGTATGGAACAAACTTAACTACATATAGGCTTAACACCAAGTCCCTTAGGACCCCTATTCCTCCACTATCATTGACAACTTGTTAGTCTAATAAGTCTGTTTTGCTTTTACATTTGCCCCCTGGGCACCTGTTAAGATACCCGTTAAACTCCACCAGGCATTTAATTAGTGTAGTTGAAAGTAAGATCCACAGTGACAAGGAACAGAATCTTAGGTAAACAAAGATGCAGTAATAGTTCAATAAATAGTGTAACTGCCACTATGCCACACAGTTAAAGGAACACTCACGTCATTTCTTTTCACATGTCGGTTTCTTAAGACTAACCTGCTTGGAACTGGTGTTTTTGACTTTTAGCCTGTTCTGCGGATCAGGGTGTCATAGTGCAGGATGGATACAGCAGGGTTCAATTTGAACCCTGTCTCTATAAAACAACACACAGGCAGTGACCGTGTCCCTTTGCATGTCCTCGCAGTTCTTGCTGTTAAGGAGTGGGCATCACCTAACATTAAAATTAAATACAACTTCTGAGTGAAGGAACATTTAGCTGACAGAAGGGGATGAGTTGGAACTCTTTTCTTTGTTCGTGTCTGAACGAAAGTCTGGCCATTACTGCCCCTTTTAGAAAGAAAAAGCGTGTAATAAGATGTCAAAAGTGAGCTTTGCATGTGAGTCATTCCCGAGGATGGTTCTCTCATGGCAAACAAGACACTGAGACTAAAGTATGCAAATTTGAAAAGAATATTAAATAATGCATTTTAAAATAGTCTAGTGCAGTGGTGTATAACAAGGGTCTTATGGAATCTTGTTACATTTTGGTAGTAGCTGTCGTGTTTCATTATTCCCACGTAGTTCTCATTAAAGAAAAGACTGAACCCCTGCTGTAGTTCACAGTCCAACTCGCTTTCAGAAGGCTTCCAGAATCTGCCATCTGCATAAGAAAACGCTTCCATTTGAATTCAATTTCAGCACAGAACAATTTTCTTTGTGGGCAGAATCACAATTTATGTGAACTATAGAACCGTTCTGCTCAAGACTTCTCAAGTGTGAATATTTCAACAGAAAAAAAACTCTTCCCCCCCCCATCTTCAACTTTATTTTATATTCTCACTGTCAAATTAATTCAAAATGAAATTGAAAAAAGATCAATTATAATCGCTGCCCTTGCATCAGGAAAAACAGTGAAAGTCTAATTCCGAGGGAGAAGTTTTTCATAATGGTTCCTAGATAAATAAAGACAGTCCATAGAGTTAATGGTATTTCAAAAAGGATGTTGGCATATCTTTGCCTACATGTGAACAAGTTAATAGTATTCTTGTAAGAGCACAAGACTGTCACTTATCTTCATGTGCCAATCAAATAAAGGCATGGGTGAAAAGTTTACATATAATCTTACATTTCCCTTATTATCCTATGGCAACATTAAAGTAATAAAGCTACAGCCATGTGCGCACACAAAGAATCGATGCATACGGTGCCCAGGAAGCCATATGGAAATGTCCCACAAATTGGCACCAGCACTATACTGATGAGTATAACGTCTTATATATACACACATTTGCTAGCACGATGTGTATATACAATGTGCAGCGGGCCCACCTTTTGGATGATGGATCCTTTTCAAGTTATTTGTTTTGAAATACATGGCGTGTCTATGTGGAAATGTACAAACAAGTAACGAGATAAGTGCATCAAAACCTGAGATGAAAACATGAGAATGATGGAAGCAATCATCTGCCTAAAAATCCCAGCTGATCAGAGGAGCAAGTTATAGGTAATGTGGTCTCTCCGATATGAACACATTGTTTTGTCTGCTCCTAGAAGTATGTTGCATTCCCTAATGACGATCCCATTTACATTATCTGAAATTTCCATATATGTTCACAATTACACAGTAACCATTAGTGAGAAATCCCTGTGTTACGATAAGAAAAGATGAGGCTTTTGATCTGGCAAAAGATCTGGAAAGAAATATTAAAGAACTAAAAGAATGTCAGAAAGAAAGCCTGAGGAACCTTTTCAAGTACAAATCTGATACTATAACGGCGTTTTCTGCTCCGTTTTATTAAGCTAGATTGATTTTTCAATCCTTTTCAGGTTTAGAGGGGGAAAAAAACAATTTAAACAGCTGAGCGGTACAGCGACACGGGTTTATTTCTCACAGCAAAGCCAGTGTGCAGTAAATCTAGCAATAGACAAAGATCGAGCAAGAAGCTGGGGAAGCCACAGATATTAACATATACAGGAATCAGAGCTTCTTGGTTACACACGGTAAGGTACACTCAGCAGCTTAAGAGAGACTTACCATAAAGTGGTCTTAATAGCGTATTATCTTTTACTTATATGGTGCAAATTTAAATATGAAAATATTTGCACGTTAAACTCGCATTCCCCGATCCTTATGCTCTTACACCTATACAAATCCTGGTACAAATACAGAAGGCCCTCCGTAACACTGCTCCTCCATATTTCTGCCCTCATAAGCAAATACTCTTCTACTCGATCCTTGCGTTCTTCCCATGGGCTACGGCTCTCCTCCCCCTTATCACCTCTTCCTTTTCCCATTAACAAGAATCTACTTCCACTGAACCTTCAGCATTCACCCTCCCTCCCGACATTCAACAAACATCTCAAAACCCACTTCTTCAGAGAAGCCGCACCATCTTAGCTGCTAGAACTTCCCTGTCATTGATACAACAACCATACTACCTCTCACCCTTTCTCTGTGCCTTATGTTTGTCACCCCATTTCCCTCTAGATTGTCAGTTGCGAGCAGGGCTTTCTCCACCTAATGTATCGATTTGTCTTAGTCTGTCAATTCTTGTCTTGTCAGACCCCCTGAATATATGTATTGTATTAAGCGCTGCGTAAATTGTTGGCGCTATATAAATAAAAGATAATAATAATAATAATGTCTCATTCAAGTGTCAATATAAAAAAAAATACCTCTTGTTTTCTGTTGTTCTGGAAGAGCTGCCATCTTGCTGCTGCATCACATTTTAAATTGCTGCCTCACCCTACAAGATTTGTCATAACAGCTGTACAGCGGCTCACAATGTGACAGTTTCCTTGTAACGCTAACATGGCTTTACAGACTGACAAGAATTACACTTCCAAATGTTTTTTTTATACTATATAGCGTCAATGAAAAATCAAACTGCCTAGGAACTAACCATACAATTTGGCTACTTAAAAACAAGAGTTCATCGTACTGTGAAAAAAAATATTTTTCCTAAGGTAGAAGATGCAACCGACCTCCTCCTCTGTGGTTGGACAATTCTTGCCACTGACTGGCTGCTTGAAGCAGCCAATCAGTGGCAGGAAAACACATTTAATGTACATGAGCAAAAGAGTCTGAATAGAACCCAATCCACAGCATTTGTTGATGATTATGTGGAGAAGGGGTGCAACACACATGTAAAGGGACCTTTCATCTATCATATGCATTAAAGTGGGTATGATAACTGCAGCGCCCCTTTAAATTTATGCTTGAGACAATTAGTCATTTAAACATTAAACGACTGTCATGTTGTATCTAACTTGCAAAGCACCTGCTTCCTATGATCAGGTTATCTGAGGAGGATGCCTACGAGAGGTTTGCAACTTCCCAGAAAACCGGACAAACAGATACAAAGCAGAAACTTTACTCATGAAATCAAATTATATTTAATTATGTATCAGAATAGCAAAAGAAAAACAAAGTTTGTTAAGGTCATAACTAAAATCCCTTCGCTTCATCCACGTGTTACTTTAACACACTAAATTTAATATGTTAATCAAAAAAATAAATAAACTTTGGCCAAAACCTTAAATATATTTTATGAATTTGTATATATTAGGAAAAATACTTGGAAACCCCCAAAATCCATGCACTGGAAATATTAAGATGAAGTTAGTTTATGTGGGTTACACTCAACATTAATCAAATTGCTAAAGGGTTTCACTTTAATGTATTAATTGTTGATAATATAAACTAGAATCTCACACTACAGTTAATGATGCCTATAATAATGGTTCTTATCTGCGGTCAGATTCTATGGAATAATGGATACAATCCCTAGGGACTGACAGGCCATTAAGGTTAAATCATATACAACAATAAAAGGAACTAATAACCTTTAAAGATTTGCTCTTTCCTGGCAATTTCCTTACAGATACATTATAGATAAATACACCAGTAGACCCCATTACCAGAGGAATTATAACAGAAGAAAAACATTTTTTTTCCCAATACACGGTATAAAAATATTTATTGAAAAACATCCCACCCCAAAAAGAAAACGTGAAACATAGTTAACCTGTTCCCTTAAACGTAACAAAAAGAAAAAATAAATTGAATGTGCAGCATGGCAATAAAGAAACTCACAATTGCTTTGAAGGCATTTACTGTTGAAATGAAAAACTATAAAGGTTATTGCAATACAGCGTGTCCACCAAAGATGGAAACATAAAGAAACTGATCCAAAACGTGAAGCAACACATACGGGCCTCAGAAAATCACTGATACTTCATCAGACCACGGATGGAAGTTGGGGTGTAAAATGTAAATAGATGTTCCATCCAACAAACTGTAGCCTGAAATATATAGCATTCAAATATAGCACCACGTTCAAAAATGTAAAGAAACGATATGATCATTGGTGCACGCATTGTCCTACTGCCAAGTCATTCTTCACTCAATTCCACACACATTTCATGGAGAAGGTTGATGTTCCTTCAATGTTTCTTGTGAAAGTCATGCATGAACGTATCATAAACGGGCTGTCCATGAGGCTTGGACACTGGTACATACCGCTATAGTGTTAATATGTAATGAAGTAGCTGACATGGCACATTTCCACAGACTAAATAGAAAATATACACTGCTTGTGCCTGGCGACAGGTAAGTGGCTATATCATGCAGACACATGGATGGATTCCCTCATGGTCTACTACAGCCTTGAAAATGCATTTATTAACGGTTTCAATGCATTTCTTGCCTTGTCTTTAAAAGGATATTGGATAATCCAGATATAAACACAAAAACATAAAATAAACTTTCAATCGGAAGTTAACAAAAAAGGGAGCGAAGCTTGTCTAGAGAGACCTTAAAGTCTTCAGATGTAAAATGACAATCTAGACCACCTTTAACCTGTCATGTCATTCCAATGCCATGATTATTATTTTTGAGCAGGTGTGTGTAGGGGTGTATCGAAAGGGCAAAAGTATCCTTTTAAATGGGGAATAACACAAGGAGAGTAACACATAAGGAGAGCAGCTAGCTGATTGGGACAGTTGCATGTAGGTGAAACACACCTCTCCTGCCACGTGATACGATTACTGCCAGTCAGCTTCAGCGCTGGCTTTGCCAATGTCACAAGGAAAGGTTAACAAGACACCTTTGTGCACATGCCCTGGAAATGGTCTGTAGGTCTCTAGAGCTGCAGCTTCTTGCAAATATAAAAATACTCAAAATGTCTTACACATTCTTTTTTAGTGGGGTTGTCAGGGGCATTAAAGTGCCCCTTTAAAACTAGAACAGGATTATTTTAGACAGGCAAACACTGAGCGTTTTATTCTTCGCAAAGGGGTCAATCCGCTAAAAAGGAGAGTTGTGATTTAAGCCCCTTGACTTTACTATACATTAAAAAGCTTCAACCCCAGTAAGCTTTTCCTCACATTAGTTAAATCAGCGAAATGTCTCCAACTTCACCTCACCCATTGAATTATATGCCTTAAACAGGGCCAGTTCAACATTTCGTAACAGAATGCTCACCCTCCATAATGAATAGTGAAGCAAGGAAGTTGGAAACGACAACTCTCTCACAAACTCTCCTTTTAGTGAATAAACCCCAGACAAGACTAAACATCTATCAGTTTTCTTTGACTACTACTTCATCCATCAATCGGGTAACTGCCGCTTTAAACACAAGCATGGAAGGAAGTATTGTCCCTTCTTACATCGGAAGTGATAGTGCGAGGGTAAGAACCACACAATCGCTTTCTATATACAGGAAGCATTACTAGACATAAACATAACATGTTGCGAGGGAAATGTACACTTACTATGCCCATCAGTTCTCTTCTCTTAGCGTATTGTGGGAATTTCTGCAACTATTTTTGCTATTTTAAGTGTGGGGGGGGAGGGATATTGGTACAGTCCACCTCCTCCATGGCTCGGCCGACTTTGAAAGGTGGGCTCATAATGATATAGAGATATATTTTATTGGCATTAGAGAAGCATCTCGGTGGCATCTTGGATGCACTCAGTAGTCCACATAGCAGATCAAAAGAATCTGTTCGTTTTCTATAACACGGTAAACATTTCTGTGGCAAAAGCACAAATCACATAAGCTAACTGTGCCCATTATGCAGAGGAAAGGTGCCGTGTCTGGTCATTCTTCATGCATAATTCATAAAAAATGAGATGTCTCAGCTCAACGCGTCTCACCTCCAAGCCACCAGTTCTCTTCTCCTGCAGCCGTGGGCTCTTATTTGAAAACACGTACAACTTGCAATTTATTCTAGTGGTTTTTTTTTGCGATAAAACGCAAACGTTATTTTGAACCACTTTACATTGATTTCACCTTAAAATAAAGAAAACTGCATGTCTCATTCTCAGACTATATTTCCTCCCAACTGGTCATGGTACAGGAACCCTTGAGAACATCTTAAGAATTGCTACCAGGGAGCTGTCATATAACATATAACTGTCATTTAGCATTATGCTCTGATCTCCCCTTCTTCTACCACTTTGCAGGGAAAATTATTTCATATGTATATTATTTCAGTCAGTGGCCCCCATGTTAGCAGATCCGGCTATATTAACACCTTGGGTGTGGTACCGGTACCCAAAAGTCCACATGCAATTGATGCCGATCCCTAAATCCAGTTCTGAGAGAGTTCCGTATTCATAAAGACACAGGACATTCATGCATTACAAAGCATGTGCGCAACATACAAGCTCCACTACAGTGTGCATGTAGCATGTCAACTTCCTCAAGACCGTGACATGTATTTGGCATTACGTCGGAAACATGAAGGATTTGATGGCTGTCAGTATCAATGAAGATACCCGCCCGGTGAGGATGCGCACCGTGACTGACACAAGCTCGGTGGCATCCTGCGATGAGGCGGTAATGTGCCCTGAAGGCTCCACACGCAGCGCAGCCCCGTGTGTGCGAGGATGTCGCAGTCGGTCCGTACACTCATACAATGAAATGCACGCACCCGGTACGCTGTCATTCAGCGGGTAGCTCACACAAGGCGCACTCACCCATGCCGCTGCTCGGTTTTTCTCTCCGTGTCTCCGTGTTTTTGATTCCCCACCCGTCCCGGCCTGTCACGTGACTGCAGGCTGCCTCTCCCGTGTATGTGTATATGGGTGTATGTTAGGTACCCGGGGAGGAGGCAGACACGCGCCTAGGAAGCTGGAGAGCACGCAGGAGACACCGCGAGAGCTGGCACGCGCTCGATCCTAGTACACTGCTCTGGGAGGGAGGAAGCGAGCGCGCATGCGTAGCACGCATCCCGACCCACGGCCCGCGCCCCACCCTGCCGGGCGGCAGCTTCTCACCCTGCCTGGCGGCCGCTTCCTCATTCTGCACGTTTGCCACTGCTGTTGGCTTTACCGGCAAACGACAGAGAGGGAGTGCGCTGTACCGAAGCGAGCCGGTGCTCTCCATAAGAGGACATTTTTATAGATCTATATGTGTATAAATCGAAAAGAAAATGAGCAATGCAATATACAATAATAGGTTTTTATTGGAGCAACATTCCATTTCAGGGACCATTTTTCCAATTTACACTACTGGACTAACGGTTATCCCAAGCTAGATAGATAGAAATACATCAACACACACACACACATACATACACACACGCACACATACATATATACACATACATGTACACACATATCCTTCCTTCAGTTTTAAATAGAAATAGTTCATTAATAAAGGCAGATAGTTTTTTAAATGCTTTGCAATTGAAAATGCCGTTGCTATACCTTCCAATTGCCCCTTTTTCAACGCACAACGTTCTGTCTTTCTTTCCCTCCTCAATATGCCTCTTTTTGTAGAATCTCTGAAACTCTAAAACTCCCAATTATATGTATATATAATAAAATATGGCATATTAAATGCCTAATTAACAGCTATCATAGGTAAACTGTTTTTATAATGCCTTGCTCCATGGGTGTTGGGGTTCAACAAGGCATTCAGGATAGCCAAAAAAATGCTGAGGCCCTGGATGATTGCTCTCTGTATTCTACAAAGATATCCTGAGTTGGAAATGGGCGCAGGACAAAAGATGTCAAAATTCTAAGTTGAAAAACTAAATTGCACAAAAAGTGGCCTTTTAGCCCCTAAACAACCTGACAAACATATGCATGGGTGGTAATACTGTATGCCTCCTGCATACAGTGACACCACCCATGCATATCTGCCCATATCCAATTCAGAACATCTTTGAAGATGGCCAATTCAAACCACACAATTTTCAGAGCTAGACACCCCAGGGTATTTCCTATGTTGCTGAACACAAATTGGGTTGTTGTTGGCACATATATTTACCAGGAGCTATAAATGCATACTGGAAGTACTACCACAAACATTGACAACGGCTGGGGGTGGAATGTGTTAATACCACCATCTAAAATATGGTTTTTCCAGTTTTCAAAAAGATATGGTTTGATGTGGGTAAATTGAATTGACCGGCTTCAAATATTTCCTTAATAGGACATGGGGGCAAAATGACTAGATCTGAAAAAATTGTTTTGAAATAGCAAAACGCTACCTGTACGTATTGCCCTATAATTTGCAAATAAACATTGGGCATTTATAAACACAAGACAAATATTATAATCTATTTAACAGTTTTTTTATTAGCTTTGTCACTGTTTCGCTGGACTATTAAGGAAGGTCGTCCCCGCAGAAGTTCTTCTGCCCAAACTACCGCTACTGAGAGGGGAATTCCCGGCAGCAGTAGTCCAGGACTTAGACGATCCCAACAGTGGACAACCTCCCACCAGCTGGAGATAGGTTCTGAGCGGCAGCAGCCGCGGCAAGGCGCAGCACAAGACAGGAGCACAATGCGGGTATGTCAGGACCCTGGTAAGCAGGTCGGGTAGGAGCCCAGTAGCAGGGGATACAAGGGGTTCTGTTTGCACCCCACGATGCATGACGGTAAGTGATGTGGTACGGACAGGCGAAATAACACACAGCACAACAGAATACGAGGAAAGGTACTGTATTGATATAAGATATCACCAGCAAGTAAAGGCAGTAGTCTCTAGGCAGGATGCCCACTGGCAGGGCTGACGGTTACGGAGGCCCACTGGGTGGGCTGACGGGTACGGAGGCCCACTGGGTGGGCTGACAGCAGGAAGCCCACTGGCAGGGCTGACTGGTACGGAGGCCCACTGGGTGGGCTGACGGCAGGAAGCCCACTGGCAGGGCTGACGGGTACGGAGGCCCACTGGGTGGGCTGACGGCAGGAAGCCCACTGGCAGGGCTGACGGGTACGGAGGCCCACTGGGTGGGCTGACGGCAGGAAGCCCACTGGCCGGGCTGACGGGTACGGAGGCCCACTGGCAGGGCTGACTGGTACGGAGGCCCACTGGGTGGGCTGACGGCAGGAAGCCCACTGGCAGGGCTGACGGTTACGGAGGCCCACTGGGTGGGCTGACGGCAGGTAGCTCAGGTACAAGACACGGGTAGCTCAGGTACAGGCAGGTAGCTCAGGCACTGGCAGGTAGGTCACGGTACAGGGCCAAAGCAGAGCGGTCCATGCACTTCAATGCAAAGGCCCTGACTAAAGGGCAGGGCAGGTTAATAAAGGCCAGGTTCTACTCAGGTGATCAGACTCAGCTGACCTGGTAATCTGATCTGAGCACTCCAGAGGGAGGGGGAGGTAGTGGTAGCAGCAGGACATTACTGCGAAAAATAATGCATGGTCCGGGCTAGCATGGTGGAATCCTGACAGGGTAGTCAGCAAAGCCAGGGGTCTGATACACGGAGCAGGATAGTCGGACGAGCCAGGGGTCTGATACACGGAGCAGGTAGTCAGCCAAGCCAGAGGTCAGATGCACGGAGCGGATAGTCAGACGAGCCAGGGGTCAAAACCGGAGATCACAAGCAAAGGTACCGAATCGTAGAGCAAGGGAGAGTCAACAAGCCAGAGGTCAAAACCAGGAAACTTGATTGCATGAGCCAAAGACATAAACTGAAGACCACAACAGGGTGCTTGTGAAAGGTACAGCCAGCTTTTTAAAACTGGCGCCATTCCACAAGCCCCTCCCAGACCAGAACCAAAACCACGCCCCCCAGCCGTCCATCATTCCTCCAGCAACGTGCAGCGTGCCCGGGAGGCGGACCAATGACCGGAGGACGGGTAAGTACACAGGCTCCGGGAACTACTGTTCCCGGGGCCGAATCCTCCCCGTGTCCCAACACCTCGGACGGAGGATTGTCCGCTGTCCGGGGAGATGTTTTCCCGGGACCCGCGGACAACCCTTCGCCCGCTACTAATGCCGCGAGCGGAGGACCGCCCGCCGTCCCGAACGGCCGGCGTACGGGAACCGCGGGCAGACCTCCTCCCGGCGGCGTCCGGAGCCGGGATGGTAACACTCCCGGCGGCGTCCGGAGCCGGGATCGTGACAAGCTTTTGTAGAGGATCAAAAGATTTTTCAAATGAAAATCATATTTTTCACAATATTTTATTGTTTTTTTTAATAGTAAATGAGATATGATCAAAAGAAAGGCCATCTTGTCCTTAAAAAAATTGTGTGGGTACAGTAAAGAAGAAAATTACAGCTAAAAACAAACAGCAGAAATGTCCAAAAAAACATTGTCACAAAGGATACCAACAATAAAAAAACAGTCTTGCCACCTCTTTGCATGGACTCCAATGCAATCTACTGAATGCTAATCACAGCAGTCATGCGTTAGACAGATAATGAGACTTAGCTCCTCCCCTGGCTGCTGCTACTGAAAGCAGGAAGCATTCTTAGGTACACATCTTGCACATGCCCAGTAGCACTCTCATTGAAGTCCATGAGAATATCAGCAGCCAAGCACATGCATCCTTTTGGAACAGTATCCGTTTGTATTGAACCAACAGCTAGATGTTTCCAATTGGATGAAACATTTTTTATATGATAGGATTTTGCTTTTAAATGTGGATTTCCATTAGCTAAATTCCTACATTTCAGAAAGATGTGTTAAATGTATTTTATGATGTAGCACAGGTCCACCTGCTTCTGGACTCCAATCAACAACTTCATCATAATTTCAAGCATACATATAAATGGAGATGATCACTGATCAGTTTTTGGGTTTTGAATTCATTCATCAGTTAAAGTTTCACAAATAATAGAGGGTAGCAAGCAATTGTCTGCACATGTTATGTGTAATTGGATCAAATACTCATACTCTTTTTACAGATCACTAATACTATAACAATGATTTGATATGTTCAGATGCACTTTTAGATGTTTATTTTTATCATATGTTCTGATATTACTGTACAATTCAGTATTCAGTATTTTCAGAACACAAATTTCTTTTGGTGCATTCAACAGAATACATTAAATGAATTTAATACATTCCTATATGAACATATTTGAACAGAATAAGGCATGTGTTTTTCTGTATTTTTAGCCATGTCTCATGATAAGCTGATGTGTAAGACACACGTGTGATAAAAATAAAAGTAATTAAAAAAATCTTTTTTTACACATTATGTTTTACACATTTTTTTCATAAATATCTCCTCACTCATGTTACCATGGGATGTGGACATTTCTGGAATAAAGAACCTGTCATCCAAGACTGATTTGATTTTCTGTGCTTGTCTGCAGATCAAACCACAGCACACATTAAAACCCATTATGTCATACTATAGTATGAGAACTCAACTGCATCTTTTTTGGAACAGCATTTACCAAATCATAAGGTACTCTTATTTTGTACCTCTCATCTTTTATTTATGAAAGTCCACAAAAGGTCAAGAAACACTGCAGTCAATAGACCTTGTACTAGGATCTCCATAAAAACAATGTGGTTTCTGAATATGTCGATTACATGGTAAAAGCATACAGAAGCATTTCAACTTTTGGGTCCCAAACCCACAAGATGATTGCTAACAGATGCATAGAAAGGTTTAGTGGGCCCATCTCACAGCCACGGTACACAGTGCGATGCAAACCACCGTGCCTCCAATGTAAATGAACTGTACAAGGATTAAACGGTACACAAAGAGTACTCAAATGGTCTTACAATCCAGAGATCATCATTGATTAGGTTATGTGTTGAGAACATTGCATGGAGGTTAGCAAACCACATGTATGGAGAAGTGTTCTGCCGAATGTATTTTCTGCATGAAAAGCCTGGAAGCTATAAAAAAAATCTTAAAGAGCCAGCATGCTGCCTGGTAATTTCATGGATGCTAAAATGGATTACACGCTGATAGGAAACTCTGCTCCCTCCTGGCATGCAAGGATCAGGGATGGTGTACACATGCATGCTCTCACACACACACACATATATATATATATATTCAGACACCTATATCTCCCCCCTGCAAACACATATATCCCACCCTGCTTACCGCACAGTGTGCAAGCAGCCTCGTGACATCACATGACCTCCGATACAGTCCTGTCTCCCTATGCTGGTTCAAAATTGTTTAGAAATGACCTGGACCGCACCAATCGAGGTCTGAAGGGCCTTTTCTAAAAAAAGTTTATGCTGTGTATACAAAACATTGATTTTTCTTTTGAAGATAACCTTCAACATATTATACATCTTTTGTAAAAGTTATATACACAAACTGTAAATAAAATGAAACATTGACTCTCAAATATTTTGAACAATCTATTATATGCAACAAGAGATAAATGAAAATGCGCATATTCTGCACTTAATTCTAACATCAGTTATCTATGAGTATATAAACAGGGTAATCTTTGCTTCTATGCACAAGATTGTAGTTGACTGTGGGGTGGTCTTCTGTTGTGATGATGGGTTGAAGGAAGGTGTTCCAGAGCCAAGGTGTACAGCCACCTTGTTTTTCATTGTGGCAAGAGGGGGAATGGAGTTCTCTGGTGCAAGTGTAGCAATTTTAAGTATTGAAGACTGGGATCTCAACATTGCTATTATTTATCATTGTCATCATCACTGTCATCATTGTCATCATCCTCCTCATCTTTTTGTTGGCCATAGCCTTCCATGATCTCTTGAATTTTGTCTCTGTGTTTTAGTTATTTTCTTCTTTTGCTCCATCCATTCTCCCTTCAATAGTTATAAATTGCTCAGGTCTTGGTGTCAGGGCTATCGGCATGTATGGGAGTAGCCTCATCTTTTGCTATACGCAAGAACAAGTTTACCTAGTTATCTTCTCTAGCCAATGTTGTAATTTTACTTACTTTACCGACCTGTCTTGGCTGTATAGGGGCATAACTTGAAACCACCGGGCACTGGTACGAAAAATTGCCCTGGGTCCCCAAACCTCAACAGCTGGTCTGTGCCATCATTGCCCCCACCCAACTGGTCTGTGCCTTCTTTGCCCCTTGCCTCCTTCAACCATACAACAGATGTAAACACACTTACAGAAATTACACACACTCCATCTCACCCCACTTAAAGAATAACACATGCATGCTCACACACACACAGAAGTCCACATGCATGCTCACACACACACATCCACATGCATGCTCACACATACACGTCCACATGCATGCATACATGTACACACACACGTCCACATGCATGCACACACACACACACATGTCCACATCCATTCTCACACACAGATACACACATACACATTCATTATCACACACACACACATACACATCCATCCTCATACACACAAGTACACATTTATGATCACACACACAAAGATCGGAAATTTAAGTATAGCAAAAATAAGAAAATTGGCCCAGCCTCCCACATGGGAAAATGTGTCCTGTCCCTTGGAACTCAAAGGCTTAAAGTTTTGGTATAACACACAATGTACAATGCACTTTTGCTTAACAAGTGAACTTTAAAAACTAAATGGAAAAGGTGATTGTTATAAAAATGTAATACAAATAACATTCAGATTTCAGTGTAATAATGTTGTCTTGGATAGTATGATTGGGAACATGCTATATCAAAACATATTTACAGTATGTGCCTGTATGCAGACAATAGATTGAACCCCATACATTACATTTGCATGATGGTTTTTACCTCTAATTAAATCTCGGTCCTCAATTGCAAGCGGAAGACATGATGCTTGTATATTATATTTTTTTAATAGTAGATTTATTGCTGTTCACTAATCTTTTTCTCCTTGTATGGTTCAGATTATTTTCTGTTTTCCTTGCATAACCTTCCCTCTATGTTTCTAAGTATCTAGCCTTCTAGTTATCTGTCTGCCCCTGAACCTTCACAGTAACACATTTAATGTCAGTTAGATAATGTGTATTTGTTTCATAAATATAGTCTTAAGAAGAAGCAGACATTTGCAGTAATGTCAGTAAAATATTATCTCTGCAATGCTGTAATAAAACTGCAAAAACACAAATCTGTAGTGCTGTTAGACAATTCATTTGTAGGCTGTAAGCAATTTTTGCTGGTCTTATTAAATGACACAAGCAAAATGTTATTGTATGGTATTTAACATTAGACTTGCATTGGGTTATCCATACCAACACGAATGGGTTTTATTACTATATTTAGAAAATTATGTCTAAAACACCAAATTTGTGCCAATTTACTTTTCTTGTATGATTTAAACAGCCAGGGTTTTGATTTCTTCTGGATGTTTCTTAAGCCTGTAAATCTACATGGACCTGGTATTTCAGTTGCTTCTGGCTTTCTGGTTGCAACCAGAGAGTCTAATTAGAATATGAAAAGTTAAATTGCCATGACAGAGTTATATTAATACACTTTATTGTACTGTGACCAGTTATGTTGCCAGTCCTTAAAGTAAAGAAGAACATGCGTGACCTCTGTAGCAAAGCAATATGTCATTGAGGCCATACTGTTTCTCAGCAGACACAGAAACCTAGAATTTGACAGCCATTCAGCCCATCTAATCTGCCACTTTTTGCTGAGGCAGAGGGTAGAAACTCAGACCTTAATCAGCCTTTGGTCATGGCGTTATGCTTATCCTGACTTTCCAGTTTTAGACTATGACTTTTTCTTCTAACTTTTGTTTTCTCCTTTGAAATTAACTTTACTCCGTGTATTTAAATATTTCAATCACATCTCCCCTCTCCCTTCTTTCCTCCAAGCTATACATATTGAGATCCCTTAGTCTTCCCTGATAATTTGTATCAAAATTGTTTACCATTTTTGTAGCCATCCTCTGAATTTCAATATGTCAATATCCTTCTGTAGATGGGGTCTCCAGAATTGTACACGATACACTAGGTGATGTCTGACCAGAGATCCATAAAGTGGCAGAACAAATCCCCTCTTTCTGCTAATTCCTCTAGCTATACAAAGCCGTGCTTGCTTTCTTCAACACATTACATTGTAATGTAAGCCCTGTAAGCCCTCAGAAATAATTACTCCCAAGTCCCTGTCAGGCCAGGTATAGGTGTCAGGATAAGGATCCCCAATGCAGAGCTAGTATCACCTGATGAGCCAGACATGGCACAGGAACACCAGAAATGTTGTGCAGGAAAACAAGGAAGAATCATATCCAAGGTTGGCCAGGGTTGGGTATACCAGAGCCGGACTCCAGATGTCAGTACACAGTAATAAGGTAAGAACAAAGTTCAAGGTAAACCAGAAGTCTGGTACACAGTTCAGGATCCAATGGTAACAGTACAACAGGCAAGATAGCTTGGGCATGTGTTCCCCTTTAAAAATATAAGGCAGGTGTTGCCCTTTAAATCTTTTCTTATTAGTGCGAGCATGGAATTACACACCAGAGGTGGTAACCTGCTGCACAGCAGGGACAGGGAGACCATGACCCTGGGATACTCGCCAATAGAACACCTGTGACTGGGACCAGAGCAGTTGGGACCCAGTGCTGTTGTGACAGTCCCTTTCTTCTGTTGTCACTGATGGAACCGTGGCCCCAATGCTATATGCCTTGGAATTCTAAAGTCTTAAGTGCATATATTTTACATTTATCAACATTTACGTAATTTACCATGTTCCAGACTTTGTATCTTCAAAAAGACACAACTTACCATTAAGAGCTTTTGTAATATTGCTAATAAAAATCAATACTGATCCCTGAGGTACCCCAATAGTTACAAGACCTTCCTCTGAATATACACTATTGTTTAAAGGTTTGGGGTTTCTGATCCATTTCTTTATTATAATTTGCTCTTCTTTCAGAAATAAGCATATTTCTAAGTGACCCCAAACTTTTGTATGGATCATTAACCAAAACTCTCTGTCTCCTATCACTCAGCCATTGCCTTATCCATTCAAACACTGCAATTTATTTATAAGTGACAGTGTCAAATGCCATGCTAAATCTAGATATTCTATATCATCTGCTCCACCTTTTTCTATTGTGTTAGTTATCCAGTTCAGATATAAAGTTTGACAGGATCTCCCTGTAATAAACACGGGCTGTGTCTCATCTGGCAAACCATTCACATCCAGATATTTAAAAATAATATCCTTCAGCATGATTTAACCTCCGACAACCACTGACGTAATTTCCCAACTACTGACGTCTAAAGAACTTTACCGTAAGAAAGCCAAGTAAGCAGGGCAGCCATAAGACGTGTTTCTTCTCTACTTTTCACCATCACAGCTTGACAGAACATTTTGATCAGTTTGATTCAGACATCGATTCACTAGAGTGAGCCAGAGCGATTAACCCAAAATTTACATGGCCAACGCTTAAGTAACATAGAGTGTATGATTATAGAGTATCCAACGTAAAAATGTTTTTTTGGATTTTGAACCCAAATGCTAGTATCACATCCACATAAGATGTCTAATGGCTGGTAATCTGGTGATGTTTGGACCTTCGCCATCTTAAATCATCATAATGTGGTGTGTTATGGTTTTTAAGATGCTGTAATAAAACTGTAAAATGTGTATTTTAGCATGAGGACTTTGTCTAAGGTTTGGTTTTCTACTAATTCGTCAGTTTGTAATTGACAGGGACAGCTGGACAGTGAAAGTGCTGGGCGGGATCTTTGATATTTGTCTCTATTTAATTCACATTCTACAACTATGTTCTAATAAATGTATTTATGTATGTAGGATATATTGATCATGGTGTTGTAAATTGTAATAGGAATAATGTATCGGATACCGCGTTAACTATGTAACCCTGAATAATTAACACATTTCAGATCACACCGGGGTGATATAATAATCTTCAGTTATGAATGAGCTGTTGCCAGATAATTATCCTGATTCCCTTTTTTGTGCATTGACTTCCAGAAATTGTATGAGAGTATATTTCGTTTCAGTTTTACAATTACTCGTATCATAATTTGATTGTAGTATTTTTGTTAATAGTCCGGGAATTGTATTTGTAGCGTAATAAATTCTACTGCCTACCATAAACCTATTGCAGAATTTTAAGAAGTGATTATCTTACATTTTGTAAATGCTTGATAGATCATTTGGCCTGACAGTTTTATTGTTTTGTTGTAACTGTGGTTTTTAAACTGTGGGGTGGAAAACATTTTTTGGATGGTACTGAAAAGATGAGAGGTGACACATGGAAATGGTATTTGTAAACTGTGCATTTTATGTATAAAATACACCAAAAGGTAAAGTCAGTTTGTAGCGTGAACAAAAATATATACATTTCAGTATACTCAATTCCACTGGACCAGGCTCAGATTGATCATCTGGTACACAGAACAAGTGCCCAGAGTCCTTCTTTGTGTGGCTGCATATACATCATTAAGCGGCCACTGGCCATGTAGTGCTAGGGACACTTTTCATTCCCATGTCTGGCCCAGCTTTGGGGTTATATATGGTGATGCCAGTGATGCAAAAATAGGAAGAAAATGCAAAAAACAATGTGCCTGTATTAATGGTTCAATGACACCATTTTCCAGAAAGCAGCATTCACACCAAACAGTGGATCTGTAAACAAAAAGATAAACAATCAAACCATAAAAAGTCATGATACAAAAACTTTTGAGGTTCAAAAGAAGAATCGATGACCAACCAGTTTGTTATTTTTATCGATGAACCATTTTGTTACATTAGTTCCAGAAAAAGTCCTTGGATGCACAAGCACTAAAAGCTTAGATAACAAAGATAAGGCTCAAACTCCTGGTTTGCAAGGTCAGTACTTCTACTGTGAATATATGAATAACATGAGTGCATGTTATAAGCAATAAAGTCAAAATCATGCCAACTCATACAGCCAGTCTACTAGCTTATGGATTGCTTTAGAAAATATTAATGGTTTTCCTCTAAAGTGCATTGGGAAATATACTTGACTTTGGTGAATACGTAAGACTACTAATTATTGGAAAATGTACATATTTATACAAATCAAATCTTTTACAATCCTTGCAATTGTAGGTTAGACAGAATATGAATGACCACACAGTTTAATGTGCATGCCCCTCACCCCCCCATATTTATACCCACTATAACACTCATACACTTACACATACTTACTAACAATTATTCATTGACCCACACTTACACACTCAAGCTAACACACACTCCCTCTCACATACACTTACACATACGCATTTATTCTAACACACACTTACGTATCCACATTCATGCTCAAACACACACAAACACATGCCCTTTAATATATTGTGTAATATCACCTATCATGGTTCCATGTGCAATCTACATGTATATATATTACTACATACAGTACTGTGCAAAAGTGTAAGGTACTTGTGGAAAAAATGCTATAAAGTAAGAATGCTTTCAAAAATAGACATGTTAATTTATTTTTATCATTTAGCAAAATGAATGAACAGAAGGAAAAATCTAAATCAAATCAATATTTGGTGTGGCCACCCTTTGTATCCAAAACAGCATCCATTCTTATAGATATACCTGCACAAAATCAGGGATTTTGTAGACCGTAGACACCGTGGTCAGCCAAGGAAACTTAGCACAGCAGATGAAAGACACATAATGCTTACTTCCCTTCTCAAACATATAGTGTCCAGCAGTGCAATCAGCTCAGCATTGGCAGAAAACAGCGGGACCCTGGTACACCCATCTACTGTCTGGAGACGTCTGGTCAGAAGTGGTCTTCATGGAAGAGACACAACTATTGATCAGTGCAAAGAATACAAGCAAAGAAGGCTATGAAAAAAATTGTCTTTATTGTTTAACCTTTTGATCTTTTCTTTAAACAATACACAAAAATACTCCACTTTAATGGATATCAAGCTGCTCTTCATTGGTTGATGCCAGATGAGCCCCCTGCCAGCGACCAATTTTCGTGTATGTTTGTCTGCCGCCATATTTGTTTGTTCTTTGATCGGTTTGAACAACAAAAATGCAACATTCATGTTCATTTTCATGTTCTTCCAAATACGAATGAACAAGTCTACTAAATGATAGGGTTCTGTGTAAGGGTTTCAGTTGTCCCTCTAAAGGGTTCTTTACAATGCACATTGTTAGGGTGTTTGAAGACATGAGGCATAACTAGGGAAAGTCCATTGACGGGTGGGCTTTTGGGGTTGGAGGATCAATGTTATTTTATGTACAAAAAAAATAAAAAAAATCTCAACCAAAACACCAAATTATAATAGAGAGGTGTTAAGATGAGGAAAGGAAAAATAAAGATCACAGGGGCTCTGTGGACGTCAAGTTACTTCTACTTGGAGGTTGTTCCACATATCCACCGCCGCCTCGGTAAAGTAAACCTTCCTTACATTAAGTAACACTTTATTAGATTAATAGCATAATTCATATGCAAATACAATTAACAATTTCGGTGCCTTTAAACAAAAATGTGCATGGATTTACCTCTACAGTCAAGCAAGGATTATATCATGACACTTTCTATGCTGAAGCCATCCCTTCCAGCGCTCCTCTAAAGATAAGGACCATTAAAGTCGGCTACGTCTATTCCATATTTGGCTATTGATGGCAAAAGAATTCCATTGCGTGGAAAAGACTATTATTACTATTATTTATTGATAAATTCTTATTACGGTAATTACAAACAAGACACCTTATACTCCTGAGACATCTAGTGGTTTATATCTGCTAGGTGTCTCTGGAGTAGTTTCTCTCATAAGAACTATTTTAGTCCCAGTTAAACTTAACTTGATCCCTTTGACCCCCCATTTTGATCTTCGTTTAGCTCACATGACCCCTCGCATTTAAAGAAACGTCTCATTGTACAGCATATCTATATTACTCTCTATATTCTCTATTGATATTAATATACGGTATAACAAACAATAATTAGGGACGTTTGTCTCAACACAAACTCATTAAATTAGGAAAACTTGTAAAAAAGTCACCAAACACTTTGTACCCCTGTCATTATTATTCTAGAAACTAAAATCAATACACCAACCCAAAATTAAACATCTAATAAAATGTAGGTGTAAAGGAGTGTTTTTTCCCTCAGAATTGGGTGTGTGGGGAGGGTCTTCCCACTGTATTTTTATTGATTTTGTATAACTTTTATATTTGAGCACTAATAAATAAGTGGTCGTCCAAATAATAAAAAAAGGAGTGGGCACACAAAACACAGAAAAGTGTATAAAAAGTCCATAGTCAATAAGAAATGCAATAGGATCTGAAGGGGTTAATGTGAATTTTGGACCTCCCGTGATTACCCTGCAGTACCCACGCTGTTAATAAAAGGTTGTGGCGGAGTCAGGGACAGTCCGGGTCACTAGTGTCTCCCGTGGAGACACAGGGAGTATACGGTACGTTTCCACGTCTCCATGGCAACGCGTCCCTGTTCCGTATTCCCGAACTGCCCATGCCCGATCTAGAACTCGTTTCTTTACCGTGTCCCGATCCAGCTAGCCCCTGCAGACTTATCTCGGGTCATCGCGGGCATATATGCAAAAGTGAAATATAGCTTCAAAGTTACAGGTATGTCCGTACACGTTTTGTTTTCTTTTTGACGGAAAACTTTTTTTAAGCAAATACGGTAATATTCTTGATAATAAAGATAACATTAATTAGTGACAGCAAAGCAAATAAGGTGTGATGCTTTACATTCATGATAACCCTCTATTTCTTACTATTTATTCTATGATTTTTTTTTATGTAGTGACATTTCTTCTATTAAAAGGAAAATACTAAGTAATGTGAAGGTTTGTGTTGTTAGCTGCTTCTTCATTTGTTTTATGGCAATCTATTGGACCACTGGTGACCCAGTTTCAAAATACCTTGTTTTTACTCCTTTTGGAGCTATAATAAAGCACTTCTAGAATTCTAAGGTTTTTAATTATGATTGTGTATATCATGGAGATCAGTTTTCTGAATTTGGTTTCTTGTGTTGTGTAGTTTTAAAGCCTAATTTGCAGGATATAACTGAATATTAACACTGATGACACTTTTGCTGAATCCTACATTTTACATAACACTAAATAAACCCAAGTAATGTCGTTTAAACCATCTCAACTCTCATGGGTTCTGGGAATCTGCATTTATGTACCCTTAATATTCCCTTATTGGTCCCTTATTGTTAAATGAAAACTGTCACATCACAGCCTTTAATTAAATTGATTTATTGAGATTACTGTGCATTTTGGATCGCAGTCAACATAATTGATTGAGTGATATTTGTCACTATTTTACCTTACTGAGGCTTATATCTGGGACCGAGATGGTTGAACTAATATATCAATCAATTTCCTGTCCTAGTATGGACAGTGTCTTGCCAGTGCCAGACATACTAACAAACACACTTACACTCTAACTGTAACATACACATATACACTCACTCTAAAACACACTTATACTCTCACTCTAACACACATATACACTAACTTTAAAACACACTTACATTATCACTCTAGCATACACATATGTACTCACTCTAAAACACATTTACACTCTCACTCTAAAACACACTCTCACTTTAACATATACACTCACTCTAAAACACACTTACACTCTTACATACACACTCACCTTAAACACACACTCTCACTCTAAAACACACACTCTCACTTTAACATACACACTCACTCTAAAACACACTTTTGCTCTAACATACACTCTCACCCTAAAACACACCCTCCCAGACTAACATACACACATACACTCACTCTAAAACACACTTACACTCTCACTCTAACATAGACATATGCACTCACTCTAACACACAGTTACACTCTCACTCTAACATAGACATATGCACTCACTCTAACACACAGTTACACTCTCACTCTAACAAACACATTCCCTCTAAAACACACACTCTCACTTTAACATACATACTCACTCTAAAACACACATTTGTTCTAAAATTCACACTCACCCTAAAACACACACTCCCAGACTAACATACACATATACACTCACTCTAAAACACACTTGTACTCTAACTCTTACATACACATACACACTCACTCTAAAACACACACTCACTCTAAAACAGACTTACACTCTCACTCTAGCATGCACACTCATTATAAAACACACTTACACTCTCACTCTAACATGCACACTCATTATAAAACACACTTACACTCTCACTCTAACATACACATACTCATTCACTAAAACATACTCACTCCATCACACCTCACCCTATCAATCAGCACACAACGCACCTCATGCTTCATCTCACACACACACCCTTTGCATTGCCTGTACTGGAGCTCTTCCTTATAGCTGGTGTGCAAGGAGCCACAATATTGTTGTATATATTACCCACAAATCCGCAACAGGAAGTTAAGACAGTTTCTTCTGTAGTATGCACATAAGGTGGTACTGTTTTTTTATATACTGTATGTTATTGTGCCAGTACGAAACATTATTTAATATACTACTTGAAAGCAGTATTTAATCTACTGAACTGCAAAACACACTCTTGGGGAAAAGTAGTAGACAGGTAATATACAGTAGCAAATATAAATAACTCTTAAACACCTTCTAATTATTTCATTTTTCCCAGCCTTAAGGTCAAGTTAAGAAAATGTATGATCGCGCTCCTCGCTCGCTTGCTGTCTGCATAGGCAGCACGCAGGAAAATGTGGGCCCGGGATCTTATGACCTTCGACATGAGAAGACTTCGACAACAGGTTAGTAGATGACAACTACTTGAAACGTGGTACCAGTTCAGCAAAATAGTGTCTATGAATATTATTAGAAGTGTCTTACTAGAAATTTGGTCTTTAACGTAAATAATGGAATTGTCGTTTTACAAAAATGACTTACAAATAACCCCACACATTTAGTTGTATTCAGTACTTTAATTGGGCATTAAATATCTGTTAGTACTCTGTGAATGGCAGTAAATTGCACACTAACAGTAGATAGCTGCTCAAGAAAGCTAATTCAGGGTAGGGTTGGGTTCATTTTACCCTCATACATCATTTGGTAAAGTTTGTTGTTTCTTATTTGGAAAAAGTAGACATTTCTGCAGAAGAGGACATTTTTTTAGGAAGAACAGTAAATATATAGAATTCACTTCTTATGAAAATCCAGGGCTAGTCGTGTTGCAGTTATATGACCTATGACTTGTGGACCTACAACAGCATATAAATATGATCCTGATTTCCATGGCTATGCAGTTAAAATCAAGGTGTTGATTTCTGAGTATTGCTGTTTTGTTTGCATCATTTCAGTTTATCTGTCTTTATTTCTAATTTATTTTTAACATCTGAATTGATCTTACAGGTGGATATGCTCCATTTCTATCAATTGCAAAACGAGATTTCACATTTGATATCCAGCAGACGTTGGTTGCTCCTGGCCCTGGTCACTATGATTTATCCAGCATAAAGGTAAACTTGAATTTTTTTGGTAGAGACGTGATTTAAGTGATTAATGTTGAATCTTGTGCAAGAAGTGACATAACTACTTAATATAAATTAGACATGAAATTAGTGTAATAGATTCAGAATGCCTTTTCTGAGCAAAAAATAAAAGAACAAAATAAAAAGACATCACTCCATTGAGTCCACGCAGCAAAATAAAATGATCTTTTTATTAATATGGCCATGTCTAAAAACAGCTCTGAACTTTCTGAACACTTTGGCAATAAAAAAAAAGATGTTACAGAGAGATAGGCTCAAATCCTTCTTCTTTTCAGGTTTTTAGACTTTTTCTTAGAGTAGATGACTTTTCTCCCAGCATGTCTGTTCCGTCTGGGATGTACTCATCCCATTTATGAAGTAGTATGCGTTATCAGTATCAGTAACATAGCTAATGTTAAAAACAAATACACATTCATTTTAATTTAAAAAAAAATGTCAAAGTTTACTTTCTGTTGATAGACATTAAAAATGATACTAACCTACAACAGTATGAATTTATAAGTTATGTGAAGTATTAAGTATTTAAAAAAAAATTTTGCATAGGTCCAAACTCTTCGTAACTAAGGTTGCCACCTGTCTAGGTTTAACTGGAACAGTCCAGGAAAAAAGAGGTACTAAGGTGCTAAGGTTGCCACCTGTCTAGGTTTCACTGGGACAGTCCAGGAATAAAGAGGTACACCTAGGAACTAGATTTACCTCCTTGTATCTCGTGGTGGTGACCATTTGAGTCCAAATTTTGCAAGCAGGGCACTGGGCAGCCCTTGTATAAATGAAATGTGCACGGGACACACGTGGAGGGAGAGGTAATATTCCACTTGGAGAGTTCTGATGTTGACCCAGGCTGAACCCAAATGTTATATCTGTAACCTGTAACCTACTGTTACGGCCACACCTATGACCACGGCCCAGTCATGTCCCAGATGCAACCTCTCACAGAACATTCAAGAAACAGCTTGGCAAAAGGTGGCAACCTTATGGTTGAGTGGTACTCATGCTATATGCACATATTGGTTATTTCAGCGTACCTGCATTGTGTGCTACAATGGAGTTGGGACATGCCTACTTTGTTATTGTTGTCTGTATATAGGAAATGAGCTTAAAAATTAATTTATACTCACATTTATTTGGGGAAAATATTGGGAGGTAGAAACAGTCTGAAAATGAGCAAAAAGGATGCTTCCAGTTATTTAAAAGATCTTGGTACTATTATTGTATAGCAAAATTTTATTTTAACAATTACAAGCTTGGTTGCAGCTTGCCATAAAGTATGGTTTCAGCTGGATACTTTTGAGAAGCTCGTACAGTTTCTGTATGATAAACTTTGTTATTCCTATGTTAATATTTTTCAGTATATTTCAGACTCCATTAGATCAGTCGTGTGTAATATTATTCTTTTTATTTATTAGGATAAGGTGAAAGGAGGACAAACTTTGCAGAACAAAGAACTACGTTTTAAAGAGTATGTCTCATCTATGCCAGGTCCTGGTGAATATGACCTACTCGTTGGCGTGGATAGAGAAGGACCGAGGAAGAAAGAGGTCACTTCTGCTAAACCACAAAAGGTAAGATGTCATTTTTTTGAGATAGGTGTTTAGGTATGCCTAATTATTATGCATAGTTATCACTGTACTGGCCTTCCTTGCATTATTAGTTAATAGTAAAACAAGAAAAATCAGCAGGTTAAGGGGTGAACTATTGCACTGTCTTATAACAAAAAATGTAAACCGAAACATTATCGATCTGTGCTAGACACTCCTCTGTTAGTTCTGCTCTCAGTTTTTATGAGTATATTCACTCCTATGTATCTATTCACTCTTATCCAATTTAATTCTACTATAAAGCCTAATATGAGGACCTTCGCGGTAGTTCCCTTCTTGAAGGCTCTGTTTTTAAGGATTAGTGTCACTAGGCTTTTTGACTCGCAGGGACGTATGATTTATAACCTCTAAACAACATAAAGAGACAAGGTGGTTTCTCTAGAGGCAGCATGTTTAGTGTCCTTGAAAAGTTCCTATCACATGGAGACATTGATGCACTCTACTGACATTTGTTTTGTTTTTAGAGAGTGCTGAGCCAAGTGAAAAGGCATCCCAAATCAGGAGCTCCCTCCATTCCTACACCTGGACAAGCCTTTGGTTATGAAGAAAATGAGGATGGTTCTCTTGTTAGACAACCACCACCTGCAATGGATGATACTTTGGGTCCAGCTTATTATCTTCTTAGTAATGTGAGTGTAAATCTTCTTCATTCTTACAATGCTGAGTACAGATGTATCCAAGGCCAAATTTAGGAACATTGGGCACTGGGGCAATTATACAGGAATTCACTGGTGTAACGGAGGCCCCATGTCCAGTGGGGCCCGGAAAGCCAGTGCAGCCCCACCAAACCCCTACCCATCCCAGGCTGTGCATACTACATGTTACGAGACCCTGTATAGTCGCTCCAGCATCATCACCGTCCTTTTTTTGTGGTAGTGGAGATCATGGGCTGGACGAGGAGATCATATGATCTTCACTGACTTGATTACTAAAGTGTAAAATTGATGTGCTGTTCCCTATCCTGGCATTTGCTTCTCTTAATCACAAAGGGTGCAGCAGGTAGATTGCCTTGCCATGGCCCCCTGCCCTCAATAAAGTCCCGCTTTGGACACCTGAAATAGTGGGGATTCATAAGTCATCCATGCCACCAGCATGCTAGCCTGCAGAACAATTTAGATAAGGGGAGTGCTGCTCTGGTGAATATTTTAAAAAAGAAATAATCTGTACGGTATGGGGCTGGGGAAGACTTTTTTTAAATTTAAATGAGCAGTCTTTTTTTGGCATCCTGAGCTGCAGTGCTTAAAGAATGTTTCAAACCCTGCACCAAACTGTTAAGAAGAGCACCTAATCTACACCCTTTATCTTCCAAAGTCTGCCTCCTCAAAAGGATGTACAAGCACTTTCCTTTCTGGATCTTTATGGCCTCCGCATTTCGAAGGAGTGGTGGAGGCCAAATGACCAGCCCACCTTGCCCAACAGATATGCCATGTCTTTGGAGACCTAGCTCTATTGACACCCACACCAAGCTTGCATTTGGAGAAATACCTGTGTGTAAAATAATTATTTTCAAATTCCATGACAAAACTTTCTCCTTGTACTGGAGAGATTTAAGAATATAAGACTCAATTTTTTTTCCTGAATTGTGTAGCCTTCTGGGCTGAGAGACCCTTAATGTACTTTACAGTCATAATGTAATAAGGAAATATTTCCTAATTCCTTCGGTCTATGTATATGGAAAAACTATATTTGAAGATGTGAAATTAAATGTCTCGTAGTGGTTCCTGCTGAGACTTGCAGCGTGCATAATTTACACTAACTAGATAGTTTAACCTACAAATTCTTATCTCATTCTAATCCTACATTAGTTCTTCATTGGCCTGTCCTAGTAAATGAGTTAAAGGGCAGAGTGCCATGGACTCAGTAGGTTGTAAGACGATCAAAAAAAAGAGTCCTCCATCAAATAGTTAGCAAAAAAAAAAAAAAATATCTTAAAAATAAGAGTTACATTAAAAAATGAAAATGTTTCCAATATAGGTAATTCATTTAAATGTAACAAGAGTATGTACAAAGGGACAGTTGAATGTGCTGCTTATTTATGAATCAGTTGCTATAACTATTCACTGTATACTTACTGCAAATAGTCAACATGGTTTATTAGTGGTTGGATTTCTTAATTATGTAGCTAGCTAGTAGATAGCTGTATAACCTTTTGCAATGTCAGTCTAAGCCAGTGGTGATTCACATATTAGACAGTGGGGGGCAGTAAAGATCTACTAATGAAACTGTATTACACTGTAAACATACTGAATATAATTGTATTGTGAACTAAATATTGTTTCATTGTTTAGCAAACATATAATATATATATATATATATATATACCACCTGTTTTTGTTTGCTTAAGTATTTTCTTCTGTGCAGGGTGCATTGTTTTTTGGGATTAAGAGGTATGCATGCCTTTAAAGGTGTGATCAGAAAACAAAATCATAGAGAATATAACAAACAACTCCAGATATACATTGCATACAACATAAGCCACATCATCATCGTGCATCTGATATCTCTCTAGGTGCAAGTGAGCAAGGAACTTTACATCTGGACCCACCTTTACGCTTGGGGTGGACAGCAAGAGATCCCCAAATGGGGGCATGAGGGACAAAACGTATCTCTGGAGAAAGTTTGCCTCACATTTTGGTTCTGGATTGCCCTTTTGGGGCAATCCAGGGCTGCCATCTTTCGGTGAGCAGTTTCCTGGATACTCTTTGAGAGATTGCACCTAGGAGAGCAACTGTGGTGTAGCCATGGGTTGGGGTTTTACTGTTTACAGCTAAATGTTTGGTTTAGTTGAGAGAAAGAGGATAGACAAGAAAGAAAAACAAGAAAGGATAAGGGAGACCAGCGAGAAAGGAGAAAAAAAGAGATTGGAAAGTTGGGAAATACAGTAGATGATAGAAAATGGAGAGATAAGGAATGGTGAGTGAATAAAAACAATAAGAGGAAGAATTGAGATAGAAAAAAGTGAGAAAGAAAGACAAGAGAGAGAAAAGAAAATAGAGAATGGAGAAAATACCAACTAGATCTAGTGCGGAAGGTCCTGGAGGGCAGCAGTTGCCCTTAAAGAACACCAAAGGGCAGAACACTGGACGATTATGACCCCCTGTGTGCTGCTGCTCAGTGGGTTAGTTGCAAAGGAGATCTCTCATCTCCCCACAAAGCCCACTTACACTACGGAAGACTGTGCCGTGTCATATTCCTATGCTCCACAGTAAAGATGGTGGCTGGTAAGGGATTACTAAATATGCCTCTGCATGTACACCTTTATTCTGTAGCAGAACTTTTCTCCCACACATCAGTGCGTACATACACGGCTCATCAGCTGCCTCCCCCACATCCATTCCAAATTTGTTCCAGGGTCTTGCTAAGTGTGGAATCCAGCTGTTTCTGTGTATCCAAAGGTTACTTGAAGACTAAAGAGGTAAAACTAGCATATGGGTTTAACACCTTTTTGGGTGTTTGATTTTGTGTTTTCCTATATATTGGGTTATTTATTGAAAACTTAAATCTGGGGACCTTTTTATAAAATTAGTTATGGATCTTAGGTGGGCTTTCTACACATGGGCACATTCATACCCACAGTCCTCTTGGTAGTATCAAATAATGCTATCCACACGGTGCCTAGGAAACTCCATAAAAGCCAGATTGAAATGAATAACTTACATACATATATTTTCCAGTAATTTTAATATACAACGTTTATTAAAATGTAATTGTTTTTCCAGACATTTGTTAGTATCTTTGGTTTTTTTTTAAATCTCTGTCAGCATGTCATAGCTTAATGTTGATTTGTGATATTATGCTTAATAGCTATTGTTCAATTAATGTTGACATATTGATGAGCTAAGTATGAATCATGGGTCTTAGGAGCTGTACTGTCTGTCTGTTTGTTGCTTGGTTCACTGGAACTGAAATGTATTTGCTACTATCTGCCAATTTTTTTACATGCTGGGAATTCAAAGTGCCTAAAATACTTCCCACTGGCCAGCAGAAAGCAACCAAACCATGACAGCAATCTTGGCAGAAAATGTGGAATGTATTTTTTTGAATTAACCTATTTTAAGCTAATTTGGTTTAATAATTTGCTGTACTTCATTCACTTTCCTAATTGTTTTCTATTCCTTATGATATAGGCATTAAGGCCTTAGTTTATACCTACAGTGGATATAAAAAGTCTACACACCCCTATTAAAATACCAGGTTCTTGTGATGTTAAAGAATGAGACAAAGATAAATCATGTCAGAACTTTTTCCACCTTTAATGTGACCTATAACGTGAACAATTCAATTGCAAAACAAACTGAAATCTTTGAGGGAAAAAAACAGCTCACAATAACCTGGCTGCATAAGTGTACACACCCTCTTATAACTGGGGCTGTGTCAGGGACTGGGTCCATACAGACGACTGACGACTGACCCAGAGCACCCAAAGATTGTGTTCAGGAGTTATTGTCAGAGTCGGACAGGGCCTGGTGCATCCCAGGTGGGCATCTAGGGTTGAGCAACCACATACCAGCACCCTGACATAGCAGCGGATGTTGTCCAGAACAAGCAAAACTTTTGTAATTATAAAAAGTTACAAAAAAAAATTGTCAATCTGAGTTGGTTGCTCATTTATTTCGATTTATTTAGAAATAATCTAGATTAATCTGGAGAAATGTAAAGATTATATTAAATGAACATAAAGAGTCTTCTGACTTCTGAATTTTAGAAGGAGATTTCCTTCAGTCAGGGGAGGTGGTGGCCATCTCAGGTGACCATCTCAGGTGGTGTCAATTGAGTTGACGTAATTGAATTTTCGGTGTACCGAGTCCTGGCACGTTTTTTTGATTCGGTATCTCTCTGGCTGCTCTGACCTGCAGCGAATTTGGTTTGTTGCTCTGCTACCTTCCTATCCACACTAGTGACTAATTTATGATTGTTTTTAACCCTTTGCGTGTGGACCCAATCCTTGCACTGTGGAACCTCCTTACTATAATTGACCAGCGTCACTTTATTCTGAGTGACGGGTCCACCACCCCTCCTTGAAGATTTCAGTGGGAGGACCCTAGAAGATCAACCTCTCCCTATGTTTCACATAGGGAGAGAGGGAGGAAGGGGCTGCACTCCCCACAGAAAAATGAATTTCTATAGTGATCCATTTGTCTACTGTTGCTCCTTGGGCCAGATCTCCCCAAAAGGTCCATATACACTATGACAAAATGCCATTTCGGCACAGCTTCCATATCACTTTACCTAGTGCTGCATACCTTTGCGTGCAATGAGAACTGTGGCCCTATATGCACAGAAAGTGCTTACTTCACTGGAGCTGCAGCTCCCTGCCCCCCCATGGGTCTTGCACAACTTTTTATTGTTCCCAAATACAATCGTTTTAAATATCCTTGGTCTGTTTGTTTGTTTGAGGCAGACACATCAAAAACCCCAAACAAAAGAAAGTTTTGCTCTACTGAACACTAACTATACAGAAAACTTAATCCTATCCACAGTTGGACGGCTTGTCTGTTTACCAACAAAAATAACAAGATGTATGCAAAGCATGCAGGCACCGCTCAGAACATCCAATTCAGCAGCTCTCTGCCTGCTCCCTCTCTCTGCTCTCTTTCTCTCTGCCTTCTCCCTCGCTCTTTGCCTGCTCTCCACTCGTCCACTAATAAGTAGATGTAGGTGAGCAAAACTTGTACGTTTGGAACTCCCAAACCGAATTCCCTACATGCTTTATCTCAGCTACATGTAAATTGGGGAGTGGAGCACTGGCCCACCCGACTCTCCAAATGCTCCACCCCAAGGACATCTGCCGTCGGCCTAGTATTTCCGACTACTCTGCAGAATATACAAAGATGCATATATATATCCTCCATTACCACCTCATATATTCCATCGCAATGAAAGATATTTGTTAAATTCTGTGAGGTAATTTTATGGTAGGATACTAGACATTATTTGCATAAACAGATTTTTATTGGTCAATAAATACATCCCTGGTGTCTAAAAACAGAATCTAATATATTTGAGCTAAGTAGAGTGGTTTGTATGCTTCGTGAGGTAAATGTGCCCAATTATTTCTTCAGTCTGCTGCTACTCAATATGTTCTCACTTCAGTGGCTTAGAACATAGAATAATAGGTGGCCTTGGATCTCAACTCTAGGTTATTATAATTATTTGTTTCAGTCTTCATTTTCTTATAGTCATAGTTCCTTGTTTTGGTGAATGTGTTAATATTGCAGTGTCAAAAGAAACTGCAGACCCAGAGCCAACAAACCCAAGCTTTTATTTGGATGATGAGCTCACTCTTGATTATCATCATTATATTATATAACATAGATTTAACGCAACCTAAATTGTAATCATGGAAATTTTAGATCAATAAAGACTCTACATTTCCAAAAAATAGCACTTGGAATTCTAAATAACATGTGTATAGATCTCTATTACTCTATTAAAAATACTTATTTCATGCTGTGAACGTACACATTTTCTTTTTTGTACATATTAGTAGCATCTTTATTGGCATCTTTCAATCAGGTGTCAAGCATAAAAAGTTAAGGCTAGCAGAGTTCTAAACAGGCAAACGGCATCGGCAACTTTCTCGTTAAAGAAATCAAGAACAAAACAAAAGGCTCGACTGTGTTTATTTTGAGAAAGAACAAACATTTTGTATATAAAGCATGCTGCAATGCAGCACAGAACTAAAACATTGACAGTTGTGTTGTATCGAGTGCATACTGTGTTACTGTAAATAATATTGGAAACGATAAACCTTAGATATCAAAACACTTAGACATAAGTACAGTAAGTACTGTCCTTTATATATTGATGTTCAATTGCAAAAAAAAGAAAAAGTAAACAGTAGAAGCAATGATACCTGGGGAGGTAGATATACCGTATTTGCTCGATTCTAAGACAACCCTGATTATAAGACGACCCCCCAAAATATGAATATTAATTTAGAAAAAAAGAAAAAGCCTGAATATAAGACTACCCTATAAGAAGGTAAATTAGTAAATATTAATTCACATGTAATCTGTTTTTATATTTAATAAAAACTATGCATTTTTGTTTTTATTTCCTTTTATTTGCCAACCTGCCCCCCCAGTCATGCACATATGCCCCACGACTTGCCTTATATACCTTATACCCCCTATATGTCACTCTGCCCCATATATGCCTTATACCCCCCTATTTGCCACGCTGCTTCCCTGATATGCCTTATACCCCCTATTTACCACTCTGCCCCCCCAGATATGCCTTATTCCCCCCTATTTGCCAATCTGCCCCCGTTATATGCCTTATACCCCCCTATATGCCCCCCGACCTACCAATACATCCCTAAACTTGTCCCCCATGCTCCAGACTCTCTGGTGTCAAGTGGGGGCAGCTGTTGAACGTCTGCACGATGCGCGCAGAAAATCTCTGCTGCTACCCGACACTTCTGCAGGGGCTTCTATGACAGAGCACCGGCGTGACTTGCTCAGTCATAGAAGCCCCGGCGGAAGTGTCCGGTAGCAGCGGAGGTTGTCTGCGCGCATCGTGCATACGTTCACCGGCTGCGAGAGGAGGATCCAGGTCCCCTGCAGCGCCATTTTTTAGCAATCATTTTTATGCGTTACAAAATAATTCCTCCACATACTTTTCCCTGCAGAGTGTTTCTATGAGGCCTGGGGTGGTGGTTCTAAATCTCCAGATAGGACAGGGCTGCTTGTGAAGGCTCAGTGGAGTCATGTGAGCAGCGGCGGGCTGGCAATACATTGCATGTATCGGAAAAATAAATGTCCTAAATGTGGACCTCTCACGTTCAACTACGCTTAGATAGAAGTAACCAAAATAGTTACATATAAACAGTGGTTACCAATTGGGTGAACTTTTTAATGTGTTTAGTTTCAGGCTTATATGCACCTCACTATTAAAGGGGCAGTTTAATGTCCCAGATTTTCTCACCAGAATAATAATAATGGTGTAGCCCGTGTGACTATGTTGCAAGGGATCCCAGTGCATTTTCTTTTTGTAGAGTTTTCTATCTATAATAAACTGTTTTAGTGGCCTAAAATGTGCTTATTTTCTTGCATAACCATGTTCAAACATTTACTGTGAATAGCTCTAGATTCGATGTGACTTTTATTTTAAATTATTAATCAGTGTTTTCAACATCCATAAAACAGAAAAAAAATAATAATCATATGCAATTATACTTTGCAGATACATCTATTATTAATACACTTTGTTAAATTTTATTAGATAAATAATAGCTTTATAGCACATGTCATATCAAGGTGAAAAGCATCCTATTGTTCAGACGGGATACAGAAAAAATGAGCAGAGTATTGAAAGGTCTAGCTGATTTTGATAGCTCAGAAATTGTTCATTGATGCATAAAATATCCAGAATTTAAGCTACACCAGCTTTAAAGACCTGTGAGAAAATTGCTTTTATTTATGATTTCTGTGTATTTTAGCCTATGAGTTTGTTAATATTTTATAAGAAAAATATTTCTTCTTCTCGTAGCATGTTTCTCAAGGAAGATGGTTAAATGATGTCATGGTCACACAGAGATAATTGAGTGACATCGCTTAACCTCTTTTCTGGTGAGAAGTGTTACACATCAAGAAAATGTTTTTCAGTATGAAAAAAATTAGCTGAGAGTTATCTCAGCACTCTGTCTCAAAGCTTTAATATGACCCAGAAGGCAAGGGGTATGTGCTATTAAAAGGTAATTATGAACATTTTTTGTACAATGTACTGTTAACTGTTTGTGCGTATCCATTTACCGCTGAGTTGCTAGATGGCTACTAGTACTGGTAAATATTGTGACATAGAGGCATACCTGGAAAGGCTCAGGGTTTGCACCTGAGTCTGAGGGTATTTCCCCAATATCAAGGTCTCAGGCTGAAGTGGCAGATTCTCAAGGCTTCACAGTCTAGAGGTGACTCCTTTCTATTCTACACCAATGTGATCATATATGACTCCCATTGGTGCCTGTAAGTTATAGTTGATATCCATGCTTAAATGCATATGTAAAGTCAAAGTTTCCATGAGGACTGCTGTTAGAGCCATGTGTTTAACACATTTGGCAAGTCAATGCACAGAATCTTTATAATGGGCTATGAAAGGGTTAATATTTCAAGAGTATGATCATACCTGGGAACTTCTCGGCTCCGGCTACCCGGAGCCTTCCCTTGCGGGACGCGGCCAGGACTGCACACTGACGTCAGCGCTGACGTTGGTGGGCGGTCCCGCTGACTTCGGGGGAGTTCCCGCTGATGCCGTGGGCGTTCCCACTGATGCTGTGGGCGTTCCCGCTAACGGCAGTGGGAAACACCCCAATTTTATTCGGGGATTCGGGTCTTGACCCGGAGAAACGGAGGAGCAGCGCTCACCCGGCAATCTCCGGGTCAAAACCGGAGAGTTCCCAGGTATGAGTATGAGGGTCAGCTCATTTAGAAAGCTCCCAAGCCTGTATAAAGGAAAGAATCTAAAAGAATAATGTCACGGGATAGGAAAACATTCTCAGGCCTATCCTATCCATTATTTGAATATTCCCTTACCCAAACTTTGACATACTTTATTCCTTTAAAATGATTGATGAGTGGGTCCCTGGTTACAAAAAAAGTTTAAGAAAAACTAGTAGCTACAGATACAAGGAACAAACTTCCATCTCTTACTTACAATACTCAATAGTTTGCGAAGTGGCTTAAACATTACTGCTCCATATTGGTATTTAAGATGTTTTTTTTTCCTTTCCATTTTATATTGAGGTAAGTCGCACACAGTATAAGATGAAAGAAGCCAATATAAATGTTTCACACTCTTTCATTAAGACACCCAGTAGAGCACTCCGCTGTGAACAGGCTCCAGACAGCTATATGTCAATAGCTCTTATAACAACACTATCCCATTGATAAGCCACTGTTGCTTTCTGTAAATTGCTACACAATAATGTCATGCAGTTTCATTTTCACTCTCCGAGTTGGATTTAAACACATATTAAGAAAGCATTCATTTTTTGTAACACTAAATATTCAGGTTTTTTTTCTAGATGGACCTGGCTACTGTTCCAAGTAGCCCTTCCATATATATATATATATATATATATATATATATATATATATATATATATATTGCTTGAATGCCAGACTGAAAACTGTCTATTACATTGTCCCCCCCCAAGATTTCATAAAATTAACTTTTTTAAGACTTTTATAATTGACACACTACTGGCACCTGGAGGGTTAAAACAGCGAGATTCTACTCTCCCTGTATCTTCACAAACGTTTTAAATGACATCTGCATTTACTGTTATGACAAGTAGTTTTAAACTACTTATATAGCGTGCTTTAAGGGACAGCCTGTTAAACCTAATGAAATGGATACATCTTTTATATTCCATTTCCATTATATTGCTTTGCACTCTTGATTTGATTGCCCAAAGTGTAGCAGCCAATCTATAAACGTGATGTGACAAGGAAACCATTAACTTGCATGTAATGAACCTCGTGGCAAAGAAAGCTCTATTGTGTTGGGTGGAATAAGAAAATGTCCATATATCATATGTAGCTGTGTATCTCGGTTATTATAGTGCATGAACATGAGGATTTAAGAGGAATAGGGTTTATTCTTCTGGCCAAACACTCAGCTGCCTGTACTTGATGGCATATTTAATTAGAAAAAGTAAAGGGTCCAAGATGGATTTCTTGTTAAATAGGCCATGCTTGGAAAAAAAAACTTTGCATTAATTAGGCAATTTAGCAGAGGTAGCTAGGATTACAGATACCCTCTGTATGCGACCGTATGAAATCCAACAGGGCATATATTTTTAGACTTGGGACATGTGTTTGGAAAGGCATTATACATGAAACCCCTGTGGAAGGAAACATTTATACAGTTTATAGGTTGTCTCCCGTGGTTTTATGCTTTTCATTTTGAGTTACCTTGAAAGTCAATGGCGTAATTGTTCTAGTACAGTAGGACGTATTCATGGCAGTGGAGGGCGCATGCAATTTGGAATGGCTCAATCACATGTACTTAAACAAAAATACATTTTATTTTAGAAATGAAACGGATATTAAAATAGCAGCCCAGTAATAGACTGTTACCAAAGCAGAGATAGCTGTATACTAAAATATGCAATGACCTGCAACTTCACATTAATTTATGGACCATGCAGTCTAATGTATTTTAAAGCATTACAGAAGTTTGTGCAATATTTTAGTCTCTTTCGTTCAATATACCCTGGTATTCTCTTGGCTGCTTCTTGATGATCGACTGCTAATTTTGTAATTTAACTTGTTACAGTCGGTGCACAAGCTAAAGAAGAAGAAATAATTACTTGCATGCTCCAAGTTCTCAGAATGTAAAGAGATCTTGGAGGAGTTAAATATTATTACTGAAATTCAGTGCACAGTACAAAATAAAAAATTTAAACTGATTGTACATTTTAAACAAATCATGATGTCCATGATTCTGGGTACTGTTATAGTAGCAAGATGCATATTTTCTAAATCTTGTCTTGGGAGGTGGACAGAGACAGAAGAAGGACCCTGGCATTTAATGTCCAATAGAAAATAAGCTTGCAGAGAAATAGTCCCAGGTCTAGTGGCACACCGGTTATATATATTATTGATCTCTGGGGGTATACCTATTTTTTGGCTCCTAAAACATACCAACACACAATTTTGTGTAGTCTTAAGTTACTTTGGTTGATATTATTTACCTTTACCTCAACACCTGCTGCCCTGTCTTCTCGGTGGTAAGATTTGATATTATATATCAGAAGGATGGGCAGCATCTCTTATGTCTCAGAAGAATGGGCAGCTCTGGGCACAGATGCTATGGAGGCTAGGCACACATTTCCATAGTTGAATTGGCCTGGTTACAAGAGAGATCTCCGATCTCAACAACTGGCTTGGCAGCAGTAGTGTGCCAGAAAACTCAACATTACGCAGCTGGTGGTGGGGTGCATTAAACCATTTGTAGGACAGATGTACTACACTGAACCCTACTCAGTTGTTCCATTCATAGAACCTTAAAAATTGTTGGACGATAACAGACATTTGGCCAATCTCATCAGTCTATATTTTGCCCTCTTTAAGACATCAGACCTTCTTATACTATGTTTCGAAAAGCCTTCTGCTTATCCCATTCATTCTTAAATGCCTGAAATGTATCATCCCCTATCACTTCTGTTGCAATGCTGATCCACTTTTCAAGCACATTTCTTGTATCACATTTAAAATGTGTTTTAATCACCTGTGGTTCATAATTTTGAATTCCATTAGATGTGCTCAATGAATTTGTGTATTAAACTATCAGTAAATGTTTTATTTTCTATCAAAACTGTTTGGATGTTCAGTTGTCCTCCATATAGTATTATTTGGTAAGACTATAAATAAAATATTCAGTTGTTAGCTACAAAGTGAACCTTGGCAAGGTAGATGACACTGTGATGAAGGGCTGTCTGCACTTTATACATACAGTAAGAGTATCAGCTAACTACATGCATTATGTTTTCCTAGTTTCCTAGGTCTCTAACCACAAGTCTCTAGTTTGTGAGATTTCCCAATTAGTGATGAAGCATGTGATTAGGGATTTGTAATGAAGTATGATAAATCACATTATACTGTATCTAGTAACAAAAGAAAACAGTCTGCATCAGCCAAAAGTCCTCTGTAATATTTATTTGATATAGTCAGAACTTAATAATAGTCTTTTTGCCGTATTTATCCACCTGATAAGTATATTTAAGCAGTCAGTAATGGAGGCCTACGAGTCCCATTCTCTTGTCTAGGTAATGATGGAAATATATCTATTTATATCTTTTCTGTTTCTACTACAGCTACATGACGTGATATGGGGAAATAAAAGTATCAACTACGGTTAAGGTGTAATGGGAGATGAAATACTTTGGGAATAAGTTTAATTTACGCTGTAGCTCAGTTGTTCTCAAACTGTAGTCTGCAGATATTATGAGGTAACCTAGTTTTTCAATGGCAAGCGCTGATGAACACCAGAACAGGGCATGATATCATTCCATGGTAATGTCTGGAGAAGAGGTACAGATAATTGAAACTTCTTCAAATATTGCATCCATTAATGTAATTCTGTACAACTCTGCCATGTAACTGTCGGTGTGTTAAGAATTCTGGTTAACCATAGTACTGCTCAGTAGACGGCATTTCTTTTGTGCTGTTAATTCTGTTAATGGAATATAAATTTGGTTAAATGATAAATGGGGAGTTTTGAAAACTCAACATATCTCAACACAAAATATCACTGGCCCCTAAGATCTTTAAGGGGTCCTTAGGTTGATAAAAGGACTGTGACATAGAGTATATTTTCTTTGTATTCTGAGTATAGGAGGTGGGGGAGCAAATGGAAAGGTCAGGGTGAATCTTGTGATCTCCCCAACCAACTCATTTTCAACCAGCCCAACAATGTTCCTGTCTAAATAGATACACAAATACAACAGGGCAACCTAACTGTGTTCCTTTAGACGTGAACAGTCTTCCAAACACTTGCAAAATGCTCTAATTTAATTTATTTTAATTACTTTGTTGCTCAGAGAAATGCATTGTTATAAAACACATATTTTTTAAGGGGTAATCTTTATATGTTTATGCCATTGCTTCATTATTTAATGCTCAACATCTCAAAGGCTGAGCTTATGGTTATCCCACCATCCCCTCTGTCCACAATTCCTATAATCGCTATCACTGTTGACAACTCTACCATCCAACTGTCAGACCATGAATTTGCCCATTCCTCATACAAGAAACAGCTAAATCCACTCCCTCGTGATATCCCATCTGGACTAATACTAACACTACAGCTAAATTAATCTTTCTTTGTTACCGTTTCTTATCTGCTGCTCCACTGTGCCAATCACTCCACTGGCTGCCCATACCCTCCAGAATCAAATTCAGATTTCTAACCCTGACCTACAGAGCCCTTAACAACTCTGCAACCCTCTATATCTCTACCCTGTTATCCAAAAACACCCCTAACCATCCCCTTTGTTTCTCTCATGACCTTCCTCTATCTTCTTCCATCTTTACCTCTTCCCACTCCTGCCTCCAGGATTTCACCCATGCTGTACCCCTTCCCTGGTATTCCCTGTCACATCAGACCTTCTCCCTCCTATGCAAATTTCAAAAGCTCTTCGAAAACTGACCTCTTCCGAGAAACGCACAACCTTTCCTCATAACACTCTCAGTCAGCATCCTATTCAAGCCATCGGAATGTTCAACAACATCCCCAGCTCATCCAAACTCAACCAACTGATCCACATCCAAGTAGTCCTCTCCTACTGCTTCACTTCCCCCTCGCAGGAGCAGGGACATCTTCTCCTTTTCTACCAGTTTGTTACTGTTTGTGATTTAAAATTATTCTATTGACTCTGAAGCGCTACGGAACCTGCTGGTGCTATATAAATAATTGTAATTTAATGTGATTGATGGGCTGCATATTTTTAAAGAAGTAGGGGGTTGACAGAATATTTTGCAAACATCCAAAACCCTTAAAAGATGCCTGAGAAGGATTCAGTGTTTGAATGCCTGCTTGCTTTTTTAGTCATAACTTTAGCTTTTTGTTAAAGGAAACAATAAAGAAAACAAAAAGCAAGTACACCCTTTGGTATAAAATAGCATGATAATAGATTGTTCAAGCAAGCCACATTTGTATTCCTTTCAGAGCTAAGGGTTTTGAAATTGTATTTTTGTGTATAGTAAGGTATTCATTTTACTCCTTAATAATATAAGTGTCATTGAAAAGACTTATAAACAGACTTGAGTTCTAATACTCATTTGTTTTGACAACTCCACGTGGAATAAAATGTTGTATTTACTATTGAATACACCCCTCAGATATTTATCTTATGTAAGGCAGGCAATTGGGAGACAGCATTGAAATTAGTTACATTGATATCCATGTAGACTATTTTAACATTTCAAACCCAAGTTTATTTAATTCATTACAATTATGCACGGATGCACACATTCCTTGGGGGGGCAACAGTGAAATTTAGAAGCTTTAGTGGGGAATGAAAAACACCAGCAGAGAAAGTAGGAAATAAAGAAACGGAAAAATAATGATAGGAGTTAGCATGTCCCACATTTTTTCTTTGATTTGTTAACTTTGGCAGACAAAAAGGTATAGATAAATCTTTTCTCCTTTTTTCTTTCAGCTTATATATATATGTATGTATGTATGCTTATCTATGCTTATGAAGCCTAAATCAGGCACACATGCTGGACATTTAAATTCCCTCATGGTGATGTAGGAGGGGTAGGTAGTGATCTTTTAAAAATATGTTTTTGAACAGTTGATCACCTCCATGCCAAAGACAGAGGATGTGTGACTCAAGGGCATATGCAGGGCCGGCCCTACCATGGAGCAGAGTGGGGCAATTGCCCCAGGCAGCACTTTTTTTTTTAAAGCGGAAGAGAGAGAGGGCGCTGAGTGGTTTTCGCTTACCAAGTTGTCAGTACCCGCTCGGCGCCCCTCTCCTCTGCGAGCCCTCTAGCTCGGTCCCGGCTTGTAATGCTGAGCAACAGAAGATGACGTCATTTCCGACGCTCAGCATTACAAGCCGGCACCGAGACCGAGCAGGGAGACTCGCTGCAGGACTGCTGAAAGGTAAGTACAAAGGGGGGGGGATAGGGTAGATAATAGGGAGGGAGGGAGGGAGAGGAAGGGTAGATAATGGGGGGGGGCATTATGTCTTGGGCCGGCCCCCCTGTGGCACAGGGTATGGGGTACAACTATCATGCAGTCACTATTTAGTGAAGATACCTGATCTGGTTATTGGCTTACATAGAGCAAAGCCCTACAGACAGTTTGCACAGATAAGCAATCTTACTGGAAGAGGTGTTTTACAGCACTGCATTGTAGGTTCATTTTCCTTGTCAAGCTAGGAGCTGCAAGTTTGCTATAAGAATAATGTGTCTGGAATACGTTTTTGCTGCTTTAGGTACATCTCTGCAAAGCGTGTTCATTAAATTTTCACTAATGACATCTAGCACTATGACTAATTTAATTAGAAAGCCATCGTAATGTACCTTCATAAATTCAAATCACTTATTTCCGCCTTTGTTGATGTAGTAACTTGCTATATATCGCCTTTGCATATAATGATTTATCAGCGCATAGGAGGAGAATTATTTGTGTGGATAGTGGCCAAAACAGACTTTACTAACTGAATATTAAACATGATAAAAAGCAGAGTTTACCTCTATTCATATACATGTGTGTATATATATATATATATATATATATTAAAAAGGGGACATTTTTCATGCATTTTTTTAAGTATTATTCTCCAAATGTTGAGCATTTATGGTATAGACTAGTTTTCCATCCTAAATATCAATGGATATTCTAACTGTCCTACCTAGTGTGATGGATACTCATACTGTATGTATAGGAGTTATTGTGTACCGCCATCAAAAGGCCATCACACACATGCTTCACACTTTCTAACACACTCACAATGTTTCCCTACCTTTTTTCTGTCTCCTCTTCCCCAACCCCTCTTCCTCCACCTTTTCTTCTTCTGTTTTAGTCTGTTTTGCCTCCTCCTCCGACATTCATGCTCACATGCACTTATATAGAGACATTCATGCTCACATGCATTCAAACATACATACCACTGTATTAAAGACCGGAGTGGTGCCTTTCTTCAGTTTAAAGGGTTTATAAAATTTTAGATTCTCATGTTTATAGTAATGGTGTGATTATGTTCTTGTATAACAAATCATAAATATAGAGACAAGAGCCTTTAACGATTATCATTGGCATGGCAGGCTATTACATTATATTTTAATATAGCAGATTCCATAGAACTTTTACAATTGGAGCAGAGCGAAATTTAACAGCAACAATAAAATTGACAATATACAAAAACTGACAATACCATCAATACATATTATGACGTGCTGGTACAGAAGTAAAAGATGGCCCTGCTCTTGTAGGCGTACAATCTATTTGTAATGGTGCAAAGTTTGTCCAATACGATTAAGGGGATCACTGTATATAAAAAATTAATGTACCACGTTTCTAGAGTTAGCATTTCATCCTAGAAATGCTCGTTATTAAAAAAGTGCATTCAAATACCAAGATAGTTCTGAAATTGGAATAAATGATTTAAGCATATGCTTCCTAAATACACCAGTGTCTATTTTTGTACAGAATTTGGTATTCATCTGCTTATTTTTGTTTACTTATTGTAAATTATGACAGTAAATTCTTAGATATGTAGAAGGCGCACTCTTAATCTAGAACCAAACTTCATATAAAACTTTACATAGTATGGGGGGATAAAGTTGACTATTATACCTGAGACTGTCCACTAACAAAACACGAGACGTACTATGTACTGAATGCACATGTTCCGTATGCACGTTTTTACTCTTTATTGCTTATTTGTAATAGCCCCTCGTTTTGAAGAGCAATTTTTTTACGTGCCATTACAATGGATGCTTGCCAGCACTGACGCTGACATATGAGCTACTCTCGAAAGCATGCTGTGAAGTACCTGTGTGCAGCAATACTGGAAAGCAGTCCATTAGTGCGTGCATGAAGGCACTGCAAGACTTCTAATTCTTTACGGAATCTATTTCCATATTTAATTGTGAAAAGTCAGAGGGAAAGAAAAAAGTTGTAAGGCACCTCTTCATCCATTTCCTTGTCACCGGGAGTAGCGATTAGTAATTCTTCTTGGAGTTATATTACAATTTTCACTTAACATAATGTAGTTCCTTGCTGAGTTTGCTTCAATTAAGCCATATTTTATTTGGTAATGACTTACCAAGTTGACAGTGACCTTGAAGTGGATGTTGTCAACACTTCCTGGCACAAAAGTAACTAGTGATTTAAAGTTATTAATAAAGCATCCATTTATTCTTTTTTCCATGTCAGTATTTTTAAAAGGCTATTTAATTCAATTACGAATGTGATTCTTCCCCCCCCCACCTGAGTAATGCCTATTGCTTAGGCTTACAAGTTAAGTAGTAGTCAATTTATATTATTTTAATGCAGTGATTTCAACCGTCATACAAAGACATAGATTTATTTTTATGTGTTCATTTACCAAGGAATAGGTTCTCATTAGAGAAGGTTTGAAGGTTCCGATAAAATGGATGTGCATGGACTCTGCACGCTATATGTCCGTAAAATCATTGTATTAGTTAAGCATGAAAAGAAAAGTAAAAAACAGAGTAAGCAGATTTATAAGAATAGTTAGTTTGCCAGCATTATTTTAAATAAGCGTGACATGCACGAAAAACATACCAAGCTATTCAAGCCTAAAAGAGGCTTATCTCAGTATAGGGACTAGGCAAGGCAGTACAATTTCTGGTCAGTTTGACTCATTTTATGTGATACAGACATGGCTGGACTGTAAAAAATGACGTGTGTGACATTTTGACTTTTTTTTGTATTCCGGGGAACATAGAGCCACCTCAGTTCTGCCCTTGTCCCACTAAGTCTTCGGCATCGTCTGCATTTAATGCTTTTTTCATAATACAAAATTCAATGGAGATTAATCTATTTAAAATCATATTCATATTTCATTAAACATAGCTGCCTTATTTTTTTTTTTACATTTGAAAATATTCATAATGCCTTACTTAATCCCAAAGGTTTACAAAGATCATGGAGCCTAGAATCCTGGAATAAATGTAACGGGCGTTTTAAGTTAATATGTGATTTTCATGAGCTTGTAAACAACTCTTTTTGGACCAGTATGAGCCTAGTATGGCGATTCTTCCATGCCATGGTGGAGAGACACGAAGGCTGGAGCATCTCTGCTCATTTCAGAAATAAGCTCCCAGTTAGTAAAATTATGTTGTCTGTAAACGAATACCTCTTTTCTGCTTGTCTACCCGCTAACTGCGCCAAATGTTGCTTTAGAACATTGGCACGTAGATAGATAACCTTCTAATGTACAATATAATTCAATAACTGCATACTTTTACTTTTCCCTGAAATTTATTTATTTCTTGTTATTTTACAGTAGTCTTTCTTTAAAGGCTCATAGAACGTTTTAAAAAGTACAAAAGGACATACCAAGGTATGTTTGCAGCCCGTGCCAAATGAACAAATTCTATTCTGCAAATATTTTACATTCTTACAATTTCAATGATGTCCCATTTATCACACCTATTCAACAAAGTTCCTAGGTTCGGCAGCACCTGTTCTTCCCATATGCCATAAAATGGGAACAGACAACAGTGTGTAAATCACTCAGCTGGTGTGTGGATTAAATAATTGCTTCTTGAAAATCTCAGTTGTCCCACAAATGAAAGAGTATTATTGTCAGGTGACATAAAAAAAGTTTGGGGGGGGTAAGCTTCTTGATGCAAATGGACCCTAATTCACTGTTAATGACACGTGTAATATTTTACTCATTGAGTGGGCACTAATTTCATGTATTCAATAACATGTTCAACGATGCATGCATTTAGATTTAGGATAAACACATGGGGTATGAATGCTAAATTCTTGATCTCTCGTTGCTAATGACATGATTCTGTTGGTTTTACAGCCTGTACGTGGCTCTATAATGAGGGGTATCCTATCCAATCATAACAGTCTATTAGCCTGCAAGACCTTCAGGCTAAAGTATAATTCTGAAAATCTAATAAATACGTCCTCCTTAAGAACCACGAGGGTCCAGAACAGGGGCGGATCTAGACACACACTAATACACTCAAGCTCTCACACTAACACAACCAAACACATAAGCTTACATGCACACGGACACTAACAGAACTGGACATTCAACACTAACACACATGCACACAGACACATACACTAACATACCCACACACTAACATACCCACATTTACACTAACACACATGCAGACATTCATACTAACACACACCTTGACACTCACACTAACACACATGCACACATACACACATACAAAACTTCTATTTGTGTTGTAGGTATAAATACCTACCTACAACAAATTATTTATCCATTGAATTTTAATTACCGTATTTGCTCGATTATAAGACGACCCTGATTATAAGACGACCCCCCAAAATCTGAATATTAACTTAGGAAAAAAAGAAAAAGCCTGAATATAAGACGACCCCAAAGGAAAAAAGTTTTACCAGTAAATGTTAATTCATGTAAACTATTTTTTTTTAATAAAAGCTATGATTGAGAAAAAGATTTTTTTTGTTTTTATTTCTTGTATTTTCCAACCTGTCCCCCAGTTACGCACATCTGCCCCCAGGCTTGCCACACCAATATGGCTCTGTGGCCCATGATATGCCTTTTAACTCTCTATATGCCACTGTGCCCCATGGTATGCCTTTTGACCCCCTATGTGCCACTCTGCCTCCAGAAATGCCTTATACCCCTATATCCCATTCTGGCATTTAGGGGGCTAAAATGCATATTATGGGGCAGAGTGGCATATAGGGAGGTATAAGGCATTTCAGGAGGCAGAGTGGCATTAAGGGAGTTAAAAGGCATTGTATAGAGCACTCTGCCTCCAGAAATGCCTTATACCCCTATATGCCACTATGCCATTTAGGGGGTTAAAAGGCATATTATGGGGGCAGAGTGGCATATAGGGAGGTATAAGGCATTTCAGGAGGCAGAGTGCTCTATTAAATGCCCCCTTAACGCCACTCCAGAAATGCCCTATGCCCCCATTTAACACACACACACACACCCTATACCCCCATTTAACTAACTAACACACACACACACACACACACACACACACTCTCTCTCTCTCTCCCCCCCTTCCCCCGCTCTCCCCCCTCTCTTACCGCTGCTTCCAGCCGGGGCAGCGGGTTGACTTCGCCTTCTGCTGCAGCCGGAAGGAGGTGTGGCTAGCAGCGGGGGTTTGTATGCGTCCGTCGCGTATACTTTCCCCGGCTGTCAGAGATCAGAGTTCCCTGATCTCTGACAGTCGGGGAAGGTCTATGCGACGGACGCAGACAACCCCCGCTGCTAGCCACACCTCCTTCCGGCTGCAGCGGACGTTGTCTACGCGGATCGCGTAGACGTCAACCCGCTGCCCCGGCAACACAGCAGGAAGCACCGGTAAGTGTGTGTATGATGGGGGGGGGGTTGAGACAGGAGGATCCAGGTACCCTGCAGCGGTGCGGGGGATCTGGATCTTAGTCTCCTAATCAGACCTCTATTTGAGGTCTGATTAGAAGACGACCCCGATTAGAAGACGAGGGGTATTTTTCAGAGCATTTGCTCTGAAAAAAACCTCGTCTTATAATCGAGCAAATACGGTTTGCTGTAATATGATGTAAAACTTGTACATCATATTTATTTTATAAACCTTAAGTTTTTGGTCCTATTTGCAACTCTACACACGTTGTGCCAAAATTTGGTTCAAGAGGTACCTGTCTCAGGAGATTCTGTGTATTTACATGCACAGGTCCGGAGGTACAGCATCCAGTTTTGTGCTTGATTTGACAAGAGATTTGAATTAGCTATTTTGGCAAACATGCAAGGAGATAATCCATGGTATAGTACTGTGATCATCTCGTTCAGTATCCAGCAGGGCCAAACTGAGGTTTATTAAATATACAACACATTATCACTTTGTAGGATCTCAGGACAGGCTCACTGTAAGTGATTCTCAGACATGGTTATCGAGTAAGTATGAGCAAATCTATATTTTGAAATGCACATTTGAAGCCAATTTTCCATGCAAAACAGATTCCTACATGTTAAAATTATACATAAAAAATCATTTCTTTGTTTAATAGAAGGATACATATGCAACACTGAAATATAAAGGCGTGCATTTTGCGAAGTATTCAGGAAAACGCACAGAATTTCGGAATCAAGAGGGACCGGGTCCTGGTGAATATGACATAGATCCGTAAGTATATGAAGTAATTACTTTTTTTGTTTTGTGTTTTTTAATTTCTTCAAAGCATTTCACTAACTCTTACATTGTTCTTAATAAATTCTCGGCTGTATGAATTTCCTAAAGAGAGAATCATAGATAACATTACATCCTTTAGCATTTAGAGCTGGCAGATTTTATTGCAATGTGAATTACTGTCTAACATTTAACTGCAACGGGTGTTGTAATAGTTGCTGTCAAAACCAGTTTCCATATAATGCATAATGGATAATATAGCCTTCATAAAAAAAAAACCATACTAAGGGACGGGAGCCAAAACATTGAAGCCAAAATGAGCCCTGGAATCAGGCTGTGCTTCGAAGACAGCAAAAATAGATACGCTTGTGTTCGAAAGAATCCAAGGATGGTCGAAAAAACCACACTGTTATGGCGTGTCTGGTACAGCCGCACAAGATCTTTATTTTATTCAAGCTGCTAATAACACAGTAATTTGCCTCTAATTATTTATTATTCATTGCATCTCAGTGTGTGTAGTTAGAGTTTATAAATAATAAACAGTGATGGAATGTCTTCTGCAGATCCCATTCATTTCAATGCATCCCACCAACCTCTTCTAAAATATGTGACAAAAAAAATGCCGTTTTGCCCACCCATTCAATTTCTTACACTGATCATAAGAAACAAACTGTTCAGCACTTTTTTATGTTTTGGAGGAGATTAATTTAGCAAAATGCAAGGGCTCTACTAGATGAAGTATGTGGACAGAGGCCTGAATAGCTAAAAAAAGCTTGGAACGCCATCTTCCCTACAAAACTATTTATGAAGCTATATACAAATGGTAAAACTTCATTTCAGATTCTTTTACATTTTAGGTTTAACTTATCTTTAACAATAATTTAATATTCATCACCGTGGGCTTGTTTATAAATGGTAGCTAGCAGCTATTTTGCTTCCTAATATCTTTGCCAGCAAAAGCCTTGGATAAACTGCTTACTTCAGAAGTTGAGTGATTACCTTATATTTTTTTCTTTCATTTTACTGCTGTGATAGGAAGTGGTGTCAAATAATTCATGAAGTTATTGATTTTTGTGCAATCCAAAAATGTAAAAGATTTCAGGAAACTAAATAATATAAATTAATTATTGCGTAAGGTATTTTCAAAGTTTTGCCATATAAAAAGGTATGAGATGCTCATCAGACAGCTGCTTCATAGCCTGTCCTACTGTGCATCCCCACTTGGGATCATCTCAAATTTCAGCTCTCGTGCCATTACAGAGAAAAAAAACTCTAAATATCAGTCTAATCCCACCCAAAAAAGCAGTCCATAATGAAAACATGAGGCAAATTTCCTCTGCCCAAGGGAACCAACAAACTCAGATGTATGATTCAGCCTTCATTGCCCTTGCCAGTGGGGGGCGGTGAGTATGGCTCTAGGCACAAGAGACAAAGGAGGTCCACGTCTAGACTCACCGTACACACCCACCACAAGAAATCCCAGAACGGTGAAATGCTGTACAAATAGAGTACGAAGTACGTCTTGACCTTGATTGGCCTTGTCAGTGGGGTATTCTTTTGTAAGTTTGCCTTTTTGTGCAGGAACAGACTGAAATGTAGAAGGAGATTTTGAAGGAGAAGGAGATCTCTGAAGTGGCACAAGAGATCTAAGCTTTGAGATGCTCCCACGTGGGGAAACACTGTAGGACAGGCTATGAAGTGGATGTGTGTTCTTGGTGACAATCTCATAATAATTTTGAATGGCATTTCATCTTCTAGGGATCTCTTGGGGTCCACCTCAAGTGTAAAGGTGAGTCCAGACATGGATTTCCTTGCTCTCTTGTACCAACCGTACCCCACTGACGTGGTTATTGAAGGCGGAAACTTATGTGTGGGTTATACATAAACTTATTTGCCTCAAATTTTGGTTCTGGGTTGCCCTTTTGGGTGGAATCAGATTGATATATAGATGGAGATTTTTCCTCTGCAATAGCACAGGAGAGCTAAGGTTTGAGATGCTCCCAAGCGACGATACACTGTAGGACAGGCTATTAAGCGGCTTTCTGTTCTTGGTGAGTATATCATCCTTTTTTTGTATGTCCAAAGAGTTAACTCTAGTAAAGCTAATAAAATATTCTGTAGGAATCAACGACCAGAGGCTTTAATAGTTATTGTTTTGCTCAATTTCAAAGACTATATGTGGGCCTTCGGACTGTTGCTTTGCCCAAAATGCATCAAATAATTGATTTTGTTGCTTCTAAACAATATGGTCACGTTCGTTATCCATACACCAAAATAAGGTGTTGGTTCTAACAACTCACAGCTGAAGTAGTCAATAATAATGATATAATGGGAATTGTCCTCCTCAAATTAAGGATATAAGTAATATTACATTTTATATTTGAGAAAGCAAGTTTGGTAAAGATGATACCTTTACTGGCTAGCAGACGTATAATGAATTGCATTGCTTTCGAGACAATGTAGGTTTCTTCTTCAGCCAATGAAAGGATTGTCTTTACCAGATTTGTTTTATATTTGTAAAGTCATGTGTACCCTCACTGTCTTTTAAATGTCTTAATTTATTTCCATATAATATAGCGGCCAGCTAACTATTCCCACCTTTATCAAGAGGAGAGTCCCTGAGTCTTAAAAATAGTTTTATTATCTCTCTTGGCTGAAGAACGCTCAATGCCCTCAAGCCCCTGTTTACCGCTGCAATCCTTGATTGTTTCCAGGTGTTCTGATTTTTTAAATTATTTTATGATACTTTAATATCGGGAGAGATTCATATAGCATTTACACATTTGTACAATGTGCTGGCAAAAGATAAGGTCAAGATGCCCTAATAGCTTTAAATTGAACCCATCGTGTTTCCAAGCAGCAAATGTGTTTAGAAATTAGTTAGACTTTAGAGGGACTTCAAGTGGGCAGAGAGTAGGCAGCGGTGTACAGATCCGTTGTGGGAAGTAGGCATGACCAAAAGTGATCTGTATGATCTGATCTCCACGGAGGCAGCTGTTCCTGGCATGCATACAACATTGAATCGTAGTTATTAACTCAACTCCGAAGAAACAGTAAAATGAAAATTGTTTTAAAACAAGATATTTAGAATTTTATTATTCTGCCAAATATAAATGTTTTAAAAATATCATACTAATATTGCAATTTCCTTTCTATTGCATCATTTGGTGCAATTCTACCACTTGTGTGATATAAATATTTTATTGTACTCATTAGAAATTAATTATTCATCTTTTGTTTTTCATATTCAATTTGGCTTTCAGTTCTCTGATGCAAAACAAGTATTTTATATTGTAAGGCACAAGGTGAACACATCTGTGTGTCTAATTAATATACAAATACTGCAAAATCATGGTCATTATTTCTGGAAAAACAACTTATTTACCATAAGTGGATTCACATATCACGCACATGTTCTGACATATTTCGGGTGAAGCAACTTATTTACGATGAGTGCATTGATTTTGCTGCTTTGAAGTCAAGCACTCTTTAATGTAAACAGTTCATCATGTAAATAGTCAAATTAAGACTTATTCCGAAAGGGACACAGTCAAGTTACAAGTGCTTACTGCTCAACATTGTGTATATGTTTAGTACATGTCAGTTTGTATCACTGCACAACAAACTTTTCAATTTTCAATTAAATTCACTGCTTGTGTAAGCACATCAAAGCAAACCTTCGAACAGCCAATTGAGATCGAAATAATTCAATTAGCTTTAATTATGCTCAACAAGAGATTAAAGGGGTACACTTACCAAATATATATATATATATATATATATATATATATAAAAAATGTAATGAGGAAGAGTAAATGTCTGCATGTAGTGTTTATACACAACTGTTCTGATGACCCTAAAATTACATTTGCACTTATTGTTTGTCATCTTCATTAAAACTTACACTTTTGATTTTTTATATGATTTATATTCATTTATAGGGCTATAAATAGAATTTATATTTTAGAGCTTCTTGATCCAAGGAGAAATTCACTTGCCTTTTAGAGTCAAGAACAAATACCCTGATTGGCAGAATTCAAAGTAGCTATTAAATCAACTGATAAAAGTATTAATAATTATTATCATTATTATTGTTAGTATTATTTTTATTGTTAGTAGTTATTATTAAATTAAATATTGTGTAAAGCAAAATCAGTATTGCATCTTACAACAGAAGGGTAAATTTGTTTTAAAGTGTATTTAGATTCCTTTTCATAAGGGTGCATTAATTGAGCTACAAAAATAAAAAAAAGTTTCTGTACCCCCCATTGAATTGCATAAATTGAGATATTTCCATTACTCTTCATTGTAGAATGTTTTAGCGTGTGTGGTCTAGTTTGTGTGATATAGGATTTGGTTTTTATATATATTGTGAACTTTACATAATTCACATCCAATGAAACCAATAAAGGTTTAGACTGATAATTGAACCGGGCCCCATATTCTTATATGAACTACAGTGTGTTGTTTTAGAACAAGATCTTAGCAACCGGAAACACCGGTTAATAATGCTTATCTGCTTAAAGTATACCTAAAGCACATTTACATTCCAAGTATTCTGCTTTTCAAGAGACAGTGCCTCTTTGAGATATAAATCCCTCTGTCCAGTGGGATATTCTAATTAGGCAGCCTTATTAAATCATACTTCCGGCTGTTATCAATGACCTGATACCAGCTGATACAGTCTCCATAGTGCTGTACCTGATTCCACGTGTCCATCTGAGCAGAGCTTTGGAAAGACATCATAGTCTGGTGCTCAGTACAATGGATGGTCACCAAGGTAGGTGAAAAGGGATCTGCCCTGTGACAGACCTAGGGCCATGCCAATCATAAATACATCACTATTTGTGTCTTCTTTTCTCCCGGTGTCCATCTTTTCTAGGTGCTCATAGTGTTTTCAGGATATGAATGCCTAATGCTCTACAGCCCTAAAAGTATTAAGGTGTGGAGTGAAAGCAGAAAATGTGTTTATAAATTGGTGTTATTAAAAGACTCTAGCCATACTTCTAAACACAACCCTAAAAGAAAAATGTCCCTCCTTGGACATTTGAAATGTTAGTACACAACTGTTTGAATGACGGAGGAAGGGCTACCGAATGGGTTAATAGCCGTACTTTATTTATGCATCCAATTCCCCTAAGAGCTGGCTCATTGTATCTTTCCTTGTAAGTGCAGATCTCTCAATTAGAGAGTGATTTGGCCCTTATTAGCTACTGTAAACACAGAAGAGAGAGGCTTTCATGGCACTTGTTTAGATGTCTGAGCAGCCTGCACTACAGACTCATAAATCTTTCTTTGAACTTTCTAAAGGGAAAGTGCGCTGCATTATGAGAATGTCAACTCTAAGAAGGAAGACAAGAAGAAATATGAGCCATTCATTCCACGGTATCACGAAGTAATCGCATTACAGGAAGAGAAGAAGGTAAAGTCAATTTGGCTGTTCATAGTACTTAAATAAAATCATTTACTGTTAGAGTGGAACTCATGAATTCCTAGCCCTTATGATTAGAATGAAACCAGATGACTACACCAGGCAATGTATTAGCATGGAAAGAAAAATTGTTTCCAAAAAGAAAAAAGATCAGTCTTCTGCTTGTATAAAAGTGCATTTTTCTCCCTTAATCCTCTCGGTGGCTTTCACTGGTTTTTAGTGGTTTACCAGGACATAGAATACAAAAGTGCCATTATCTAATATGTAACTACTCATGTATTGGGAATTAATAATAAACTATTCTGGTGGTCATATCACCATAGCGACCAATAGAATGATCCAGTGAGCAGGATCATTTCTCTGGTTGCTATGGTAATGGCGTCGCATTTCATACTTTGCACCGCATTGATGATCAATACATTATGCCACTGATTTTTGTCTTATGTTTATTGAGAAAGAATTGAAACATGTAATCATGTATCCCTATGTGGTGGGGCTTATTATATTCTATCACATATTTAGCTTTAGCATCAGCCTTTTGAATTAAGTATAAAATGTTTTTCTCTAAGTATATTAGTAGACATTTAGTTGTTGATTTTTTAATCTGAACAAAAAAAAGCATGTGCCAAACACAGTTTGTTTGTGCTTTATTATTGATTTTTTTTTGAATGAATTATTTTCATTATATTATAAAATTCAGCTATTTCAGTGAATGTGTTTTTGGTTATGACAGCCATCATTTAATTTGCTTTAGGTTTCATAAGCTGTCAGAAATACTGTTAATCAATGTTTTGTGCAATATTTTTTAAAATAACATCAATAGTTCTCATTCCATCTCATTCCATTGATAATCACTCTGAATAATTACCAAGATATCACGTCTAGTCTGATAATCACTTGTAGTTTCAAATAACTTTTTAATTCATACTTATTCGTCTTCAGTATATCGCCATAATACAATGGATGCAAATAAGTTAATAAGTTTTGCGAATAATTGGGTATTATAGCACTGAGCTGCGTATTTACAGAAGGTGTGACCTCCCAATAATGATATTCCTCAGTAGTTATTGTTTGCGTAACTTTACTGAATGTCCTATTGAAAATCTGATTACATTCATCTACATTTATTATGTGAATTAAAATATTGACATCCGTGACTTCTATCAATCTTTAGAAAAAATCTACTGGACTTAATTAAATCAGTTTGTCTCTCTGTAATTTTCTCCCTAATGGAATATCTTCTTTATTCCTGTTTTCTAATAAAGCTTTCCTACATGTAATGCAAATAGAAGATGTTAGCAAAAGAGCACAGAATTTTATGCTTTCATTTTAGAAAATATGATTCTTGTTAATGATTTTTAAGGTGAATTGACACATTATTTTGAGGTTGATTATTTAACAGTAAAATGTGTAACGTGGTTCCACAGCATAACCAAATTTGAATCCAGAATACCTTTAAAGAAGTCCATACATGGCCGGAGCTTTCCAATGTGAGTCATTAGATTTTTTTTATGCTCATCACAGCCACAAAGCTATTCACTTTGAATTTGAATTTGTGCTTATTCATCCTAGGCACAATGTAGTTATTAAAATAACTGCAAACAATTTCATTCCTTGAACCTGAACGTGGCTGATAAATCATTATTTGCATTTGCTGTGGCCTCAAAAGTACCGAAATCCCTCTGTAACGACCATTTGCTTTAGTGAATGGCTTATTGAAATGCTGTTATAAAGATTACTTGCAAAAATCACTAAATGAGGTGTTTCGCCTATTGGGATTTTGTGGTAAGACGAGTAAGACTAGAGTGTAAGCTTGCGTTACCTAATTAATTGGTTTGTCTTAGACTGTCAGTTCTAGTTTTGCCAAATCCCTTGAATATTTGCATTGTAAGAAATGCTGCGTAAACTGGCACTATATAAATAAAAGATATAATAATAAAGAAATAACAATAATAATAATGAGACACAGAGTGAAAATAGTACTGCAATATTGTGGATATTCCATACAGTGTTGATAGTGTTGGGTCCGTCTTTACGTTATGAATGACCACATTATAACCAGTGATACACATAATAATCCAAAAGAGGATTTTTGATTGAACCAACATATAGTAAAAATGTCAACAACAAAAAGTCTTTAGGGTACTGAAGGGGTTAAATGGAAGAGAGGCGGGTAAAGCATTACCTAGGAACGTCTATGTGTGCATTTATTTTTCGTATGAATTTTATTTTTAAAATTGCCTGTTTCGTGTGTACGTCCATATAAAGGATAACGAGGGTGATCCCTGACAAACTGACAAAAACAAACTGCAAAAGTGCTGAAAGATAGTCATCATTCGTCCAGTCGCCCCCACGTGTATCCACCACCATGACAAGCCATTTATGTTGTTGCCGGTGTGCAGTTATGGTGCTGTTATTAAACACGTTTCTTCCATTTTGTACTCTCAATCTTAATCCACATTTCTGCATTTCCCCCTCTTTTTGCTTCCATATTTAGATGACTGTAATCAGGGACGGTTCTGCTTGTTTTTTTAATAGCACACTTAAATAAAATTGATGAATCTTTATGCAGACATAGCAATAAAAATCCAAAAAGTAACCAGTGCCAAAAAACGGGCCAGAGTTCAAATACGCATGCAATGTAAACGATTAATTAATGAAACAGTATAGACTGTTAAACCTGGATGATTAAGGCTTGAGTCTTTACATCAGAAAAAAAAACTGGCAGACTAGATGGGCCGAAAGGTTCTTCTCTGTGGTCAAATTCTTGGTTCCTGTGGTTTATTCACTAAAAAGACAGTTGTCAAGAGAGTTTGCAGAAGAGTTAATTCCTTCACTTCACTTTATTCATTACGAAACACCGGCAAATTTCTCCAGGAACAAGGTTTGAGCTAGCCATGTATAGAGTATAATTCAATGGGCTAGGAGACTTTGAAGAACCCTCACTTATTTAATTATGCATTATACAATGACAGCCAAGCTCCTTCTGCAACAGGAGCTCACTAGGGTTGGACTTTGATAATGTATAGGGAAGTTAAGGAGTTGAAACGGCAATTCTCATGCAAACTCTCCTGTCAACTCTTCCTTTTGTTAATAACCCTTTGGGTTTCTATGTAACTTGCAACATGTGGGAAAGCTTGGTTTTTTTTTCTGAAACATTACTCATATAACCACTAGATGGCAGCAGATCTCCAGCGCAATACTTTATGAATCAGCTATGCCTCAATTTGTGATGTACATAAAGCGGGACACAGTAGTTTCATTTATTAGGGCATGAGTAAAATGTATTTTTTAAAATGAAAATTTAATAGAGGCAAATTGCTCTTTGCTGAAAATCATATTCTTCCTTTAAGAGGTTATTATGATGGTCTAATGGCGCAGTTGTATTTTAGAATCAACTTCAATTTCTATGAACATGAGTTTGACACAACATTTGATTACCTACGCATAAACTTGATCTGGCAGTAGAACAAACAGGGCTCAATTTGAAAGGTAAAATGGTTGGCGAATTTGTCTTACGGGTAAAAATAGTGTGCCTTTTCGATATTCACATTATGCAGTTTCCTAAAAAAAAAACAAAACTCCATGGAATTCATCAGCTGAGTTGTTAATGATGTTGTTCGAACGTAATAATAATAAGAGATCAGAAGCTGAGTCCAAAGAAAATGAATGAATTCTTGTAAATAGTAAATGCAGACGCACACACAAAAATTAAGATAACTTAGGCGCTATGAGCAGAGATCTAATGAAGCAGTTTTCTTTTATTGCAAATCAAAGTACATGGGTAAAATCATAACATTGATTCATAAAACATTATTATTTAAAATAAGAGGGCCTTGCCAGTATACCATATGCTTAAAATGTATTTGTTCTGTGATGGAAGGATTGCTATGCACTAAACTCCTCCATGTTTGCACTGCTTATACCAGTATTTGGGGGCAGCACCAGCCCCTCATTTTCAGGTATTAAGATTGTCTCTAAGCATTACAGGACAATCTCCAAGCCATAAGCCCGGGCTGTCAAACCCATCGATTCTGAGAGAAGGCATCAATACTTGCTGTGACCTAGCATTAGGCTGCAGTAGCAGTTCAATCAATGTAGACTTGGACCAAAGTTTCCTATCTCCAAAGGCTAACCTGATCTTCTCCCCATTTTCAGGGAAGGTCCTGCTGTTGCTGTGACATCAGTATATGAAATGTGATGCTAAACATCCAAAATGTGTCTGTATAGTTACATAGTTATTGAGGTTACAAAATATGCAAATCTTTCAAGTTCACTCATTCCAAGAAATAATTCAGGATTGAATCACGTAAATGCAACCTGCCCTTTGATCTACAGCCAGGTCTAAAATCCAATGGGATTTTACAAATAATCAGCTGTTTTGTATGTGTTCATGGCTGCTATCTGCAGGGCAAACACGCTAAATTCCTATACTCCTACTGCATCACATACCAATACTCACATAAGATATAAACCAAATCTTGGCAGGTTTTGTTGTGCTATGCTACATTACTGTATACACCACCATTATTAGAATGTATATATATATATATAAATATATATATTTATATATTACTTATATATATATATATTACTTATATAAATAAATATTTCTTTTCATCAAGCATCATTCAAAAAAAAAAACAGCGACTAATAGAAGGCAATTCAGGAGTACATATGTAAAATAAAATTGGATCAAGTACACAATTTCAAGTACTATTGTAGTTAAAATCTGTAAATTATGAACTAAAAGCATGGTAGCTACAGTTTATCCACGTGCATTAGATGAAGAAAAAATGCTAAACATTTTATAGAGATAATTAGATTTATGCCTGTTTCTCGCTTCATCTAATATCGTTAGAAAAACAATTGCAATTATGTATTAAAGTTTTTTTTATTGTAGAATATTTATTATCAGCCTTTCCACACTCTTAATTCCAAGTTCCTTGAAATGCCTACCTGACGCTGAATTTTCCTTTAATTAGTGGTGTGATCCACAAAACAATAATAAAGAGATGCTACTCTATTAACCAAATATATTTTTCATCATGTACTTGCTTTCTGTTTAGACAGCCAGACTGTGTTAGACTTGCCATATGGCACTTTGCTCAGGGGCCATTATAGCGAAGACGTGCCACTCTGCAAGAGACGGAAACATTTAAGGTACCTGCTAGAATGGATTTGGAATCATAGATGATTTATTTTAGTTCTCAGCTTCGTAATGATTAAGAAAGCTTATTTGTAGCTCTAGGCAGCAGAAAGCTTTTCAAGATCACTTAACTTCAAATCTGTATCAGCTGTTGGTCCTGAAGAAAACCAATGACATTATACAGACGGGAAGCTTACGAGGAATGATGCATTACAGTAACTATCGCAAAAGGTTGCTTGTTGACATTGCTAAACATATGCACGGATTGTTACGCTACAACTTAAAATGTACGGATTGTTTTTGGCAAATAACACCACCATATGGGATTTTCTTAGTTACCTAGTTACATTCAAAAAGCCTCGGTGATGGCCGGTACTGTAAGCCCTCAGCCCAGGGGTATGTACTGCCAAGTGGCCCAGTGATAAAGGAGGTAGGTCAAAATCTTTGAATCTTAGCAGCCCATAGGGTAATTGGCCTTTGCTCTGTTGACCAGCCCTTTGCTGCTTCAAACTGCAAGGAAAAAGCAAGGAAAAAAGGTTCCTCTGTAATTCGAAAGCGTGGCATGAAAGGGCTAATGTCACTGCTAAAGACGTCAAGTCTGTAAATGGTTCAACTGATTATGACACTGAATGTCAATATACTGTATTGTTCGGTGACCACAGATAAGAGTTTTGTTTAGTTTGTATTAAAATACATTGCAGTTTATCTACACCCCTTAGGCTGCATTGATGGCAATCTTTTAATTAATTTAAAAGGAACTTTTCTCAAATACAACTTCTGTAGCTCTAAACACTAAAATAATCTGTATTAATAGTTGGGCAATTCCCTAGGCCTGACCTAAGGTAGTACCCACGAAGATGAAGACCTAACTCCATGGCTGCTGCCACGTCTACTGAGTTCTGGATATGATGTCACTCAGTGCCAAGTACAGCATACTAGCTAGCTTGTTAAGCATAGACCTCCTTAGTGTGAGCTAAGCTTTGGAAGATCGAGGATGGCCCTTATAACTGGCACATCGAATAGCAGTGCACTGGGGAACCTGATCACCCAAAAAGGGTTACTGGCTCCCTTCACCTGCCTCCCAGGTGATACTACCATAATTGAACATAATGTATATAATGTTGTTTTTTAATTAAAAAATGTCAATACATATGTATCAAAAACCCATATAGTATAACTACCACGGTGGCAGCTACTTTCTGTTCTCAGGACCCATATACATATTATTACAGAGTAGCAGCACATTCCATGACACTACTAGTAGAAAAGGAGAAGCAGGCAGCATTATATTAGAAAGCTTACAGTTTTCCCTCCTTGTTATGTTATGTCTACCTTATAGTTAAGTTGCTGATTGTTCTTGGTTGGTTCAGGCAGCCTTTGTATGGATTCGGGAAGGAGACAACTTTAGAACAGAAAATTGGTTACATTATCTTTTCTCTACCCCTGGCTTTTGATCTCAGATTCCACGAGGTGTACAAATGCATCTCCTACAAAGGACTGAAGCTAGGAAAGGGGAGGGGGCATGCAAAATGTATTGGGTTCATTCTAGGGAGTCACTTCTTACATTTCTATAAAAATAATTGTTAAATGCTACATTAAAGTGCATAAGAGGGGTCGAATTGTAGTTTACATTTCTTGTGCTATCAGGGGCATAACTGGAAAACACTGAGTCCTGGTGCAAAAAATTGCCCTGGGCCCCCCAACTTCAACAACTGGTCTGTGCCTTCTTTGCCCCTTGCCCCCTCTAGACTGTAAGCTGTTTTGAGCAGGGCCTTCCTCACCTGTTGTCTCTGTTAGTCAATTTGTAATGTAACATACTACTTGTTATGTCCTGTCTACCCATTGTACAGCACTACGGAATTTGATGGCGCTATATAAAACAATAAATAATAATAATAATACAACATATGTAAACACACTTACACAAATTATACATGCTTACTCATACTCATTAACACACTCCATCTCACACAATTACACATGCATGCTCACACATACACAATTATACATCCATGCTCACAAATACAAGTACACATCCATGCTCAAACACACACACACACAAGTACACATCCATGCTCACACAAAAACAAGTACAGATCAATGCTTATACACAAATAAGTACACATCCATGTTTACACACACAAGTACACATGCATGCTCTAGCACACAGACACAAGTACACATCAATGCTGAAACACACAGACACAAGTACACATCCATGCTCACACACAAACAAGTACACATCCATGCCCACAAACAAGTACACATCCATGCTTATACACACACACATACACACACACACAGAAGTACACATCCATGCTCACACACAAACAAGTACACATCCATGCTCACAAACAAGTACACATCCATGCTTAAACACACTCACAGAAGTACACATACATGCTCACACACAAGTACTCATCCGTGCTCGCACACACACACTCACAAATATATATATATATATATATATATATACAAACACATATCATACATACATAAGTATATACATATACAAATACATACATCCCACCTTCGCTTACCTCTCGCTGCTGCTGCAGCTTTTCTTCCCGGCTGCTCACACACACCGTGCTGACAGCCTTGGTTTAACGTGACCCCGATACGTTCCTGTCTCCCTGTGCCGGTTCAAAATAGTTTAGAAAGGGCCCTTCCGATCTGGAGAAGACCTAAAGAAGGGGTTGCACCGGGCCCCCCCAAGAGGAACGGGCCCTGTTGCAGCTGTGACTGCTGTGACCCCTGTAATCACGCCAGTGTGTGTTATAGCATGCATGGAAACAATAAGATTTGCTTAATTATGTCTACTTAATTATATGTCTACTTATTTGCTTAATTATGTCTACTTAATAATACGGTATAATATATTGAAATGTATTACCACTGCACATAGACATAACATTACATGACATTATAGACGCTACACTATTACATGACATTAAAACAAGATCATAAAATATATATGCCCTTCTACTATTTTTTAACCCATGTAGGACACTTAGAGATCTGTATTGTCTGTTACTGGCAAAATAATAATTTATACTACAGTTAGGACTTTAATGTGTCTTCACTCAATCATATCATGATCCTGACCAATGTCATAATTTAAACGATGGGATCACGTTAAGGATAAAGTTGCCTGAAATTAATGAAAGGGTTGTATTTCTGAGGATTATTTAAAGATATGAATACTAAGCCTGCTGCTTAAGCAATGAAAAAGATTTGTTTCAAGTTGTAAAACAGTCAGCTAGAGTTAATTTGGTACTCGGTTACTGTTTAAATAAGTTCAGCATACTTTATGTACAAAGTAGAGGCAATATGAAATAACGTTAAAGTACGGCAGCAATATTTCTAATGAATAATTAGCTCAAGGGCAGTCTCGAATAATCTTTTGGCTAATACATTATTGGATTTTGCGTTTAATGAAATGTGATGTTTTCAACAACAATTAAAGTACCTCAAACAAGCTAAATTGTTATTAACCAAAGCTTCTTTATTTGGTTACTGTTATAGATAGAAATGTGCGAGTACAGACTTGGATATTGATTTTTTGGCAATTATTAACTATAATATTTCTCTGTTTTAACACATTTACAGATATTTCCTATCAATGCTAACTTTTTTAGGAGGCTCAATAGCATTGACTTTTTTTTCAAATCTGATGACTCTGAAATCAAACAATTATTCCTAAGTGTACTCCAGGCGGGGGCTTCTTAATTATGCTTTTACAGATAAGGCTTGGTTGGGATCTCAAGGTCAACATATAGTTATAGCAATACAACTAAATAGGCCTGGTTAGCTGCAACGATTCTACCCACCCCATCTTGTGATGCACCAAACATTACTAAATGGCTTCACACACCCTGTGCTGACGTCACTGTACATTACACCATGGCCATTGCTACCAGGCAAGGTACTATCTCATCAGGCCTATGGAGACATGTTTTAACATATGTGGTCGGTATGGTGGCCCAGAGGAAGTCCTGTTAAGTAAATATTGTTGGGTGTAAGGGGGGGGCAGTGAAGGGTAATGACAAATGTTGTAAATGTCTGTAAGGTAGAGGCAAAAGGTCCAGGGAAATGTACAATTATATATTATAATAAACATAACATGTATTTTTTCAACAACAAGAGATGTGTTCATATACTTAGAGGATAGTTAAAGTAAAAACAATAGTATATTGGGGGTTATTTGTAAAAATTAATTTGGAATCATTCCATTGATTGCCATGGTGGTAATAGTTCTTTTCAAACTTTGCACCAGAATCACTTTTTCTTATGAATAACCCCAATTTTGTTAGAAGTCGTGTTTTTGTTATTTCAAGTTTGTCATTCTTTTACGGTCATGCTCATGTTATAAAGCAACAGTTTTCCTATCGTAGAAAGTGAGGGTGACATGTTACTTTTGCTAATCTCTTTGCAAGGAAATGAAATGATTTGCCAAAGTTGACTAATAGCAGGACGTAAATTGACATTTCATAACCACCAGCCAGCTTCATATCATGATACATAGAACAAGAATACAGATAACTAGTGTAAAATATTGAAGAAAAAAATGACTGTTTCATTTTATCGGGCAAAGTGTTGTGCTTTATATAGAGTGATTTCATTCCAGTTGCATTGTGTTTTTGACCTTATCTTCAGCAGCTGTGTGATCATTCATTTCACTGGACAGGGGTGTTTGGGAAGAATTAATTCCTGACATGTTACAGCAAAGTTATAGTATATCACTGAGTTAGAAAAGTGGCTATGGCATATTTTGTAACAACGGAATAAAGGAGTGTTGTGAAGAATGAGTAGTGGAGAAAGTGAAAGAGATGTCTAAGAAAGACTGATGACACGTTAGATTCTCCCTTCTTTATATCAGGATAAACTCTTTTGGTTATTAATCAGTCAAAAGGTGACAGAAAAGTGACCGTTATGTGGTTTCATTAACACTCTGTTGGCTGCCAGCGCGGGGTGACCCACATCTGTCTTCATTAGAAGGTTCCTATCTATAAGTAGCGAACAGATGGGTCATTATTGCCTACACTGCCCTGTGGGCCTACCTAGAGGACAATCAAAGTCATCCTGTGCAGGACATACATGTGCACGTTAACTCACATTGAGTAATGGCACATCTGAATGAAATCCAAGTTTTGTCACAACAAAGCTGGATTGCCTTTGTGGTCCTTATAAAAATTCCATATTGTCCTATCAAAATCAAAGCACTACAATATTTTAATAGAGCAACTAAAATATAGCAACTACATCTGTAAGACCTAGAGTTGAAATACACTGTTTGTACTGTATATGATTTCTGTGGCTCACCAGTACAAGTTATTAATTAATTGAGTTATTCATGTTTTAATTATTCTGAAATTATATTATTTTATCCATGTGCCTCTGAACAAAACCAAATAGTTTATTCACTTAGCAGTGTGTTAGCAAAGTAAAGACCATGAGTTCATTAAACACTATGGAGGACCAAAGGTGGGTTGTTCTTTTGTAGCATAACTTGTAGTCCAAAATATATCACTATAGCACTCAATTATATCAAATGGGTCTATTCACTAAACTAGTCAAGTCATACATTTGCATCCTACAACTCTCAAAGCATGTCATCTCATGCTTCCTCCTTCCCTATGCTGTGGATTAGAGCGGTTAAAACATAAAATTACAAAAGAAAATCCCTACCTACATTTCCTACCGCTAAGTACTCCCGGTAGAAGGGTGAGGCATCTAAACAATACACAATACACCATTTGGTTGCAAGGAGGCTTGACAGTAAAATTCACTGTATACCCCTTGGCATCTATTTGTTCCCCTTTTCCCAACCCCAGCTAACTATGTTCTGCCAAATATACTTACATCCAGTCAGCTCCAGCGTTGGCTCAAGTGAAAGCTGCATGTAGGGGTCTGTTTAGACCCCAGTGGGCATGTGTGGAAAGTTCTTGTATTGATTTCAATGGAAGGGCTTTTCTGCCACTGATTGAGAGTTTGAAGTAAATCTGTGGCAAGAACAGACGGATCATGGAAGATTAGGGCAGCTGCTGCAATAGGACTGTATGAGCTTTGTTTTTATTTACTTTTTGTTTTCAAAGACTCACATGGAAACTTGCTTTCTCTATTGACTTTAAAAGAAGAAGCTAACTCGTATTCACACAACTTTTATCAAATAGACCCCAATAACAGGATTTACACTAAAGACACTTTAAGTAGCCCTGTCAACTGCGTAACTGTATATGCAATTACAAAATGTAAATGTAGGATTGGAGAGAGTTAACTGGTCCACTTTAAAAGCTCAAAACAATACACAGTTGACATAATAGACATTATCATGCGGACTACAGCATCACTAGAGATGTATGGCATAATCCGTTTAAAAACAATTCATATCTTTACAGCTATGATTAGGATGTGACTCACAATTGTATTTACCTTCAAAAGTTCCAGTAGTGAATTTATATCCCTGTACAAATGGATTCCAATTTTACTCTCTATCTAGCATTATTTTAAAACAGGCATTTACTTATTCTGTCTACTAAAACATCATTACTGAATGCTAAATATGAACACGCTATCTTAAATTAAACATATTCGCCTAAACAAAATTACATTTATCTGACAAATGTGCTCATGTCACTTAATGATAAGTTTGGTTTTATTAATCATGATATAGCATACAGGACATGGGCATGGTTTTAATGGAAGTGGTTGTGTGTGGCAGCATTTCATACTTAGACCCAAGCAGCACAATGTCTTGGGCCGGCCCTGGCTCTCAGATTCTATGCTTCTAGTCTATTCGACAAGTACTTTTAGAAACTGAAAAGAACGCCCTAGGATCTGTCTATTATATGGACAGTCTACTGACGCAAACAGGAAAGTGCTGCCATTAAAACTAACAGAGCAAACAGATAGAGTGGATTCTGATAAATCCCAATATGTACTGCATTGCAGAAAATGGTCACATTAAAGTGCATGTGATGGCTGGAGTGCACCTTGTTAAGCTTGGGGGCCAGATTATCATATAGAAAAACATACTGGTATCCAAAGGGAAATTAGATGGGCCTTGCTCCCCTTACTTGGAATTCAGATGAAGGGTAGGTTTTTTTGTTTGTTTTTTTGTACATGTTAATCCTCATCCTACATTATAGGAAATATGTACATGGGATAGAGTGCAAATGGAAGGAATTACTTAGGTTTATAATTTTTATAATCACTCTATCCTACGCAGTTTAGCAGGAGAATTTAGATTTCACTTTTCTCTTTACTTGGAATACGCAATTCTGTCTCATATAAAGTTAGATAAGGTCTTAAACTTTTATAATACTGTTTTTTTCCCCGTGCACTGCGTACATTAGTTGCCAGCAGGGTCCTTTGCCATTTACCTTTTAACAATACCATGGTCACTAAGCATCTCGCATGGGCCTGAGAAAAAAACAAGGCTATTTGTCTGGTTGCAGCCTGTGGCAAGAAACATCTTTAAATACCAAGCTACCCTCTCATGTTGATAAATGATGGTTATTTTGAGGTTTGTCGTCCTAAGAAGAGCTTATGCATTTTGTACTTTTTATTGCAAATAGTTTTGTTTTCATAAAATCCTTGGTGCCTTTTTACACTGGTGCACAGTAACTATAAGACACGATGCAAATAATGAAACTGTATTTGCAGCTTGTTTATCCAAACTGTACTGTAACCTTTTGGATGTGACTAGCGTAAGACTTTTCTTTTTGTGCACAGATTTTATTAAAACAATTTTTTCTAATGTTGTCAAACTTGTTAGCATTTTGGGCACTTGCATTCATATGCATAGTTTTTGGGGCTCTGTGCTATTAAGTACTTTGCTCAAGCCACGTTAACTAAGCTAGATGGGATTGAGCAAGTGATGTGTTAACTGAAGTGAACTAAACTGTTAAATCAAATGAAGTGTATGTCAACATGTCAGGGCCAACAGAAGTTTCACTTTGAGTCAAGTTAATAGTTGACAAAGGGCTTCAACTCAGCATAATCAGCTTGACTCTTTGTGAGGAGATGAGTTGACCCAGAACTCCTTAAATTCAATTCAATTGCCAAACTCAATGACAAACTAAACCACCAATTTGCCTGATGACTCATGTGGCAGGCTTATGTAACAGCTAGACTGACAGACCCGACCTTCAACTTGCATGGCCAACTTGACAGCTGTTGGGTTCAGCTCTACTGCTATGCAGAGCGGTGTGACACTCTAAACAGACAAATGTTGTTTCAGTTAGCTAAGTTGCATGCTGTCCAGATGACTTCAGTTTGCCCAGGTATTTAATTGAGTCGATCTGTATCACAAGTTACACACAGAAATTATTTTTTTCTATTTGTTACCATTAAAGGGGTACAGAAACAGTTTTCAGGATAAAACATATGATATTGCTCAGTTATATACAGTTGTTATCGTTTTATTTCACAAAAAGCAGATAACAATAAAGCCAAACATTAATTTTAAGTTTTATACTAATATTCACCCATAATTAGCACAGACAGAAGTTAGTAGAGGAAGGCATACTAGCCAGTAGTGTGACATTACCTGAACTGAGGCCTTGGCAGCATATTTGGGAACTATCTGGATTTGAACAGGAGTCATCGGGTGAAGCACTGCTTTTCTGGATCTCTGGGTCACTTTCCTCTTTCATTGGGCAGGGAAGCAGTGTTTACCCATGGCCACTTCTCCTCCACGTCACCTCCTACTCCCAGCCCATTTGACACTGTCTATGACTAGGCCTCCTTTTGTGTGACTAGCCATGTCCTAGGTGTGGCTATCCACAGCTCCATGAATAGGTAGCCTTGCCCCATGTGAAGCCACTGACCCATCAGAGGGTGAGCCTACCCTGGGAAGACTCCAAGCCATGGTTGCTAATACTCACATCAGCCTAGCTCTAAAAAATAGGCAACAAAAACCCAAATTGTAGTTTGATTCCCAAATACTAGGCAAATTACTAATCATATTAGTCATTTCAGTCAACTGACTACTTGGAAGGTAAACTGTAGATACTTCCCCAAATATGCTACTTAGCACTTCTTTTAGCTTGTAGATATAATGAATTATACTGCAAACAAGAACTGCATGCAGTGTGCTGATTTGCAAAGCTAAATCTTTAAAAATCATTTAGGGGATTCAGTCTTTTTGGACACAAAAACTGCTGTTTTCATGAGAATACATTACACTCTAATGTAAAATGTTAATTGATTATAAGCTTAAATAAACAATTTAACCTCCCTTTACTTTAAATCCTCTGGTAGAAGCAGGGAACCTTTGTGTGGATGCCTATGGCACATGCTCAGCAACACTCACATTCTAGTCAATCAATTGTAATTAAGGGGAATAGCAATATACAATCCCATGTATGCTATCAGAACACTGGTGTTTTTCTTGCATATGTATGATTTGCTTCTGCTACTCCCAATGATTACAAAAGGGGCGCTACTAAGTATGTACACGAAGTAAGCTTCCAGTTCATACTCCCTGGTTTTGGTTTAATAAGACTCATTTATGACTCAATTTAAGAAAAAAATCATGCACTGGAGTCCATGGGTTATAAATAAAAAATCAATATTACAAGTTGACAAACTGAATTGTACATGTCCCAAAAGTGACCTTTTACCCCCAAACAACTTGACAAACCCATGCATGGGTGAAATCACTGTACTCATGAGATGTTACTGAGGTGTTATTTGATACATATACCAGGAGCTGTAAATTTATACCTGAAGTACAATTAGTGTGCCAATAAATTACTACAAAGTTTGACAATGGCTGGTAGTAGAATTAGTGGATGGAAATAGTTCAAATACTAGTATTGGAAATACCCTGGGGTGTCTAGTTTTAAACTTAAACTGATGCCCCAAATAGGACACGTGGGTAGAATTACCAGTTATGAAAAAAAAACAAAAAACGCAGAAATCATAAAACAGCCTTGGTCACGAAAAAAACAGCTCTATCCTTAAATGGTTAATGAAGGATATCCCAAAATCTGGTATTTGAAAGGAATTCTAATTTGTCAAATGTAAAATTACTTACTAAATGGCAAGTACCATTTCTGTACCATAAATTCTATAAATAATATAATATAATATAGAAGGGGTAGTGTTTCTGACACACTCTACTTTTAATGGGTAATTTTCATGCTGCAAAAAAATGAGGGGCAACAAAAATAAGAACAGACTGATATTTGTATCCTTTATTTGTATTGTTTACAGAGCAATTAATATTCAGACACGTGCTTAAATTTAAGATACCTTTTAAAGACAACAGTATGTGAAAAAAGTTACAAGACCTAAACCTTTTTGGTTCTGCAAAGACTGAAATACATTAATATGTAATTTATTGCAAATGGCAATGGATCTGTCACAATAAAATGATTATAATAAGAATAACAATTACAATAATATGTTTATTTTTTTTCTTGATATGGAGCTGGAAAATTAAGCTCCCCAAATTATTAATTTAAAGTCATAATACAAAAAGTTTTAGTTTAGTGAGCACAACAGAATTTCAGCTGCATTCTGTATTAATTACAGCCTTGAAATGCCTTCATAATTACACACATTAGCTGGTAACTATTATAAAGCAACATCATTAAATTGTCTCGCTTTTGTAGCACTGTCAGTCTAAGTTACTGTAGGTATACAATGTGCCAATTATAAAAAGAATCCTTTATTCCGTGACTTTACTAGTAAAGAGATTTCTGCTTTACAAGGAAAGCGTTTTGAAACGTGCACTGATATATCAGAATGATGATAATTATTTGGCCTCATGATCATATGGATAAGACAAATGGCCAAAAATGTTTGGATTAATATTTCCTACCCATTCGTTGCTGACAAAAATCTGGCAACAAATTTTAAATTTGTAAATAAAATTTGTCTGACTCCCAAATTCACTCTCGCTTACTCTCTCATACTTTCACTCATGCTATCTATCTTATTCACTCTCTTACTCTTTCTGAACTTCTCTGTCGACTACTTCAGTGTCTCACAGCTCTGTTTCTTCTCTAGCATCATCCGCATCTTCCTGTTCTTCTCTCTTCTTTCTTCGCCCCTATTTCAGCAGACATCACCTTCCAGGGAACATCTACAAAAATGGCAGAGTTTCATGTGACATCCTCTATTCAGGGGAGAGGATGCCACCGCAAGTTCTGACATTTTTGCAGAAGTTCACAAGGAGGTCATGTCCGCAGAGATATGGATGAAGAAAGAAGATGATGCTAGAGAAGAAGCAGAGCTGCAAGACATTCAGAGAAGCTAGGGAGACATTCAGAGAAAGTGAGAGAGAATGAGAGTGTAAGAGAACGTGAATGAAAGTGGAAGTGAATGAGCCCATAGAATGAAAATGAAAATTCCTAGCTTTTTCTTTGTTTTCATTAGTTTCACAGTGGGTCTTGCTTGGTTTTCGGGGATTCGTGCGAATTGATGAAATATGCAAATTCATATGACTCCACCTAATATGTATGTATATACGCTTGTAGGTAACAGTACACACACTCTTTTTTCATTTCAAATAACCAAACATGACACTTTAGTGTAGTGTTGTTGGAGAGGGGAATGAATGATAATTGTACAAGCAAGGTATATGTATAATTACTTGAATCATTTAGTACAAGTTTGTTATACAAATTAGTAAACTGTATGTCACTGAAAAAAATAAATAAATAAGTTTAAATAAATAACATTTACTGAACAGATATGGTACAGCGTAACTCCCATCACTATACACTGAGCCAGACATTCATGGTAGTGCAGCATAACCCCTATCACTATGCACTGAGCCAGACATTGACGGTAGTGCAGCATAACCCCTATCACCATACGCTAAGCCAGACATTGACATGGTAGGCCTCTGCCCCTAAGACAGCCTGCCTGTGCCACTGCTGCCCATGAAACAGCTTTCCGGTGCCACCTCTGCCCCTTTAGCAGCCTGCCTATGCCACCTCTGCCCCCTAAACAGCCTGCCTGTGCCACCCCCATAGACAGCCTGCCTGTCCCATATCTGCCCCTTAACACTCACTCATTCATTATTTCATTTGTTCACTGGGGCCATGCAGACATCAATGCAGCCTGACATGGGCCTGCAGCTTACCGCTGTGGGGCCCGCACACTGTTTGAGGAAACTATTTTCCTGCCCAGGGGAAGCAGGAACCTTGGTGGGAAAACAGAGTTTTCTCACATAGTGGTAAGCTGCGGGCCAGCCCTAGGCCCACTGGGCACCCCCTGACGAGTGGCACCCGGGGCGAATCACAAACCCCGCCCCCTCCTTAGGTATGCTAGTGCACATATGCATTTCACATGTGTCCTGGAAAATGGCAGATACAGTATAATAATAATAAGTCCAAAGGGCCAAAACACCTAATACTGTTTCACACTGTTATCTTTTGCCACTTCATGCACCAAAACAGGAAGAACATTCTAAAATGCTCCCAATGCATTTTCCCATTGTGTATGGCTTTGTCAATCTGTATCATTAGCATGCTAGTGATGTTATTTTATGTTTCTATACATTTACAGTTCATTCTCACATTCTCACAAGTTTTAGTGATATGGAATTTTAATACTCTAAGGACAATCTCAGATTCTGTAAAAACTGGACAACAAGGGTAAGAAAGCAAATATTTTTTATCTTAGAGAGGAATTGTCACTCTAAAATATAACACATGAATTCAAAATGTGATCTGTATTAAATAATTTGGAGGAGAGGAAACATGCAGTTCTCAAAAATAATATGCAGGGTGTCTCAGACAGCAAGCTAAGAGATTAGATCTATAAAAAAGGAACAGGTAGGTGGGATGTATGAATAAATCAAATTACAGTAGCAGTGTCCGTAATCATACACATACACTTTAAGCTGTAACTTAGTATATAATACCTGGTATTTTAAACAGTGGTATGGTGATAAAAACGAAATCTATGTGACAGTTCGAATGATTTGATAAAATGAATTATCTGAGGTTGGTTGTCAGGAATGATTTTCTTGAGAATGAATAAAGCAGTCATTTGTGAATTTTCAGATGGAGAACCTGCAGGTACAGAGAATTAATCAGATGATACTGGTATCTTTCTTCTTCTTGAGATGGGGAAGATTTATGAGTGTTGTTGGTATTGGACAAGAAAAGATATCTTTCTGGTTGGGCTAATGACAGATGGAACTTATTTTGGTGCATTGCTGTCGCATACATGGTGGTGCTTTTTCTGAAGATTCATTTTAGGAATTAAAAGGTGTTTGGCTCAGTTGTTGTTTTTCACCTGTCAAGCCGTTCTTTATTTATTACGTATTGTTGCACATGCTTTCTTCTTGTGGCTTTATGCTACTGTAATGATGTCTCTCACTGAGTAACCTGTTGCATTCTTCCCACGCTATAAGCAACAGGTGTTCATCACCAGTGTTCATTCAAAACCAAGACAACCATATTGTTCCACACATGTAGAAGAACAGATATTCAAAGTTATGTGTTTTATGTATTCCTTTTGCTTATACTTATTCCTTGCTTTCCTGATTAAAATGTAATATCTGGGGACCAAATCATACATTGGCATTCTATAAAATGTTTTTGGGGGGCATTTGTTGGCTATTATATATTAAATAATTTAGGTTGATGTTATTTAGTGTGCACAGATTCATGTTTTATACTTTAAAACAATATGCAAATATAAAGTTAAAGCAAAACTACTCCATTATAACAACCCCTCATTGCACTCACTGGTCTCACAAACAATTTTTCTTTTGGAGCTCTTACTAAAAACAAAGTCTTTTCTGTTTCCACTAAAATGCAAAGTAGCCATGGGTCTATTCATTAAGAAGGCAAGGGGTCAGTCAAGATGTAACTCTCATTTTGAAGCCTCTCATTCTAACACTCACAAAACAACTTTCGTTGTTCACGAATATTAAGTTGTTTTCCATTTTGGAGCATCAGATGAGGGCATGCAATGAACTCTCGTGGCTTTAGCCCCATTAGCTCTTGCCTAGCAACCTCAATGCCATGTAGCCATACTGTTGTGTATATTTTTACCACAATTTGCTTGCCTCCACTCATCGATTTTCTTCATCTCTATAGTAGAATAAAAACAAGGACAACAGAAACACCTTTCACAAGTTTAATTTACAGGAAGTAAATTGGCTGACTGTCAGGATTCCACCCTGTCATGTCTACCTGCAGCCATTAGTAGCCACCCTTCCCTCTCAGGAGCACCCCTTTCCCATTACTTGGGACAACTGAGCCACGTTACCTGAGTTTAGCCCTGCCCTTTTACTGTATACCTGCTCTGTCCTTCAGTCTGGGCCTTTGCATTACAATTCATCTACCTACTGCCTGGCCCAGTCCTCCTGCTACAGTATTCTGATTCTAATTACCCCATTGTCACCTGGTTTGCTTGACTACGTCTGCTCTGTCTGAGGGCTTCCTAGCCATGTGCCCTACCTGAAGGCTTCCAAGCCGTGTGCCCTGTCTGAGGGCTTCCAAACCGTGTGCCCTGTCTGAGGGCTTCCAAACCGTGTGCCCTGCCTGAGGGCTTCCAAGTCATGTGCCTTGCCACTCTGGTTTCCCCTGTCCTCGCTACAGTTCCCCCTTATTCTTTTATTCCAGTCCTGCTTTTCTGTCTGTTGTGTGCCTGTCTGTACCTACTGCAACTGCGCTCCTACCCGAACTGCTGGCCCAGGTCCCGACACTGACCTACTAGTCTTTGATAGAAGGCAAGGGCCTTCCTTATTCCATTGGCCTATTACCTTTCTTTATATTTCATTTCCATTATTCATTCTTTCATGTCTTTTCTGCTTTTCTTTTTTGGACATGGAATCAAAAAGCATGACTTTTTATCATTTTTTGTAGCATAATGATAAAGAAAATATACAGTATACTGTAGTACAGTATATATAGTGGACTAATAATGATAAATGCACTAGTTATATTAATCCATGGTGCACAAGGGGCATGATCACGTGCATTTACTGGCCAAACTGCAAGAAATGATCACTGACATCCTTAGACTGTAGAGCAGTAGACTGTAGAGTTTATTATAGCACTCCAAGACAGTAAATACACAGACTTTTAAAAGACCCATTTGATTGGATAGCGGCTATAACTGGGTATATTTATTGTTAATTGCTGGTTTCAGTGATCATTCTAGCGGTGTAAAAATGTCTGCTTGTTTTTTCATTATGGTGCATAGGCCTTACATTTTTTATCACTTCTCAAACACTAAATGTCGCAGCTTTTCATTTGTTTATATATATATATATCGATAAATCAATTAATTATGGCACATGTAATATGTCATATGTTGTTGTTTATCTGAGGTTATATTTACCTTTTTTAGACCTGCTAAAGTACAGATGGTTGTTATTATGTCCTGATATGTAAAACCATATAATTTAAATAAAGTGTACTTTCTTTTTCACACAACTTTATATCATAATTTGTTCATCAGAGCTCATAAATTCAAGATTTCATTTTAAGTTGTTGTAAATGAATATCCAACACGGGACTAGGTTCAATGACAGTACAACATGAGTGGCAATCCTTGTAGGGGAAAAAAATAGTTTAAAAAGTGATACAGTTTTATCTCAGCTAATGGATCTGGCATTATATCCATCCCATTATGTGAAAATGTAAATTTCATATTTAAAATAAGCAAAACCGCTAGCAATTACAAAATGCATACTAAATTATATATCTCTTTAGGTTGTAGAGGTCTACAAAGTGCCTCTTTAATTCTGTTCTGTGTCATTGAATTTGTTCTCATTTGTAGTTTCTTAATTTTATAGCAGTCATTCACTCTTATGTTATATAATATTCATGTTTATCCTAAGCTTTAAATTTCAAGAGCATATTGACTCAATTACCAAAAAAACAGACAATTTGATATTAGGCAAAAAATATCCTTTCCTCTGTTCCCCAGCATTTCAGGTCATTTATATTGTAGTTTATCACAGAGAAAAATTGCCCAAGCAAGAAATGTAATTCCAGGACAGATGACATTTATACGGCAGAATTTAATGTTAGCTGCTCAAGGATTTCTGTATGATGCAGTTGACGACTATATAGGAATAATGACCTTTTACCTGAAATTGAAAAATGTTTCAGCCAACTATTTACTATTTATTATAACCCTTATTTAAAATTGTTCCAGTTTTTCCTTTTCCAATTTTTCTTTTTTTTTTTCACCTGTATTTCTTTCTATTGACATCACCTTGCTACCCAAGGGGTGCAATCTGTTATATGTGAAATATTTCCCCCCTGCAGTTTTATCTTGTAGGTTTCTGCTTTACATTGTAAGGGACGTGTATAAAGTTTACTTCCGACTAAATAGCTTTTATGTTTCAAAAGAAAGGCTTAAAATAAATTAATATGCTAACTTTATTATAGAATATAAAATATGGGATGATACAAAAAATACCTATGTTACTTTTTTTTTGGTTTGGTATGTATATTGCAAGTAAGTAATTATTATTATTATTATTATTTATTTTATATAGCGCCATCAAATTCTGTAGAGCTGTACAATGGGTAGACAGGACATAACAAGTAGTATGTAACATAACAATTTGACTTCCAGAAACAACAGGTGAGGAGGGCCCTGCTCTCAAAGGAGCTTACAGTCTAGAGGGAAATGCGCTGTGCACTTACCTAGATGACTTTACAATCCCCTGTATGTAGACATCCTTTGTTTTCATTGAAATTGTACTCGTTTGTTGTGCTTTTTTGCAACTATGCAGCATGATCTGGCTTTATTAATAAAAAATAATTAGTCTCTACCCTTAAAAGCCACCCTTCTTTAGTTTATTTATTGTGTTTCTTTGAGACAGGCTAGCTAAAGGACTGTAAAAACTAAAGGATTGTTTCTGCACACCTGCAGCCCCGTTCTCTGTGGTGCAATGGTTAAGCTGTTGGTCTTGTTATCTCAGGTTCTGGGTTCGATTCCATAACGCTTCATCTTCACCTTTTCCTGGTTATCTTCTGGTTTTTTTTTTCTGCATTTGGTAAGGGAGAAAAAAATTGATTCTAAGCAACCACATACACCAACATCCAGTCTCTGCCCTTTCAAACCTCCATTCCTTGGTTTACTTAGTGTGTTTGTTTGGGAAGACTGCATTGAGGTAGGGGCCAAACCACCAGCACATTGTCTAATTAATAATGATCTTACCACAGTATAGGGTTTTTATTAAAAACATAGAATTTGACGGCAAATAGGAACCATTTGGCTCATCTACTCTGCCTCTTCCTGAAGTAAGATCTTAATCAGTCCTTGATCTTGAATGGATCGTAAGAATCCTCGTTGATTACATAGTGTTTTGGCTATTAGTTACAAGTCCAGCCTGTAACCTGCAAGTCCGTCCCTAGTAGCTATAGATATCAGGTCTAAACGTATTAAGACAACAGAACAGTGTTAATAAAGTACTCTGGCAACTTCGGAGAAGTTTACGGAGTTTACTTTTTGCCCTTCTTGACATTTCCAGGCCTCGGTGAAGTCAGGCAGCATATTGTGCAGTGTACGTTAGATTTTATGTGGATGTGCATTCAAACATCTTGCTCCTTTTTTTTTTTTAGCTTTTATACAGCATCTTAACATTTGAAAGTTGTCTGTGTGCCAAGTATAAAAGGCATTTAGTTTCATAGCTGTGCTGTATTTGTGTTAGGAAACAGCATCTTTATCTTGGGAATATCCTAGGACTACATTCCCTGCAGTGACATACAGCTTGCTTTGCATGTTAATGGGAAAAGACTTAGCTAGGTAATTGTTCCTCTCACAGGTGTTCCGTATATCTTTGCTCCCTTTCCGGGCATTGCCATATTGACTCATCTCCTTAATAACTCTTATAGAAGTAAATATTTTTTCTACTACAATGCCTGCTCTGTAAAATTTAGGATTTGACTGTTCTTGTAAAAAGAAAAAAAACACACATAACAACAAACAAACAAAAGAAATAAACAACTGGAATGCCATGTCCCCAAAACAGAGATGTTTTATTTTAAAAGCAAAATAAATCAATTGATAATAAAATGTGCAAAAATACTTAGTCAATAAACTAAAGCCCATGCATAAAACTCCGTGACCAGAAAATAATATTTTTATTATTTGTGAGGATAAGAATACACTTACAAGCTACACAGCATTCTGTTTCATATCCAATTCACACACAAGAGTTAAATAGACTCTGTTAGTTTTAATATATCATAGGTGTGTATTTTTGTTGAAGGAGTCATTCGCTGAGTATTCCATGTCTTTTTATCAAGTACATGTGTTCATGTTAAAATAGAATAGGGATGGAGCAAAACAAAGAAGAAGAAAACAAGAAGGAAGTCCTTCCCTCCTGGCCCTTGCCACCCCATGCCTTATAAATGCTTGAGATTATCGTGATTTACGGTACATAATCATCAAAAACATGTAGCTTCATGTAACATAAAGAATACATTTATAACTTGTTTATAATTTGTTTGGCACCGCTCTCACTAACTTGGGCGATGACCATGAATGGAATTCTGACATTGCAGCCCTGAACCTCTCTACGCACCATAACCTACCTACGTTCCCAATGGGTTCCCCACATTCAAAAGTCATAGACCAATTCCTTCAACTGATGTCACCCTTGTCAACCATATGTTTCCTCCTTAGTATTATTTTAATAGTGTTGATATCATCTTTCCTGCATATTATTTCCATTAGAATCTGCCTGCAGCCAACCCTGTTTAGCCACAAAGGTCCTCTGGACTAGGGTGACCATATTGTGGTGGCCCTCCTTTCCAGGACTTGACAAAGTGGTCAGCATATCAGGAGCATACAGTATTTGTGTACCTGTTAGGTGCATATAGACATCAGGTATGTTTGCTTCACTGGTCACCGTAAACACAGATTTATGGATCATGTTAGGAAAATTAACTCTCACTGATACAAATAAACCCCCATTGTATTGTTTAGAAATGTTTTGCTGCATGCTACTATAGCTTAGGTAAGATTTTTTCATATTTCTGGTATAAACTTCTAATAAATACACAATAACTATAGCAATCGGTGCTATTAAAGCATCTGTAAACATCTGTTTCTAATTGCCGCAACCCATTTTAACCCACTAGGTTTTTATATACGTTTTTCAACAATACATTGCGCTGCTACCGGCTTGTGAAATTGTTTCTCTGCGATGAAATGAGAGCATGCAGCAAGCAGAACCATTGCAATAACACAATTTATCCAAATTTATGATGGCTGAACCTTAGATTAACCTAAAGCCTTTAAGCCTTACTGTTAGCAATTCATTTCCATGTGCGCAGGAAATTTGGTGACATTTTGAAGTTGGCTCTGAATTAAGAAGTGATTGAAAGTTGATTAAGATTTCTGGATGTCTTGGAAAATTAAGCAATAACGTGAACACAGATCACTCATTCCAAGGTAGCAGAATATATACATATCTGTCAAAGCGAGTCTTATTATATTTGCATTTTTCTAATGAGTTCTTCAGAAATGTTTTAATTTTCTAATAAAAATAATGAACCTTTTGCGGGTTCACAGTCCCAAATTTTTAGAGGGCTTATAACTAAATAAGGCAGGAATGGGGTATTTTTCTAAAACAGAATGTAGGGCTACCCCAATTAGGGTAACAAGCTTACTGCAAGAATATTTTTATGGAGATTTATGTCTGGATAGTAGTGGTTCGTATTCTGTTTTGATTGAAGTGGGTGCGCGTGAACTGTATCGGGTGAGACTGAGATTGAAGCTTTGACGCTGGCCATGTTCTAGATTAGTTGTTCCAGGGATCATTATCATCATCAATGACGGGTGCTGGTCAGGATTAATAAGCAAGGATTATACTGACAAATGAAATGTCGAACTCGTCTTTTTATGAAGAGCAGCCCCCTTGAATCACTAATCATCTATTTTTCCAGCGCGTTTCTATTCTTAGAATGCACAAGAGCATTGCCCATACACTACTTTCTCTGCACGTTATTTATTGTTTGGAGCCCTTTTGAGAACAGGTACTGTTGCTGAATTTTAAATGTACAATTTGAACCCATAGGCTAGCACAGGTATAAATCCATGTATGATCGTGCATTTGTGTTAATATTGTGCTCTTCATGTAATGTAATTAAACATGAAATGGGGAATCATGGCTGAACAAACATACGTTACCAAAGGCCCTCTATGGCGTGCACACACACACACGTATACACACACACACTCATCCTTTCACCCTATGCGAGCTGCTGTGCCAATGGGGTCAAGTTAGGTGTGCTGAGAACTACATTTGTATTTGTGCTACAACTAGGTGGCACTTCAGCGGTAGGGTTATCCACTAAAGCATGGTTGTGCTTTCAACTGCAGGGACAATGTAGTAGTGCTGTCATTTTTTGAGGATTTATCCAATGTAAAATACGGCAGTTAGCCCCACATTATTAAACTGTAGCCTTACATACGTTTATATAACAATGGACATTTGGAAACAATGGAAACGTGCAATCATGCAAATCATGAGGTTGAGAATGGCTTTTAGACCTTAATTAATTCAAGGTTTAAAAACCCAGACCTGCAATTATATCAGTAAGTAATGTGTCCATTGTTTGAGAACATTGGGAGTTCATTATCAGCCATAATGTCCTAAAACAAACTCACTCCCTTAAGCTTATTGGAACAAAACTGTACAATGCAATTATCCTATTGTGATATGTGGTGCGTGTCAAGATCTTTGTACAAGAAAGGCATAATTGTGCTAGATGTCCTTTGCTAATCCATAAATCTTTATCAATGGAATGTGCTCTTATGACCTTTTTGGTCAAGAGCGTCGCGAGCACAGTAATCTAATTGCTCGCTTATTATATGATGTCACTCAGACTAACCCTTCTCAAGGTGACTTCACATGTAGTCTAATATTACTTGTCATGCTCTCATTGGTCATTCAAGATACACCAGAGACAACTTGCTCACACATCATTACTTTGCTACTCATTATTATCATCTGGGAAATCATATTCCCATTTGTCAGATCATGCGCTACACGTCGGCAATGAATTGTACCTTCCTGCTCGATAAAAAGCACAGTTTCTTCATTTTTCATCCATATCCCATCAGTTTGGTGTCCTGTGCTGGTACACATATATTTTTATGTGTGCGTCTAGGGCTTCTAGTCATTATTTTATATACAATAGTAGGTTTTCTCTTTCAAGATTTTTGTTGTGTATGTAACCTTCTGTGGATGTCTTAGACAGATCCATATTGGCATAAGTGTATTTTTATTTTGTGAACACCCAATTTTTCAATGTCTTATTGCTTAATTTGCTCTCTTTCTTAACAATTTTATTCATAACATTTTGAAAACAGTTTTACACTGCAGGAGTGGCGACCACTTATTTCTTAATGTGGCTCGCGGGATTCTGTCGTTATTTAAACTTCTGCTTCCCCTTTCAAGAAATTAAAATCCATAAAAATGTTGCGGCTGTCGTGGCTACTTCTCCTTGACATATTTCTTTGAATTGAACCCCAAATGGAAGAGGAAGACTTATATTGATATGCAGGTCTTGTGAATTAGCAAACACGATTACAAGCATTTATTGAAAGTTATTGTAAGTGATCACCAAAATGTGTGCCCAATACCAAAAAGCTTTAATGTAGTGCTAAACAAAAATGTAGAGTTAAGTAGGGACGTTTCTGTTAACCTGTGAGTTATTAATGCTGATAAACCATGTCTTGCCAGCTCTTAAAGTGTTCTATTAGCTAATGAAATGGCTGGAGTGTTTATGGTATATTGTAAGCAAAAGGCACTAGTGCTCAGGTGAAAGATTTAGGGCCTTCCGTTGCTTTTTCCAAGAATGTTTCTTCCACTTGGTATTTATTCAGGAGATTGATTGTTTGAAGTACACATTTAACCCATTGCAGTCCTGCCGCAAAAGCTGCCCTTTTTTTCTATGATCTGACATTTCTTGCCAATGATTGGCAGCTTAAAGCAGTCAATCAGTGTCAGGAAAGCGCTCTGAATGCAGCTCTGGATCTGACTGGAGGTATATGCAGTAAATCACATGCAGGGAAATGCCTGCAGGGCATTTAGCTGGGGGTATATCTGAAGGGTCAAATGCATATGGGGGGCATTCTGCAGAATCCCACCATTCATTTTCAAAATGGACAACCCGAAAATCTAAAATATCCAAATATCCAAAATATAAAATTTGGGGCTTTAATTTGCCCCAAACACACACACAAAAAAAAAATCATAAACCAAAACCCTAGCTCTTTTGACCACTGACTATACAGTTTTTGCAGTCCTCCTAACTACAATTGGTACAGCTACATTGTTTCCCCAATACAATAAACAAATCCCTTTTCCAAAACCAGTATTTTCAGAGTCTTCTCGGCACAACCAAGCTTCTCTACTCAGCCTGTTTCTTTAATCAGTACAGCAGGTAATTAGTTATTACTATACCTGCAGTAGGAGTATATGGAGTGGAGCAAAATGACCACCCTTATCTCCTAATACTCCACCCCAGGGACCCAAAGTGTATTTTATTTGTACTTCTCCCTAAGGTATATATTATAACTACTATCTATGTAAACTCTACCTATTCCACCCTACCTCTAAAATCAACCTCACACCCTCTAAAGTAGAGGACATTAGGCCTATCTTATCAACCTTTGGGTGCTAGGAGGGAACACAGTGAAAATCTCTGTAAAAGTTCCAAAATGGCAACTTAAAAAAAAATGAGATGCCATCAATCTGTAGCGCTACTGGGACTTACTGGTCAAGTTTTCATTCTTTCATGCTTGCATTCTATGCCCAAAAGGAGGATTGTGGCCCTAAGGTGGTATGTCTATCTGGTATTAGTCAGGGTTTAATAACTAAGGATATGTGTTTTGTTTACCTATTTAGAGGTCTAACTCAGAATTTTGCAGATATAGCTGCTCTCCTTAGGTGCTTGGATTGCTATGATGTGCAAAGATAATAGAAGTGATGCTGCATTTTTCAATTAAGTCATTTCGTTTTCGGAATCTCTTTAATCAATTTCAGAATGAACAATGGCCTGTGATTCACTAATATTTATCATTATCCAATACATATTTCTTCATTTCCACGGCTGTATTTTTAAAACTACTCAATTTAATGGAAATACATTTATTTAAAACTCCTTTGGTCTAAAGCCCTTCTGACTGTGTTCCAGGCTATGCTAAATTATAGGGTACTGTTGTGTGCAATAAATAAAGGTCTGTCTTTGTGCTTTAATATGTAAAGGTTTCAGGCCAGCACAGAGATAGTTAACTGTAGTCAATATGAAACTGAAGAAGTATTGTGTAAAATATGTTATTTAATTGTCAGAAAATAAAAGATGCTTCATACAAGAATTACATAAAGTCTTGTCCTCTGGCACATTTTACTTGCAAGGCAGACTGAATGCTTTATGATTATTATTATTATTATTATTCTAATTATATTTTTTATTTTTTTTGTCCTAGAGATGGTAACTAACTACTCATCCGCAATAGATTATATTATAATATATTATATATTAAATTCTGAGTCATTTTCATGACATTATTTTTAATCCTACATTTTGAACATTTTTTAGCGATGCAGAAAGTTGATTTAAAATATTGGCTTGACTACCCTATATACACCGGTATTTCAATGTTCTCTGCAAAAGATAACAAGAACAGTGTGCTGCTACAAAGGAAGGCACAAAGAAATTGAGGCTTAAGTGCACTAGAAAAGAAGCATTTTAAAGGCCAGTAAGCAGTGCCACTGCCATAAAACGGGAACCTTTATTATGTTCTACTTAAGGAAGCATTTTCACACACTTATCTAAAGTAAGCTTGCTTTATTTGGAGAAAATGTATTAATGTAGCAGTGCTCATATAAAAGAACTAAAAATAATACAAAGCAATAAACTAGTTCTGTTTGTTCTGTATCGACTAAAATAATTCCCTTGGTTTGTTTTTCATTATAGTTACGTAGAGCCAAGAGATGCTGCTGCTTTGTACAACAGTGATAGATAGATAGATAGATAGATAGATAGATAGATAGATAGATAGATAGATAGATAGATAGAATAAATAGATACAAGATATAGAATGTAGAATAGATAGATAGATAGATAGATAGATAGATAGATAGATAGATAGATAGACAATGCTGTTTTGCAGTCATAAGAGGAGATATATTAGTTTTGGCCCCATGCTTCTGTGGTACCATTACAACTCATTTTCACAATGCGGTGCAGTAAATATAAGTCTTGTTTTATGCACTTGGGTCTATTCACCAAGTTATGACTAATGTAACTTGACTACCATTCACACTACCATTTTTTTTAAATTATCCCATCAGTCTCCTTAACTAAAGGCATGTAAACATTACATGCTGAGTGCAAGGAGTGAACATACCAGTTATTGGCACTATTAAACAACCCATAGCTTGTTCACCTCTCCTTACATATCTTCATGGACCTCTAGGCAAACTTTGATATTTTTGACCACTTTCATCTCCTACAAACACATTATTCTTATGGCATGTGACACCACTCTCTCCCAACTCAAGTCCTACTTCTATGACCATACCTTAGCATCTCCTTCTATGGCACGTGTTCCTCTCCCTAACCACTCTTCCTTGGTGTGCCTTGTGGCTTTTGTTCTTCTCTGTCTACATCTCCTCTCTTGGACAACCGGATTATTCTTCTAGATTCGGGCACCATTTCTATGTTGATGACATGATAATCTAATGTATGTTCTAGGCCCTCAAACATTATCTGTAGAAGTTTTGCAAACTCACATTTAAAATGTGAGTTTGCTAAATATGTAACGCAAACACTTAAACCTTTCAGTGCCATTTGAAATTTTGGCAGCATTAAAGTGCAATTTATATAGTGCATATGTATATAATTTAATTAAATAACAATAATAATTATAATTGTGTTAGGGCTAAAACCTAAGCAAACGTCCAGTGGGTCTGAAATGTGCCAAGGCCCCAAAAATGCCTCCCTTTGTAGGACGGTTAGGGGCCAAGGATGTTAACTAATGCGGAATGTAGTAGTAGAGTAAGATTTATTAATAAAGGCTGTGTTACATCAGTGTTATCATTTGCAAGGTCTTTAAAGGCTCTTCTCAACTCCTCTTCCGAGTTCGGGTTGTGCGCAATGAAGGGAAGGCCTATCCAGGTGAGGTAGGGAAACCTTATGTTGTATGCCCACTATGTATAATTTGATAGTATTGGGGGGGAAATTAGTGTGGCAGAAGGTGGCAAAGGGTGTAACCAAATGTAGGGAGAGAGGTTTTGGTTTTGTTTTTTAACCGCCCTTAAACCCTGTCCTCCTCCCCTTACCCATGAGACTCCCCAACAACACTACAGTGCTTATGAAACACCATGAAGGAGAGGGTCATAAAGGGGTATAAATACTTCCTGAGACACCTCCCACAAATACACCTCCCACAAATGCCTACATTTTAAATTTCTTTATTAAATACCTGGAGTTAATTAATCTTAAAAAGTAAAACATTTTTTGCTCATACTCAGTCTGTTTTCGTTGCTTCAGCATTGCTACAAAGGTATACTTTTAAATAACCAGATCACCAGTTTTTACTGAACTTTGCTAAACTGTATCTATGTAAATAGATGGGAGCTTTAAGCTTTGAAGCTGGACAGGCAAACTGTGCTAGCCTTACCAATGTTTGTGGTTACAAAAAATATTCTAATACATACAATAATCACTAAACATTAAAATAAATAACACATGGTTACATAGATGCTTGTAAATTGAAAATAATGTTCGTTGTGAGGCTATACAATGTAACATGCGCTAAATGTGAACGTGTGGTTAAACAGTTAGCAATGAGTGTGCCCTGGGAGATGAATTGCTGTATACTTTGTATTAGTGTATCCCTTGTTCCTTTTTCATGTAATAGTGCAGGAAATAGATGGGTCATTGAATCAAGCCCATTATCTGCGCCTAATCGTAATTTAATGCACACATGCAATGTCAAGAAATCTTGATATATTTAACACAGAAAAACAATTTAACGACACTCAGATCCAAATACATGCATTAAATAAATACGAGGCTTTAGTACTTTATTATAGACGAAGTATGTAAGGTCACCTGCTACATCAGGGCACACCACACCATAGATGGTGGGCTGTAACTGAGATACAATGTTACTTAGTTCCGGCAACATGAATAGGACTTGAACTTTTGGGACCTCAGTGATTTCTTCTTTAGATGACTTTAAGAAGAAAATGTTGTGACCCTCAATTCTGTTCTGCATTGTTCCAATAAAAGGTATCAATTAAAAATGCCATCTTCAAGTGGACTTTATCTATTGTTATTCATAACATCGTCATGTGTTAGAAAATGCTGCCTTTACACAACAGTAACAGTCTTGATCAAATTGTGATGTTTCATATTTACAGGGTGTACCTGGGCCAGGAAACTATGACATTATACGTCAGTTTGAAAAAGAACAAAGACTTTCAAAATCTGCAAATATTCCACAACCACCATTTCTATCAAAAGCTGAAGTAAGACAGAGCAAAAACCTTTTCTGACTATGTTAAAGGATCATTTTAATTTAGTTAAACCTAATTCTAATAGAACATATGTATGATGTGTTTTTAGTGGAAGTGTTTCACTGTTTAATTTATTTTACAAAGTACATACCAAAATGACGGCAAATCTTTTGGCGAGACCTATCTAATCCTAACAAGCAATACAGCCATTTTAGGATTAAATAGCAATATTTGACCATATAGTCAATATTTATGCCTCAATAGATGCTTTTAAATAGTGTTTTTTGGGTGTGCTCTGGTTTCTTGCTTTTATGTGTATACATTATACATTTGATATGATATACACTATATGGACACAAGTATTGGGACACACATCTTAATTATTGAATTCAGTTGCAATCAATCCCATTGCCACAGGTGGAGAGCTCTGTGAGTTCAAGTGTGGTTTTGTGCTATAATGGGCCTTTGTAATAAGTCAGTTTGTGAAATTTCATCCTTGCTAGATATTCCACAGTCAACTATAAGTGGTATTATTGGAAAGTGGAAGCATTTGAGAACAGCAGCAACTCAGCCAAGAAGCAGGAGATGACGTTAAGTCACAGTTCAAGGTCACTGAGTGCTGAGGCGCATGGTGCGTAAAAGTCGCCAACGCTCTGCTGATGCCATAGCTGAAGAGTTCTAAACTTCCACTGGCATTAATATCAGCACATAAACTGCAGCTGCATGCAAGCCTCACATCACCAAGTACAATGCCAACCATCGGTTTAAGTGGTGTAAAGCACACCACCAGGACTCAGGAGCAGTGGAAACGTGTTCTGTGGAGAGACAAATCCCACTTCACTGTCTAATGGGTTTGGTGGATGCCAGGAGAATGTTACCTGCATGCATTCTGCAAACTGTAAAGTTTGCGGGAGGAAAGAAAACTTTCAGTGTAGGGAAATCTTAATGCTTCAGCATACCAAGACATTGTGAACAACACTGGTACAATGCTTCCAACCTTTTGGGAACCGTTTGGGGAAGGACCTTTTCTATTCCAGCATGTCTGTCCCCCAGTGCACAAAGCAAGGTCCATAAAGACATGGCTGGATGAGTTTGGTGTGGAACAACTTGGCTGGCCCACAAAGAGCCCTGACCTCAACCCCATTGAACACCTTTGGGATGAACTTGAACAGAGATTGCGAGCCGGGCCTTCTCGTCCAACATCAGTGCCTGACCTCACAAATGCTCTGCCGGATGGGCAAAGATTACCACAGAAACACTCCAAACTCTTGTGGAAAGCCTTCCTAGAAGAGTGGAAGTCGTTATAGCTGCAAAGAGGGGACATATTAATGTCTATGTATTTAGAATGCGATGTCATAAATGTCCCTGTTGGTGTAACGGTCAACTGTCTATATAGTGTATCTTAAATGTCGAAATCTGTTGGTAAAAGGTTATTATAGACAAATTAACAAAAAGATGCAAGTGAAAACGTTTAGTGCAACATGAAGCAGAAGACCACATACAGTCATAGAGCGGGGTCACTGAGTGGTGAGGCGCATGGTGCGTAAAAGTAGCCACTCTGTAACCACTCTGCTGATTCCATAGCTGAAGAGTTCCAAACTTCCATTGGCATTAATAGCAGCACCAAAACTGTGTGGCAGGAGCTTCATGGAGTGGGTTTCCATGGCCGAGCAGCTTGATGCAAGCCCCACATCACAAAGTTCAACGCCATAGAGTGGATAGAGTGGTGCCCGCCGCCACTGGACTCTGGAGCAGTGGAAATGTGTTGTGTGGCGAGATGAATCATTTTTCTCTGTTTGGTATTCCGATGGGCGAGTCTGGGTTTTTGCGGATGCCAAGAGAATGTTACCTGCCTGACTGCATTGTGCCAACTGTAAAGTTTGGTGGATGAGGGATTGCTGGTCCAATATTTTTGTCCATATAGTGTGTGTGTGTGTATATATATATATATATACAGGCATGTTTAACTGGCATTTTCATGCACATTATAGTTAAGCCTCCAAACAGACTGTACACTCTGTGCATGGGAATAGTTTTTGTGTTCTTGTGCAGGGGTGCCTTACAAGAGTGTTAGTTTTATTAAACTGTTCTACAGATCTTTCACGTGGGGTTTAAATTAATGTCACCAAATGATTCTGTTGGCAAAGCAATAGCTGGTTATTTTTAAAGTCTTTCATCAGCATTTTGTTATCTGCTACACTAGAGATTTCTACCTGTGAAATCAATCACCCCAGCCCCGGGCACATATAATGAACAGCGAACAGCTTTTGAGTCCTTGAAGAAAACATCAAGTTTTGCACAGACTCCGTTTGGCCAAACTGCAGCTCGATTTACTAAAGAGTCAAGGCTGCAAAAAACACCAGGTACGCAATTCATCTAAGAACCAGTTACTATAACGTTCATAACTGTAATATATATATATATTTTTATTACAAAAAGGTAGACTTTTGACCAATTAACAAATACCTTAGCGATATTGAATAATATTGTTCAATATGAACCTACGTAAGACCTAAAGAAGACGTCAGTGGAAAATAATGTATCAGTAACTACAATTGTAACCCCTCCAAAAATATTCACAATCAAATCTAATTTTAGTAGACGTGTCGACATTGTCATCTGAATCTGCAGATCTCAAGGATATATGTCACAAAATGTGTTTATAGACTATTTTGCACGACACAACTTTCTAACTGCACTATTTTTGCCAAATTCCAAGTAATTAAGATAAAATAAATAAGGTAAATGAAATAATTTGTGATTTTAATGCAGTATTTGACCTACTACAGTGTGTGTAGTTGTTCTTGGCTGTTTCGTTCCAAAAACGCTACACAATGGTTATAAATCTTGCCAGTTTTTCTTTTTAAACCATAAATGAGGAAAACAAGCAGCAGAAAATAATGTTTAACTGAAAAATAATTACATTTCATCTTAACCACCTACTCCAAATCTCTTATGAGAAAAAGGTACCCTACGGGCAAACATTTTTGCATATCCTCCTAGAATTTGCTTATAATTTGGCAACCGAACAATTGTGAGAATGATAATAACACGTATCCTAATATTTTATGTTGCATCAACGATTTTACTTGCTCTCATTAACCTTTTTTCATTTTTTTATTATAATTTCATACTCAGTGCTTCACGGAGCCTGCAGTTAACATAATTAGCACTAATGATCAGCATGTGCTATATCCAAAGTGGTTTATTTATACCTATTGAGTTATTAAAAGGAAAACCTGCAAACTTTCTGTATTTAGCAAAACAGAATGAATAAGTAAACTTTTTTTTTTTTAGGTCCAGGATCTTATAATATCTTCAATTATGGAATTGCAAGAGACATAATGAAAAAAGCTAACCTCGACAGTGCCAGAAATGGAGGACTTGGATCATCTGCTGCTCGGGCACCTTCTATATCAAAGCGTGATGTGATCTCAACACCAGGTCCAGCTCACTATGTTGTAAGTTAAATAACACATACAGCAGCTGCAGTATATGTTACAAGCTTCTAACCATTTTCATTCCGTTTCCTAAATAATGTCATTCTTAATAAATAAAATATGTTACTAAATCGGTAGATGATCTATTGAATTTAATAGGGACTCTTTATAGGAGTTAAGCTCGTGGAGGAAATGATATAATGGTATAATAATATACAGACAGAGTACTTATCTCATGTTTCCCTTTATTTCTGTTTTTTAGGTCAAGGACAAAATCGCAGAGCCATACAAGCATCGAACTTCTTCTGTATTTTCGTCAGGAACAGAGAGGCTGATATTGAATACAGAGTTGAAGGTAAAGTATGCCATAATCTATACACCTTTCACGCTAAATAATATGCATTTATTGTGTTTCATATGGGCAGTTTTTATTAATTCATTAGACAGGGCTATTTAGCTGGAGGGAAAAAAAAACAACATTTGGGCCTCAAGGCTTTTATGCATCCCTACACATTCATGTAAAATCCATAGATTCTGTTGTATGACATCAATAATTTAATAAGGCCCCAAGCAGCACTGAATGATACACACACACACAAAAGCAAGCTAGACATTATTGACTTTTGGGAAAAAATAGAATCATTAAAACAAAATAAATACACTTAAAAGATATCCTCACAGAAATAAACTCCACAATAAACAATTCAACAGTGTCTGAAAAGCAGCAGCAGAATATAACATTTCCTATTGTTCTTCCAGTTCTTGTCCCAGTAGGGGACTCTTTCTTCTTTGTCTTGAGCTAATGTCAAAGCTATCGTTTTACGAAATACTGAATTCTGGGTGAATGGTATCTTCTCTGGTTGGCTATAAGTCTCAGAATCTGATCTGAGAGGTTAGCATCTTGTAGCTTAGCAACAAAGAAGTGTTTAAAGTCTTCACACCGTACTAGAAGAACAAGTCGGATACTTGAAGGATCTCTAGAGCTTCTCTGTAACATTTGAGCAGAAGCGGCAGAGTTTAATGAGAAATAGTATCTCTTGTGGCCATATTTTGTTTTTCTGCTTTATGCTATGCAGCTTAAACGGTTATATACTTTATAGCAATTACCATAAACAATACACTGGTTTTGTTTGTAACGGCTTCAAAATGCACATTGCCCTTAAAATTGCCCATGTTTTTATAAATCAGCTAGAAATTGATAATCTTCAACAAAGGGACACTCCAGCCATCATATGCACTTTACTGCATGTAATAACTGAGGGTCTCTTTTAAATCATCTACTGCTTGCCAGTGTGTACTTGCAGTATACTCACCACCAGCCAATCTAATGAAACCCATCACAGAAAACACTCCCATTGATGTAAACCAAATATAACTGGTATAAAAAATCAGACAACTGAATAGGCAGTGTGCTGCAGTTCTGAATTCTTTCCATTCTTTCCATATAAGACGATCCTATGTATAAGACCCACCTTAATTTTGGGGCCCCGGAATTTGAAAAAAAAAATGTATTACATAGTTATTGAACTCAAGTTTTATTTATCATAAAATTCATACTCATCATCCTCATCACTCCCATCCATTAATTGCCTTTAAATGAACCCTAAAGACCCCATCAACCACAACTGCCCCTAAATTAGCCATAAAGACCCCATCAACCATAACTGCTCCTAAATTAACCCTAAAGGCCTCATTAACCATAACTGCCCCTAAATTAACCCTAAAGGCCTCATTAACCATAACTGCCCCTAAATTAACACTAAACACCCTATTAACCATAACTGCCCCTAAATTAACCCTTAAGACCCCATCAACCATAGCTGCCCTAAGTTAACCCTAAACACCCCATTAACCATAACTTCCCCTAAATTAACCCCCACCTCCCCTAACTTTCAGCAGCCCAAATATTAATGTTATACTTCCTGTTAGATGAGTTGCTGAGCCATGTGGACGCTATAAGAAAAGGGGCGGGGCCACTTGTCAGTGTGACTCTAGGGAGGGACTGTTAATCAGAAAGGGGCGGGACCAATTGTCAGTGTGACTGCAGGGAGGGACTGGGAAGTAGTATCTGTAATCTACAACCACTGTATAAGACGCACCTAGTTTTTAGACCCCACATTTTTTGAAAAAGGGGCATCTTATACATGGGGAAATACGGTAATTACAACCTACTTTATTATGTGTTCTTCATTGGTCAAGTTGCATGGTCTACAGGAGTATCATTGTACAAATAAAAACAAATCCTTGTTGTATTTTATTATCACATTTTGTTTACATTCCTGCAGCTGAAAATATATTTTTAATTACTACACTTATAACTTTTAATAAGAAGTAATTTAAATTTGATTTTCACTTTTAATATAATTGTTCAGCTCTTTTGAAGAACAGTTTAAAAGAACACTTCAGAACCCCCCCATCATGTAATATGCAGATTGGAATCTAATTAGAATGGACCCCAGTGCATTTTAATGCAAGCAATTTTTGAACAAAGTATTTATTCAATGAGAGCTAAACCTGAATACACACAAGCTGAGCGTGTTACACTTCATGCTAAAGTACAAACAGGCAGAGGAGGAGGAAAATAAGACAATAGATTGTAAGCAAACAAGAGTAATACCCTCTTCTTCTTCTTTACCAGTGTGTCTTATGTTTGTTCATGTTATTGTTCATTTTGTATTTTTCCATAATTGTAAGAGCACCGTAGAGTCTGCTGGAACTCTATAAGCAAAATATAAAAATAAAATAAAATAAAAAACACTAAGCAATTTGATCTGGTAAAGTACACTGAATTCAATATAAAATTAACACTAGTATGCATTAAAAATATATAATATATAAAATTAGAAACTGAACTTCATAAAGTTATTTAGTTTACTTAGTGGGTGAAGGTCCCACATCCACTTCTTATCCATCATTTAATAATTGTACCAAAGCCATAGTTTTAGCTAAAAAAAAGAATACCGAAAGATCCCATGGTATTGTATAACATTTAGTAAAAAGAACCGTTTTAACTGTAACTAAACAAGTTAAAGAGTATATTCAAGCAAATGCATTTGCAGTGAAAAGTAATAAAAGAAATATTACTGAAATTATCTCTGGCACAGCCATATGCAACAGATGATAACAATTCTTTGAACTGGCCTGCAGCTAAACATTGCTTTACAAGTTAATCCTATTTATACTTTTTCAGAAGAATCGAAAATGACATTTTAGCTCTGCTTCTATAAACTCATTTTAATTGTTTTAGTTTTTTCCCGAAGGAACAATTATTCATCTATAAAATGCTAGGCCATGCAGATTGCTTTAGCTGGCATGGTGTTGAATTGTTTTAACACATTTTCTTTTGAATAAATGAAAGATAATCCAGAAGTCTGCAAGCCACGGGAAAACAAATCTTACATCAATACATTTGGTTCCATTTGTAAACTTTTGGGCCTTTGGTGTCTTTTCTTTCTATTAGCTCGAGGTAAACACAAATAGAATATTGTGCAGACTTGTACGCTATAATTTGTTGTATTAGTGTTGGTTTAAAAACAATCAAGTTTGGCAGCTTGGTTTTCATAAATTTAAAGTTTTGTTATATGGAAAAGTAATTCCCATAAAGCAGGCATGTCCAAAGTCCGGCCCGCGGGCCAATTGCGGCCCGCGTTCCGGACTGATACGGCCCCCAGGTGAGCCACGGGACTTGGCGTCATCAGCCGGCGCAGGGAGAAGGAAAGCGCGAGATTTGGGCTTTCCTTCTCCCTGCGCCGGCACACACAGCCACAGGGGCATCGGATGAAGAAATTGTGTAGGGGAGGGTTAGATTTCAACCCTCGTCTACAGTAACTTTAAACAGGGTTGAAATCTAACCCTCCCCCAGTAGCGTACCGAGCGGGGGGCGGTCCGCACCGGGTGCCGCTCATCAGAGGGGTGCCAACTTGCCGGCACCCGGCTCTCCTCCAGAGACGGACAGTAATGTCCGCCGCTGGAGGAGCAGGCTCGCAAGGGAGCGGTATCGGAGGTCTTTAACAGACCACCGGCTCCCTTGAGTGATTTTAAGCCGGTTCAAGGATTTCCCTTGAACCTGGCTTAAAATCACTCAAGGGAGCCGGAGGTCTGTTAAAGACCTCCGATACTGCTCCCTTGCGATCCGCGCGGCAACAGCTGTTGTGCGCCGGGGTTTGTTGTCAGATCCCGGCGCACAACACTGAAGCCGCACCCACCGCTGTCCGTGCCCTCTGAACCCCGTGCCTTCGGAAGAAGAAGGAAGAACTGAAGAAGAAGAGGAGCGAAGAGCAGGAAAAGGAGCTGTAAGGAGAAAAGAGGAAAGGTAGGAAAGCATACAGTGAGAGTGTATTGGTGTATGTGTGTGGATTGGTGTATGTGTGTGTGGATTGGTGTATGTGTGTGGATTGGTATGTGTGTGTGGATTGGTGTATGTGTGTGTGGATTGGTGTATGTGTGTGGATTGGTATGTGTGTGGATTGGTATGTGTGTGTGGATTGGTGTATGTGTGTGTGGATTGGTGTATGTGTGTGGATTAGTATATGTGTGGATTAGTATATGTGTGTGGATTAGTATATGTGTGTGGATTGGTATGTGTGTGTGGATTGGTATGTGCGTGTGGATTGGTATGTGCGTGTGGATTGGTATGTGCGTGTGGATTGGTATGCGTGTGGATTGGTAAATGTGTGAGAGTGATGGGTGTTATGCTGTACCATTTCCAATGTATTTTTCATTATATAATTATGCTCTAAAGTACATCATAACTCCCATCACTCTATACTGTTCCATACAGTGGCAGAGCTGGGAGACCGAGGCCTTGCACCCCCACCGCAGGGCTCCTGAAAGGTAAGTGAACTTCAAAGAGGGAGAGGGTAGATAGTTAGGAGGGGTAGATAGGGAGAAGGGAGTGAGAAGGGGTAGATAGGGCAGAAGGGAGCGAGAAGGGGTAGATAAGGCAATCATACTCCTATCATGCCAAGTCTGCGAGTGCCTACTGGAATCTGGGTATGCCTGGGCATGATAGGAATGTGATTGCTGTTAACAATTATATATATATATATTGTTATTTAATTGTTTTGTCCTATTTTGGTGTGTTACTTACTTTAAATAAAAGTGTTAGATTTTTTTTATGGTGTGTGGGGGGGGTCATATTCAGTTTCGGCCAGGTAGTTTTAAAGTGTGTGTGTGTGTGTGTGGGGGTGCCACATACAGGATCCGCCCCGGGTGCCAAATACTCTAGGTACGCCCCTGCCCTCCCCTACACAATTTCTTCATCAGATGCCCTTGTGGCTGTGTGTGCCGGCGCAGGGAGAAGGAAAGCCCAAATCTTGCGATCTCGGACGTCGCTAGATTTGGGCTTTCCTTCTCCCTGCGCCGGCACACACAGCCACAAGGGCATCTGATGAAGAAATTGTAGGCAGTGGCGGAACTACCGGGGTCACGACTGCGACCGGGCCCTGGAGTTCTGCCAGTCAGTGGGGCCCAAGGGGTGCCGAGCGGTTGCTGAAAACGACCGCTCGGCACCTCTTGGGCCCCCCTGACTGACAGAAATCCAGGACTCCTCTGCTCGCCGTCGCTGCCACCGCCGCCTGCCTCTGCGCTGCCCAGAGTGCAGTGTTGGAAGCGTGAGTGCCGGCGCTTCACGCTGATATGTGAGAAGGAGGGGTAGGGAGGAAGAGGGGAGATTGTGAGAAGGAGGGGTAGGGAGGAAGAGGGGAGATTGTGAGAAGGAGGGGTAGGGAGGTAGAGGGGAGATTGTGAGAAGGAGGGGTAGGGAGGAAGAGGGGAGATTGTGAGAAGGAGGGGTAGGGAGGAAGAGGGGAGATTGTGAGAAGGGGGGTAGGGAGGGAGAGGGGAGATTGTGAGAAGGGGAGGGAGAGGGGAGATTGTGAGAAGGGGGTAGGGAGGGGAGATAGTGAGAAAGGGATAGAAGTGGTATGCTGTTTTCAATAAACTTTGCATAAAATAGTTAATTTGCATTTAATTTTAATGGTTCAGAAAATGTCAGGCAAAATGGTCGGCCCTCGCACATGTTCACTTCATCAAATCTGGCACTCTTCGAAAAAAGTTTGGACATGCCTGCCATAAAGGAATGTACTCTAATTCTAAGTGTACTGAATATGTTGTCTTACTGAATCTATGGCCTATACATCAGCTGTTCAATAGATATACTAGGAAAAGTCAGAGATGTTCTTATTCTATAATGATGAGTCATGAGAAAAACTGTCTATAATCCACCCAATGCTGTGGTCAACGGTGTATAAGGTACCAAGCATATGCTGACAATGGAGCCCATGTCTAATGGAGGTCTGTACCTTCTTCAGCACAGATATTCATGCTCCCTCTTCATGCTACACTCAACCTCAGAGAGCCATGATATGATGTCTTCTGCTGGCTCGGAGCCTCAGATGGCAGCAAGTGGCGGAATGCAGGTCCGTGTCAATAGAGATACAGACCTTGCTCTGCTCTCTCTAAAACTTTTTGGACCTTTCTGAGAAGATTTCTGATCTTACCAACTTGTATTGTAACAGCACCAGGATATTGTCCACTACTATGTACAAACGATATAGGGTTTGGGTATTTTTAGTATTATGAAAACTATTTTAAAGAAAACAGTGGCTACCATCAATTTATTCTCATTTATGCATTTTCTAGTCAGTGATCATGATTTGAAATTCTTCAGTTTTCCAACTGGCTGAAAACATCAATACAGTGGGGCAAAAAAATATTTAGTCAGCCACCAATTGTGCAAGTTCTCCCACTTCCAAAGATGAGAGAGGCCTGTAATTTTCACCATAGGTACACTTCAACTATGAGAGACAGAATGAGACAACAAAGTCCATTAATCACATTGTCTGATTTTTAAAGAATTTATTTGCAAATTATGGTGGAAAATAAGTATTTGGTCAAACGTTTTCTGTAAGTCTTCACAAGGTTTTCACACACTGTTGCTGGTATTTTGGACCATTCCTCCATGCAGATCTCCTTTAGAGCAGTGATGTTTTGGGGCTGTCGCTGGGCAACACGGACTTTCAACTCCCTCCAAAGGTTTTCTATTGGGTTGAGATCTGGAGACTGGCTAGGCCACTCCAGGACCTTGAAATGCTTCTTACGAAGCCACTCCTTCGTTGCCAGGGCGATGTGTTTGGGATCATTGTCATGCTTAAAGACCCAGCCACGTTTCATCTTCAATGCCCTTGCTGATGGAAGGAGGTTTTCACTCAAAATCTCACGATACATGGCCCCATTCATTCTTTCCTTTACACGGATCAGTCGTCCTGGTCCCTTTGCAGAAAAACAGCCCCAAAGCATGATGTTTCCACCCCCATGCTTCATCGTAAGTATTGTGTTCTTTGGATGCAACTTAGTATTCTTTCTCCTCCAAACACGACGAGTTGAGTTTCTACCAAAAAGTTCTACCTTGGTTTCATCTGACCATATGACATTCGCCCAATCCTCTTCGGGATCATCCAAATGCTCTCTAGCAAACTTCAGACGGGCCCGGACATGTACCAGCTTAAGCAGGGGGACACGTCTGGCACTGCATGATTTGAGTCCCTGGCGGCGTAGTGTGTTACTGATGGTAGCCTTTGTTACTTTGGTCCCTGCTCTCTGTGGGTCATTCACTAGGTCCCCCAGTGTGGTTCTGTTTTTTTTGCTCACCGCTCTTGTGATCATTTTGACACCACGGGGTGAGATCTTACATGGAGCCCCAGATTGAGGGAGATTATCAGTGGTCCTGTAAATCTTCCATTTTCGAATAATTGTTGATTTCTTCACACCAAGCTGCTTGCCTAATGCAGATTCAGTCTTCCCAGCCTGGTGCAGGTCTACAATTTTGTTTCTGGTGTTCTTTGACAGCTCTTTGGTCTTGGCCATAGTGGAGTTTGGAGTGTGACTGTTTGAGGTTGTGGACAGGTGTCTTTTATACTGATAACAAGTTCAAACAGGTGCCATTAATACAGGTAACGAGTGGAGGACAGAGGAGACTCTTAAAGAAGATGTTACAGGTCTGTGAGAGCCAGATATCTTGATTGTTTGTAGGTGACAAAATACTTATTTTACCGAGGAATTTACCAATGAATTCATTAGAAATCCTACAATCTGATTTCCTGTATTCTTTCCCCCCATTCGGTCTCTCATAGTTGAAGTGTACCTATGGTGAAAATTACAGGCCTCTCTCATCTTTTTAAGTGGGAGAACTTGCACAATTGGTGGCTGACTAAATACTTTTTTGCCCCATGTATGTCAGAATTCATTTTTTTCCTGTATCTCTCTGCTACCGTCATAACCAGCGTCTTCTAGTGCATGAGTTCTGGAAGCACCATTAAGTGTTTTACATATATGTGCAAATAAATATATATATATATGAATATGTTAGATATACTATACTAGAGGACAGTGGTATCTACACCTTATCTAACCCTAGCAAATCAAGCCCTGCCAAATGGACCATTTTGTTGATGGTGATATAACTACTTTTTCAAACTTTACCTTGAAATAACTTTTTATAAATAACCCTTATTATCTGCTTATCATCCTGAGTTTGTGGGTTTGGAAAGCATGCATATTCTTGATTCAAGCTTCAGAATATAACATTTTGAAGTCAATTATTTTGTTTTTTTTTGGCTTCTGACTCACAATATTAACAAAGTGTAACTTCAGTACTTCGTAAATAGTTGGCTTGACTAATAACATTTTGCATTTCTCTATAAGGCTTATTTTCCTGTGGAACGTTCTCAAAATGTAACAAAGACAAGGTCATAATCTTCCCTTCTTTCTCTATTTCGTACTTTGTGTCCTTGCTTCCTTCTTGGGTCAGCATTTAAAATAAAACGAAAAACCATCCTTAAACCACATTTCCAGTATCCTTAGTCAAAAAAGCCCCTTTGAACTCCTTAGAACAAAAGAAAGCAAGGTATAAAAGTGGACACATTTGTGTCCGAACAAAATGTCACTGTGTTAAATGGCTTGACTCGCCATTTTCTTTCATTCCATGTAGAGGAGCCTTTTGTGGGCTATATATGAATTATTGCTCATTAGAAATTTTCTGGAGTGAGCTAGAACTGGAACAGGAATGTTACAGCAATGTAATTTGTGCAATTAATATAACTCCTAGTTGTATTCTTCTTACATCCATTGAACAATACAAATGCGGTGTAATAGATGCCATTAAATTGTGTGTTTCATTTGGCATTGGCACTAGCGAGGTAAACAGGCCTTGCTTTTTACATGGTATAATTGCTATACACAAAAGAAGAAAAAGAAGATTAATTTCATGTTTCTGTTTATCATTCAAATGCAGGCACACTCTCAAACCATTAAAATTAAAAACAAAACATATGTTCAGCGGAAAATAAAATAAAGCCACCCAAGTCCTACATATTAGAGTTCAGCTAATTCATACCACCCAACATTTCAGGCATCCAAATTGGGTCTTGTGTTGGAGTGTGTTACAAAAGATGGGCAGGGACAGAGCTGGCACTGCAAGCTCGCTGGGCTGGGGAGTGACCAGCTGCCTGCACTGCACGAATGGCTACTTTGGGGTGCTCAGATTCGCAAAGTGACCATGTGGGAGCTGGAGTGGGGGTCTGTGCTACAACACTCTGCCGCTAATGATTTGTCAGCTGCTTAGGACAGTGGTGGGAAATCAGAGGATCTCCTCAACTGACCTTTGATCTCCACCGGCCACAAAAGCAGGACAGTGGGCAATTGTTTTCTATGCTGGGAAATATGCTAGTTTGTAGAACAAATTCAGCAGCCATCTTGATGTTGTGTCTCGAGGATCATTTCTTCCTCTACTTTGCTAGATGTTGATGGGATGTGTAAGACTTAGGAAGCAAAGCAGAGAGGATGGCGTTCTGCAAAAAAACAATTATTGGTGCAATGTTTTCCTGTATTTGCCATGGATATCAGCTTCACTTACTTTTAATATATCTATAGTTATTATACAGAAAAAGTTACCTAGTTTTAATAAATAAGTATACAAAATACTTAAAGCTATGTACATGCTTTTCAAACTAGCCTATGTATGATTTAATTATCATATAGATATTGAATTCAAAATGTGAGAATGTCTGATGACATGGAGTACCAAACCAATACATTACCCAGTTTCTCTCCTTCTAAATCCATATAATGATATAATATTAATGTTTAAAAAACTGTGAAAGTACATTCCAAAATGAATTAATGCAATTTACAATGTAACCACTTGAATCTGAGTTTGGTTCACCTTTCTTTTTTTTTATTGATGTAGTATAAGTAGCCTATTTTTATTCTGGTACATTGCCTGTTAAATTTGTGTTTTATCTGAAACGCTCAACAGAAGGATCGTTAGAGCTTGCTTTGCTATATAATGATGACCAGATGCTCAGGAATTTAGGCTTCTGGTTGCGTGAAATGGTTGAGTGGATTAACTATGCCAGTGACAGCCGGTTGGTGTAAATGTATATAATGTTGCAGAGACTTATGTTATTTATTACCAAAGAAACCAATGATAAGCAGATGGTTCTGGTTACAACCGTCTACATGGTGTATGCTGACTCTGGAATAGCAAATGGTTGCGTTTGTTTGCACGTATTGCAGAAGTAGACCTAGTTTACTGTGTGAGAAGATTGGGTTGACCTAGTAGGAGACACCTGTTCTGATCTTGATTGAAAGCAGGTTACTATGACAACATGTGTTTGACGAGTAGTTATTTAAAAATCAGTCATACCTTTAGATTGGCATGTGTTGATAAGCGTACTTTTAGGAATACTCTTTACACTTCTTCCGACGCATTTTACAGTGTTATACTTTGTATGATTACTGTGTTCTGTAATATGGCATTCGTATTTGCATTCAGATAGTAGTCATCTGCATAGATGTACATTACTACTAGCTAAATATTAATTTCAGTTCATTGGATTTTATTTGACCTTTTTATCTTTGGAACTGCCAACTGCACCATCAAGCTATAAGTAGCATGGGGGTACAATAGGGCTTGGTGGCCGAAATGGAATACAGAGGATATGGTGTCCACCAAGGGTATAGAAGTTGTGTATTTGTACACCCTGTCCTATAGAAATTGTATTCTATGTAGCTAAGGTACCAAAACTTCTGTTGGGTGGATGACTCATTGAGATATGGGAAATGGGCAATAAAAGGCTCCTTCGTTTTGGTCTACAGATTAAACTTTCAAGGGTCACCTTATGAATTGTCTGCTGCACATCTCAGATATATAAAGTACATGCATACATGGCTTTGATTTGTAAATGCAGATTTCAACAATGCTCGAAAAGCACCAGTGAAGCCTACATTTAAGTGACAACCTTCATAGCCAGAAATGGTCTTCTGTTGAAGAGCAATTTCCAGCTTTGTATATTCTTAGGTTCTAATGCACGCTGGTGGTACGTGCTTCTTATATGGGCTAAAGGTAAAGGTAGTGATGTACTTCAGTAACAACCCATTGCCATCCTGTCCCTGAAATAGATGTTCAATCCTGTGTGGTCCAGCTCAAACGCACTAGTGTGTATGTTATGTTATGGATTTCTCTGGCTTTAAGCGCCATGTGATACATTTTGCTGCCAGAAGCACAGAAATTAAATAATAAGGTTAGTTTTCTTATATTCAGATTATTTTCCTCTTCTTTGTTTTTCTTATCACTGTGGTGTATGTTTTTAGACAATTGAATAAGAAGATCAGTGCAGACTCCCATGGATATTATAATGAATTGTATAGGAAAAATCTCTTCATGCTGGTAACCTGGTATAGATGGAATGATGCTTATTATTCTTCCTTATTCAATGGCTTTCAGAAAGCAGCTGTTTTTTTATGATTTTGGTGCTGATTTTTCTTTCACTTGAATACATAATAAAAGGCATAATTATCTCATCCAACAGTCATTCTGGTGTTTAGTTGCCATAGCCTTTATTTTTAATAATTTGCAGCACAATTAAAAGATTTATGCCTAAAAAGACTCTTACCATGGCTCTGTGGCTACTAACATAAGACTTTTTTCTTGCAGGAAATCCCGGAAACTCAGGCTTATTAATAATCATCTGTGCATATTCGACTAGATAATGTTTTATGATCCTTTCTTTCTGTGGATTATCAATGTTACTAATCACTTGTGAATTTTACTGTTTTGCCAAACAGTTGATCACTACACCATTCTGAATGGTATTGTAATGTGCTTATGGACTTGTGAAACTGGACTTCTGAATCTTTTTCTTACTTAAATATTTATTCTCTTGGATGCTTCTTTTATGTTTGTAATGCATGTATTTATTGTGCTCTCTATGTTCATACCTGGGAACTTCTTCACTCCGGCTACCCGGAGCCTTCGCTAGCGGGACGCCCTCAGGACTCTCCACTGACGTCGGTGGGCAGTCCCACTGACGTCGGTGGGCGGGATGCTGATGTCTGTGGGAATTCCTGCTGGCATTAAAGGTCAAATGGGAGGGGAATGGGGTGTGTCAAGACTTGCTCCCGTGACCCGGAGGATTCGTGTGTTCACCCTAAGAACTGGAGAAGCTGTGCTTCATCCGGAGAGTTCCCAGGTATTTGTATGTTCCCTAAATAATTAAAATGATTATTAGAGGTCACCTATTAGCAGTAGAAGAGGCATAGTATTGTATTTAAGCACTGCGTAAATTGTTGGCACTATATAAATAAAAGATAGTAATAATAGTTCCAGAGACAGCCTTGTTGTAAGTGAGGGAGGTAAAGCTTTGGAATGCACTCCCTTGGTGGCGATAGACACAACATCTAGTATGTAGTCTTTTGAGAATAAACTGGATTCCTTTTAGCACAAATGAACTTGCACTCTAACGCTTAATTTATGGATAATGCAGTTTGCCATGGGAACCATTAAATTGTATTCCTGAATGAGATTTCTCACTTTTTCCAACTCTTACATGTTACAACTCTATGCACTCGATTAACCTATCTGCTGGTTACTGATTAAAAATACGCAATCTCTCCCCTGTTGTTAACTTTCTGATTACTGTTGATTGGCTCATGCAGCATTTGTAAGGGTGATATTATTAAAAGATTAGACATTGATTAGACTCTGTTCTGCCACTCTTAGTGCCAGATTTTATATTCTACAAGATTAATTTCTGAACTGTACAAATATACTCACTGAAATCAAAAAGTCAAGTTACACTATAGTGTACTATAGCACATTTTTAGAATAGTTTTTGCTAAAAACTGTAATGCCAACAAATCACTTTAAATTGGCTTTTTTGTCTTTATCTGTAACAATACAATTCATGCTTCTGTTTGTATTACGTTTGGTTGAAGGATCAGTCCCCATATAACCTATAACCACTACCTATACAAGCAGAAAGCAGTTGGTGGCATTTTGTAATTACTAAAGGACTGACCTAGCCACATCTTTTCTTGCTATAGGAGCGATCTGTTTTTCATGTCAAATATAGGGGTTGTGACTTTAAATCTGTGAAAATATATATTTAATAGAAGTCTATAGGATTATATTATTATTTATTATTATTTATTGTGTGGCTTCAGAGGATCAGTTTATATGACATATACTGTATACATATATGATCTTTGTCGCAATCTAATATGCAATACTATCTTTTTTAATCACCTACTAATGATTCATTTGATCCAGTTAATTCAAACCATGGCGACATATCCAAGTATTAGGTCAGCAAGTATTCAAATTCAAGGGAGTATGTAAAGCTGCAGACACTATTGTGTGAATCACAACCATTTTACATGTATTCTTTAAACTTATTTTGAATATTCCATATTCTGCAATATCTTCTTTAAATACTTCCGGAGCACCATGCAGTTTGCAATCATGACAGCTTTGGTGATGTTCAGCTCTCGTGCAAAGTGCTAGATGGACATCAATCTCCCACCTACACTTTTCTTTAAATCTTTTATCTTCTCAAACTTATAAACAGCAAGAGAAGATGAAATATAGTGTGTATTGAAAAGCAATTATAAGATGTTATTACATTAAAAGAAATTGAATGTAGTACATGAGTCATCACAGATTCAATGGAATCCATTCAATGCTTCCACTTCACACACTATACATCCTCAAGAAAGTAGAGCATAAGATCCACTTTGATGCTGATGCTTATAATGGCAGTGATGACACCTGACATGTTTCTTCTGATCCATAATTTTTAATGTGATTGCTTTTTGTGACCATAGTTTTTCTCTGCTTTTTTTTTTTTATACTAAAACCTATTAGTATAGTGTAGTCAGGGCCGGCCGAAGACTTAACGCCGCCTGGGGCGAAGTTTAAAACGCCGCCCCCCCCGCCGACGCCGGGGGGGGCATTTTAAACTTCGCCGACGCCCCCCCCCGGTACTTACCTTTAAACAGTCCTGCGGCGAGTCTCCCTGCTCTGCCACGGTGCCGGCTTGTAATGCTGAGCGCCGGAAATTGACGTCACTTCCGGCGCTCTGCATTACAAGCCGGCACCGGGACCGAACAGGGAGACTCGCCGCAGAGGAGAGAGAGAGAGGGGCGCCGAGCGGGTAAGCGAAAACCACTCGGTGCCCCTCTCTCTCTTTCCAAAAAACAAAAAAAAAAGCGCATGGGGCGGCAAAGTGCCGCCCCTTCTAAAGTGCCGCCTGGGGCAATTGCCCCAGTCTGCCCCATTATAGGGCCGGCCCTGAGTGTAGTATTAGTATATTGGTGATGACTGGTATAGAATTTTATAAGATATAATAAAGTTGCAACTTGGTTGGTATCTTGGAAGTTTTGCCTTTTGTCATGTGTCCTTTCTCTTAGTACTTCTGTACTGCTGGGTACTTGTCACCAAAGCTTATCCGTATTGGTGCCTGAATACCATTTCTAAGCCTTTAAGTTGGTCAAATATTGAATGAAAAGAAAGAACAAGCAATGCAATCAAGAAAACTTGCAGCTAGAAATCCCTTAGTAGTGTCGCCTACTGGGCAATAATGACAGAAATTACTAAAAGAAAAAAATGGAACCAGCAGACCATATCATGACATAATCAATTATACAAATGATTTGTAAAGATACGTGTATATTGCTTAAAAGTAATAAATCAGTGTATTTGTATATGTGTTAAATAATACAATTAAATCATTCATGTTGATGTATTGTAGCTGATCCTATGGAAACTTGATAAATACAGAAGTTCCAAGATTAAATTTATTAAATATAAAGGAATATGTGTCTGCTGATCATTCCTTCACTTCCGAGCCTGAACGTCAATCCGAAGGTTAACAGAGAAGTTCTAAAGTGCCCCACTTTGAAGTGTTTAAAATAATCCTATAAAATGTGATTGTATACGGGACATAACCAGATAGAATTAATCAACATTTACAAAAATTACTACACTATATTTTTTTCCTGTTTTTTGATTTTTAAAGTTACCATTCATTTGGAATATTGATAAAACAAAAGGTTGTACATATCGCTAACCGTAAAATATCACCTTTTTCTTTTTCTACCTTATATACACACAGTACAATTAAAGGGATATTGCCCATAAAAACATTCATTAGTTATAAATTATTGAATTAATTATACACAGTCAATTGAAGTGTAAAATAGATATAAATTAGGAATAAATAAATTGAATAAATATTATCTTAAATGTAATTAATTCATATTATACAATTAATTAAAGTGATATTATCCTTAAAAAAAATACATGTAATTATTTGAATTAATTAAAAAAACTATGGAATAAATATCTGTTATATTAAAGATACATTCCCCAAAGATTGTATATATTTAATCAGCCTATAATTGAATGTCATTATTCTATTCTATTTACTCTATAAAAGCATGTTACAATATGCTCTTTTAATAAATCTAAAAAATACTGTTTTAATACAATCAAAAAAATAGCTAATTAATAGTACAAATACATTTGTGGATCATATCATTTATGTTGGGCATCACATTTCTTCATCAACTGGTCTTGTCATTCTGGACAAGTAAAAATTACTATATCTAAAACAAAGTGTGAGTGTAGCAAGGCATGGACTATGGAAAAATTAATGTTATGTTTATAGAGAATTCTTAAACAACTGAGACAACTGGGTCTTAACTGACAGGAAAGAAATTTGTTCCAAATTAATTTCAGTCCTCTAGCTGAGATAGTACTATGTTTCTTTTATTTATCAGTTTGATTGTAATTCATAATATTTTTATTAAAAGGGATGTTATTTAAAAAGATTCTTGTTAAAAGTTGATTTTGGAATTGGTTTTGCACAGATGTAGGCACTTTATGACAGGGCTTGACAAATTTGTCGTGAATCTAGGCTCCAGCTAAAAAAGTTAGGAGCCAGGATTTTTTTTAAACTAACAGTTGGTCAGCCCACTTATTAAACTTTCAGGTCAGTGCTGTTTTTTGTTGTTTTTTTTTTAAATATTTTTTTTGGAACACTGCAATGCCACGAATGTGTCATACACAACTGTGGCATTGAAGGGGTTAACGCTGCACTGTCGCTGTCATGGAGCGATCAGGCAGCAGGGGGATGTTGTGTCAGGTCTCCACACTTGTGTGGGGACCCAATCAACACACAACCCCCTTCCCTGAAGCTGTCTGTGGCAGCTGAAAACGCAATTGCTGGTTTGCCGGCAATCGCGTTTTCAGCCTACAGAATCACTGGGAGTGATCACAGGCTCGGGGGCGGGCTCGGGGTGGCTGTGCTGGTCTGCCCAGACACCTGGGCAGACAGCAGCAGTGTCCCCACGATCACCACGATTGTGGCGATGTGGGGGCATTTTTTGGGGATTTAACAGGCTGACAAACACCTAGGCGCCAGGACAAAATTCTCACCTGGCGCCTGGGATTTGTCGAGCCCTGCTTTATGACAAACCTAGATACCAAAGTTTGACAGATATGCTCCTATTTCTAATAAATAATGTAAGAGTTGTACAGTTATGATATAAAGTGAAAATTCTAAAATGGAAACAACAGTTTTTTTCTTTACCTGGATTCTTTGTGTAGAGTTTTATCAACATTTAGAATATATACACATATATATATATTGCCAAGCATGGTGCTACATAAAATGATGGGTTTCTTTAAATAAATATTAACATTTTACACTACAGCTTAACAGCATTATTTGTATGACAGACATATTTCTATCTCAATTTGTAGGAAATTTCTGATGACAAATGATATGATTGTTACCCTTGTGACATGTGACTAACTATCAGAAAACCATGCTGGGAAACATTTGGCATCAGAAGCCTAAGCAATACAAATGAATTACACGTGCTCTGTGTCAAGGCTTATCTTGGTTATGCATGAGACACGTCAAGGCCTTTATCTCATGTACCACATGACATAAAACTCAAGGTTTCAAATCATTATCGTTTGTTCCGATCTGAATTTATTATTGTAGGCTTCTCCTAAGAAATCACTCCATTTATCTGTCATGTGTTCTGTTGATATATAAAACCAACATATTCCTCAGGGCCAGCGTAATATTTTAATATTTACCACGATATCAAAAGGAAAAAATTGCTTTCAGATTTGATGTCGTTATTTATTTGCAAGAGGAAATTTCAATGATTTGTTGCGAAATGTATTTTGCGAGTCTGGAAATGTATTGCCAGTTTACATATATTAAGGGTAAATAATTTCACCAGTCCTTAGTATAAGTATATTTGTAATGTGTCATGTGTCAAGCCGAAATTGACCATATTATTTTTCTTTATTTGTTTTATATTCTCATTCAAGTGTCTAAAAAAAATATTGTAGTATACATAAAGTATATATATATATATCAAATAAATCTTTAAAAGTTTTGAAGTTCTCACTTTATTACTACAAGAAGCCATGCATTTTAGAGAAAGCCAGCAGAATGGCAAAGGAACATGGAAGAAATATTAATTTTAATTGGCATTTTAATGGTTTCGCCAATCAGGAAATAGTTGCTTTTGTAATCATGGCAACTGACCAGAAGATAAACAGATGAGAATAAACTGCTGGCATCTATTTTTAAAATAGATGAAAAAAACATGAAACTATGCAGGACCCCTAGCATTTACATATATATTATAACGTATCTAAGAGAAGTTGGAATTAAGCAGAAAATGATGTCACCTATGTCATAGCTGAGAGCTGTTAATTGGTTTATTAAGCATAATTCAGCGTCATTGCCGTGCTGTACAGTGTACTTTAACTTCCATTGAACCTGCATAGATTGGTGTGTTAATAGGAATTTACCTTTAGGCAGTTGGAAACGCTTGGTTAATATTGATTAGAATGAAAGAGTACTGTTATGTCCATAAACTGAAACATTTAAGTGTGAAAAATATGCAAAAATAGAAGAAACGGGCGTGTAATTGAATTTCTGTCCTCTCATTGGTTAGAACAGAAAAAGAAAAAGAAAACAGCAATCGATTATATCTACTGAAGCATTTTCAACAGATATGTTGGCAGCAGATGAAAGAGAATTAAGTTAAAGTTGTTGAATACAACAATATTTACACTATGGTGAAATTTACCAAGGGTGTGCATTGTACTTGTGTGACACAAACCTCCTACACCTGGCTGGAACGGCCCAGATTCCTGATGCTGTATATACAGAAAACGATTAAACGTATCAGACTAGATTTTTATCATATAGGAGCATATCGGTTATATCTTTGTGCCTAATTGTGTCTAAACATTATATTCAGTTACAACTGTCCCATTGGGGATTATTTGAACCGCCCTCTTGCAATCAGAACGTGAACAGATTGCTCAGTACAATTAAAGTCTCAATTACCTATTATCTTTACTCATAGGGGTGGACAAAGAGAACTAGAAATAATGTGCATCACGCTAACGTTTATCAAAAACTAATGGGTTCAATTGTGTAACGCGGTATGTTTAATTATTGTGATGCATTTTGTAGAACTGACAAAAAGTGTTTTGGGATTTTTTCCTTTAGGAAACGTGAATGCTTAGTCTAAGACATTTTGGCAATTAAAATATGCAAAACGAGTTAACGTGGAAAAGCTGTGTCCCAAACTGATTCATTTTAAATGTTAGATGAAGTAGTGTTTAATCCCATCGGCAGAATAAATTTGTCATAGAATGGGTATTTTTACATCAGCTCTCAGGAGTCATCTAATTAGGTACGGAGAAGTCATTTAAAAAAAAACAGTAATCAAATGTGAAATAAATGGATTAATTGGGAAATGCTACCTGATAAGTGTTTACAATAAGTACAAACATGGGACTTTGAAAAAATACGAATAGCTTCCAAATACTCCAAGCATTGTTTTAATAGAATATGTAGATTGTCTGTCTATCTATCTATCTATCTATCTATCTATCTATCTATCTATCTATCTATCTATCTATCTATCTATCTATCTATCTACCTATCCGTCTATCTGTCTATCTATCTATCTATCTATCTATCTATCTATCTATCTATCTATCTATCTATCTATCTATCTATCTATCTATCTGTCTATCTGTCTATCCGTCTATCCATCTATCCATCTATCTATCTATCTATCTATCTATCTATCTATCTATCTATCTATCTATCTATCTATCTATCTATCTATCTATCTGTCTATCTGTCTATCCGTCTATCCGTCTATCTATCTATCTATCTATCTATCTATCTATCTATCTATCTATCTATCTATCTATTTGTCTATCTATCCATGTTGCAGCAGGGCACAGCCCAGCAAAACAAATCAATCACAAGTGCCAAGCTTTACTGGCATGAAGTGGCAGACTTACTTGTGACATCTGGATAACTGGGGCTGAAAGAAGTGTTACAATGCAAAATGGCACATTTTATTCTCACAATCGCTCTATTTCAAGCTGAGTAAACAAGAAATAACACTGCAATTTCAATCAATGATAGTCTTAATTTAGAACTGAAGACCTGATAAAATGCTCATAATTGAATACAATAAAAATGTATTATTTGTTTTCCCTTTCCAACAATGAATCTGTTCATTTTTTATGGCTCTTGTGTATTCTTTGCTTTTCAACCTTTCTTACTTAATGTTTATTCTGGAAATATCCTTCCATTTGTTGTAATGGGCTATCATTTTCTTCGACGAAAGCTTGAAACCAAAGTGCACATTTGATATACAGTAAATGCCAACCTATTAACATAATGCAGAACAACAGTCATCTGGACCAGTACTGAAACACATGCCACTCTATGCAAAAGATCTACTGCGGCATTTTCACATAAAAAGGATTTGGCAAGAGCTTCTAGCATCCAGCTGCTTGGGTACCACACATCTTGCTGTTCTGAAAGTCAATTTATTTTTATTCAGAACTTATGTTTCTATATGAATACAGTCTAGACTATCATAAATTGAGTTGCAGTAATTAATTTAAACTCAGCAGTCAGCTGCCAGTAATTGCCCCATATGCAAATTAACTTGCATTACTTACAATCTGCAATGTAGTCCTGATTCATTAGCTGTTACACATCATTGACAGGTTTAAATCCCTTCATTAGAAAGAGTACATACTTGAAACATATTAAGATCATTTAGATTGCCATATGACAGATTGGAGAGCCTATATGATTAATTTGGGACATTTTTTTCACATTTCATTCTGTATTCTTGCATATTATCCTAAATACATTTATTAAATTTTGAAACCGCTGATTCAAGACTATCTATCTATCTATCTATCTATCTATCTATCTATCTATCTATCTGTCTGTCTGTCTGTCTGGCTTTCCTGCTGGGCTCATGGTGGGACCCCTACTTGCTTCTACTGAAGGGAAGCCCTGATCGTCACTCCCAGGCTTTGACAACTGAATTTCCAATGTCACCCAGTACTTTACAGCACTGTATATAGCTGTTCTACACATCCTGATATTCACTGCTGATTGATAGAATAAAAAATGGCATGTTACTCAAAATAATATGCCTAAATGACAGTATAGTTTTCATAGGTGACTCGTCATTCAACCAGTTTTATTAGCAGTAAAGGTGACATTGAATAGAATGATTGTAGTTGAGTCAGTATTGTCAGTGATCTTGATCAGCTCATTTACAAATCTCCCAGGTATGCTAATTAGCACACAGATTTAGACGTGATTACATCTTCACAGCTAAGCATTATTACACACTCAGACACAGAATTTTCTTTGCTACTGGAGAAGGGTAATGGACTAAAATATCATGGGACAGTTCTGATTTGTTGCTTTTGAACTCAGTGGGGATCATGGGCCGGTTGGGGAGATCCTCTGATCTGCTCTGGCCAGGCCTACCATGTTGTAAAACTGCTGGGACGTCTGTGCAGTTACATAAAGACATGTCCTCAGCAGAGATGAGGAAGGATCACGTGGTTCTGGGTGCGGAAGAATGATACTTTGGGGGTATTGACCAATAAAAATGTCAAGGGGTAATTTATAAAGGACTAGGAATGCAGCTAGCCTGTAAATCAGTGCAAGGCGATTCCTGTGCGTTATAACGTGTAATAAGAACAGTCTTTATGTGTATTGGTTATTTTAAACCTTAAATATCTTCACATTGGCTTATAATTTGTGCAGAACAATAACTTGGAACAGGTAAAAGATCCTCTTTAACAATTATTCTTAAATACACTGTGGTCTGCTACAAAAGTAATGCACACTTTGAGGACTATATATATGTATATATAAAGCAATTCTGGTGCAAAGCTGTAAAAGTGATGTAGTCACCCAAGCAACTATTGAAATGTTCCTGCTAATTGCTCCCCTTTTACCACTTTGTACATGAACTTTCCACATCATTATACATCAACCTCATTATGGGCTGTTTGTTGCCGCGTATATTAATGAAACCAGTGCAAGTTGACTTCTTGTATCATCACTAAGGCCATTTTTTATCATGTAACTCAAGGGACTTAACTTTATATATTGGGGTGGGGGGTGTTTTTATGTAGCTGAATTTGTCTTCCCACTGGTGTAAAACAGCCATAACATATTTATAAGGGCTGTTTTTCCCATTTGAGCTTGTGAGTGAAACAGAGAATGAGTCTTCCTTTCATTCATTATCCAAATGCCATATTATATTAGGAACCATGAAATCAGGACATGTATACATTTGGTAATTTAACTTTTTATGTACGCCTCAACCTACAGAGCACTGGGTAAGGAATAATATTGAATAACAGAGTTCAACTCTGAATGGTGAGGGGACAACAAACCACATTGGTGGGGTGTAATTGATACCTTTTACCAGCAGAAGCTACCAGAGAGAGCAATAGATGTAGTTGAGGTATTGTTAGTGGTGAATGTTTGTATTGGCCTAGTTTTAATTAATTATTTGGTATCTATGATGAAATTATATGACGTTGCCAAACAGATAGAATAAAGATTTATATCTGTGTTATTGTCCAGTCCAATCAAGTTAATGAAAAGTCAAGCAGAATGAAATGGATACCTAGAACCGATTGTTCTTGCACCTTAAAGGATAGACAAAATAAATATGTAGACTGAAAACGTTTAAAGGAAAGGACAGATTCACTGGAATCCCACCTATGCGTTTGCGCTGTTTATCAGCCACTTGGTTTACAGGAGATGTGTCCAGCGGCGATGTAATATAGAATGCATGTTTCTTACATATACTAAGTCCTTTAATATGCATTCTTCTTTGGTGGGGCCACGAGGCGCATTAAATTGTTGTTTTAAAAGGAAATCTGTATGAAATTTGTATGAAAATGCATTGCATGCTAAAACACGCACAAGAACAGTAGATGTACCTGATGTGGCACAGAGCAAAAAAAAAGTCAATTGCATATGTAAGTATTTTTTTTCCAAGAGATTTAGACACTTACTAGTTGTTCTGCTTGTACGTGATATAGATTGATTTTGAAGCTAATTTATATGTGACCGTGCCTCGTTTTTTTGACTGAATCCCTTTAATGTTTATCTGTGCTTAGATAACGTGTAAAGCGTTACTGGATTTAACTGCCGGCTGGCACCCGTGTATGTGGGAATAAAGATTGAGTGTGATCGCTATAAATAGACAAGCCTCTTTAGTCATCTGCCTATGAAAGAAGTTTAATAATTCCATGCTGGGTCCCCTTTGAACAAATTTAATGAAAATCAGCATGGTGTTGTGCCAGTCAGTATTGGATTTTGCTACTATCTCCTTATGCTTCATGGTAGGAGTTATTAAAAGAGTGACTAATAACCTAGCATTAACTGCTTAACGCCTTTGATGTGTGACAAAGATGATAGATTTGCTCGTTGAGAAACCAGATTCCCTCTAGAGGGTGCTCCTAGTTTTCTCGCTTGCCGCTGATTTAAAGCCCGATTTCCTGGGACTTTTTAAAATAGCGGTTTTGTGAGTTTATTTGCTTTTCATTATCAATGTCACGATTTGGCTCGCATGAGACATTCAGAAAAAGGCAACAACTTGATTTGTGACAATGGATTAATCTGAAGGGACAGTTCCAAAGGGCATTCTGTGAGCTCGTGAATACCATATGCTTCAAAGTCACAAGAACCGGTTAAAAGGATTTCTCGAGGTGATGAGCACAACAAAATTATACACTTGGATTAATTGATCCGCAGTGCTGGATTTTCCCATATTTTAAATGCTTGTTAGCACTGGACCGAATAATGCTTAAATAAAACTTGCTAAATCTATCCCAAAGGATCCTGTTAAATTAAAGACTTCAATCATTGCGTATTTCTGCTTTTATTTAAGAGTCATAAACAACTATATTTTTTTTCTTATTACATTAATCCTGTATAAAAAGCTTATTATTGTTAGTGGAGAGTTCATCTTGACTAATGTTAAGAAATAAGAGGCTTTTATAAATAATAATTTTCATTAAAAAAAATGAGATCTGCACAGCACAGCATTTACGCCAAAGAGGCGCTTGTTATAAAGTTGTCTGAAGTGAAAATGCCAGGTCGCTGTGTGGAAACGTCATTAAATACAAATCTTTATTAATTCATTGTTATGCCCAAAAACATCATTATGTTTCATTAATTGGGCACCGGCAGATTTCACCGTGCTATTACAATAGGAAATAATACAAAATGAACAATACCATGAATGTTCAGAAGGCGTACTGGTATGGAATAAGAAGAGGGTCTTGCTCTTATAACCTATTGTGAGGTTGTGGGGGAACGGGTAAGGGAATCATACCTATGACTAAGACTGATTGAGCACAGTGATTTCATATTTTCACTGTGGGTACAGTGCAGGTTTACTTTACTTTTTAGTTTGCAACTAATGTTAAGAAACAGAATATGTTGGCAGGTAATACTATTCTAGACTACCTATTTACCTGCTGTACACCATACTTGTTAGGAGATCTTGACTTGGTCTGATCTCACGTGCACCAGGAGGGAATTAGCCCTGCTGGTGTAAAGATAGGCTGGGTCAGAGGTGAATGGGGAATGGGCTGGAGTTCCAGTGGCCGGGGAGAGGCTGCAGTAGGGCGGCAGAGGATAGGGAGGGCAACAGGGAACATTTGTCATTGTGGTAATTGAAACGTGGCACAGACAGATACCAATCAGAATGCAGCACATGCCCAGCGAGACAAATTGCCACTGTGTTGAATAGCCTTATGCCTATCCCATGTGCCTTTAAATTCCCTCAGTGTTTACTATCCCTGACAGCACCACTAAAGAAAAGCACATTAAAGTACTCAGTGAGTACAAAAGCTGCAATGCTCAGCAGCATAATGTCTCAAGGTGGCCACGGAGAAGCTGCAATGGAGTCCTGTGCTGCAAGAGCACAGACCTCTATAGATTTTATAGCTCCCTGGGCCAGTCAGGGGAGATCAGAGGACCTTCCCAAAAGGTCCATGATCCCTACTACCAGCTTAATCGGCCCAAAACTGTCCCACAGAAAATGGGAAATACATACATTGGTCTCCAGCTCACTAAGGGATAACCGACGTCTGTGGGACCTTCTACCCGCATCCCGTAAGGGGGGCTCCAGGTAGCCTGTACTTGAAATGTTCCCATGTATGTTGAGAGGTAGCCCATGTGAAGGTGTGAAGTTGAGATAACCTGAGGACAGAAAAAGAAATTAGTTAAATGTGAAGATGACACTAGACCTTTAAATGCTTGTGCGCTATCGGTAATTATCTTCCACATTAAGTATTAAGGTGGTGGGTTGTAAAGCCTCTCTTTGCTCTGGGACTATTAAACAATCTGCTGGCTTCGATTTTGGATTGAAAATCTCCAAGTATTATAGATGCTTGTAATTAGCAATTAACCTTTTCTCTTCATTGTGACATTTCAAAAGAAATAATCAATTGGGTAGTATATAGAAAACTCATTTAATGGCATAAATAAGCAGGCAGTTGTAGTACAAAACTGCTAATCCTTCAGTGTACTGATAAAATAGTTGTTCTACTTATTTACGAGCGGTTTGCTGCCGCCTGAATTAAGTGTTTCCCAAACTAATCTAGCTAATGACTTTTCATATGCCATCATATTTACTGTGTTGTTGAAGAAAATCAATAAATATTTAACTTGTACTCATTAAAACTATAGCATTGTGTAATGATGTGATTCACTTAGAATAGCCATTAACTGAAAAGACCACTAACACCTTACAACTAAAGGCCTCTCATTATGTCCTGGGCCTTGTTAGCATCTATAAAATGGTATGTGGGTTAAAACACAACAACCTATTCCAAGTTCTTAAAATGTTTCTAGTGAATATTCCACAATAGATAATATACCCAATTTGTTATTCATATACTGGGGATTCTCACATTCTTCATTCTTTCACACATATGTCAGAACCCAAATGAAAATGCACGTTGCACAATATATGATACACATATGCATCATTATCTTTTATCAGAATTAAAAAAATATTTTTCAACATTTATTTTGACATTTTCTTTTCCTTATAGTTCATTATGTATATTGTTTCTGTTTTTGTAGACACTGTGGCATGGGATGACAGATCTAATATCAATTCATAGCAAAGCATAAATTAAGATTGGCATTAAGATTTTACTATAGCAGTAGCCACATCAATTGCTCAAGTCACTAACATTGCAGGCTTTTATAATGTCCTCATATCCAATCAATATCAGATGTTACTAATGCTGACTTAAAATCAATAGAATGTATCATAAATCCCAGAATTATTCTATTAAATTAAGAAAGTTTATTGATTTGAAATTGTTGCCTGTCGGAACCCATTTTGTCATTTAACAAGATAGGTCCTTGCCCAACTGAGATTAGGGGCTAAAGGTTTCATTAAGAGACCTGTATTATTATAGTGACAGATAGTGAAAAGTTGAAAAAATGGAATAGGAATTTTGTAGACTAGGGCATTCCCAGCAGTGTTCAGATGACTAGACATGCCGATAAACCATATGAATTATATCCATGCTGGGATTTTTGTAACATGGAAATCACTACACAACATCTATGCATGTTTTTTTTAAAAAAAAAAAAAAACATTTGCAGCATGTCATTAATCATCATAATCTAGTTCTATAGTTCTATAAATCACACTACATAGTTTAATTGAACAATTGAAATTAACTGGATGAAATATAGTGACCTGGGAATGATGCCCTCAACTGTTCATGGGAAATGAATAGGTCTTTTCTTTGAACACTCCAAGATGTAACTACTAGATGGGTAGTTACCAATACCAAAAACCAAATGGGTTCTGTGCTTGCAAAATATTCATGTTTCACTAAACATTTTCACTTCATTTGTCTATAATACACCTTTTACCAACAGATTTCGACATTTAAGATACACTATATGGACACTTGACCGTTACACCAACAGGGGCATTTATGACATTGCATTCTAAATACATATGAAGTTGGTCCCCCCTTTGCAGCTATAACGACTTCCACTCTTCTAGGAAGGCTTTCCACCAGAGTTTGGAGTGTTTCTGTTGTAATCTTTGCCCATTCATCTGGCAGAGCATTTGTGAGGTCAGGCACTGATGTTGGACAAGAAGGCCCAGCTCGCAATCTCTGTTCAAGTTCATATCAAAGGTGTTCAATGGGGTTGAGGTCAGGGCTCTTTGCGGGCCAGCCAAGTTGTGCACTGGGGGAAAGTCATGCTGGAATAGAAAAGATCCTTCCCTAAACTGTTCCCACAAAATTGGAATTGTATCAGCATTGTACCAGTGTTGTTCAAAATGTCTTGGTATGCTGAAGCATTATGATTTCCCTTCACTGAAAGTAAGGGGTCCAACCACTAAAAATAGCCCTATACCATTATCTTTCCTCCACCAAACTTTACAGTTGGCACAATGCAGTCAGGCAAGTAACATTATCCTGGCATCCACCAAACCCAGACTGCCAGACAGTGAAGTGCGATATGTCGATCCACAGAACACGTTTCCACTGCTCCAGAGTCCAGTGGTTGTGTGCTTTACACCACTCAAACCGATGGTTGGCATTGTACTTGGTGATGTGAGGCTTGCATGCGATTGCAGTTTTTGTGCTGATATTAATGCCAGTGGAAGTTTAGAACTCAGTTTTTACGACTTTTACGCACCAATGCGCCTCAACGCTCGGTGACCTTGAATTGTGACTTAACGTCGTCTTTTGCTTCTTGGCTGAATTGTTGCTGTTCCTAAATGCTTCCACTTTCCAATAATACCACTTACAGTTAACCCTGGAATATCTAGCAGGAATGAAATTTCACAAACTGACTTATTGCAAAGGCGACATGCTATCACAGTACCATTCTTGTTTTTTTTTTTTTTATTATTATTCATTTATTTATTTATTTTTTAATATTTCTAAAAGCATCTAATTATGCCCCACACTGCTCCAATGTAAGACAGGAAATCAGACTGGAAAGTGAGTTTATATACTACACATGACAAAAAGCTCAGGGGATAAAATTGACAAGTTGAAATAGGTAGCCATGGTAACCCTTATTCTCTACCACAGCGCTCCTAAAAACATGATGCCCATGGATGAAAGTTGGTGAAAATGGCCAGTGTCAAATCACAAGCAAGACACCTGTACACCTATACCTGTACACATACTAACTTCATACACTGTAAAGACTGTAAAATAAAATACAGATGGCAAGGTAATTGCTCATTAATACACATAGTGCTTTTTAAAATAGGGCGTGCTTAATATATCTATATATATTTTCTGCTGGTAACTAGTTTAATGAAAATGTACAGACTGAGGGTAAGAATGAGCTGGTGTTACTATTAAAAAATCCATTATTAAATAATGCAAGCATAATTTAATTTAATCTTTAAAAATACATGGAATATGTCTCAACTAACTCTTCATCCTGACAAATCAGCGATTATATAAATGAGTAACAGAGTCTTTACATGATGGCAGCAATTCCTTCTGCTAATACAGGCATTTTTAAAATTTATAGACCTACTGAATTTAATGGACTTGGTAATCTATAAGCAGTATAGTTCTTAGAAACCTCAAATAAATGGTAAATATAAAATATATTAACGGAGATGACCCTGAATTGAATTTGAGTTGAAGGTTTCTCTGCTGCAGGGACAATTGAGCGATGTAGTACAGTCTTGCATGCTGCTCTGGCGTGCAAAGGGTTAAAAAGCATGCTCAAAAAAGTATTGCTGTTTGAGACTACAAACATCCGGGATGATCTGTTGCTCGTCTAGTTTCCGCAATGGAAGCTCAGATATACCCCATATAGTTTCTATTTTACAAAGGAGAATTGTGTATATGAATAATGTACATGGTATAAATATGAATACACGTATACACTTAGATGACGTATGTTGTGTTTCCCATAGGCAGCCATTTATGTTCTGTATATCATATATAAACCCAACACAATAATATATAAGCCATGTCAATTTTCTAATAGCTACAAACAAAATCGACCCCAAAATGATGTTGCTTTATATCAGTCAATTGCAAATGTGCATTAAAAGGAACGATGCCAGCAGAATTACCCATTTCTAAATGGCAATCAATAGAGATGAGATGGTTCTGTAAAATTTTTGGTCATATAGTGTATTAATGGATCTTTGAATGGCTTTGAGAGCTGAAACACACAAAAGCGTATGATTGTTGAGCCACGTCATTCAAGTCGACTCACCTTTCTATTGAATAGACCCAAGAGTGACATAAGCAAAGATGGGGACAATATTAGTAGCAGACAACACATGCAGTCTTTGTACCTAGCAAAAGTACATGCAGTCTTTGTACCCAGCAAATTGCCATTTGGGCTAATATTGGCACTCATACAATTTGTATCTAGTGACTGCCATGGTTTTCTGTGCCTAAATAGCTTCTGTAATTTAAGGCTTTCTATTTCAAGTAGTACATGGGAGTTTTTCCGATTTTTAAACTTTAGCTTGAGTAAGTATTTATTCTCTGTAAACTGAATACTTTTATGAATATAAATGTCAAGCTACAGTTCCAGCAACTCTGAATCCCAGCTAAGATAATTACTTTGCTACTGTAATAAAAGAAAAGGCACATTTAAAGTTCTGAAATGTCAGTATATTTAAAAAGAAATCTCACTGTACTCGAGAGTGCATGTCTAGACATGGCTTCTAAAATCACTTTGCAGGCAAATTCCCTTTATTCACATAGAGATAATTGCCGGATATTAAAACTACTGTAGGCCGTGTTTTCAAACATCGTTTCTATAATCTACTATCTTCTGTTCTCATCAACATAACCTTCCCAGTCATGAGGCAGACATTTGTGCTCCTGTGTACATAATTTATTACATAATTTAATCAGGGGTCGTCCCCCACAATGCAGTCATCTGTCCCACTTTGTAGCACAGACACTGCCATAGCCTGGTTCATTCCAAGTTGGCTGCATGTATGTCACAGTGGGGGGGTCAAGAAAACTGCAAGAAGTGGTGCAAATATTTTAGGACTTTGAGCGCCACAGTTGACATCATCATTGATACAGTTGCAACCCCTTGACATACTGTCTAACTGGTCATTGTCTTCTAACTTTGGTAAACTCTGACTCATTTAGTGGACTTCACTGCCAAATGGCAGAGATGGAACCTTGGCACTACAGGAGAAAGCAGTGCGAGAGGATAAACACATGTTGCATGTCGTGATGATCTGGTGGTTTTGCCTGACAGAAGACTGGAGGCTACTGCAGAATACATAGGGACAAAAGATGTCTGCGCACAATGCCAAATTACTCAGTGACAGCATGAAATGACTTAAAATCTATGAAAGCCATATTTAACAAACATAGAAGAGATCATTACGAACCTCTAAATACTGTATATACATTAATTAAGCCAGGAGCTTTAGTGCTGTGTATAGACCAAGTACACAAACTGGCCTGACACATTCTGGCACCCTATTGGAAGATGAGGTAAAACAGTGATATTTACCTGCATCCACAGAAACCTGGCCTCATCCCTTATGAAAACACTTCCCCAGAAGAGGGAGAACTTAACTGCCCTAAAAAAGTTTCCAGGTATTAGATAAAGCCCTTTAGAGGGCACTTCCTGCCTGACCCAAGTCAGAACAAATGTTCTGTAGAATATAAGGAAGGAGTGAATTCTACATTTTTATGTACAGTATGTGTACTAATTACTTGACATGATTTGAAACAAGTGATTTGCTTGTGCTAATTACAGAGAACATGCCAACAAATCAGGAGCATTTCCCTTTTTGGAGTGCTCCCTACCATTCAAAGAAATTCAAAGACTCGTGATTGTTTTCAATATGATTTAACTAGTGCTCAACATAGGATAGGTACAGTTATATAATTTTATATATCATAAATCTTCCACATGAGATACATTTATTTTCTGTACCACACTTTTAATGGAGCTCTTGAACCTGCAATGTAGTCCTTGCCACAATAGAATACTATTTTCATTTTCACTACCAATTCAAATACACAGACGCAGAAGCCTTTTCCACATTTTCCTAAAATACTTTTCATAACGGCCTGTTTCCTTGCAGTGTTTTTTTTCCTGTAACAATATGCATATAGAGCATTCCCATTTTCTGTTCCCTTTGGCTTGCTCTATACATTGAAATAAATTGCTTGTCAGCTCTGCACCTCCATGGATAACTGTGACCTATTACAGAGCCTCTTTGTTATTAAGTAATAGCACAGCAACGAATGTAATTTTCTCAGCCATTAATGGAGGAACTACAACCTTCTTTAACTGATTATTAAGAGTTATGTCAAAAGTACTACATTCTGTAATTATATGTTCGCTTGGGTTATAAGTCATTTTCATAGAAATGTCTGTTCTATACATATTATAAAAATTCTGACATACTTATTTTCAATTAATGTACCATATAAGCTTGTACATTGTAATACATTCTGAACTGGTGGTAGTGTTTAATGTCATGCCCTGATTTTACTTTACAATAAGTCTAGCTAACTGTTTAACAGTAAATATACCAGGAACAACTTTTAGACAAATACTTTTTTTTTGGAGCCTTAAAGAAAATCAGTCAAAGAAAATGAACATGGTGTCGGACACATGGACTTCTATTAAACAGCTTAAGAGGGACACTCCAGCCATTATTTGCACTTTAATGCATATGGAAGCTGAGTGGTCCCTATCATTTTTTGTGTAATTCCCTCTCACAAATGCATGGAGGGAATCTGCAGAATTCCTCCTATGTTCATTTCTTTCTTTTCCCACCCGTTGCAGAAGATGTGTGATTCTGGGGAAGGGTCCAAATGACCTCAAATGCTTTAAGGAGCCAAATGGTGGAGTGAAAAGATGACCACATAAGGATCGTTGGGCTGCAGCGTCTCCTAAAACAAAGCCACTTTATTTTTTCTCTACAGGTTAAAGTGCTTTCAAAGTACTTATGCAATGCTTTCAAAGTACAAAATGCATTCTCTTTTGGTACGGTTGACTGAGACAGTAGACTTTCCCTTTTAGAGATGAAACTTACAGTCTCTTTTTGCTTACCTGTAAACATGCACACACACACTGGCCTGAAATAAAATGTCTTGTTATGACCCATGTGAACATTTTTAACAAATCATTTTTCAACTTGTGCTTAATTTTACTTTTACTTCTCTAGGATACACCACCGCCTGGTTCCTATAACATTTGTGAATCATTTGAAATATTGCATGGTAAAGGCAGATACAGACCACCCAGGACCCTGCAAGCCAAAAGAAAACATGCCTCTTTTTTGAGTGGGGCTCCTAGAACCATTCAGTTGAAGACTGACACTGAAGTGCCAGGTAAGCTTGTGTCTGTACTTGTGGATATAATTATAATTGGATATTATAATCTGTCAATCTTAATTGTTAAAATAACTAACTAGTTACCTACAAACAAAAATAGGCCATCTAAGCTCTTTGGAGCACAGGCAGCTTCAATGAGTTCCAAGGATATCTGAGGAAAGTCATCCATTTTTAGCCATAACAATGCTGTATTAAGCGAAATAACCAAGAGAAATAAACACTAATTCACTAAAGTTTAAGTTGTCAATCAAGTTATAGAAGACACCTCTCAACCAAGTTGCTGTTAGGTTCAGCACCTAGTGATTAGAGAAGTTGATTTTTAATAAACTCCTTTTAGTTAGCCTGAACAGCATATTTCCATTATTAACTTGACACAGCTCAAAGTGTAATAATTCCATAACCAAAATGACAAGTTCCAGGGTTCCTAAATCAGCAAAATTGATAAAAATGAAAATAATGCAGAAATAGTTTGAAAATACATTGAAAGCACAGTGATATATTTATTTGCTTTGTTTGGATACTCAAATTCTTAATTAATAATACATATTAAAAGTGTGTAGCACTAACAATTACTGTACTGAGTATGTACCTCCACCAACTTTAGGCCTTTAGGTTAAACTCAAGGTCTCTGTAATTAAGCTACACTTCAGTTTAACTTCATTTTGAAGAAAATCAAATCATTGGTTAGTTTTAGGGTGACAGGAAATGCTCAATAAAGATTAATCACAAAACTATGGCCATTGTAATTTGTCTTTATTGGAGTTTTTTCATTTATCCCAATCAGCAGGCAGCCTTTCCTAGCTTTATCCAATTATGGTGACTGACAATGTGTACCAACAGGGGATCAAAACACAAGAATGTACAGCTTAGCTTTGGAGAAATGTAGCACAACATGTATTGTTACAGTATGTGTGAGATTTCTGCTCAAATATGTCATTTATTAACCCCCAAGCTCCAGGCAAGCTTACATTCCAATGAAATGAACATCATGTTATCAAAACATATCACATAATAAAATTGTGGCTAAGAAAGGGTTAGTCTCGTCAAATTACATTACATTTTATTGACACAGCACCAGCATATTCTGTAACGATGTTACAAAAGGCAAGTGAAAACGAAAAACAATAAAACTGACAATATACAAGATGAACGGTAACCTTAACACATGTTAAGACATACTTTTACAGACAAGGAAGAGGACCTGCAAGCTTACAATCTATTATTGTCATTATGACATTGAGCTCATACAATGCCAAATTTCACTTTGTCTTATGAACAGAGATGAAAAAAGGGGGAATGGTTGAATAAAATTTTTATCACCCAGTCATACATCGTGGGCTTCTCATGCACCAGTTCCATGCAGAAGATTTCGCATACTTTTGCAAGAATTTGACCATTGTTGTTTAAAGTCTAGTTTAGTCTACCTAGATTGATCATGTAGAGTTACTCCTTGCATTGTCTCCCCAGTCCCGTATAATAAAGGACTTTTGTAGACTTCAATATTCTGTACTGTTTTCACAGATGCCATAACATTACTTGACATTTACCTAATTCATAGTTGGTGGGAATCTGGTATCACACAGGCTGCAAATGATTGTCCAATAAGTAATACTTGTTTTAACCCCTTAATGACAAAGCCCGTACATGTACGGGCTCAAAATGCCTTGTTTTCAATGGGTTTAGGAACGCCCATTGTCCTTAAGGGGTTTATATTTGATAGGTATTGCAGCAATGTAGCTATGTTAAATCAAAATATACTCCCATTTTGCTTTATTCTAGTTAGTTTTCACAATGTGGTCCTCATAATTGCCAATTGCTGCTTTTCAGCTAATAGGAATTTGAATTTTATATGAATGATAACCAAATTATTATCTAACTAATGATTTCACTAAGAGAAAAATCTTCTGTGTGTATACTGTGACTTATACCAACTGTGTCTTATATATTCTTATATATATATATATATATATATATATATATATATATATACTGTGTGTGTGTGTATATATATATATATATATATATATATATAGATATATATATAGTGTATATATGTATATATATATATACTGATGTTTTCAGAAAAACACAAATTATCAAAATTGTTTACTTCTCTGTATACAGTATCTGTTATTCACCTTTGTTGTTTGTGACTCCGAGGAAACATTCCCATAGTTTTTATATAAGCTTGTTTGCCTATTTCTAGTTCGCCTTAGGATTTGTGATTTCTCCTCCAGGAAGTTCTCCAAATCAGATTTATTGTCTTTTATTTGATTACTGTTTTCTTCCCATCACAATTGCTTTATTGAATTGAAGTCTGGATGTTACACTGGTCTTTTAAGAACAAAGTTTTTGTGTTCATTTAACCATTTCTCCATATGCTGGATTACTACAGACTATGGACTAAATTTATGTCTTCTAGGATAGGTGAAAATACATTTTTTTTTATGAGAACACATATGCATCAAACACTAAAAAGGGGAATCTTGATTAAACCAAGTTATGGTAAAATGGCAACCCCCCCATAAATTCCTTAGGGTACTAAAAACTAAACTAATTAACTGTTTATTACTTCTCAGCTCTTCTCAGCTTCTCCACCCCAATATTATTGGTTCTTTACGCAAATTAATTGTAGGGCACATTGTGCATGCTTTATATATTTATATATTTATTTGTTATCATTTATAAATAAAGCCCAATTATATTCAGCAAGGCTTTACAACGGGCACCAATGTCCATTAAAGGCATGTCCATGGCATGTCATGGACATTTCCCCATGATCACTGGTGGAGATTACATTGTACTCCTACTATTAGTATAAGCAAGACAATCTAGGAATACTCTAGTTACATTGTTCTAGCAGACAATCTCTAGCACTAGAGATTGATCCGTAAATTGTTACAGCAATAATTTCCCAACAGCTTAATGGTTTACTGTACAATAAACTATTATTACGTAAAATACATTGAGGATGGTAGACAGTATATATATATATATATATACAGTAATTAATACCATATACAGGAAAAAAAACATGCTCAATACCTTTCCTAAATCATTCTTTAATAGCAGGTATAAAACTGTGTGTCTTCTTTCTGTAAAGGGCATGTTTCAAAACAACAAATTGGATTGTTATGCCATAATAAACACAGTCGAGTTTTATTTCCGCTAATGTTTCCAAGTTTTATAGCTTTAGGACACTGGTACAACTTCAGCTCATTTCCAGATCTTAACTATCGAGGGTATATTATATCATAACATTATTCCAGAAACCTTCGCACTGGAGGGAGATCTCAGCACGGTTTCCAAGTTTATTTTTAGCTTGAAGTTGTATGTGTTACTTCTTAGAACATGCACTGCCTCATTAATGTATTTGGCCTGGGCTGAGGAGCTCAAGTTTTATGAATTCATTTGAAACGATCGTTTCTTTGACTTTTTGGTGTTGGATGTTTATCTGGCTGCTTCCTATGAATACACTTCAGTGAATTTCAAAATAGAGTTTTACTGGAAGACATTTGTATTTTTAGAAAGAAAAAGCAAATACATCATTATTTTCATTTAATAGTTCTCAAGAAATGAAAAAGGTATATGACTTTTGAGAAGAAGAATGCAACTTGTTTTGTATCTTAGTTTTAAAGAAAAATCAAATCAAATATTAATTGAAAAGTATTGAATATCCTGGCTTGGTGTTTCATTTGTTGAGAAACAGCATATAGCAAAATTGCAATGTTTTAGCTACATCACCTCACTATAGATTATGTGAAGGGTCAAGGGGGGAGAGGGGGTAGCTAGTGAGAAGTGGGGAGAGAGGGTAGCTAGTGAGAAGGGGGAGACGGGGTAGATAGTGAGAAGTGGGAGACGGGGTAGATAGTGAGAAAAGCTGTTTGGGGACAAAGCTTGCACTGTAGGAAGTGAGTGACGTTACATGGTGAAATCGTGGGGCTCAAAGAGATGGAGTAGAAAATGGGTGTGGTTAGAGAGGTTATGTTTGTTAAGAGGAGCAATATTGCCACACCCACCTGAGGGGGGGCGCCAAAAAGTTTTTGCACCCAGGCATCAGTGACCCAAGGTTCGGCCCAGGAGTCCGCGGTGTTCACACGAAATGTCAGACTTAAAAACCAAAATTCACTATAGTAGTTTGATCAATCTAGTGAGTCATAGTGTACAATACTGCAGACTCTGCTACTGTTTAATAGTCTGGGAAAGATTATCTCTATATCCATTTGCAGGTCGACTTCGTATTCCGCTTTAAATCTATTTAGCACATTTTATGTACTTCATGTAGGTATTGTTTTTTCTTCTACTTTTATTATTTATCACATAAAACAGTTTAATCCACATGGTGTTTGCACCTTTTACACCTTTGTAATTTTAGAAAATACCAGGCGTAATCATTTTTGCTTCATAAAAATTGATGTATTTATTTTGCAGTGTGGCAGCCTCACAATTAAGGTTATCTCTCTCATAAAGAATAATAAAAAAAAGGTTTGGCTAAAAAGACATCCAGTTTATTGTATTGAAATGCAATATGCCTCTGCATGAATTTTATTTTATCATGAACCATTAAAACATGAAGCACCTTACATACTTTTTAGCCCAATATTAAAGCAGTAAAGGAGATATAACAAAAAAAAACAGATTAACACTGAAAATGGCCACTGTGAGATAGCCCTTATGAATAAAACAGCACAGTGGTAATTTACGTTGAAATGATAATGGGACAGCATGACAGGATTAAATGAGAATTGGATTCTAGAACACTGGCACTGAAGACAATAAAGATGATATGCTTTTTGTACACAGTCATACGATATGATTTTGCCATAACATAAAACCAAAAAATAGATTGTACTATTAAGAGCTTTTCATCATAAGTGTGCAACCATGGTTCAATAATTTTCCTCTTGATGTGCACAAACTCATAGGACTAATAAAACATCTCTTTTACATGTCATTGTTTGGTACAGTTATGTTTTTCAATACATTTTCAATAGTCATATTTTATGAAATAAAAATGTTGGTGAAATGATAAAGACATCAGGATTTTGCCGTATTTACCAGATGAGTTCTGCGTGTTACATGAATCACTGAAAATCTATGACAGTTTCAGGCAATAATCACATGTAGTGTAACTGTATGTTTAACATGTTTTTGTACATACGTTTCTTTTTATACTTGGTACTCAAAGTCTTTAAAATCCAATAAACAGTGAATAAATTGCAGCCCTGTAATTATTATATTGTTTTTTTGTAGGAACTTTGTGTGTGCTAGCTATGTGACATTGAAAGTGTAATAAGAAGGGTATAGCCAATTAAAGTAAGTCTAACAATTAGATGTGTACAGAGAACAGTAATTTGCCTGTGACATTGATTTGAAGATTCATAATAAATGTAATATCTTTAAATAAAACAGTAGATTAACTAAGGGTCATATTTAGGCTAGGGCAATTGGGACTCATGCCTGAGCCCCACACTTAAGAGAGTTCTACATTTCCACAGTTCTACTGCTTAATGGAGGACGCACACTTGTCCCTTCTTAAGAAGACCAAAAAAGGTCTTGCAAACCCTCCTTGCCTCTTGTTCCGCAAAGCCTGAAGGCAACCCTGACAAATACACAATTACACTGACACGATAGGGTCTACTACATAAAGATAGATTTGAGGAAGAGTTTAAAGGATAGTTGTGTTTCAGCTCCTATATATAATGTAGACCCATCCTCAATAAGCTTCTACTCCCAGAAATCTTGGCTTTAGTGAGATTTCTTCAAAGTCCCCTCACCCATTAAATTACGCATTATGCAGAGCCAGTTCAGCAACTCTCCTGCCAGCCCTGCCTTTAATAAAGGTCTAGGCAGTTTTATGCTCTGTTTTACACACTATCACCAGCAAATAGGTTCCAAATTCCCTTTGAAGAGAAGCAGTGTGATTTTATCTCCTTAAAGACAAGCAGTGTTCTAAGGCTCAAACACTAGCGACAGCAAATGGGGGCTTGAAAGAGTTGGTGGTTGCATCCATGCTCTTTCAAATGTTTAGCCCACTGGTCACTTGCCAAAAGACACTGTCCATGTTTATGGGGAGCCTTAAGTCAAATGCCTAGTATTTGAAATGAATTAGGTCAACTTTGAGTATTTGACACCACCAAGTGATCTGATGCTACACTTCAGATGAGCCCCCTTCCTGCAGCGTAGGGATGATGTTTAGGAATAGAGAGGACTGTAAGTTATCCATGGTATAGGATGGGTTAAAGAGCGGCTAGGATTCAAGTTTTTGATTTTTTTCACCCATATTCTACAAAATCCCATGAGCAGAGTCCACAGATTAAAAACCTCAATGTAATTGATAGCTTGTTCAATATGAGTAGATAAATGCCGTTTTACAAAAAATTTTGATTTTGTTATTTTTGATTATTGATTTTTTTTAGCAATCACCTATTTAATATTCCTGCGGTGTTTGTCTTAACATAAACCCACCACGAAAATTTCATAAATACAATTAAATTAGAGGTGTAATTAAAATGAGAATAGCTTTACATTCCATGAGAACCAGTATAATGTTTGTCACTAGATATGATTAATACTTCATGTAAGACGCTTGCTTTTTTCATTAAACTATTTGCCATAAAAATGAAATATCAGAATTATAATGCCTCGTAAAGCTTCTGAAAGACTATAAACTAATAGATTAATCACTCTAAGTGGACATCAAACTATTTTATATTTGTTGGGTTTTTTTGTCCAGCATCAGGTTAGTAAGCATAAGAGGTTAAAAGCCACCTTATACCCAATGATTGTTTTAAAACTACCATGTATGAAACCTGCATACGAACATACGGCAAGCAAGTACTACCCATTAGTACAGAAACAAGTACCAAAACCTATTTCCTGCAAAGAACCAAAACCTTGCAAATACACTGGTAGTTGTGGTCAAGTAACAGATTATTTCTTATTTCTATACCCAGTTTTACATAGATGGTAACGGTGTCTACTCTCAAACCTTTAATGTTGGTCAATAGAGCAAAACAGCTATTAGGACCTTACCAGGTCCCTAGCACAGGAGGAGGAACTGTAGGTAGGAGTGACCTCAAAAGGACAGGATGCAGAACCACAGACACAGGGGAACTGTAGCTCATATGGCAGCTTAGGTATGCTGAGGTTACAATGCAGATTGCAGTGTCAGAGCTGGAGGATAACTCAGGAGTGAAGTCAAACAGGACAGAGGTCAGGAAATCCGTGTAACAGGAGCAGTCAGGCCAGGAGGTCGGCAACAGAAGTCAAATAGCGAAGGGGCTTACCAACAGGCCGCTGTCATAACTTCTATTCGGGTCACAGGCAGGTAAAAAGGTAACTGGGACAGGTAACAGGAACATGTAACCAGGCAAGTAGGGACACAGGGAAGGGAAAACCAATACCTGGTTTCTGGGCATGCTGCAGATGAAATTGGATTATGGTGCCTTTAAGAGCCCCCATTGATGGGCACGCAACAAGATTCCATCATGCAGTGTCAGTCTAGGAAAATGACTTTTTCCTCAATTATAGAGGTTGTTCTGCAGCTGTTTTTCAACTACAGGTTCCAGGATTTTCAATGAGCCTTTCTCAGTCAACTGCATTTCAGTGATTCTAGAAGGTTTAGTGAAAGAACTGTTTGATAGCTGCCTTAATAATAAAAGATGATGATCCTAGTTATGGATGATGGAGAACGGCTAATGAAAAATGTTCTTTTGTTAAAGGATGGTTTAGGGCTGCTCATTCTATTGAGTATAGTTAAGAGAAATGACCAAACATCCTACATGTATAATTCAGAAAACTACCCTCCAACAGCATGTAGAAAAAACAGACCAGTTGTTTACCAGTCGGTATACCATAACTCAGGGATCATACAAACTCTTGTTTATTATGTTTTTAATTAAGAGGAATTATTTGCCCAGTGAAGAATAGTTAACAGCTCCCTTAACACATACATTAGCCTCCAATGAGTTTACCGCTAAATACATTCTCAAGGACAGGTTTTGCTTTTTTATTGGCTATAAGTAAAAAGCACATTTTGCTTTCATTATGTGTAGTCAATACTGTTACAAGGTTAAGTTAATAAGGTCTTCATAATGAACATTCTGTTGCTGTTAAATGACCAGCACCATTGTGCAAATGAATGAACTTTGCTTTGCTGTTTTAGTAACTGGAGAAGATCAGCAAGGCCAGCACCTCTTTTGGTTTAACAATCACATATTCTTTACAGGCATGCATGTAGGAAATGTATATTGGTCCTGGGTGTAATTGATATTAAAGGTCAGCTAAAAACATTAACTTTATACTACCATTGACCTCTTATGTACAAGAAAACCTTCATTTATGAGAACTGTGTTCTGATATTCTGCTCCACTACAAAATGTTTTCTTTTTTGTTTTGTTCCAAAAATGATGCTACTCAGTCAAACATATTTACACAAATACTGAGCATGCATTTTTTGGGGGGCTAAAAATATTTTAAAACAAAATGTAGCCCAAGATCTCAGTTCCTAACGAGTTCATCCGATGCACTCTTTTTCATCAGTTTTCAATGAATATCTAAGATGTTGGGGGAAACTTACTGGGTTCAATGTAAGAAATGCTCATTTCTTGGAAGAATTGATGGTCTTGCCTCCATAGCAACCTCTTTGAATATCAGAGGTACTAGACATCCTATTATGTTTTGACATCATCCAACCTTCATTCATCAAATTCTATGTTTCTTTTGTGTATTTGAATGTTATGTAGATGTTGCTCCAAACACAGACAAGAAGTGGAGCATAACTTCTTTACTCTACTTCAGAAAACCACATGCTCACATAAAGATATATACACAAGAGATCTAACACAACAGAACAAGTGCACATTTCCATTATGCTGCCACCTACTGGCAAAACAGACCCCAATACAAATAAAAAACAGTTTCTATAAACCACAAATCACTGACTGCTTACGGGTTGCTCCAACAGCAAAACATCAAGCAATGTTTAATTGTAATGGGCAGCTGTCCCTGTCATAGCTCTTAGGATAACCAGATTAATTTATTAAAACTATATAAAACTTGCTTTTGCAGTGTAGCTATTTTGGAGACATTTAATAAACTAGTTTGTCTTGGAAAATCATTCTTGAAGTTGTTTCATCTCTTCATACCCCATTTATAAATAAATCATATATTCAATAAGATATTAAATACTCTACCTGTTTTGCTACCTAATCTTCACCCCTCCTAAATTAATCTACCTATAGGTTCCGTTCCTCCAGATCACTTCATGCCGCTCCTGCACATAATGCTCCGGGGCAGTACTTAAGTTACTTACGTAATTTACAAAGTCTGAATAAAGCGTGCCCAAGGAACGCCTCAAACAACAACCCCTAAAACCAGCGTGTCACTCTTTGGCCATTTCATTTGTTGGGATTTATGGAATCTACTGTTATGATCAAAAACCTCAATTTGTGAGGTTGTTTTAGAACATCTTTTTCAAATGCTGGGCATAATATATGCTTATAAATTCATAGAGATATTATTTTTTCCCATTTGAATTGCTTGGCAAAACCTAAAGTACAGTTAATCTTTTGGCTTATAAATACTCAGGACGTTGGTATTTTGCAAGGCGATGGTAGGTCAGCAAAGATCATGCAGGTTTTATTAGTGACGCACTTTCATTTCCTCTTTGCTTTGAAATATATAAAAACACTTTAGACAGCCAAACCTCATTTCAGAATGACATTAAAACTCCTCTTGTCTGACAAGGATTGGCAACAGAAAACCTCAGGCTATCCAACACACTATAATGATCCAGCCTTGTAACTACCGCAAAAGGGAATCATTAGACTCCATTTGTAAATATGAAACCAATAAGGTTAAACGCTGTCGGAATCACAATCGCCTTTTTTATTCACATTGTCATGGATTTCCCATTTTGGTGACTGTTCTGTCATCTGTTCTTCTACATTGTTGCTCATCTAAGTAAAAGTTATAGTTATTCAACACATGTCCGTTTTAAACAATCAGGTGAATTATACCCAGCTGAAGCAATTTACATTGTGAAATCATGCAAATAAATATCCCTTCCAAATCTAATGCAACACAAATTATACCTTTAGAATGGACATTTTTTGCTACATTGCCAATCTGTGTTCACATTTTTCCGTAGATGGATGGTAATAACCACATTTCCTATCTATTCTGAAATGGACATTCTTTTGTTTTTTATAATCTCATATTTACTATTTATGTATAGGTGTTCTAGTTCTGTTATCTTATTCCTAATGGACAAACACACTTGTCTTTACCATACTACTCAATCTTGTGGCAAACAAGACAATGTATTGTCCTGAATCACCCATATGGGTCCTCTGGCTAGAGAAGGCCTAGGGAAGCAATATGTTTTGCAATACCCGGGAACTCTCGGTGTTTGATCCAGCTTCCCCGTGTCCCGGGGTTAGTTTCCTCTTTTTCTGGGTAGGGAGTGGTGTTGGCCACGTCCACTGGCTGCCTACTCCCTGAACTCCGTCCATCTTCTAAAGGCTACGACTAGCCCCATCACAACGAACAGCTAGCCATGCCCTATGTGTTCTAGCTTTGCCACTTGACCCATGGAGAGAGTTGTGTAGTATACGCTGGGAGGTTCCCATGTATGATGATTTGGTAATCGACTACTACCTACAGTGGTGACCGTGAAGTCTAATAGATCAGAGTTTTACAAGAGCAGGATTCTCTTTCCCTTCTGCACAGCATGTTTTTTAATCTTCCATATTCAATATTTTGATATAACTGTTAATTTCTTATCCTCCCCTCATTTTAATAATACCAATGAATCTACTGGTGCTCTATTAATAAAATGGAATAGAGAAATGTAATATAATAAAATAACAGGTCTGTCAATAAGAACAGATGTTATAAGCTTGCGAGCCGGGCTCTCTCCACCTAATGTGTCGGTTTGTCTTAATCTGTTAATTCTTGTCTTGTCATACACCCTGAATATATGTATTGTATTAAGCGCTGCGTACATTGTTGGCACTATATAAATAAAAGATAATAATAATAATAATACATCATTAAAACCCACTTTTCTTCAATGCTGCACTACCTGACTATATATAACAGTGTTCTCTATAATACATATGGTCACCATACCCTATGCTAATCTCACATCTAACAAGTATTCTGTTATTCAGATTAGATTGTTTAACCCGGACTGATCACCTGCCTAAACCCATACCCAGAGCTGTTACTCAAGTGCGTCCCTCATCTTACAGTGCCTGCGACAGCTGTCCCTCTTACCCCTCAATGCATATTATAGCACTGCTCATACCTTAATTGATTTCACAGTTTTCAGTAAAATTTATATGCCCATCCTATTGACAATTATAATTTTATGAGTTTATATTTTAGTTATTGCTTAGATATATTGTAACGTTATCCATACACATGCGGCTAAGTTTACGAATTCAGATATGAATTCAGTGTGCTTAGAGGAATCTGTAAATATCTGGCATTATTCACAGTGGTTTTTATGGGATCAACGATCTTATTAATCAATACATGGAATGTGAGAACACAAATATAATATAATGTAGCCCAGAGGCTACCTAGCAAACCTAAGTCTTGCTTCAGTATGAACTGAACCTTATAGTGCAATTGTCACTATTGTAGCTTTTAGCATAACTCATTCATTCGTCAAAACTACCTTATGAGTTTTGTCTGGCAATCAGCATAATTGGAGATATATAGTTTATAAGTTAATTCACTGAACCTGAGATCAGTGGTAGAATAGAATCTAATCAACTGAGGTCTGTGACTCACAGTGGCAGAAAAGAATCAAATTATTTTCCCTTCTCATGATCCCACCTTAACGAAGGCTACCTGAACCAGGAATAACCAACAATAACAACGGGGGTGAGATTACTTTGCTCACACAAAAGGTATATATATATAATTTTAATCAGTACATTTCAGGAAAACTGAGATCATTGTGGCTAAGAGTGATACAGCTAGTATTATTTATGCCAAGTATCTTCAACAGACATGTTGCAAGCTTCTGGCTACCCCTGAGTAACTCTCAAATAACCAACCATTGTATGTGTGATGCAGTGTCATAGCGTGTATCTATTCTAGCACAACTAGTCCTCTGAAAGAAGCTGCTAAAGATAACCTCACAGCATAGAAGAATACATTAACACACTTTAAGACAATTTAAGACATGGAAAAGAAAAACAATGATCACATACCAAAGAGACTTACAAGGAGCAGTAAACATAATAAAGAAAAATATATCAGCTGCTGCTCAGCAGTGCCCTCTATCTGTCAGGCAGAGTATGCACATGGCAGTCAATACACAGCGCACACTGCCAAAGCCATTATTACTGTGTTATTTGGCATGTGCGTAACAATTAAAGAACTGCAAAAGTTGAGGTTTAGCTTCCTTTTAAGCATTTACTGGTATAGAATGTTCTAGTAATTAAACAGTATTTGTTTTAGTTGTTTTATGATTCTTTTGAAGCATTGCACCCTTTTCAAATTAAAAGTAATGAGGCACAGCAAATCTCAAAGAGTTACTACACAGCTCCAGTGATTTAAAAAATTAGATTCACTTTACTTTATTGCAGAATGAACAAAATGAAATATTGGTGCACTTATAAGGAAGATCGAAAATCAACACTAACTTAAATCCCCTATTGCTTAATTCTCCCATGGTGTGCTTTACAGCATTCAAGATGCAGAAAGTTCTGTATAAATGTACATTTAATGGCTCTGTTTTTGTAAGGGTTAGGTTACATTGAATAACATTAAAAAAAACTATGGATATATGCATGAAATGAAAATACATAAAGTGAAAGCCTGAGATGTATGCTCTCAAAACTCCTTTAATGCAGACCTTAGAAGATAGCATTGGCCAACACTTTTCTATGTTAAGTTATGATATCATATATGCTGGCCTTTTTATTGGTATTTCAACTTAGCATTGTAGAAATAGCAGTGTTAAACCTCGGTCAGTTGGGTTTCCGAGTCAGTTGGGTTTATTTAGTTAAGTGGGAGCTTGCAGGAGAGCTGAAGTTTCATTTCATGAACTTCACAATGGGTTATGAACCCCAGTGAGCTTCCCCTATATAATGCATAGGTCATGTGGGGAGATTTCTAGAAAGTCATGTCACCTTTTTAACTATGCATTATACAGGGGCATTCCAAGCTCACTGGGGTCAGTCCTTCATAATGTATTATGCAATTGTGTATTGAAACTGCAACTCTCCTGCAAACTTCTAATTTATTTAGTAAACTACATTGATAGGTGAAGACTAAGCATAATATTTTTATTATACCTTTTACTGTTAAACCATACTCCCTAGCAGTTTAAATAACCATAGAGTTGGTTAAGGGGTTGGTAAAGCAGATAATGTATTAATTAAAGGAATCTTTAGGTTTTCTTGATAAAACAAATTCATTTATAAACACATTTTTTCCATATCGGACTGTTACACAATCAATGTAAAAGAAATTTCTCTACACAACATTCATGCTTTGTCTTCTTCTTCTTCTTCGTCTTCTTCTGCCATGTGCCTGCACGCCTGCTTGTGTGTATTGGGTTGAAACTGAGATAAGCTTTGCAGAATCAGATTTTAAAGTGAAATGATAATGAAAATATAAACACAATTTAAGGGCATAATTAAATTTTCAGTGAGCTTTTCTGGCAAAAGCGACATATTAAAAACACTCTATTATATGAGGTTAATATAGTTTTATACCTTTTTAGATGCTTTTTGCTGAAAAAAGCAGCATCAATGGGGTTATATTTATCATCACTAATATACAAGGTTCTACGCATGAATCTATTTTTATAATATCATTATACATTTTAAGGTTCACTGAGTTTGCGCATGGAGCATAATACCCTATTTTAATACTATACAGATATGCACGGCAGAGCACGATCTTTTACAATTAGTTTGAAATAATTTCTTTAATCTGTTTTCCTCTGCTTAAAATATGTTCAGCTTTCGCTGTCTGACTGCCAGTGGCAAATGGAGTGGCCTGTCATTCATATGTGACTTTTCCCTGACATTTAACAAGCAAAAAAAGTGTATAGAATCTGGAAATTAAATTATTATTTAATCTTGTTCGTCAACAATGCTCTGTGTCGAAGATCTTTTGCATGAGCTATGAACCTGGTGATGAGAATTTTATATAAGATGCTACTGGAGTATTGGAAGATGAATCTTATTTATTGGAAATAAATCTTTCTTTCTGAAGGCAAGTTTCACTCTGTGCCAGCGATAATAGATGTATAGGCTTCAAAAGCTCAGCAGTACATAAGCGCAGGCGTATAATTTTTGTTTGCAGAACATCTCTGCAGTTTAGGACACATTCAACATGATCCCAGATAATTGGAAAAAAGTTACAAAAAAGGGGAAAATGAATACATAATATGTACAATCACTAGTTTATGCCTTTTGAAAAGAGAAACATTTTTATTTGTTACCCTTTGTTGCACTTGGAAAAAAAATAGCCTGGGATAAAAACAGCTAGGTCAGTACTGTAGGCAGCCACGTAATTAAGTTATATGTGGGGCCAACCCTGGTATCGCACTCCAGTCAAGCTTATTGGTAGGTGTGATAAGGTTAGTAACTGCAGGGTTTTGGACACTTACTGCCATTCATTGGTTTTTGCCCACATACTCCTAAACTTGACTTAAATACTTCTATAAGTTCTTATAATATGCATATGCGCCATAGCCGTAATGACACCCAAAGAATAAGGCAATAGGGTGAGTTGCAAATAAGATGAAAGATGACATCTTACAGTGTTAACTGCACTAGGAATGGCCAACCCCAGTGAGCTTCCCCTGCACGAAGCCCGAGGGTGATAATGCATAAAAAACTGTTAAATCAGCAAGATGAAACTAGTGGAATTAAACTGTGCATTATATAGGTTCATCTCGACCGATATCAGCAGGGTCAGAATAAAAGGAATGCAAACAGGACAGCAATCTATTACTTATGAGTTAACAGGAGACAAGTCAAACATGCTCCTTGTCACAATGCGATTTATTTATTTTATTGGATACAATGACACTGCAAATTCCTAGATACTACACAACGGTGTTAGTAGTACATATATTGTTTTATAAACATCTTTGAAATACTATACAGTTTCCAGATATCAGGATGTAGGAACGGGATTTTGAAGGACCGATCTCCCACTCTTGGTTAACGAGCGAATTCTTAAGATCATACCATGTGTCATTACCCTTTTGTTTTGAACTTGAAGATCACTTAATCTGAATGTCTTAAATGTACCTGTTCTCAAGCAGCATCTCTTACGTGACATAAAACTGGTCAACGTGGTTGTTGCTTCAGCAGTGATAGTGCAGTTTCAATTATTTAACCGCTATGAAAAATAGATTTAAAAATACTGAGCCAAAAACAGACAAAAAAAAAGACAAAAACTAATAGCTTGTTTTATGGCAAGTTTACATTTGTCTTAACAGGTTTTTGCTTCCTTGGGCCGTTACCATACCAGGGAACTTTTGCTTTCTCAGGGCACTGGGTCAGTTTCTTTGTTCTCTGTGCCAGGGGTGCAATGTTTCACCACACCCACTTTCTGCCTACTCCCTACGTACTAAAGCAGGGGTGTCCAACCTGCGGCCCTCCAGCAGCTGCAGGACTACATATCCCAAACTCCTCTGCCAGCCCCTTAGCAGAAAGAGCATTATGGGAGATGTAGTCCTGCAGCAGCTGGAGGGCTGCAGGTTGGACACCCCTGTACTAAAGGCTGCCTGGGGTTAGCCCCACCCCTTCACAACACTACTCCGCCAGAAGAGGGAGAGCTCGGGTTTGCCTACCTTGGGAAGTTTCCCGGCATTGTCATTACAGAGGAGGTCTTCATAAGCATATCAGACTGTATATTTGTTACCAGCAAAATTCGGGGCGCATGTGTACATAGAAAAAAGAAATAATCTGATAGTGTAATATTGTCAAAAACAATAAGATATGTAGAAGGTGTAAAATGCACTCACAAACAGTGCCAGCACAACAGGCTCGTCTGAGGTATGAAGACTGTTCTTTATTCTTTAAAATCTCTAAGAGCATAAAATAAAGAAAACAACCATATGGTGCAGTATCTTCCTTAATAGTATGTGCGCAAGTTAAAAAAGCACTTACAGGATGGTTGAATTCAAGTCGCTATTCAAAATAAATGTCCATTGAAGTGGATCAGGAACATGCAGATTAAAAACTTCTCAACGCGTTTCGCCGCTCACTGGGCTTCCTCAGGAGAAATAAATATCAATTGATGTCATCCGCTATGATAATCCGCAATCTATTTTTACTCACCACGATTGCGGATTATCATAGCGGATGACATCAATTGATATTTATTTCTCCTGAGGAAGCCCAGTGAGCGGCGAAACGCGTTGAGAAGTTTTTAATCTGCATGTTCCTGATCCACTTCAATGGACATTTATTTTGAATAGCGACTTGAATTCAACCATCCTGTAAGTGCTTTTTTAACTTGCGCACATACTATTAAGGAAGATACTGCACCATATGGTTGTTTTCTTTATTTTATGCTCTTAGAGATTTTAAAGAATAAAGAACAGTCTTCATACCTCAGACGAGCCTGTTGTGCTGGCACTGTTTGTGAGTGCATTTTACACCTTCTACATATCTTATTGTTTTTGACAATATTACACTATCAGATTATTTCTTTTTTCTATGTACACATGCGCCCCGAATTTTGCTGGTTACGTGTTTGAACGCCGAGAGGAGCGTTTTGGTTGGGCTGCGGCAGTGATACATTAGAGAAGTATTTTTTGGTTCCTATTCTTTTACCATCACCTTACACGTGTTTTTTGGGTGTTTTTAGTTTTTAGTTTTTCAGTGTATATTTGTTACCACTGGTTTTTTATGTTTTTATGTGTTTTATGCCTGGACCTTACTTTTTAGATTGAAAAAAATGAGATATTTCTCAGACTAGTTGGATCAAGAATGGGGAGTGCTTTACACTAAACTTGTGTATTCAGATTTATACAGATTTTAATTTCATTAAAATGTTGGCAATTTCATCAATTTGTACAAATCTCCGAAAAGGAGGAGGGACCCCCCAATGAAACAAACAAAAACGAAGCAAAGAGCTCCAAATTTTCATTTGAATTTCATTGGCTTTTTCACTCTCATTCATGCTCACTTACTTTCTCACCATCTCATTTATATTCTGTCAAACTCTCATTCACTCTCTCATGCTCTCAGAATGTCTCCCTACCTTCTCCACCAACCTCTTCTATGTCCCAGTCTCCTTGCAGTGCAGCTCTGCTTCTTCTCTTGCATCTTTTTGTTCTACTGTCTTCTTTCTTCGCCTAACACTCTTTGTGCCTTCTTTCTTCATCTGCTTCTCCATGGACATGGCCTCCAGGTGAACTTCCGCAAAGAGGTGGTGCCTCTGGTAGGAAGACATACAGAGAGAGCAAGAGAGAGAGAGAGAGAGTAAGTAAGAGTGTGAGAGAACGTGAATGAGCGTCTGAGAAAATGAGTGAGAGGGTGAGAGAGTGTGAAAGAGGGTGAGAGGAAAATTTAATTTCCAAATGTAAAATGCTCTCCGATTTTGGTCTGCACAGAAAGGGAAGGAAACAGATTGTGTTGTCCAAAAATAAATAGACCAAAAGCAAAACAAAAAAAAAATAGTTCAAATAAGTTATGGTCCGTTTGCACAAGTCTACTTTTTACCTTTCGCTATGGAAACTCTCAAGAAGTATCCTTTCTTGTGCAATTACAGATCAGAAATTTCTACAAACATATCAGGCTGATGCCAGTAGTCTGAGACTAATTTGCATTTTCTTTGAAGAAGCAAATGTCTCTCCCTTAAAGTGTAAAGGGTCGTTCAAACATCAGAGAGCGCTACCATCCACACTTTCATGATAAAGCACATCGAAGCAAATATGCATGTTAGTGTTGTTTTTTTATGCTGGGAAAACTTGCTAATGAACATTTTTTTCCTTCTGTAACAGCAAAACTGAGCAAAAGGGTATTCTGATTGAGGACTCAACCACAGGGCAGGCCATTTATCGTTATCTCTAGACTCACATGCAGATATATTCATTAACCTTAGTTTTCATTATACGGTATACACTCAGGAATGCATTTTAATGAACATCAAAAACTGTTTCAAAATCAATTCAGTGGAATCAAATAAATCAATGAGAGAATAAAATACTTTATTTTGTCCAATATGGTAAATGCAGTACAAAGTCTTCCAAGGTATTTGTCGTTAAAGTTGTTTTCAACAGTTTAAATTAGATACATTCTTTGATTGAACCAGAAAATATCTTCTATTTTAAACTATGCATTACATGGCGTAGAGAAATACTCCTTCTTTCATTACAGAGACACTTTTCCAGACCATTGCTTCTTTTTTATAATAGTTCTTGGATCTAAGTAGCAGCATTTTATTTAATACAAATCGAAATGAACCAATGTTTGAAAGAAAATAAGATATACAGTATTCCATGGTGCTTTTTCTAAACACAAAAATATAATGTTTCCAGCATATATTAATATAGCACTGAAAATGACATGCGGAGGTGGTTAACATTTTTTTTATTCACCAAATGTAGAACTGAATGAGGATATAAAAGGTTTTTTCAATGCCTTTTGTTGTATAGATTAACATGAATGTTTTGTAATGCAGACTTTTTTCCCCTGCTGATAAAAATCTACTAAGAAGTGTACTTAAAGGGACCGTTGCGCTGCTGGGTCCCGCTACCATCATGCTGCTGCCAGACGGTGCAAGATCTCCAGGCGGCTTTCACTTACCCGATGACTGCCTGATGCGCAGTCTTGTTGTGTAGAAAAGGCTGGAGGCGTACCGGTAACAGCGTCTCAACACGTGCTGGAGCAAGGGGTGGAACAGATGTGGATATGAAAATCCGGAACTGCTATGCAGGAGGACTGTAGTGTGGTCCTGTGTTGAGATTTTATTCCTAAAGGTTATACTTTAGCTCCTGGGTTGTTTTTTTTACCATTTTTTACCTTATTATTCAGATCTATGTACCGTACTTGGCTTGGCTTACTACCTGCTCTGTGTACCAACCTTGGCTTGGGTGAATCTCTGCTAAGTGTACCGAACTTGGCTTTGGCTGACTATCCGTTTTGCATTACCCTCTGGCACATGTTGTCACCTGGCCAGCAATTCGACTGTAACAGATATGTGGCTATTTCTCTGTGCTTTGTGTATTATTCTTAGTGCCGATATATGCCTGCCCATACCTGAACCTCCACACTGTTGGGATCATCAAAGTCCCTATTCTCTTGTCTTGGGGCTCAACTAGTTGTTAGGTGTCTCAGGGCGAATAACTTCCAACTTACCTGGGGTTTAGTCGAGGAGCCTAGCCTAGTTGAACTTGGGAATTTGTAGCATATATTGAGGTAACCATTCATAATGCAACAATGCAATCTGTTAAATGTTATCTACAATTGATATTTTTCTAAATGTAACAGCATTGAGAGTGGTGGTTTATGTAAATAAAGTAAAAAAATAAAAATAAAATATCCTCGCAGGGTTTTGATCACTGTGTTAAGATAGATGACAAGGACATCATTTCTTGATAATTAGCCTTGTTTTTCTATACTGTATCTCTAGGCATCTGACAGTAGCACATTTAAAATGTTATTAGAAAAATATATTTGCTGTGGTGCTACCAGTTATAGTGAAAAATACAAAATAAATAAATAATTTAATTCCAGCAGTTTTGATAACCACTTATCTTCCAGCTCTATTCTTCATTTGGAAGCAGAAAGTGCTCTTCGTTCAGTGCTCAGAAGTGCTTTTTAATCAAAACATTTCTGCTGTTATGCGAGGGCTGGAAATTGGTGGGGAAAAAAAACCCGCCAGGAAAAGGAAAGAAAACTGAAAATTGGCAGAGGGACATTGCTAAAGAAGGTTATGTTTTCCTCCTTCTTCCAACGTTTGAATTATTTAAGAAAAAAAATCTGTTTTTGTGTTGATAATCAAATGCAACAGGTTTGCAGGTCAGAAAAATGGCAGTATACATTAGCCTAAGCATAACAATGATTCATCTTTATTATATATTATATTATGGATATGCTATATTTTCTTGCACTGATGTGATGTTTAAACATCTCTTTTTTAAGTAACTTATTATGGCAGTTAATAAGTGGCTTTAGCTGCATACCTTGTCAAATGAATTATCTCCACTTATAATCGCAGATGCTGTATTAACTATAAGCTGACATGACTTATAGAAGCTTGGTAAAAGGCAACAGAGACTTTTTTTGAAAAAAAAAAGCTTATTTTTGTTCTGTAGCAAATTATTATTAAGTTTTGCTTTATATAAAAGCCATCGTATTCCGTAGCTCTGTACAATGGTTAGACAGGACATAACAAGTAGTATATAACTAGTTACAGAAACAACAGGTGAGGAGGGCACTGCTCAAACAAGCTTACAATCTAGATCTATCAATACCTGCTTTGTGTGACAATCAAACATACCATACATACAGGCAAAAATTGTGAAAGGGGTCTTGGCTACTAAACAGAAGTAAGAATGATAACATTCTGTTATACATGTGATACATTCGGCAAACTTGGTCGAATTTGTAAATTGCAAATTTACCGATAAATAACCCCCCACACACACAAGAATCGGACGAAAACTATTTTTGTCTAAAATGTTTGGGTCCACATTCATTCACACTCTCATTCTTGTTAACTTATGCTCTTTAAACGTTTGCCTACCTTCTCTGCTGACCACTTACTCTTCCGCATTTTTTTTTACCTTCTCTTCTTTCTTCAATCATCAATCTGCTATCATTGTTGAGACATAACCAGGTGGGAACTTCCGTCAAACACCCCCCTGATCCTCCAAGCGCCATCTGAGGGCAATATGGAGACACTTGTGGTGACGTTCTTGAAGATAGGAGAGGGAGAAGGTAGAAGATGCAGAAGCAGAAGTGCTTGGCAGAGAACGTAGGGAAACATTTAGAGAGCATGAGAGTGAGAATATATGCCCTAGAATAGGTATTTTTTGTTTAGTCACTTCCTTCCTGAACTTGCAGCCAGTTAAAGGAGTCTCTCATTATAACAAGGTTCAAGGTTATCTAACTTCCTTGTGATGGTGATCGCTATTATTAACTGGAATATTTTATTTAGTACCAGTGAGTAACACTCACGTTGGTTGCTTATTTGGGGTACTTTGGTAGGCTTCAAAAGCTGGGTGATTTATCATGTTAATTTGGGAGTTACATTTATAGCATATATCTGTGACATCATGGGTAGGATTTTTGTTATGTTGCTGTATAGCTGTACTTGACTATCATTGAACATTGCGTTGTTATGCCTACCTAGCAATCCCTCATTAAAGGCCTTGTAATTTTATAATTACGTATTTTCTGACAAAACACACTAAGCCAAATAGGATATCACAAAATGTTACTCTTGAAATTACTTTTGTGTAGGAGTCACCATTTTGCCTTTAAACTAAAAGAAACATGTACAAGAATGTGGGGTTGTAAAACGTTATGTTTAGAAATGGAATTTGTTAATGGTTTCCGGCAATAATTTATTTCTCATTTTCAGTTTAAGTCTCCTCTCATACCAGTAATAATGGATAGCTTATTTGCATATAAATAGATTTTAGTATTTGCCGAAGCACAGGTGTAATCTGTTTTCTTGTTTCATGGACACTGCTAAATAAAAGGGGATCAGCAGTGATCAGTAGCTATGAATTGCAATCATGTTGTTTTCAAATGTAAACACTTCAGTCTTTGTAGGTCTTGTGGGTCTTTGCGTATATATTCATTTCATGACCAGAATGAAGAGCAACTGAACCAAAAGGTTAAATATTAATGTCAAATTAAAACGTTAGGATTAGCATTTTTGCACATTTTATAAATATATATAACATGTCTTTGCTGCCTTTGGAATGGGAATGGCGATGTTATTTATTACACATTAAGCTTACTGGATTTGTGGCCAGCGGATCAGCAACCTCATGCTATGAAGTTTTGATCTCATGGTGTCAAGAGTTGATGCGTTTTGTAGATAGAAGTGTCTTTCTTGTGCCGTTACATTGATCTGGAGAGAAGGGCTGGTTCTTGGTTGGTGGTGCCAGCCTTGCTAACAATAGTGTTCTTAATGAAATTTGTAATCACTTCCATGAGTATAGGAGCAAGCAGGATAAAGGCTGTGGGTGTCTGCAGTACTCTATTTCCCCCCTACGTTCATCGGCACATTTCACTCTCTTCAGTTAAGTTGCTTTCAAAGGCCAGTTGCTGTAGACTCCTATGGATTTCTTAATATATGGGGAGCTGTCCCTTTTGCCTGACTCAAAGATTACCTTATATACCATAGCACCATACCTTTGAACCTTCTCTCTCCTCTGGAAGTGCCTTTGTGAATGGGCAGAGATAGCTGCATATAGGAGCCGAATTAGACCCAGACAGCCTTTACGGGGTGGGGAGTGGGAGACAGGTGTATGTTGCCAAATACAACAATGAAAAGAGGTGACCCATATCACATTTATCCTAGAATATACCTAATTCAAATATGTGTTAAAAAAAACTGATTTTAATATATGACAGAATTCACAAGGCTTTAAAAAAAGTTCAAAATTTCACTTGTGCACATAGATGTTGTACACTGTAATGGGTTAGATTATTGAAACCAACCTCTTTGTCTTTGTTAGATTTCAGCGCTGCAACAAATTGCTCATGATCTAACACAAAACAGGGAAACTATGTATTGCCGTTAAAACTCATACTGTTACGTTTTCAACGCGGTTAATTCCTATAAATGGAAGTGACAGCCAGCTGGATCTGGTACACAGCATGAAAAATCTCTCCCACCATCTTGTTTTCTCTTCACTTGCTAGTGCTACGGCAGTCAGGTTTCTGGTCTCACAGCAAGGTATAAAAAGAGAATTAAACTAGGAAATCAAGCAGAGCCGTCAGTCTCAGCTTGCTGCCTAACCCTGATTGGGGTTAGCAGACTGTTTAATTAGTAAACTGCACTTTCAGTTCAAATGCTAACTGCGGTGCCTCAGGTGAACAGGAATCTCAGACAGCATCAGCGCCCGTGACTAGAAGTTTGTCTATTCTTATCACATGGCCGCCCTAGGACATTTTGAATAATAAAATGTTTTTAGTTAGGTTTCTTACTATAGCAAGTTATGTCTACTCTGTTTATTAACAGATTCACTAAGCTTTTGGTGAAAAACAAAAATCCTTTGTACAGGATATGGAAGGAAAATGAAAACACACTTATGTCTGGGCATGTCTAAAGGTTCTAGGCAGAGACATGCAGATAAGGACACCAGGCATAGTATGTCACTTCTTAACTCACTATTACAAGGGCCTACTTTTTTACACCTCTGCTTCTACATACATAGCGTTACTATGTAGTGGGATAAACATTGATGAAGCCCCAAAACCAGTTCCAAAGCCTTGCAGTATTACAGGTAATCAAATCAATCTTAGTCTTATAGACTGTCTGGCTTTCTCTTCCCTGTAATTTGAAGTATATTTTCCCTACCCTGAAATCAGCAGGCAGTCCCCTGAAGATATGTACTATAGAAAGTAAAGGTGTATAACCCATTAGCATCTATCACAGGTTTCTCTCAGTGTCTGTCCGAATTTTTATTACATAATATAGTTTTAAATAGAATGCATTAACACTTGGACACACATTCCCACATCGTATTGCCTCCATTGAAACATATACATGGAATACATTACATTTTTTCATTGAACTCAAACAAGTGAGGTACAGCACACACACATCTACTATGATCCCAAAAATTGCTCTTCAATTGCTTCAAGAGACAGTCAATAAAATCTATATAAATTACTCTTTGCAAATGCTCAGTTTACCTTTTACACAAATAAAACACACAAATCCAAGCACCTTTAAATTCACAAAATCAAAAAACGTGATTTAATAAGTATTCATAACCTTTATTGTATTTAACGGAGGTGAAAAATATATGGATTACAATTCAATGACCTGTTTAGCACTAAATTGAGGCCATTACTGCTAAAATGCTACAAGGACATCAATTGAAACAACCTCACCTAAACCATGTATCAATACAGTACAATCCAAGGTGAAAGCCTTGTCTTATACATTATATCAATACATTGTAACAAGGTGTACAATAAAAAAAAATGTCATATTGTTTGTTATAAAGATTTTTTTGAAACATTACTGGAAAATAGCACAGAAATCAATTAAAGGGATAGTTTAAGGTTCCTGACACCTCCACTATAGACAAATACATAATAAAGTACTCTGTGTGTACTTTAACGGAATGAAACGGAAATGCTGCAACAGCAGCCCCCTCCTCCATGGTCTGACTATTCTCCAAGAAGCCAATCAGTGACAGGAACGTGCTCCCATTGCAGTCCAGACAGGATCTTCTTAGTTGGGGATTTTGAATTGAAGATAGTCCTTTTAGGAAATGTAAAGTTATGTTTGTTACATGTATATGCAAATTTGAGGAGTTATTGCTTATTACATGACTATGCGCCATTGGAGTTGAATCCAATACAAGATTACAAGATTACAATAGATAATCTAAAAAAAAAGTGCTCTGTGAGGACTTTGGGATCATAGTGGTAGGAAATGTCAACTCTGGCTCATGTCTGCCTATTTTGACCTTGATTTATTGCAAACACGTTTGTTCATTCATTTGTTCTTTTGGTAGATATTGCAGGGTTGGGGTTCTAAAACGAATAATGTTAACTAGAAGAAAGAGAAGAAAGGCATTCCATTTGAATTAAGTATTAAAGTAGGACATCTAAGCGGGTAAACAAGAAATCTAATTCTATCCACCATACTTGATAAAGAAAGGGGCTTGGTGGGTCTGTTCAACCTTTTGGTTAGCAGAGGGTTAAATAAAAAAAAAGAGTGCTAAGGCAAAGATTTTTGATTAAGCTATTAATGCCTGACTACTCCATCAAAGCAGATTTTTGATGCATGCAAACCAGAATTCTCTTTACAGACATGAAAGCTATACTGGACAGAGGGGTAGAAAATCATTTTACTGTATAGATCACAGGAACAAATGCACACTATGATACTACCATACATTAATCACAATGACACCAGAGCCTTCCTTCAGACCATTACACATTCAATCCATTGAGGTCCAACATCAGAACATTTAATATTTTTTTGTTGCATGAACCCCTGGCACAGAGAGAAATGTGACATTTAAAATAATAAAGGCAGATTACTTGAATATTAAAAAAAGATGGCATATAAATATATATGTAAATGTCCCATGCTGGGAACTTAATTTGCATTTGAACCTTTAAAGTGCGGCAGAGGACCAGTCTCATGTTAAGGTTATAAAATAGAATTATTGAATTAGCTATTTTAAGAAATGGAAAAAATAGCAAAAACATTTATATATTTTATTAGTTTTCTAAAATATTTCATAAAACAAAAAAATGTGGTGACCTTAAATGTGTAAGAATTCTAGTAGCTAACATAGGGGTTGGTTCACTAAAAGGATGGTTGACAGGAGAATTTTGGTTTTAACTCACTTTGCTTTTCGGTTGGGTTTATTAACCCAAGTTAAGTGGTCAGTAGAGTTAAGGGTTAACTTGACTTACCAGACACAACTGAACTCACACAGGGGTTGCATATAAACACCTGGAAAAATCTAATCTAAACGGCCGCTGGGTGCTGATGCCGCCGGCCGGCGTTACTTTAATACTTTTGTTTTAAAATTTAATATGGCAAGCCGGATCGGCTATTAAATGAAAAAAAAAGTATTAAAGCAGCGCCGGCCGGCGGCATCAGCACCCAGCGGCCGTATGCAATGGCCGCCAAGTGATGGGAGCAGCGTGAGGGGTGAAAGCTCCGCCCCCTCGCACTCACCTTTCACCCCTCACGCTGCTCCCATCACTATGCGGCCATCAGATTGTTGGAAATCGAATCTAAGCGGCCACTGGGTCCTGATGCTGCCGGCCGGCGCTACTTTAATACTTTATTTATTTATTTTTAATATGGCAAGCCGATCCGGCGTATTAAATAAATAAAAAAAGGATTAAAGTAGCTCCGGCCGGTGGCATCAGCACCCAGCGGCCGTTTAGATAAGTTTTACAGCAGTCTGATGGCCGCATAGTGATGGGAGCAGTGTGAGGGGTGAAAGGTGAGTGCGAGGGGGCGGAGCCACTTCACTTGACTTGCCCCCCAGGCCTTAGGCTGCCAGCCCTCCCCTGTTCACAGGCAAGGATATTGCTGCTAGTAAGATTGCACCCAAATCAACCATTTATCAGATCATCAAGAACTTCAAGGAGAGAGAGGTTCAATTGTTGTGAAGGATGCGACAGGGCACCCAAGAAAGTTCAATAAGTGCCAGACAGGTGTGAGTGCATCTCCACGCACAGTGTGGTGAAGACTATTGGAGGATGGCCTAGTGTTTGGAAGGGAAGCAAAGAAGCCACTTTTCACCAGGAAAAACATCACGGACAGTTGAGGGCATCCGGAAAAAAACTTATCCGTAGAAGACAATGTGAGCGCTAGCATCAGTCCTGTGTCATGACAACAGTAAAGCATCCTGAGATCATTCATGTGTGGAGTTGCTTCTCAGCCAAGGGAGTGTGCTTATTCACAATTTTGCCCAAGAACACAACCATGAATAAAGAATGGTACCAACACATCCTTGCCATAAGGGAAAAGTGATAACTAAGTGGCTCGGGGAACGAAACATCAAAATTTTATGTCCATGGCCCGGAAACTGCCCAGACCTTAATCCCATTGAGAACTTGTGGTCAATCGTCAAGAGGCAGGTGGACAAACAAAAACCCACAAATTCTGACAAACTCAAAGCATTGATTATGCAAGAATAGGCTGCCATCAGTCAGTATGTGGCCCAGAAGTTAATTGACAGCATGCCAGGACAGATTGCAGAGGTCTTAAAAAAGAGAGGTCAACATTGCAAATATTTTCATAAACTTAACGTAAATAAGTGAGAAAAATATCTAAGAACACTGAAGCAGCAAACTTTTGGCCATGCCTGTACATGCCAGCTGTTTCCATTTGGTCAAGGCAGTCCCCATCTTCAACATATAACCATTGATTGAAATTATACACTTTAATTACTACTACGAGCATCCTGAGTAGTGTATTATTATTTTACGATCAAAAGCATGTCATTTTCTTCTTATAACAGCAACAGTTTTTTTTTTATCATTTAACGACTAGGTCTTTATTACCTCTTTTACTAGCATAGGTTGTTTTAGTGTAATGTAACGTTTGACAGAAATTTGGTTAATGATGTATTACTAGTCAGCCTTGATATTCACAATTAAAATGCTTGCCATTGTATTGCTTAATAAGCATTGCTAGGCAACCAGAAATAGAGAAACAAGTGGAGCGGAAGCTTCTGCTAGCATTTTTTACCCATAATAAAATCTATGAATCATTAATCAACATCTGCAATTATCTGTACTTGTTAAACAAACTTGGAGAGAACAATTAAAAATGGGGGGAAAAATCCTTTCCTATAAATGAAAATTTGCTTAAATCAAAAAAGGCTTTCAAGTGGGTTAGAGGGAATTATTTTGTAGCAGTGTAAATTATAGTCACCAAAATAAATGTAGTGCGAAGGGCTTTTTATATGAACCACAAAACATTCCTTTCACTTGTGAGAGCCAATTGATCGACAATAATTATGTTTAATTGTCTGAGTGTGAATTTGTAATAAGACAGAAAGTTTCTCACGTCTTCATTTGCTCTAGAATGGAGCCAGGGCCTGTTTTGAATATCTGTGTTATTTAAAATGCTTAATATTGACTCTGTAAAATTTACATGTACACAACCCGCTTTACTGGCAAACAGTAGATATATTTAACTTATCAGAAGTCCCCATTCATGTATACTGTAGTGTATTTTCCATCGTTGGAGGTATTTATTTATTTATTGAAGCGAGTGAATAAGACTCATTTCATTCCTCCACAAACTGCCTCTATGTAAGGGGCATAACTCTGTATGCTTCTTGCAGATGCTCAGTAGAGCTCAGATTCTGGTCAATGGCAGTAGTATCTGCCAGTCACATGTATGATAACAAAAGGAGTGGTACTGCGCATGTGTCCTGATTTAGAGGTGAACAGAGGATACATGAAATGACACAGAAATGATTTTGTAATGAAATAATTAGTCGGGTGGGATACAAATTTATTTAACGAATAAAGATGTCACTCAACACTCTTTGTCGTAGTGCTGTTTATTTCATCGTTTAAGTGACAACGTTTTGGCCCTACACCTAAAACATGATGTTGTTGAGCTGAATCTGCAACTTTACTGTGAACCCTCCTATCAACTCTCACTTTAGTAAATAAACCCCAAAAGTGTAAAAAAAAAAGTGTTGTATCCCTCAGGGCAGCTATGATGACCATACCTGGGAACATCACAGGGTAGACTACCTGAAGCTCTTCATCTTTATGGAAGCAGAGCTAGCCATGCACAAGGTATATGCACAGAGTATAGCCCCCGGTAGTCTTAAATGGGCTGGTATTGGTAAGTGGGTAGGCCGTTGATCAAACACAATCCCACTGGCTGGAATTAATGGAAATGTGAAACCTGGAGAGTTCCCAAGTATGATGATGCCACAAAATGCCACACAAAAAACTTATGTGAAAAAAACATTAAACACTCAGCTTACTATAGAGTGCCTTATAAAACCCACTCTAAAATGTATACATAAATTAACTATAATCTAATATTACCCCTTTTGTCTTTATCATGTATTCATTTGTACCATTTTAGTTTACTAAAACATGTGATTTCTTTTTAAATTATTCACATTTTTCACTTCCTTACATTTCTTGCCCTGTAGCATTGGCTGACATTTCATAGAGAATGAGCCAGCACCGGGTGGAAAAAAAAATATAATTACAGGAAGCACTTGCTTTTGATTTTCCCATTTCGTACACTTTATGATACAGGCAGATATGTTTGATTTGGAATTATAACTTTCATTCTTCACTGACCTGTGATTAAAAATCTGGAGTTTTAGAAAATAAACATATTGCTTTTACATAAGTGAAGTTTTAAAAAATAGCTATTTTTCTTTTCTGTGTTTAAATAAACAGGTCGTGTTACATTTAATGTTTTCTACTTAATGAATATTTTACAATCCAGGGGGAAAAAAAAATCTATGGAACACACACATAAACCAGAGACAAGCGTAACTCGACCTTGTCCAGAAATATGTCCAAGAAAAAGCAATGCCTAATTTATATTGACAATCTCATGCTGAATTAAAGAAAGGATGAAAGCAGCACTTAATATTTGCATAATATGAGCTATACTAATGCACTTTAACATTTTTCAAATTGACTTTATTGCTGATCTGTGCGCAATACTCAAGAGGATAAAAGGTATTGCAAAGACTACAGCACAAAAAGGTTCCACTAATGCAACTGATATGTATGCAGAAGTTTGGCTCATGCCGCACATCTAGTTGGCTTTGATGCCAATTCGTATCACAAAGGTTCCCGTCACCACTGAAATATTCATAAACGGAACGCATACTTTCTGACCTTACAAAGCAGGTAGCTACGCCGTGCAAATGTAGAACTAGAAAATGAACACTTCTCAAAAAGCACTGGCACTGGGGTCATAAAAATCATGGTGTGTTAAGGTGGCTACTATGAGTATGTCCAGATGCTGAGATACAGAATACATACAGTCAGGATTGTTTTCTTACACGTTTTCCCCCCTGGGAGGCTTGGGCAGTTTTATTTTTATAGTTGTGCTATGATCATAGTTACATAGTCACACAAGAGATCCTTGTACAGAAGAAATTTGTTTTGCATTTTTCCTCTGTAGGGGCACAAGTCAGCAAAAGATGCTCTCAGGTGGGGACACACTGTAGGGCGCAATATTACGTTGCGGTCTGTTCGGTTTTTGAGTTCTCATGCGTCTTTGTAAGAAGTTTCTTCCTTTGGGGATCTCTTGGTGTATACCCCTAGTGTAATAAAGGTGAACCCACACATTGATCTCCTTGCTTACTTGTGCCATCAGAGATACTAACTGCATGCCACTGGCAAAGCCCCGTGAAAGCCAATTTTGCATTCTGTTTTGGACTGATGATAAGAAATGTCAGTGGACAGGGGCGTAACTAGAAACTTCAGGGCCCCGGTGTGAGAATCTGTTAAGGCCTCCCCCCAACCCATCTATCCCTTTCTCACTATCTCCCCTCTCCCTCCCTACCCCCTCTTCTCACTATCTACCCTCTCCCTCCCCCCCTTCTCACGATCTACCCTCTCCCTCCCTCCCCCCCTTCTCACGATCTACCCAATCCCTCCCTACCCCCCTTTGTAGGTCACTTACCGTCAACTCCTGTGTTGGGAACGTGAGGCATTTGTCTCTGGTGAAGCGCCGGCACCCGAGACAAACGCCTCACGCTCCCAACACTGCACTCTGGGCAGCGCTGAGGCAGGCGGCGGTGGCAGCGGCAGCGGCGGGGAGCAGAGGAGTCCTGGATTTCTGTCAGTCAGGGGGGCCCAAGAGGTGACAAGCGGTCGTTTTCAGCAACCGCTTAACACCCCTTGGGGCCCCCTGACTGGCAAAACTCCAGGGCCTGGTCGCAGTCGCGACCCCTGCGACCCCGGTAGTTCCGCCACTGTCAGTGGAGTTTTTATCTGTAATAATATAAATGATGCTCCAAAGCAGGCATGTACTGTAGTGCAGGGAGTTAAATTGTCTGTTATTGGTTGAGTTGTTCTCATGCCCCTTTATGTGGTTTTAATGTAGCAAACATATATTAAAAAAAGCATCACAGGAAAGTTGGCATTGATGGTTTGTCATCCCTTACGTTGCATATTTTTCCTTAACCATTTTGATGTTGGTCAGTTGTTTCCGAATAGGTAAGTATAAAATAATCATAACATATTACTGATATTCAGAGAATGGAGATTTTATGCTTGATAAATAAAATTCTTCACTCTGCACTTTGAAATTTGACTGCATCATCAACAAGTCTTTTTTTTTTTTACATACAACGTGGTAACAAAGAGCAACACATTCATTAATTCTTACAGCTAATAGATTTCCGTGTCCCCATGCTTTATAATTGTTTTGAAAAGTGTACACAGACTAGATTATCAACTCATTTGTTTCGTATTCATAAGCTGATTCCAATACTGTCTTGCTCATTTGCTCTTCTCATTTGCAATTACTGCATTGTAAAAGAAGAAAAAAGATGATTCTACGATTGCAGTGCAGACAATAGCTCTGCTTCTTAATATGGAAATGATGTATACTCGTCCAAAGTTTATAGATGGCATATGCTATTGTTTTTTTTTTCTTTTTTATTAATTAGCCAATTATTTTGTTTATTATTATAATTTATCAAATAGCGACAGGGTCTGTACTCTGTAGCATCTTACAATGTACTAGGTTGCGTACAGGCTGAAACACATTGATTGACACATTATGCCCCAGTCTTGATCACATAAATAAATGTTAGGTTTGAAACATGATATATGTGCAAAAAACAAATGTTCATGGTGTAATAAATGAAAGTTCAAACATGCCATATTCACCTTGACCAGCCAGCCAACCATGGGAGGTATGGTCTACCGGTGCTCTTACCAATGCTTTGGGGATAGGTATGAAGGATATCTCGAGCTATATAACTATATCTTCAGTGTCTAAATGCAATTCACTTACTTTGTAGGACCAGGTGCCTATAACCCAGTGATGAAACTGGTCACTCAAGTTGCTTTATCTGTTCCAAAAGAAGAACGTTTTAAGGAGCCAAAGGAAGACACCCCTGGACCTGGGACTTACGAGGTATCTGAAACATTGTGTAATACATGTCTGTTGTGTTTAGTATCGAACATGGTCATTTATATAGCCCATGTCATCAGAAGCATAGGATTTGTTGGGAAAAACATTCAGAGCATCTAGTCTGCCCATTTTTCCCTGTACTCCAGCAAAAACTTTAGAAAGGCTATGGACTGGTTGTTAATGGGGGAAGGGTTAGCCACAAGGCATGTAGGTGGTAAAGAGTATGGTAGGTCCACTATAAATGAAAAGATGCAAACAATGTCTCTTCTCCGTCCCTAGTCCTTATGGGCATTGCAATAAGCTGTACAAATGTAGTGGTATTTTGAGACATTTAACTATCTGCCCAATCTTTTGGAGGGCAAAAAATAGCATATCTGAGGGCTCGACAAATCCCTGGCGACTCAAAATCCTGGCGCCTAGGAGGTTTGCTTGGCTGCGGCTTGCCTCCCCCAGCTTTTGGGCTTTCAGCTGCTCTCAAAATCGAGTGCTGCACCTACCTCAGTGTCCCCCTAGGGCTTGGCTATAGGGGAAGCTCAGGCAGGCGCCCGCAGAGAGCCAGCAGTGGACAGCTTACATGCCATGCAGAGAGGTCCGAGGAAGTAAGGGGAGGGTTAGTGTATGTAACAATATTCTCTATGTCCCTGTAGCATCTGCTGATATGTTCTACTTCATGCTGTAAGTAATTATGAAGTACAACATTGCATTTGAAATGTTCCTTATTGTATGTCTTAGTCGAACTAGGAGGGAAATCAGCAGAGGAACCACACTGAGAGTAGCCGACGACCCCCAGCCAGGACAGCATGGCATCAGGCAGAACGATAACAGGAGCAACAGAGGGCAAGAGGGCAATTTACTGCAAAGTTCAGGCAAAGTCCATCTGGGACCCCTACCTCACTGTTTACACACGGGCATATCAGATTTGACACAGAAGGGGTTAATCCTGCCAGTTTATTAACCCACTATTTGCAGAGCAGATTAAAATCTCATTTTGTTGGTACTGTGGCACTCTGGAAAATTCATTTCCGTGTGATCTGAGGTCGCTTGCTGGCATTTATCATGTGTGTGGCTCATATTGGAGATTTTTATATAAAGATTCATGCTGCTGTCAGTGTTCTCAGTACTGATAATATTTTATAAATGGTTCTTGATCTTTATTATATGGGATGACACTAGATTAATTTGTGGAGATCCGGTTGGAAGGTCCCCATTTTACGGTCTTTACAGAATCTGGGCAAAGTGGTGGCAAATACGTAACTTTTTTTTCCTGTGAAATCCTGTTTTCTGCCAATGTCTGCTCATTCACTATTTAAATGCCGGGCACCGGAGGGTTTAATGCCCCAAAGTAGTTTTTAGAATGCACCAATATATTTGACCCTTTAGATACTGTTCCCAACATTCTGTTTGGCTCAGGGGAGAATATCTGATGTGTCATTATTAATTTATAATGAATGTGATCACACATCCAATATTTAACAGTACAAGGAGTTAAGAATATTAAATATGTCACATTGCTGTTCATTTTGGGTGTCCTGATGGATATTATATTTTCACAGCAAAAGCATAATATTTTATATTACATAATATTTTTAAACAAATCACTGCTTCTTTTAAGGTTTCCCTCATTATATCAGTTAATGGTTAAACTTAAATGAATCAAAATAAAAACATGATTGGGAGAAAAACTGGCTCTTATATTTTTTGGCTGGCTCCTTGATCCAAACATATCTCTATAAAAAATGCTTTGGGGGGGAAAACACCTTTTCCCCCCCCTACTCATAATTCAGTGGGGCAACACATCATTGGTACGCTATCCATATAAATGAGGATACTTTTGTAATGGAATCTGTATTTAGTATTTAAGATATTGCAAAATTGGTGAATCGAAAAATTCTGAATTTGCATTGAAAACTATTTTTATGTTTACACCCGACCAGAAACATTTTATCACTCCATGGTTACAGTATGGCTGACTAATTTAAAATGTTATATTTTTTTAATATTCCAGTTTGAAGTCTAATAAGCTTGAAATTGTAGATACTGCACGGTGCAAAATATTGCCTTAATTTTCTGTTCATTACAAATTCAGTCAATGTTTTAAATTTTTTACGGCTCTCTCAAAATGTTTACTTTTCAGTTTCTGTAAAAGTTCACCCTCGGGTTTGTAATTAGCTATTTAACAAGCCTCCACAATCGATAAAGAAAAAATATTAACCTTTGTACGGAATCTGCAATGATTATAAATGTCAGTCCTACCTCATAAAAATGCACAAGCAGGTTGTGAATAATTATGCTAATGTAGGCATTAGGGATTTCAGAAATCACTTAACTTTCTATTGCATCTATACAGTTGGTTAGTGTTCTCACAGCCCGGTTACATAATTCATTCGCTATGAAAAAGAATGACGTAAGACTGATTTTGTATAGTACAGAATCTTATTAGAGCCCTGGTAGGGATATTACAAGTTTGAATAAACATCAGGGTTCAAGGTTTTGAAGCTTTTGTTGGTACAGGGAGCCCTGAAGTCCCTAGTCCTCAAGGTGGTTCTAGGTAGTGACTATAGCCACTGTTAATTATTTATTACCCATCACATTTCTTGCGAATGAATGAACAATTGCTGACTAAATGTTCCTTAGGGCCCAGGCAGAGGTTTTATTTTTTTATCAGTAATTAAAAGATATATTGCCTAATTGCCTACATTTCTAGTCTTTTTTGCCGGGAGGCACAAATCCTGAGAGTAAAGTATGTGTCTCCTTACTAACAAACCTCTATATTGTGTTTATAAGTGTAGTCACAAGATGCAGAGGATGCTTGATATGACACCATACCCTGGGGTTCTGTGTTGGATAGAGCACATAAACTTGAGAACATTGTGAGAGTTTTATGCCAGAAGACATAGATGAAATTCACTCACTTTAAAATAGCAATGACCCCCTCCCTCCTCTATTGTCTCTTTATTTAAGCACATCATCTTAATGCTGTGGTAAATAAGCCTTTGGCCACATAGATGTCCTCTAATTCGGTGGGGCTCAACTCCAGGCCTTGAGGGCTTTAAACATACCAGGACATTGGCTGTGTTAACATTTCTGCAATGTTTGTGTTTAACTGTACCCACACAAATTATATATTGGTTTTTTTTTCAGGAAAACAAGGGATTTCTTAGGTACCATTTTTTTGATCATATCATCTAATTTCTTAAAGAAAATAATAATGTATGATAAAAATTGACTCCTATTTGAAAAATATTTTACTCATCTAAAAAAGCTAATGAAAAAAACTGCTAAACGGATTATAATATTTGTTTTATGTTTTGCTTTTTTATTGCAAGTTATAGGGACATAACTACAAGTAGCATATTGCTATTTCAAAATATAAATTTCTTGATTTTCTTTCAAGCCAAGAGATTGTGACATTATAACACTGATATCTGTCAAGAATCCCTGAATCATTTTTTTCAACTTGGGGAATTTTGACACTTTTTATGAAGTCATTTTACCACCAATCTTTGCTAAAATTTGCCAAAGGTAAACCTTTTGGTTATTTTTTTTAGAGGCCCCATGTGAGAAATGCGAACAGGATGAAAAAATGTCAAAATTCCAAGTCGAAAACCTGAAACGCGCACCTGAAAATAATTTCATATTTTAATTGATTAATTAAATGTAATTATTTTTTTAATTGTATTTATTTAACTTATAAATAATACATTTCACTCAAACTGAGTATATATATATAATGTAGTTGCAATGTATTTAATTAAAAATATAATAATTTAATTAATGAATAAATAAAAAATAAATCACATTAAGAAGAACCCTAGAAAAAAAATGCACAGACAGCAAAAATAATGCTGCTGTGCAAGATCCCTGCCTATGCATGAATATGCCAAGGAACATCATTGGACGTTCCTGATTGGATGTTGCCGATTCAGCAATACCCACTGAGTGACGGTAGCAATCATTGATCACTACTGAAGCTTCTGCCAGGAGAAGGTTGCCACCATATTAAAAGACTTGGGGTCCTTCAACAGAGCGACTGTGATCGCTCCATAGAGCGATAACATAGGGCCCTACATTTTATAATGCGATAACATAGGGCCCTACAGTGTTGCTGACTGTCTCGATGCTTTGTAGCAACACTGTTTAAATGAAGAAAGCAATCGCTTTCTAAGCTCTTTTAGCCCCATGATGTCATCGGTCCTTTACTGTATGTTTTTTCCTTGACATGCCACCATGACACCTCATTGGTCTTCAACTGTGTGTTTTTCTGTGACGTGCTTGGGTTGCCATTGTGTTAAATTGTTTTGAATTTTGTAACTTATAAATACTGTGCTTTTCATTTAGCATCTAAGCTATTCTGAATATAAAACATACAATTGTGTTGATGCCTCGCAAACCAGATTCTTTTTTTTTCTTACCGAATGCTTTTACTTTTGCTCTTCCTTCTGCTTCTGTCACTTTATTTATAACCCGTGACACTATTATATTAATAAAATTGCTGAAAATGTAATATCGTAGTCTTGCGATAACGGATGCATGATTTTGACAGACTATAAAACGTCTTTTATATTTTTTTAATTCTCAAAGGAAGTAACTTAATTATTAAGAATTATAAATTGTCTTTTAAAGCTTAATGTGCTACTATTTATATTTTGCATTAATAAATGATGCATAAGCTGTATGTATCACTTAACACGTTTCTAACAATTCTTATCTTGTGCAATCTTCTGTGATCTATGTACTAAGTCTTTTCCTCTTTTTTCCTCTTAGAAAAGTAATGACAGTGGGGTTTATTCAGTAAAGGGGGAGTTGTCAGGAACATTTTGCAGGACAGCGAGATTCGAGAAACTGCTGCCGGTTTGAGTGACACTCGACCTCCTAAACTCTGCCCCTAGCATCCCAATTTGCCAGGCGTAGAAGTTGGGAGGTATGCACTATTCATTATAAAGGGCCATCACCAGCAAGTTTGTCTAGCAAGATGGTTTGAGATGGCCCTGTATAATGCACACATCTATGTGTAAGTATATTTTCAAGACCTTCACTGATTTGACTGTGCATTGTAAAGGGGGTTAGGGCTCGCTCCTGATAATGTAGAGGAATCAAGCAGCTAAAACACAACTCTTCTACAAACTCTCTAGCTAACTCTTGCTTTAGACACTAGACCGAAGAGAAATGAAAGAGGAGAAGTCTAGTTGTGGTCTGAAGCAGGGGAGGATCAAGGTCAACTGGGGCCCTGTTACAAGGAGCCCCCTCCAGGAAAAAAAAATCTATCTATCTATCTATCTATCTATCTATCTATCTATCTATCTATCTATCTATCTATCTATCTATCTAGTATAGTATTATATAGTCAGCCCTACTGAAGTTCTGCAAATACATTATTTTAAAGATATATAGGATCATGCAGTATGTATAAATAGCAATGCTGGTATAAAGTGCTTAATATAAAGCAATCAGTGAGATGATTCCATTGGTTTCCATGGTGATTACCCAAAGATGCTTTAATAAAAACAGCATATAGTTTCAAAATGTTCACACTTGGTTCCAAGGTTATTATAGTTTGTGAGTTATTCTATGTTCCATTTTGTGAAGAACTCAGCAAATATGATCTAGTGACGACAATGTCAAAAATGGTTCTGGCCTTCTGCAGACTCTGCATTATTTTCTCAAAGACCGCTAAGCCAGTAAAAAAAAACAAAAAAAAAAAAACAGATGCTAAACTGTCTGGCATACGCAAGTCTCCTTTTATTTGGAACCGTGATCTAACACCCAGAACATATTTAACTTCTACAGGTTTAAATGAGAGACGATAACATGTTATTAGACAGAAGCCTAAGAGCACAGAAACAAATAAAATACAAATTATAAAAGGGAATAAAAAAAAAAGGAGTATTATGTGAAATGAAAGTTATTAACTTGTAAGGGAAGTATAGAAATCTCATGTACTGCAATTATGCCAACGATACAGATAATCTCATCTTTATTCATAATCAGCAGATGTTAAAATAATTGATGATATTTTTTTCTTACAATTGTAAGTATCACAAATGAATCTTTTGATTTGGGGATTTGCATCTGTGTGCATGGATGAGAAAATAAAGACAGGATTAGCAAGAAGACACATATACAAATTCAAACACATATTCAGTGTAACCTATTCACATCTCTCGTAACTATAACACATCTAGAACATTGTCATTATCTTTACTAACTGCACACTATTCAGATCATTGGAATTTGTGTCCCCTGTTCTCCCAGCCATGTGCTCATCTCTATGTATTTATTGCCCTTTTATTCTGCATAAGCCTGCTGGTATACTCTAGCTAAGATGGATACACACTGATATTCAAAGAAATAGTAATTTATTCCAGGCTTACCTGGTTATATATATATAGTCACTCTCCTGGTCCTCAAAAATGTGCTCTATGCAGCCCCTAAGGCTTGGAGTTAAGTATACTTCCCAATAGTCCTGTATTTAAGACAATCAGGATTTGTGGACACATGGGACAGGTAGCTGCCTTTCTGTCCTGTGCTTGTGGACAGTGGGGATCATGGATCAGTTAGGGAGATCCTTTGATCACCTCTGGCTGGACCAGGGAGCTCCACAATCAATGGAGGTCTGGTGTAACACAGACCTCCACTGGAGCTCCCACATGTCCAGCTTGTGAAATGCTGCCACTGAGTGCCACAAAGCTGCTTTTCCTATACAGCTGGCTGAGCCCACCCTCTAACTACTCTCACTTCCAGAACTCGCCCACCCCTCCAAACCGGTTTTCATGCCCCCCAACACAGGTGTCTATATTAGGAGGGTATGTCAAAGGGACACCCTAGTGCTCCAAACAGTCCCACCAAGCAAGGATACATATCACAGTATTTTGGAGCAGATCAGGTGGGTATTTGGTGATGCCATTCAGTTAGGCCTACCTTAATCTTAAGGTCTGAACCAGCATAAAATTAGTTTATCTGTTCATCCTATTGAGGGTTGTAGTCAAGTTTACGTTAATGAATACCATGAAAAATCTTGGTATACCTTACCCTGTCTCAAGGTTTGGGTGAAGTTTGGTTTTACCGGTAGTTACACACACTATTTATAAAGTATTATAATTTATATTTAATATTAGTTTATAACAGAACAAGAACAGCTTATTATACTGCTCTTTGCCTTTACCTTTACTCCGTAAGTTATAAATGGGGCTTCTGATAATACCTTGTGAAAAATAGTATATAAATATAAATATATTTCCAGAATATTCTATCCTAAACTAGTTTCAGTGGTATTAATTATTCTGGTGGTACATCTGTCAGTAGTAACGTATAACAATATATTATCCACGTTGTACTTCTCACCAATACTTATGCATTTATCAGAACAAAGCATAAATAAGTATCACCTAATAACTGCTATTAGCGGTCAATCAGGATAATGATAATTTGGTGCAATATGTGTCAGTACAATGATCGGAGGTAAATGTCACAGTACTGTTTATAACGTTTCCATGGTTCCTGTCAAGTAGAATCATCCCTGTGACGGAATATTTTATTTTCATGTGAAAAAAAAAAAAATATTGAAATATATTTAAAACAAAACAAGGATCTAACCAGATTTCCAATTAGTTATTTCTGTTTTAAGTGAAAGCAAGCACAGCATGCAACACTATCAGGATAATGGGCTTTATGCACCTGCTCTCACCGGTTACCTAAATTCCATTTACTCATTTCATTTCATAATTAAATCTGAAATGTATTTGAAGATAATCGTGTCTGATAGCTGAACATTTATCTACGTGCTAACAATAATAATGTTAAAAACTGTGCATTTTACATCACACAATGCTTGTTTTTTTTTTTTCTGTAGTCCATAACTACAGTCAAGGTGCCTTTCAGTAGATGAAAATGACAGATAGGTAGCGTTCTGACTATCCGGTCTACTGTCATTGTGGGCACACATCATGGCGACAGCAGGAGACAGAGTGCATCGGGATACAGATACACCTTTTTGCAGGAAAAAAAAACAAGATAAATGGGGATAATGCCAATGCTACCCTGCTCCTGCTCAGTCATTAGGATGACACTTCTATAACTGATGAGTTGACATGAGAAATGTCTTTCTTTTTTTTCCTGCAGCTATTTTCCGTAGCTTTTAAGCGGTATGTGTATCGTGTAGATGCCGGTGCATCCCACTTCCATATCCCAGATAATGACAGCAAATCGCATACTCTTGGAAATTAAAGCAAGCGATATTCAGACTTGATGGCTGCATTAGCCAGAAAAGCTTGTATACTCTGTCTTTTGTACTTATAGTTAAGGTCAAGAATATATTTATGGGCAATTGAAGGAAAGCCAACTTATTTTCCCCAATCTGTTGTAAAAACAGTTTGAATTGTTTAATTTGTTAGCATGCATAAATATATTTGAATATATATAACGCCAATATCGGATTTCATTACGCTGTGGCATAAATGCGTCTGTATAGTCGCACATTACCACTGCATGTTAAATAATTGAAAGAGGGTAGGGGCACCTCTGTCTTGACAGCGAAATAATGCATGCTCTCCTCAATTCCATTCAAATAATCGCAATGGAATATTAAGCTTTTCAAAAATAGTAGGGGGCTTATTAGAGAATTTAATTACATGCCCTCATTAGTCATGAGCATGATTAATTTATAAATGAAGAGCTGGGATGTATTACCTGTTATACATTCAGCACGCATTTCCTCCCCAAATTCCGCAATACACTGCAGTAAAATAGAAAAACCCTAAGAGAAATGTATTATTATTATTATTATTATTATTATTATTATTGTTATTATAAAGATTTCAGCTTTATATAGATGTCAAATCAGCATTTTCTAGTTTTTTTTTTTGTTGTTGTCACACTAGTCATGAGTTTTAACATTAAACAGAAAACCTGGTAATTTATTTAAGTTTTAATCTAGCGAAACCCACTTTCTCTCTGGGTTTTAACCACTAAATTTTACTGTGTGGGTGTGTTTCAGTGGGATTCATCATGTTAACAATACTTGCCCTTTAAAAAGTTTTACTGCAGCCTCTCACAGTTTAGTGAATAAATCCCAAATGAGCTTATACACAGAGTGATTAAAAAAGTATTGAACAGTTTATAGGAAATTTTGTAAAATTATAAATAAATAAAATTATAGGCAGAAAGACATAGTCGTCGTTAACTATAAGCTGCAGGATTTCTTGTTGACAGCAGGTACATAAAAGCCAAAGTAGCTAGTCTAGATATTTATTACAACTAATAAAACAATACAATAAGGGTGATTTTAAAGCAAATTATTTTTCTTGTGAAACTTGATTAAAGCAGTTGCAAGAAATGAATGATACCATGTGAACATCATATGGGCATTAAATCAACCCTTTTGTATTTCTTCTAATCCTATATCAAAATAATGCTATACATGTTACATTATACCTGCAACCTTATAAATTGGAAATGTCAGTATATGCCCTTAGGTGATAGCTTCCTCCTACAGACACGTGTTCCAGTTTTTTGGCTATTAAATCCTTAGATATTTATTACTTTAGCTATAGGCCGCTTTTTTTTTTTTTATTTTCCACCATGTATTTTATGTTCCTGTGTATGCTATACTTAGGATACACTACCCAATTTTCCATGCAGTTTTAGTGCAAGATATCCCCAAGCCAAACATATCATTATGACATACTACATGATGATTCTAATGCAAAAACCCCCATATATATCTATATCTATATCTATATATATATATATATATATATTAGAAAAAGTTAAGAAAATTCTGAATTCTTTATTTCCAGCAACTTCTGTGAAATATGCAATAAGTCTACCTTCTTTAGCTATACCATTTTTACTATATAATATGCACATGAGAACTTGCCTTATCACCCAGATTGCACCCACAGAATTTGCCCCAGCACTGAGATTGCACCCATAGGACTTGCTCAGATTGCATCCAGAAGATTTACTCGGCCCCCAAGTTGCACCCTCTGTGGTTTCCTCACAGAGTTTTAGGTCTTCATTCAGGTATCCTATTAGTCTGGCTCTGGCACACCCTTTATTCATTCCATACCCTTTAGGCCCAAAACATGTATAGACTGTTAAAATACACACATATACTGTACTCCATTCTTACAAATGCCTGCCAATACATGCATACACACTTTCCCTTTACGTAAACATCCTGGCTTACACTTATGTTGCATGCACACACTTGCTTACTCTAATATACAAACACTTTCAAAAGCACTCTTTCCCGTTTCTCATAATTTTTCCACTGTGTTATGATCTCTCATCTCTCTCATTATCGCTTCCCTTTCTGCCCATCTCTCCTTTTTCCTGTTACCCCCATTGATCTGTTCCATTTATATTTATCTATTCTTCTCTTTGACCCTCCCCTTTGCCATAATCTCTTCCATTTCCCTTTATCTCTACTCACTTGTACATACACATCATGCTCACACACCCTTACATATACTCATCCATGCCCGCTCACACACATACACATCCATGCTCACACACCTTACACATGCACATATATGCCTACACACATATATATCCGTGCTTGCACATACACATCCATGCTCACACACACATACACATCTGTACTCACAAACACACATACACATCCATGCTCACACTGTAACGATCCGACGAGAGACGGGTCCCGTCCAAGGTCGAGGCAGGCAGCAAACAAGCAAAGTCCAAAAAGCAATCCAAAGTCAAAAAGCGATCAGAGAGTAGTCAGGAACAAAGCAGGAGTCAGGAAACCAGTAAATCAGAATATAACACACTAAGACAGTGATAACGTATGTACCACACAAGGGCTCAGATTAGAGTGAGCAGGGGGTTTAAATTTGGGGCCAAACAGCTGCAGCCAATAATCAGCCAATCAGATAAAAAGCGGGAGGACCCACCCCCTAGCGTGGCATACGCACGTGTGCGCACCTCCAGCACACCGAGGACGGCAGAAGAACCTCTCCAGGACCCCCGCCGCAGACCCCCGGCAGGAGAGACAGACGCCAGGACGGCCGAGGACGGCGAAGAGGGCGATCCCCGGCGGCGAGCATCGCCGGTGGACCCGACGGCGGGCACCATCGAGGATGCCCCCACCCGAGGGAGCGGGACGCGAGACGGCCGGACAGCAGCAGCGGAGCCCCCTGGACAGACCCGCCGGCAATGTGACACACACACATACACATCTGTGCTCACACATATACACATCCAGCTCACACACCTTACACATGCACATACATGCCTACACACACACATATATATCCGTGCTTGCTCATACGCATCCATGCTTAAACACACATCCATGCTCACATGCATCCATTCTCACACCCACTTACACATACATGATCACATACTGTGCTTAACATACGTACTCACACACAGACATACATACATGCATGCCCACAAACACTTTCCCTCCTCCCACCCTTACCCACTCCCTCCTTGCTTCACTCACTGCCTCTTCTTTGCTCACTCACCCCCCCCTTAGCATAGCTGCATAATTTCTTTGGTGCTTTCACATAGTGCAAGCAGCCTCATGTTTAAGATGACCTTTCTTTGACAATGATCTGTTCCAACCTTCCTGGGCCAGTCCGAAATTGTTCATAAAAGGGGTTGTCCAACCTGGACTGTCTCGGACAGGCTCTTTGAACAATTTTGGACTGGCCCGGGTGCAATTGTGGCATCCTCCTGGTGAGTGTGCTTTACATTAGAGTCTCCATTTGGGAGCTTCAACCAGTTGGGATTTGGGTCTTTAACCCAAGTAGCTCACCCCCTGGCAACTGCTGTCATGGCATCATAACAACCATTCATACTACCAGTCTTTTCTTTATATTTAAAATTATCTCTGTACATATCTTCATTTGAAGGGACATACATGGTCATAATAATGTAATTTTTTACGTATAAACCCCTACCTGTATATATGGCCATAACCCCTTTTTGATTATAGAGAAAAAAAAGAACCTTAAGAAAATAGCAAAGCAGGGTTACATGTGTCCCTGATAATTTAACCCAGCTGATAATTGGGTTCAATCTGCAAAGAAAAACATGTATTAAAGAAAATAATATGGTACAGGTAAAACTACTTGAAGCCTGCATGGGATTTTTTCTTTGATCAATATGACAGCTTGACGCATTATACCCAAGAGGCGAGATACATTGTATCCAGGAGGCAAGAAATGCTATACTGGAGTTACAGCACTCTATTGCATTCAGTCTGCAAAGGCAAATTTCTATATTTCTGCAGGAGACCCCCCTTTACAAACCTCTATTGCATCATCAACTATCATGCTTAGGAAGACTAATGTCCGATATCCATTCTGTTCTTGCCAAAAAAAAAGAATCCATTGTCTGTTCTATTCTGTACAAAATGAAAAAATACAAGAAACTGGCCCAGCATATTTTCTATGACACATAAGTAGGTAATTGGGAGGAAAGTGACCTAAAGCTTGAAATGACTTAAATTGTGGTCCCTGCAGTGTTCTTTTGATGCATGCCCTTTAAATGCAGTGTCCTTTAGATGTCTACACCACTAATTCAGTTATTATTATTATTTATTTAAGGGGGCTAGCAAATTTGGTAGCCTTATTACAATGAGGGAAGACATAATTCAAAAAATAAAATATGAACAAAAATAAGACACATGTACAGGAGGTGAAGATGACCCTGCACTTGCAAGCTAACAACCTATTAGAAAATCATATCTTGGAGCTGCGCAGGAACATATCATTTTTTTTAAAAAGTCCTTGGAGATTCATTTTATTCTACAGGTCAATTTTAAAAGGATAACAAATTAAAAAAAAATAACAATAAAGAGGGCTTTAAGGTTACAGATGAGGATCGCTGGATATGGATCCAGCAGTTTTCTGGTGTACAAATAAAACTTAGGGAGAGCAAGTCTCTGTACAGCTTGTAACAAAAAGTCTCCTGCTGTTTCAGTGAAGGAGAATACACATCAAAGTACTGGGAACTGCTAACGCACCTTTATTCTAAGTCCCAGTGTTACTTTTCTGTCCTACTGTACTTCCATTATAGGCATATTATCCACCACCCTTGTCTTGAACTTTTTCTCAGCTAGTTCAAAAAAGAGCTGCGTCAATTAAATAAATATTTTCCAGGCCCAGTTTGAAATTCTGCTGATCCGTGAAGTATAAAAATAAATCTGCAAGAGTGTGTTTTCTCGCGAACCATCCTAGCAAACCGAATACATTTATTCATTTCTAATCAGCCTTATAGGTGTTTAAAACAGATTAGGGATTTAGACTAATTGTTCTGCAGCCAAGGAAAATGTGAAATATTTTGTACTTACTAATAATTATGCCTGATTTAAAACCAGGGAGTGCAGTTATAGAGGAATTGGTGGGGATTAGATTGCTTAATATTGCATAAAGCGCAATTCATTTTGCTTTTCAAAAATATTAATTGTCAGGAAAAAGCTTTCATCACTATAGCATATTCATTTGCATGGCAATTAGTGTTTTTTATAGTGATAGGTGTTGCAGAAAGTAAGACATGTTCCTTATTATGGTAGTCTATCATGGAAAAGGTTATCAAGGTATCTTAATGTGCTGAGCATCATAATCCAGCAGGGGGCTGCACTGAGACCTTGGAGTATACATACTATACATATCCTACTAAGGGACATTTGGTTATGCCACCGTGGCCTATGCATTCCCCCACCAAAATAAGGACATGTGTATTGCATACTATTATAGGAGAGTAGCTAATGTCTTTACACTCAAATGTGTTAAATGCCAAAGCAGCCATATTACAGAATTGTAATGCAATAATTTATCCCATGAGTATGGGCTGTGACTTTAATTTGAAGACCTTTCTGCTTTTGCAAGGTACAATTATACTATAACTGTATTAAAAAAAATGCAAAAAAACATCTGCAACCTTTTACCTTTCAATCTTCCATGTTATTCAGCTTACTTAAAACTAAATAGTTAGAATCCCGTATATAAAATCTAACTTTTATTGATATACATTTAAAATGTTGTTATAACACCCAGTAGCATATAAGAAAAGTTATGGCTACATATTTGCATGTAGGAGACATTCTTACCATAGGATGAAGTTTGTCAGACCAGACAGTGGGTAGAATAGGGGGTCTCAGAGAGAGAGAAAAGTGGGCTCTACTATTTCTGGATGAGCAGTCCTCTAATCTCATTGTCTTGTGTATATTTGGCCTTGGCTCAGGTTATGAAATGAAAGGCTATCATGTCCCATTGAATAGCTCTTAATACTGAATTAATATAAAATACTAATGATATATCAATTACTTATTATTATTTCCAACTTTTATTGATATCATTGAACCACTTTTTGTAAAAAAAAAAAAAAACCTTCAACAGATTAATCTCATATGTTTAGTACCATTAGATGAAATGCTGCCATTTTTATTAGATGGAATTTCCATGCCCAATCTCTTTAAAGTGTCATTTTTGAAATGCAACCTATCTCACATTTATTGTATATTTTTCCTTTTTTATTTACAATCCTATACTACATGTTTATTGTGCGAGACAACATTGACCTATGTGGATTGCTGTGTTGTTTTACTTGGCAAAAGCTGTGTTTTATAGTACTATTCACCGATACTTGGTTTCCCATTAAAAAATAATAACTACAATTTAATTGCAAAAACATATTTTTACTACCCAGAACTGCACTGTTGAACTTAACCTTTTGGCGGACCCGAAGTCCAACACTCTATCAATATTTTAGAATTATAGACTCCTTGAGCTGTCGTACGCGTGTGATTTATGGTTAGTTATTATAATATATAGGTCAGGACTAAAAATGTTAGAAGTTTTTGATCTTCAGAGTTCACCTTGTTTTATTCCAAGTACATTGAAACCCCTGAGTCAATGTTTGTGAGATTCTGCAGACTGTAAAGTCATTACCAGTCTGGATTTAACAGTCTGGTCCAACATCTCTGTCCTAACGGTAATGATTTAGAATCTGCAACATAACCTTATGACAAAAGAAAACTCATCCAGAATTCCTCTACTTCGATAGATTATGAAAAGTTTTTTTTCTGCATTAAACCTAATAGATACTTACAATGAAATAAACAGTGCTGTTAAAAATTCGGCTTCTCTCTTCCATAGTTTTTTCTCTTTCCTGATTTAAGCGTCCCTCTGTAACTTCATTGTTATTTAATTATCCTGACTTTAATTCCGTATTGTATATTGCTGAAATCACCTCCGGCAAGCAACACAGAAAGTCCAGTGAACATTAGGAGACAATATGTCCCTCTGGACATACCTAATCTATTGACGTTCTTTCAACAGCATGACGTTCATATTGATGGGATTTTGATTCAAACCCTAATTAAATAGAAGAGCAGTATTGATTAGTATTCTCAAAATTTTGTGATTTTGTGATTAACTTCACAGCTCAATTTGCTTACCTGTATACGAATGGCTTCAGTCACATCTCTAGATCAGTTATTCAACACTTTTATGTGATTGTGAATAGACCCCAGAGATGCACAACCAGGGGAGGGCTGGCAGCCTAAGGCCTGGGGGCCAAGTCAAGTGAAGTGGCTCCGCCCCCTCGCACTCACCTTTCACCCCTCACGCTGCTCCCATCACTATGCAACCATCAGACTGCTGGAAAACTTATCTAAACGGCCGCTGGGTGCTGATGCCACCGGCCGGAGCTACTTTAATCCTATTTTTTATTTATTTAATATGCCGGATTGGCTTGCCATATTAAAAATAAATAAATTAAGTATTAAAGTAGCGCCGGCCGGCAGCATCAGCACCCAGCGGCCGTTTAGATTCGATTTCCAACAATCTGATGGCCACATAGTGATGGGAGCAGCGTGAGGGGTGAAAGGTGAGTGCGAGGGGGCGGAGCTTTCACCCCTCACGCTGCTCCCATCACTTGGCGGCCATCGCATACGGCCGCTGGGTGCTGATGCCGCTGGCCGGCGCTGCTTTAATACTATTTTTTTTTTTCATTTAATAGCCGATCCGGCTTGCCATATTAAATTTAAAAAAAAAGTACCGTATTTGCTCGATTATAAGACGAGGTTTTTTTCAGAGCAAATGCTCTGAAAAATACCCCTCGTCTTATAATCTGGGTCGTCTTCTAATCAGACCTCAAATAGAGGTCTGATTAGGAGACTAAGATCCAGATCCCCCGCACCGCTGCAGGGGACCTGGATCCTCCTGTCGTCGCCCCCCCCACACACACACACACTTACCGGTGCTTCCGGAGGTGAAGTTGGCAGCGGGGGTTTGTATGCGTCCGTCGCAAATACCTTCCCCGACTGTCAGAGTTCAGAGTTCCAGAGTTCCTGATCTCTGACAGCCGGGGAAGGTATTTGCGACGGACGCATACAAACCCCCGCTGCCAACTCCACCTCCTTCCGGCTGCCGCGGAATGAGACGTCAACCCGCTGCCCCGGCAATACAGCAGGAAATTGGAAGCACCGGTAAGTAAGTAAGTAAGTGTGTGTGTGTGTGTGTGTGTGTGTGTAGGGCATTTCTGGAATGCCTTACACCCCTATATGCCACTCTGGCACTTAGGGGGTTAAAAGGTATATTATGGGGCAGAGTGGCATATAGGGAGGTATAAGGCATTTCAGGAGGCAGAGTGGCGTTAAGGGGGCATTTAATAGAGCACTCTGCCTCCTGAAATGCCTTATACCTCCCTATATGCCACTCTGCCCCATAATATGCCTTTTAACCCCCTAAATGCCAGAGTGGCATATAGGGGTATAAGGCATTTCTGGAGGCAGAGTGCTCTATATAATGCCTTTTAACTCCCTTAATGCCACTCTGCCTCCTGGAATGCCTTATACCTCCCTATATGCCACTCTGCCCCATAATATGCATTTTAACCCCCTAAATGCCAGAATGGGATATAGGGGTATAAGGCATTTCTGGAGGCAGAGTGGCACATAGGGGGTGAAAAGGCATACCATGGGGCACAGTGGCATATAGAGGGTTAAAAGGCATATCATGGGCCACAGTGCCATATTGGTGTGGCAAGCCTGGGGGCAGATGTGCGTAACTGGGGGACAGGTTGGAAAATACAAGAAATAAAAACAAAAAAAAAATATTTTTCTCAATCATAGCTTTTATTAAAAAAAATAGTTTACATGAATTAACATTTACTGGTAAAGCTTTTTTCCTTTAGGGTCGTCTTATATTCAGGCTTTTTCTTTTTTTCCTAAGTTAATATTCAGATTTTGGGGGGTCGTCTTATAATCAGGGTCGTCTTATAATCGAGCAAATACGGTATTAAAGTAGCGCCGGCCGGCGGCATCAGCACCCAGCGGCCGTTTAGATTAGATTTGCCCCTGAAAATTACCTCTAATTCCTTACATGTTTTTTTCTATTTAATAGATAAAGGGTGGGCAATCATTTTGTAAAGCAGCCACCCAGCAGAGTTTAATTTGCTTATAGGTCAAAAAGTAATTAATAATATTCTATGTGGCAGAAACAAAAAAATATTTTTTTATTTTATATAGTGCTATCATATTCTGCTGTGCTGTACAATAGTTAAAAAGGACATAACAAGTAGTGCATCATATTTGGACTTACAGAAACAAAAGATGAGGGGGTCACATGCTCACATGTGCTTACAATCTAATTCATACTTAAGAAATACAGCAAGCTGCTTGTTTTGGACATTGTTAAACTTGAGTCCTTGTTTCTGTTTACCTTACGTCATCTGCATATAATTTAATGCAAACTTTATGAGAGATCAGTTTGAATTGGTGCCTGGCTGTTAGTGTATCCTTTGTTTTACTTGTGCAAGGTGTTGATTTGATGAGTCTATAGTGGCATCCTTTTGGTTATGGTTACTCTTGTGTCACACTTTCCAACATGTAATAAAGAAGAACAGACAAAATACAATGATGGATGAAGCTACACATCATTTTGCAGATGGCCCTCTTTATTATTGGCTGTCATTGCAGCATATGGTGCTACTTTTGACAAGTGACTAGTTAAGCCAAATTGCTATAGTGATTTGGATATAGCCATGTTAAATGATATATGATGTAAAACATAACAGCTGCATATCTAAAATAAATGCAACTCAACTACACTAAAAAATTTTCAGATTGCAACCTTTTTTGTGAAGCATTTATATCTAAAAATACAATGTAGAGGTTACCATGGGATGTCTATAGACGCATGGTTAGACCATGCGTGGATGCGTGGGCAGCAGTGGGGCAATTAAATTGAAAGATGAAAGCATGCTCAGCCAGCAGGGATAAAGAGGTAAGTCCTGAGTTCCAGACAATCCACTTTGTCTGCAGGGTTGAGTGGGGTCACGTAACATTGCATTGCGTAATCTCGTGGTAGTAGCAACTCCCACATGGTTGCTGAGGCTGCAGAGGGTAATGGTGTGTGTAGGTATGTTAGTGTGTGTGCGTGTCTAGGTATGTTAGTACATGTTTGTGTATAATTGTGTGTAGATATGCTATTGTGTTTGTGAGTGTGTACATGTGTGTTAATCTGAGTGTCTGGATATATAAGAAATATTTATTTTTAGTAAATCTTTACTGTCCCTTTAAAGGATAGTGTTAGAACTCTACATGCTCAGTACTTAAGCAGGAAGCCGCCTGTTTAGCAAAGAGCAGCCTGTTTCCTTATTTCCTCACACAGGAGAAAACAAATGGCGTTCCCTAGACAGAAGCTCAAATTAAACAATAAATAAAAATGAAATGGCTGATTGATTGCACTTCTAAAGTATGTCTCAGAAGAGAGGAGTGGGTGGCTGGAGGGTTTCCTCAATAACTACCGTTGGGTTTTACTTCAAGAGTGTTCATTCAAACAGACAGCAAACCTATATCAAGCAAGAATTAAGATGATTATTAGTTTCCACTGTCATTCCAATGTCTAATCATCCTGCCTAATCCATTTCTTTATTATAATATCAAACCAATATTACACCAGCTATTTGCATGTTAATATTAGCTTACCATGCAACCTAAAAAGAATCATATGCGTTTAAACAGAAGTTGTAGAGACAGCATGCCTCTAGCAAATTAATTACCAGAGGATCAACATCGGAGGACTTTTTCTTTGCCTATGAATTATATTATTATCATTTTCAAAGAAAGAGTTTTCAAATATGATGCATCAGTCGCTTTTAATTGACATTGTCTGAAACAGTGCACCAGGAATCTTAAAATCTTGGGTATAATATGAATCTCTGTATAATACGCAGATATAAGTTTACATTCAAGTTTGTAGGAAACAAATAAGTACTTGTGTATAAAATACACCAGCTTTGTAGGTTATTTCTACAATCTTTATTCTGTTATTCTGTGATAATCACAGTTGTAAAATATAGAATACGCTTGCACCATCTTTGGGAGGTTTCAAATCTCATTGCACATATAAACTAAAAAAAAGAAAAATGCCAAAGAGAAAAAAATAATAAAAAATCCATGTGAATTATTGCATTTTAAAATGAGAGGGAAGCTATTTCTTCATGACTGTTAATACAGTATCACGGGTTAATATTAACAATATTAGCAATATGAGACCCGTGAGGTTCTAAAAGCTCACGTGACTCCACATCTTTTTCTTTGTTGGCTGGATAAAAGTCAAGAGCTGGACTTGAGTCCGCTTCAACCTCTCCATGGAATACTCAAACTAATCATCACAAGAAATTATTCAATATGCATAAAGATATAAAGGAATAGACTAAACTGGGATTCCAGATGTAAGATTATAAGTATCCCCCGAAGCAATAAAAATGCTAAAGAGTTAAAATTAAGCCATTGTATTCCCATGGCAAGATGACAAAATCGGTAAGTTGTGTAGTGAGCTTTTAAAAGGGGAGATGGGTCCAATCAACATAGAATAAGTAATAGCAGTGCATAACTTGTGTGTTAATGAGTTAATTCTTCTGCTATTAACTTACGAAGAAAGGCAAGTGCAGGTGTCTGTGCTAGTTACTAATATACTACTGCAATTAACACATCGCATAGCAATTTTATGCAATCCAAGACAAAGGCCCAGAAACAAAGACAATGAATTTAGGACAATCGTGCAATCAAATGCTTTCTTTTATTGATCCAGTGAAACAAAATGTAACAGTTTAGACCTTTTGTGAATCAAGTGGCTTCACAAAGAACCTGTACAGAGTTCATATATAGCCTTTCCCTTAATCTCTCGTCTAATGAAAAGGAAGCCTATAATTAAATGAGTAGGTCTCTTCGTTTCTTGCGGTCCATGTTATTAGCATTCGATGATGAGGTTTTTAGAAACCATGGTCACTTTATCCTTATTTCTGTATTTATAAATACAATTTATAAATACAATTTTACAAATATGGGCAGGTTAATGCCCAAATAATGTCGTTTTCCGAACTTTCTTAATAGCGGTTTCACTATAGCGGTAACAAATTTTGCAGCAGCCAAACCACAGCCATATTGGTGAATGCACGTATATGCAATTTTTACCTTTTTGACTCAATTATTGTTGACACAAACGCCAAATAAGTTGAGGTAATTGCACTGTATACAAACAGCACTATATTATAGATATCGTGTGTTTACACGGGAACATTGGCAGTTACATGCATTTCTTTCATAGTGTTAAGATTTGTAGGTCATTCTTCATAATAACATTGTGATAGCTGTGCTCACACAGCGTGCTACTGAAATATTACACCGGTTGTTCCATGAGACTGACCTTTATGAAAATCTATGGCGAACAGACCTTTACTAACCAATTAATGTTCTGCCCCAGCATATACTGATCTCAAATAAGGCAGATGATTTTAATGGTAGAGAAAACCTACGAAAAAGGAGACGAACAGAAGCAAAATTAGTTACCGCTATAGTCTACTGATCTTTTTTTCGCCAACCAGGTTGTAGGTGAGATTTCCAATGTGTGTCAGCACACTTTAAATACAATAAAATATTTAAAAAAAATGCATTTTGGAGTTCAAATGTTATGTGTAAGAAGTGAGAAAAGGATTCTAATGACAATAGCAATCAATGGCATCACCCTGATCATTAGACAGTTTCACTAGTTGCTATCTACACCACTTGCCTTCTCAAAATTGCAAACTTAATACTTTAAGATATTGGCCAAATTAAAGTGATCCCAAACTACAGCATCAGCAGTCAGCTTGTGTCTTAATAGGCATCTATAGAACTTTTCTTATGCCTACACAGTGTATATCAAAGAGAAACTGGATCAAGTACAGGTGCTGTAGAAACAACTGGAGCCCAAATGTACTTCACAGATCTCTGTGTTTAATGGTGTGGTAGGGGGCAAATATGTCTCTATTACTGCTGCCAATACATTGCTAATGAGGTGTTGATATCCTTATACATGAGGACAACCTTAGGACAACCCACCTTCTCTAAGTATAGGAGGTATAGCTGAAGACAGGTATCCCAGAGACCAAAAAGTAATTACTTAAAAACCCTTGATACGTACAGTAGTGGGCAGAGTCAACGGTTTATCCACGCACCCAGCTTACCAAAAGAACCACTTTATGGCGCTGAGTTTCAGACTGTAGCAAGATGACCATGTCAAAAGAGCTCCATAGTTGGTCTGTGCTACCTCAAGAGGTTAACTTTCCCTGTACAACAGAATATATAATTCCCCCTTCTAAGTATTTTAAAACCAACTACCCTACATATAAAATGTTCCCTAAGTCAGATTGAAAGCACTTTAAATGAGCAATGTTTATTTTCTTTACAGTGATTAAGTTACAGCGAATAGGTTCTGGGTTTTAGCTTAGTTTTTTTCTTCTCTGAAAATGGATTCTGTTCTCGCTAATTTCTATCTGCAGTAAATGCATTTGTACAATAATGTCTCCTGGTTCAATAGAAACCTTTTTAGAAGCTATTTCCCTAATGCAGTGCGGCGAGTAAACACTTCAGAACATTATATACCAAGAAAGATCATGCTGTCTAATAATACACTGTTTTATATTTCATGTCTGTTATTTGAAGATATATCTTAATGAAGAGGGATATATATATAAAAAGGAAATGCCACATCTCCATAATACAGTCCATCAACATACTGTGATGTGTGTTTAGAAGCTAAAGAGTCTATCGGGAATTTTAACTAAACCATAACAATGAACCTGTGGTGACACTGATTTAAAGAACATAGGATAAGCAAGATAAATCATATTGATTCAGATGTTCAAAGACTTACTTTATATTTATGGTAGGGGCACATAGGTAGGAATGGGGAAAATGACTTCCCCTAAGCCCTAGCTACCTGATCTATTCAGATAATTTTGTATGACTCATGGGATTTACACAAAAGGGTCAGGATATAGGAAATGAAAGGCATATCCTGGGAAATTATACGCATAGAGAAGTTTAAGTGTCCTAAAAAGGACTGTAATTGGACTCTTGAGCAGGTTGAACTCTGATTTTCTTTCTGAATTCTTATAAGCTTAGGTTCAGGTAAGCTGGCTTCCATCCTGATAGAGTTTAAAACTATACCCCAAAATTCAGTAGAGGTGTCTGGTCCTGCTTTGTTGGGTTGGGCTACTGGAATTCCAAGCTCAGAAAACAACTCCAGAAGAAAATGCAAATTGGAAGGGGACGAATCTGGGGCTTCAATGGTTAAAAAAACTTTCAGGTAATGGATAACCATGGAACAACGGCAGGAATTCAACAGGAGCCAACACAAGGTCTCAGTGAACCGAAAGTTAAATGTGTAGCGAGTAGATACTAGCGATGTAGCGATATAGATAAAAGAATTGATGCAGGGAAATGGTGAGGAATGAGGGGCTATCAAATCGAAAAAAAAAAAAAAAAAGGAAGGAAGGAAGGACCTGCAGCCAAAGGCTGGGATTCCAGTTTCTCTAATGTATCCCAGATAGACAAAACAGTGAAGTAAGCATGTCCCTCATTTAAGCTATTTCGACAGAGGCTGCTTGAGGGGGGCCAGTCCCTGGTGGAGGCGATGAAGGTCTGGTAAATAGCAGCTGGGATAATTCTACCTTCCTGGCCGTGGTCAAAAACAAGATGCCCTTCTTTAATAATTTGGCTGTCAGTTTAGGAATAGTCAAAGCTCTGACCGATGGTGAGGCCATGACATCTGAAACTGGAGCAGGTGAACAGGGAAGCAACCACATGTCTTCTTGGTCTGACCAATGCGACATGTCTACAAATAATTATAGAAAGGAGCCTAATTAGCATAGTAACCTGAGCCTAGACATACAACCTGAGATAAAACAAGCTCTGCAATAGAATGGGAGAATGACGCAGCGGATGGCGTAGCTAATAGCAAAGAGGCATGAATTTGAGGGAGGTAACCTCCAACCAAGAGGGGTTATCTAGCCCTGGTTGGGGTTGAGGGCATTTGGCTAACAAACAAAGGCAAAATACCCATGAGATGATGTAAAAAGTTTTATTTTCATTTATTTAGAGAAAAAAATCACTAAAATGATAAAATAACTTAATAAAAATAAACAATAAAATAAGCTTCATTGTGACATCACTGGCATACATAACATGTACAGGTCCCTAAAGGTATCTCATATTTCACTGATAATAGGGCAAAAAAGTAAGAAAAATAAATATAAGTAATGTATATATTAAATACAAGTATTTGCAATTGTACAAAGGGACAGATGGGTGAGGGATACTTTCTGTCAGCTTGCGTGGTCAGAGAATGACACGCTCATACCACCACCTTTATTTTTGCATGTCAGGAGCGCCAAGCGAACAAACGGTCCTTTAGCATTCCTCCATGGTCACTTTGCTATACTATACAGTAGCCAAGACACACTGCATGAGTGTCATGTAGTTTTAGAAGAGAAGGTCATGGCATATGACCCCCAAAATCTTATTCAGTTATATTATATTTTGGTATTCTCGTTTTTGGTATTTTACTTTCATAATTCCATAATCACAAGCCTTATTGTCTTACTTTGACCCTGTGCACCTATAGATGATCATTCATGGCAGTACTGGTTTCATGGCTGCCTCTCTGGTTCAATATTTTTATTTTTGCGTATTGCTGTACAAAGAAAATCAGGGCATAAGCATGCTTTTTGCCTTTTTATTTTAAAGTGTTTATATCACATAAAAAAGACTTAATGTCAATTTACTTAAATCTATAAATTTTTTTGAATCCATCATTATTATTTAGCTTGCTAACTAACTTCTTCAGATAAATTAAATGTTCTTTGTCTTTTCTGAAACTATATAAAAAAATATTAAGCATATCCTAGACAAAACATGTAAGGTCACTTTGGCCACTAACTCTAAAAAATTATATACTAGTGTGTATATATATATATATATATATATATATATATATATATATATATATATATATAGAATAAAGTGCACTTCATGCACACTTGTCATGAAAAAAGTCCTTACGACTTAATTATTATGACTTAATTCAAGACTTAAAGAGTCTCATTCTGTGCTTCTGTCAATACATGATTGCTTAGCCTTTTATCTTCAGCTAGTTCCTTACAGTTAATAGGACTAGAATATAAATCAGATGTTTATGGTTATTTCTTTTCTAAATGTATGATCGTATGTGTCAAGGTAAATATTTTGTTTTAGATTATATTGTTGTATTCTGTCATTTTTATAATTTTGTAGCATTAAAGATTGCAGTGCTGCCAGTGCATTAATATAAATTATACATTATCCTTTATTTTTCTTACTTTTCCTTGATTTCTGCTATTTTTTTTACATTATGAGGAGAAGCAAAGTAAATATTCTGCTTTCCTATAATACACAGCCTTGTACTGTCAAAAATGTCAGAGGTTAATGGCACAACTGAACACCATTTATCTTATTCTGACAGCTCACCCAACCTAACACAATCTAACAACATCCTCTCTGGACCAGGTGACAGTCCCAGCCTGTTCTCTGAGTATGGTCCCTCCAAAGTCATCCAATGCTGTTTTGCATGGAAGCACAGTGCAACCTTCATATCGCAGAATTCTTTGTTTGTGCCATTTCTTTAGCCACGCTACCTTTTTTTTTTTGTTCAGTTTGGGTCTCTAAACAATTAACACAAATATAAAGGTGTTTGATAACAAAATCAGTTTATCACAAGCTGCCATTTACCCACTAAAAAACCCATCTGTGCTGATAGGAGATATAAAATGGAACAAGATTTTAAAAAGGGAACTGAGTAACTTTGAAAACTAACAAAAAGAAAATACCTTGTGTGCCTTGTATATTGTAATTTGTCATGAAAATGTGTTTAAAGCAGAGGATGAGCCCAGTCCTTCTTCAAAAGGTTCTTTCTTGAGAAAGAGAAGATATTAAGGACATTAATATGGACAGATATTTTGAACTCACGAACACTATCCACTTGAGTTTTTATATCATTGCTTAATTTGAATTGCGATTTTAACTATGCATTTCAAATGTTTTTCTTTAAACTGTCTACCCTCTCCATTTCACAAGGGAGTGATGGAGGGTGAGGGGCACAGGATGAGGTCCGTGCCTTTCCAAAGAGTATTTTGAAGCAATTTAACCCACCACCCGGTGCACAGGAGGAGGGGGCAGTTGGTCAAGGATTTTTTATTTATAATAAACAGGGGGCACTGAATGGGGTCCATGCCTACAATAAGTTACTTTTATTAAACTTAGCCATCCATTCCTCTGACCTGCAGATAGAGGTGTGATGAGGTGTGTGGGATCTTTGCTCCCCAGGGTTTATTTTATCACCCCTGTTCAACCATGCATAGGATAAAGGAAGACATGATGTGATAGTTTCCCGCTCTTAATTAATAGGGGTCTCTGGGAACCCTCTCACTTGCATACCCTGGGATGGAACTTGTAAGATTGAAAGCGCTAGGGAATATGTAAGGATTTTTTTGTGTGTGAAAGGGCATGCAGCCTCAATCGAGTCTGGTCAGTCAAATTAAAGTCACTCAACATCTTTGTGAATAGACCAAAGAAAGCCTCACTGGGTTAAAATAACCCATCTGTGGAACTTGCTGGATTAATAAAAGGCTTAATAACAATGACTTTTATTTATTTTATTTTTTGGGGGAGGGGGCTTGGGGCCTCTGGAATATGTCTTTACTGCATTTTGCATTCTTTGCATCCAGTTCTCCAAACTAATACCTGAGTGCAGACCACACTGTACCTGCTGTGAGAAAAAGCAGGGTTTAGCAATATCAACCAGCTGGCATGGGGTCATGGGGCATCACATAGTCCTTAGAAGAGCTTGGCCATCATACTTAATTTACTTGAAATTAATTCTGTGTATTTTTTAGAAAACCTACAGCATTTCAGAATAATAATAAAACAAATAGTAGGGTTTGAGGTGCCTGAAGCAGTCTTCCATAATTGGAAACTGTATAAATGGCACGGCAGCTTTAGGCCATATCAGAATCAAATATAGCGTTAAATGGGCCAGTGACTCATAAGTACGGCAGCATGATTTTGCTGTGGTGGTATTTTTGATTCATTCATTTTCCTATTGCATGAGATTAATTATTTGGTAAAGCTAAATAGACCGGTTTACAACTTCTGATTTTATTTCAGAGGTTGATTTAATTTGTAACACAAATTGTCTTGGTCAGAGGTTATATAAACCTGAATGGATTTCTGCCTTGGTAATTGTGATAAGAATCCAAATCAGTGGGAATCTATATCCTACAGAAATTAGGAGACTGCATTTTCTGGCGATTTGTTTACAAAAAAAAAAAAGTATTTTTATACATTTCTAATAATACGTGCCACTGTAATATATGATAGACTAAAACATCAGGAAGCTTTATGCATGGTTTAGCACACTATGGTGTCCAATAAATCACTTGTCAAGATACAGTGAGATGCAGACATGACTGCAATGCTTAATGACATGTGGTAGAGGGGTTAGCCGCACTTGCTGGAATGGGTAGCACTGATACCATAGTCAAATGCTTACAGCCTCTATCTTATAGCTCATTTATGTGCAAGTTACTCATTTGTATACAAGGACAGCTGTGCAGATGAATGATGTAACCATGCATTCTTTCTCACATAGAGGTTGGTGGCTTTGTTGTACCATATGATATGCCAGAAATGGCATGATATATCATTCAATCGTCATTGAAAGGCATCCCATTAAGACAGCATTTAGAGGATCACAGGGTGCCAAAGAATCATTTGTAATGGAGAAGGCTAATTGGAGATCGCAGATGAAGATTAGTCTACTGTCATAGGTTTATGTTATTAAATTTCCGTCCATCATTTCCCCCTTCCTATGGAAATCACTTTTCCATTCCATCCATCCTTCCTCCTTTCTCTTCATTCTATCCCTTCTTTCTACTTCCCTCTTTTTTCTTCTCTCCCTCTATCCTGTCATTCATTTCTCCCTTACTAAATTTAAATATATATTGTGACTGATCCTTTTTTAACTATAGTATATTCAGAAGTATTACACGCATAACCTATGTTTCAGTTCTGGAATATGCTTGCAGATATAATATTCAGTACAGTACATTTTCCTTGTATGAACTGAAGAGATACTTCTATATATTCTCTGAAATAAAATTCAGGTTTAATCCTGCTGCTGATTGTCTTTCAATGATAAGTACCATAGTATTGTTCAGTATTAATAGAAGCCACTACACTCAGTGCTTTATCTAGAGAAAAGGGGACTTCAGTTTTATGGAAATGGATTTGTGCTCAGTACAATTTAGAATGGTGTTATACCAAGGGCTTTATCCTATTTAACAAGAAACTCTATAGTCAGAGAAAATAAGAGGGCCGAATGTTCCATTCCTTCTTTTATATTAGATATGTTTTATTCTGCCATTTTAAAGTAAGAAAATATGCAGAAAATAAATTGAAAATACTTGTACTTTCCCATTTCTACATTTTACATATGCAGCGGCATTAGCAAGGATGAGGGGGAATCATATTAAGTTTGTCCAAGGGCATGGGAGATCAAAAAGTTTTGACTTGTTGCATTTACATTCAGGGAGGGCATGATTGTCCTGGGGGAGATGTTTATGTTTGCCTAGCAGATGAGTACAAAAATCTGTGTCTCTGCTGGTACAGATCTGACTTCGTTCACTGCGGATGTGTGTGGTTTGAAAAATTACTGGCGAAATCAGTGAGACCTGAGTTACCAGTCAGTAATACTCAACAAAGCTAGTTCATGCAGTGACCATTCACAAAAGGCAACTTGTGCTGAGTTGAGTGCTGTCAAATGAACTCTTGTGAGTCTAGGTACCTAGGTAGCTTAATCCAAATTTCAGTGAATAGATAAGCCGCTATGCTTTATCATAGGAAGTTGCTCTATGTTTGATGGTCTATGGTCAAGTTTACTTAAACTGAGGTCAAGTCTAATTGATTTGACCATTACCTTGACTCATCTTGAACCTTAATGTACGGACCTCTCTGCATACTGAGTTTTGGCATTGTATCTAACCCATCCCCTAGTCAACATATATGCAAACCATCAAGGAGCAGGAAAAGAGATCTCTTCTCACATGGACACAGGTCTCTGCCTGCTAGACTACCATGTAACCTGGAGTTTAGTAACTAAACTGAGAGTCGCACATGAGATCATTTTGCTGTCCTTCTATCTATGTATAGTTTCTACTGCCATGGACTGAACTAGCCCTACATACACAGTTACATGAATGAAATCCAATTCAAATTCACATTCAACTCAAATTTTTGGTAGGCTGTATACAGATAAAATATCTTGAGTGATGCATAATAAATTCTGATGGAATATTGAACCAGATAGAATAGTGGACTTCATTTGTATTAAAGATAAATGTAATATATTCAAACTATGTTGCTATATTAGCTCTTTGGTATATTATGACATCTTGAAAAGACTCCAAGTTATGGAGCAGTATGTACCAACATTTTTACAACCAAGTTGGAGAAATATTTATTATATTTTCAAAATATTATTTAGGGCACATATAATTTCCAACTAAATATCACTCCCTCCCATTATGCAATGCTCTTCAGTAAGCTTTGTTTTTTTCCTTCCAAACACCATTATTTTTTACAATTAACAATTTTAGGAAACATGCTAGACCCCTCTGGATCAAAGGTTGAAATACCTCCTGTTGAGAAACACTGATGTATGGAAGATACTTTTAATAGTAGTTTTCCCCTTTAAAATTATCTACAGAGAGTGAAGAGTGAATAATGAATGATTCATAATGAATGAGTTCATAAGAAACGAGGTCATTAATCAGTACGAATCACAGGTAGAATGGAGAGAACTGGACAACAGCAGAAATGCTTCAATCTTGTGTAATGACACTTATTTCTCTACTGAAAGAAGCTCAAAACTCTACAGAAGTAGCAACAATCAATCAAATCACTGGTGTGTAAAGATGTTGGTAGCCTAGTGATCCCACTGTATGTTCAAATTAGATTAAGAAGATGTGACAGAAAAGAGAAAATAGAAACTTGTATGCCACACAGAAGGTTGCAAAAGGTCACACACACAAGAAAATGCCAAGATCTCATGTGGGAAGGGTAATGGATGCTAGCATAGGATTAATAATCAAATGTGAGTTGTCATGAAACTTTTCTTGTTTTTTTCTACCGAGTCTGTATTATATGGAATGCTGATTATATTACATATATTGACAAGATGTTATGTGTATGATGGACACATGCATATTTTAGAGAACAATTTCCATTTATTCTTATCTTTCTTATAACAAAGTAATAAAGATATTAATGATTCTTATTAATTTCTAAAGCTGAGGCATGACTAAATCAGTCCAAGAAGGCAAATATATCACCATAGCTGTGGTTCTGCCGAATTCCCATTAGTTACTTCTTCATCTGAAATTGACTAAATCCAGAAATGTTTTTGTTCTGCAAGCTGTTATTTTCAAGCATTATGAACTGCTGCCAGTCACCCTGTAACCTGCTAAACAGGCCAATAGAATCAGCCAAGTTGGATGAGCCCTTGGCAAATATACATTAAATTATTTAGGAAGATTCTGCTTTTAATAATGAACATACAGTATCTTGCAAAAGTAAGTACACCCCTCACATTTTTGTAAATACTTTATTATATCTTTTCATGTGACAACACTGAAGAAATGCTACAATGTAAAGTAGTGATTGTGCAGCCTGGGCCCAATTAGCCATTTTCCCTCCCCGGCGTCATGTGACTCGTTAGTGTTACAAGGTCTCAGGTGTGAATGGGGAGCAGGTGTGTTAACTTTGGTGTTATCGCTCTCACACTCTCTCATACTGGTCACTGGAATTTCAATATGGCACCTCATGGCAAAGAACTCTCTCTGAAAAAAAGAATTGTTGCTCTAAATTTACTTTTTGTTTCATTTTGTTTTTTTTAGCTATGGGAAAAAAAATGTGACACAAAAGCAAGCACCCAGATGTCACAAATAGTGTATTGTACAAGCAGCAATCATACTAATCGCATTGATTTGAAGTTGTTAGGGGCATCTTAGACAATTAATCATCAATTAATTGACACCGACTTACACATTGTAATGTTAAAGTTTGGAGTCACCTAGAAAAGTCCTTGTTTTTGAAAAAAAAAGCAAATTCTGTCCACTAAATAACATTGAATTGAACGGAATATCTTCATAGGCGTACAGAGGCCATTTATTCAATGGCACGTTGTGTTCACTAATCCAAGTTTAACTTTAAAAGGCTGATTTATCATTAGAAAAACATTTTGCAATTATCTTACACAGCTAGAAATGTTCTTGTTTTCCATGAGTGGCCCTTTAAATGGTAGTATATACAGTGCAAAAGTTTTAGGCAGGTGTAAAAAGTAAAGTGAGAATGCTTACAAAAACAGACATGTTGAGACTTTATTTTTATCATTTAACAAAATGCAGAGAGAGTGAACAGAAGAAAAATCTAAATGAAATCATGTGAAGAAATGCTAGGAAAATTGTCATGCACATTCTAATTGCTGTTAAGTCCCCAATCACACATTACTGGAAATCAGTACAAACATAAAGAAGCAGTTCATGGTAAAAAAAAATAGAAGAAAATTAGTCTTTCGAGTTTGTCGCCCACTTAGCCGCAAACTCTTTTATATTTAAAACTCTCATGACAAAGTCTACAGTCCTTACGTGGCTGGACTATTGTCTAACAAACCTCCATGTTTTGATGGTCAGATTCCTTCATTCTTTATCTTATTTCTCACATGAATTCCCATATTTTCAACATAGGGACACAGCTCAGTAACAGTGTGACTGTCTGCTTTTCACATTGTTTCAAATGGTGCGATACTGCCCCATTAAATACTTATTGTTTCCAGTTCCACATAAGGCTAATGTTAGAATAGGTTGCTTTCAACTCTTTAGAAAATATATTTGCCATCAGTTCTTAACTTCTGTTTCACTCCTTGAAATTGTTTTGTTTCCATAACAACATGCGAAAAATATTTAAACAAGTTTGGACTTTCAGGACATTCTTAAAATATTGAACTTGGCTAGGTTTTTCTTCCTGAAGATATATTTCCTAACCAGAGCAGGCTTTGCTATCACTTTCATTTAGTTCTAGGTTAGATATGTAATTGATGGTAAGTTAATGTATATCTGTCTTAGTAGCAAAGTGTACCTTTTATAATTAGCTACCTTGATGACAAACAAACCCTATATTGCATGATCCTGACAGTGTTGTCAGAATGGTATGGGGTGGACCATCATTGGCCATCATCGATACCATACATAGCTCCATACATATGTAAATTCAGTATTAAAGTTGCAATAAAGTTACTGTTGCAATTGTAATTATTGCTATTTGAATGCAACACATTTGTTTAATTTTTTATTCATTTTCTGTATGAAAAGAATAGAATTTTACACACTAGAACTGAAATAATATCCTTTTTTGTATCAGCTAATAACACAATAAGGTACAGAAGTGACGCTGATTTATGTCCTTGGATCCTTCAGACTAATCTGTGTCTAAAATTGTCATATTTGATTTGTTTGGCTTATTAGGTAAACATTTCATAAAGGCAGTTGTATGCTTGAATGGGAATTTTGTGAACTATTAAAATATACTGTGGATATTAAGATGTGGAATTTGAAGGTACAGTAACAGATTTTGGTGGTGACCTGGAAATATCTTTGTGTCCTCGCTCAGGGTCAGGCTGGGGATGGCTCAGTGGCCTTGGCACTTGAAGGCCAGTGGCTATCATATGATGTATGCTCAGCCACATGTTACTCAGTTAATTAGTATGTAGTTCTATTGGGGCATGTATCAAGTGTGTCCGATGGGCAGTCTGGGCCTTCCATTACTACTTGAAGTACAAGGTGTGTTGCTACTATAAGAAAAGACTGGGCGATGAGTAGAGTAATTAGAATTAAATCTACGGAACCAACATGTGACAGAGAAAAGTATAGCTTCACACTGTAAAAACTCTTATTTGGATTTGAACTAGAACCTTCTTGCTTGCTATATGGCTTTAGGAATAATTCTAGCAGACAATTGTATTTCTTGTTTATGCTACACTACTTGAAATACAGCCCAAGTAAAAGAAACAAAATCTCTTATTAAGAGCACAAACGCAAGACATGACTTTATAAAGAGCAGCAAAAGTACCGCTTTTGCAGACACATTAACACTCGACAGATGCATTTACGCCACATGCAGCTCGGCTAGGGAAACATTTTTGGAACGAAAAGCCTGTTGGGAGATGCCTTTAAAATTATTTTTTTGTGAGAGACTGGCTTGAAGTTTTAGCTACAATACAGCTAGTAAAATAAAATGTTTAGAATTTGTAAAAGGAACATCATGTATTAATAACAATGTTAAAAAAGAACAGACTTTAATCTGTTTATTTTAAAATTTAATTCGGCATTATTTTACTGCAAATAGCATACAGGCACTTTGTGATATACCATGTGACAAATAAACCTTTCTTTTATAGCAAATATTTTTTAACAAGCATACTGCAAGCACATAAAAACAGATCAGTACAGATCTTCAGAATAAATTATCTCAATACATTTATTATACATGAAAATAACTATGCTTTGGCCAAAGCATTAGGACTTATAGTGACTGACCTAAACCCATTTAGATGAATTCTAGTTCCACTGTGTCGCTTACAATCATAGCTTTGGAATTCCCAGGCTATGCTACCTGGAGTTTCCCCCTTTTGCAGAAGTGGCTTTGTAAGGGGCTAGACTAACCACATGAGGGATGGGGTTAATGGCACACAAAGGCATTGCTAGCCCTAGAAAGCTTTATATGGGTTATGAGTGTGGTTGGGTGGTTGTAGGCGTAGCTAGAATGCGGCTCATCTGCCTGGAGAAAGAAAAAAGAGACCCAGAGACCCAGGAAAGTAGTGCTTCACCCGGACACTCTGGGTCAAGCCCAGACAGTTCCCAGCTACGCCTAAGAGCATTGAGAAACATAATGAATCTTAGTAGCCATTCTGCAAAGCTATTAAAGACCAGGAATGTTAAATGTCAAGCTGTTATCCACATGGAAAACAAATCATTCCTTTTGTTTTGACTTATCACAGACTGGTTGACTATATAATATGTGAACGTTTTTGTATAGGTCATATTCTGTTTTCAACTAAAGGCGAAATTCTGTTATGATTCACTTTAACAGAAGACTCTATGTTCTGTTATTTTACTGTATTGAACAGTTATATGGAGTATTTCATTATGTAAATCTTACTTTTTTTATATAGAAAAACATTTAACGGTGATGTTATCGGCAAAAATACCCACTTGGTATGATTACTTCAACCTTTCTATGCATGTGAACTTTTGTTATTTCCCTTATGCTGTCATTTGTTAATTTCCCTGGGTAAAATATGACTTATGCTGCAGCAAATCTCCTCAATGCTTTTAAACAATACCTGTCTGGTTTCAAAGTTCCTTAATCAGCTGTTTTGCAACAAAATATATAAATAAATATTATGTTTATGTTACTGGATTTGTGCAGGTGAAATTAAGTGACTGGAAAGTGAGAAATCTGATAAAATATTGGCAGTTTCTTCCTCCAATGCTGTTGTTCGGCAACGGTGGTCGAAATCAGATTTGCCTACTGCATGCATGTTAACTAAGTGGTACGCTTGGCTGCTGCTTGGTTCGAGCTCTTATTAACAGGAGCTGCATTGCTACTACTTTGGAGTCACATGATGTTGCATCACATGACCTCTCTTCCCAGCACAGCAGAGAATGGAGAAATAGGCCCTATAAAATCGATTTCTGTACACACAAACCAGCCCTGTATCATCCGTCCAGCAGGTGAAACCCTAGGCTCCAGTACCTGGTTTCCATGGCAATCTGGTGCCTAGGTTTTGTTGAGCCATGCTCTAAGAGATGTGTTTAGATTCCGCTGGTTTAGGTCTAGGGCCATATAACATTATTTTACCCTCAAGCACATAATGACTATAAAATACAGAACAGATTCTCAGGGCTACTAAGTCATTTATATTCTACTCAGATTGAATGAAATACCTGATCATCCCAACATTCTCTCCTTTATTACAGCTTCAATACAGGTTATATAATTCAGAATATCTTTACTTGCTCGAATTGAATGGTTTTTGTAATTAGCTAACCATTTGTCTGTCACAATTAGTGGAAATCTTAGTGATGGACTATTAAAGGGTTAATAGTTAAAGAATGTTTGGTCAGCTCATTTATAAGGTTCTCAGATATGCACATTCACTTTTTTTAGATGAAGGTTCTAGAAGTTTGTTGTCAACAGAAAAAGCCCCATGTCATTTTCTTTAAAAAACTAAACAAAAAAAAGGTTTTCATTTCTCATGCAAGCTTATACTTCAAAATGAAAAACTCTTAATACGCACCGTAGAAATATTGTCTCTGAGTTACAGATAGATGGAGCCATTTTGCTGCAAACAAATCACAAAAGCTTTATCAGTCATTTAGAATAGCTGAGCTTTATGTTCAGTGCTGTTCATGCTGTTTCAGTGGATTAAATTACACATATTTTAAAATGAACGATATGATATATATATATATATATATATATATATATATATATATATATATATATATATTATATCAGCCTTCATTTACAAATATTTGTGAAAAAATGGGTAATTCTGCATGTTATTGCACCTTGTCAAGTTCATCCATACAAAACTCATCCAACCATGTTTTTATGGACCTTGCTTTGTGCCCTGGGCACTGGTCATGCTGGAATAGAAAAGGGCCTTCCCCAAACTGTTCCCACAAAGTTGGAAGCATAGCATTGTCCAAAATGTCTTGGAATGCTGAGGGATTAAGGTTTCCCTTCACTGGAACTAAATGTGAACATACAGTATAGACACAGATTAATTGTGACATACAATACTAGTTTTGTAACAGGCAGTTTCCATATATTTCAGAACAAAGAGTTTTAAATAAAGGCCTCATGGAAGGGGCCTAGCCCAACCCCTGAAAAACAGCCCCATACCATTATCCCTCCTCCACCAAACATTACAGTTTGCACAATGCGGCAGGCAGGTAATGTTATCCTGGCACCCGCCAAACCTAGACTCGCCCGTCAGACTGCCAAATACAGAAGTGTGATTTGTCGCTCCACAGAACATGTTTCTACTGTTCCAGAATCCAGTGGCGGCATACTTTACACCACTCGATCCGACGCTTGGCATTGTACTTGGTGATGTGAGGCTTCCGTGCAGGTGCTTGGTTATGGAAACCCATTCCATGAAGATCCCGCCACTTTTTTTAGATAAATGTTCTACAATGCCAGTGGAAGTTTGGAACGCTTCAGCTATGCAATTAGCAGAACTTTGGCCACTTTTGCGCACCATGTGCCTCAGCACTGGGTGACCCCGCTCTGTGACTTTACATGGTCTTCCGCTTGGTTGCCACTGTTCCTAAAAGCTTCCACTTACCAATAATACCCCTTACGAACTGACCCATTTCAAAAGTGGTGTCCTATCACAGTACCACGCATGAAGTCACTAAGTTCTTCTTCTAGGTGCTTGATTTTATAAACCTGGGGCAATGGGTCTGATTGAAACACCTGAATTCAATATTTAAGATGTGTGTCCCAATACCTTTGTCCATAATGTATATGTCTATGTCTTCTCTCTCTCACTGCAATCAAATTTGGCCAAAAAGAATGCAATGGTAGTATTGTCAAATTAAGTATATAATTGGGACACTGCATTTTTTTTTCTTCAAGGAGGACAAGGTGTTTATTTAGGGGGGCTACATTTTCTAAGCTCCTAAAAATCCAGCATCAAGTACTTTCTACTGTATGATGCGTAAATTTCGTAGAGTTTGTGATTCACAAGGTACAAACGCGGTTTTCTGACGTTGATATATGAGAGAAAAAATATACTGTATATTCGGCAACAATATATATTAAGCTTTTTTGTTGTGATGCATTTAATCATTTGCTAGTAATCATTAGTTTATAGTCTCCAGAAGTAATGGCCTGTGGAAAAAATAATCTGTCACCAAGAAACTAATTGCTTGTTTAGAACTTAAGGCTTTCAGTAATAGTTGTGTTTGGATTTAAGCGCATGGTTCATGATATATAAACACAGAGTGAGTCTTGCAATAAATTGTCGATTCTGTGAAGTGATGCGCTCTTTTGAGAACAAAACAAATACAATAATGGATTAGGCACAAACTAAATGTGAACATTACATAGACACAGATTAATTGGGAAATACAATAGTAGTTTTGTAACAGGCAGTTTCCAAATAAGGTTTTAAATGAAGGCATTATGGGGAAAAAATAATATTTTTAAGCATTAAATAGAGTGCTGTATGCAGTATTGCTTTTTAATTTTGTTCCAATAAACTTCCTTTATCAGCATACCTGGAGGCTGCCATTGTTGTCAGTCATGTACGGTAATATTGTTGATAGAGCTGATTCTTTATGGCAGTGCTAATACAGTTTTGGTTGTAAAGTGAAACAGTTTCTTCTATAAACTTCTAGTGAGAGTATCAGTGCCTGGATGATTAAGTCTGAGACATTCTATTGTTTACCACAAGGTTGTATTATAACAAATCATGGTATTTGTCTTGCTTATTGAACTACAACAACAGAGTTAGAACACATACAAATAATAAATATGCCTAGCTGTAAATTCTCTGGGTTGAACCCTGGGTTTGGGAGGTGAAGTCCTGCTTTCATCAGGTCTCCAAGACAGTAGCATACCGAGATACAGATCCAGCCTCATATTTACTTTCAGTTGGTTGGTGCACCCAGTCACTCCTTCTGCGGTCCCCTCCTGGACCTGGAACCCTTTGCCAATATACTGGGTACATCATATTAGGAGAGCAAAAGGGAGACAAATATAAAGGCAAATATTTTATTATTATGTTTGTAATGCTTATAATGCCTCAAATGTGTTAATACAACATATAGTTAGCAGATTCTTAACATCTCAGGTGACCCAAACTGGGTAACCTTCTATGGAGAGTTGGGCTTTAGGTAGGGCCATGGACACCTAGCTTGCCCTTCTCAATGTAGTAAAGCCAAACAACTAGGATCATGGGCTGATTGGAGAGGTCCTCTGACCTCTAAGACTAGCCCACTGAGCTGAGAAATCGATTGAGTGCTGCAAAAGTGGGACAGTCTGGAAATCAGGACCAAAAGAGGTTGCTGTTATGCTCTCATAATGCTAGTTTATTTTTCAGACTTTTTCGTACCTAATATGTATATTATTTACAAAAATAACATTTCTCTTTTTAACTGCTAATGTAGTATATTTAACTTGATTCCAAAAATAGAGGTATATCACATATAGAACAATACATATTGTCAAGGGCAATAAGTCAAACTCAAATGGAGATCACAAAATATCGTGTATTACCTCCTTGGTCCCTGTGACATCGGGACCTTGTCAGACCATCACTGACATTAAGTATATTGGGCTACATATGTTTTTTTATTACTGTAATTTTATGTACTGTACATTTTTCCCTGCATAGACGGTCCTGTACTGAATTTCAACCCATTTATCACAGCAGGGAAACAGTTTACTGATGCATTTTATGTATTTCTTATTTACAACACAAAGATAATCTTAAATATTTCTTGATAATATCCTTTGTATATGCTTAGATAAATGTAAAACCAAGAGAAAGGGGGCTTTTTCGATTATTTGTTTCCTTTGGTTGTTTTACGATAAAGAATCACTTTTTTTTATATGGCCATAAAAGGCACAGAGACAGTTTTATAAGCTACTGCAGTATTTAGAACAATGTTTACGGTGAACACATGGCTGCTAAATGAAAAACTGTAAAATTACAACATTGATACCATACCTTAGTTTCTTTGTCTATGATATTTGTGCCAGCATTTAGGATTTATTTAATTTACATGTAATCAGACATATGCAGTAAATGTTGTATATCGCATCGTTTTACTCAGAAATGCTTTGTGCACTAAGGTCGATTATCACCAAAGTCCTTGAAAGGCCCTCCCATTTTGAAAATGGCTGCTTCCTGGAAAATGTTATTGAACTTCAAAAATTGGTGCTTACTATGGAGCCAGTAAACACAATTTTGGTTAAAGTAGTCATCAGTTCTCTTTTGCATACTTATATGCAACTTAATACAATATTACAGATGTCATTAACCTCAGATCGGGGCCAATTTCAAAGGGGCCATTTGTGGACTGCCAAGGCTGTGGGTGCTTGTGCAATATCCCTGGCTGAATCCAGCCACATTACATACCCCCTACATTTTAGAATATTTTTTGGGGGTGGGCAGGAGACTGTCAGAAGCAAGGTTAGCATCAGCATTAGGCAGGGTCAGTCCCTGGGGTGGGCACTGTCAGGAGTGTGGAGTGCCTGCTCCACTGAAATACTGTTTGCTGAGACAGCAAAGTAAGGATATTTACATATTCATTGTTGTGTACAGAGCTGCATATGATATTCCAGCGTGGGTCTGGAAACCACAGTAGTTGAAAAAACAATTGGCCACAATTGGCCAAACCTATTTTTGGTCCATATCTATTTTTCTGTTTTTTAATCAATTCTATAACTTTTTATGCACAAAACATGTCTCCAGTTATAACTATTATATGCTGTATGTTCTTCCAGTAAATGAAAATGAGTTTACATATGAGAACCCAACGCAGAATTTCCTTAGAACGCAGGTGTTCCCTGTAACTCCTGCTGATTTTATTACTTTCCATTTAATTGTATATATCAATTTCTGCACGACAGTTGCCTGCTTGGTGCTACTTAGGTTAATATGTACATAATTTAGCAAGATTAAACAGTCTTCAGGAAATTTACACACTGTGCGGCATTTATGAAGTCTTAACATTTATTAATGTACCTTATTTATAGTTTGTCATTCCCACTTTAAGCCGTGTATATGAAATACTAATAGATATTTATGCAGTGTATATATAAAAACATAAACAGACTATGGGATTGCATTATATAATGCGCAATGCAATCACATTACATGGGGAGAGACGATGAGTATATATACTATCTTCCTTCCTGCCCCTTATTTAACCATTTGCGTTAGTCATGGGGGGGCAAATGCATATGGTGAGATTCTGAAGAAATCTCCCCATGCATTTGAAAAAGGGACACCATGAAAATATAAAGGAGCCATGCAGCATACATTTACATTGAAGTGCACATGATAGCTACAGTGTCCATTTAAGGGGTTTTGTTCTTTACAAGAAGTTATAACCATATGCATAGTATGAAAACCTAGCCATTGGTTTCACTTTTTGTCTATTTATTATTCCCTTATTATGACCCCTTTGATTTATACATATAGACTGGAAATCCCTTTGCATCTACTTTACGTTATATCTAATTATGGCTTGATCCACAGGAAGACAAACAAACCCCCCCAGTGAGACTCTAACAAATTATGTATCAGATGGGGAAAAAATCCTTCCTGGCCCCAAATGCGGTGATCAATTTCTCCCTGGATCAATCAGCTGATGTGTTGCTATATTTTGCTGTGTGCATGTACTGTATAAAAAACAGGTCTCTAGATACTGATTTTATAATTACCTGATGTATGAGAAGAGATGAGATCCCTGACATTTAGAGAGAGGTTAATGAGACTGTGAGAGAACGTGTATGAGAATGTTAAAGAGAGTGAGTGAGCGAATGTGAGAGAGTATGAGTGTGAGACAATGAATGAGGGTGAATGACAACAAATCTCTTTCCCGAATGGAAAAAGCCCTCCTAATTTTGTTTAAACTTTTGGCCTATTTACGCAAGTCTAGTGTACATGCGTGTTAGCATGAGTGCATTAATGTAGCTGTTGTGGCCTTACCCCAAGTGGACTCTTTATAAGTGGACAGTTAAGAGTTACACTGGAGTTAAACCAGAGGGAAACGACATACCATGTACCACTGCAGAAAGCAGGATGTCACCCGCACCGCACCCCTCCTGTGGAATTCCCTTCCCGCTTCCGTTCAGACTTTCTGCCTCATTTGCAACTTTCAAAACCCTCTCTGAAAACCCACCTTTCAGCGCATCATTGGAACCAGATCAACTCATCCCCATCCAAGCAGTCCTCTCCTATTGTCTCACTTCCCCATCAACCACCGACTAGATTGTAGGCTCGCAAGAGCAGGGCCCTCCTCTCCTTTGCACCAGTTTGTTATTTTATGTGTTTTTGTATGTGAAATTGTTCTACTGACTGTAACAGTGCTGCGGAATCTGCCAGCACGTTATAAATAAATGTAATGTGTGCTAGTTTATGTGTGTGTTTGCGAGATTGTATGTGAGTTACCAGGGGTGTCAAGAGGCTGATGGAGCCACTTGGTTTTACCTGTGCCCCGGGCCAGAAGGCCTTTCTTGGGTCTACCTCTCCGTGAATGATAAAGTCCCAACAAGATTTCTTCCTCCTTCCTGAGGTAAGTCTTCAGGACGAACTCTGGGATTACCTCTGACAGGCTTCCTTTTAGGGACAGACTAACCTATGCTTGGTGCCTGCATGGGGCAACCCTATTATAATGGAATAATGCATAATTCTGCACACTTGCAGTAAAAAATAAACAAAGAACACCAGTACTAACTAGTGAAACGTAGTAGTCCATAAACTACAAAATCTAAAAAAAAAGGATATGTAATAAGTAAATCCTTTCTGTCCTTAAGTCCTGAAGGTACTTTTGTGTGCCTTAATACGTCAGGCCTCGACAATGGGAACTAGTATTAACATTTATACATTTTTTAGGTGTCCTTGTCGCAATATAAACAGTTCTCAACGTTATATGTCTACTGTGATGGATTCTACTCTGTTAGTGTCTAGGAGAGAGTCCTCAACAACCCTAATGGGGCCTTATCCTGTGTGAAATGTTGAAACCTAGGATTAGATACTGCTGGCTGTCTTGAGAGAGAACTCTAATCTGATCTGATGTCATAGTGTCAACACATGTTCTCACACCTAACATGGGTGCCCACATTTAATTTTTGGAATTTGCTATCCCCTCCACATTCCAACAATAATCTTTTTTGTGGCTGGTTGCCTGGGGCAGATTAGTTTACTTACTGTTTCTGCGGCAATTAAATAATGCCGTTTGTTATTGCTGACAGGGGGCCCAAAAAAGTACCTAAATGCATAAACAATAGATCAGTAGTGACATTTGAAGCTTTACTTTTGAGGGTCCTAAGAAAAAAATGATTGGTGCCCCATCTTTATGTTTTAAAACAAATATGGTATACAAATATTTTGTATCTACTTAAGAACACAGTACTAGTCATTTGCTTTAGAAAGCTTTAAAGAGCTGCTTAATGCTCACTATACCCCTGACGAAGCTTCGCCTCGGCCAAACATGTGCCGGGTTGGGTTTTTCTCTTCTCCCCAATTAATTTTATTGATCCATTTAGTTGTAGGGCTATCAGCAAACATGCAGGGCTGGGCTTCCCTCTTTTGGATCTAGGGTTTGCATGTAGTGAGGGAGAGAATCGATTTCGCTCTAAACGGGGAACGCACAAGTTGAGCAATAACCCATCACTGGCGAGTTAATTGAACATTCAGTCCTGTTTAGATATAAACAGGGCTAATTAACTTCCTCACTTCTAGAATTACCCTAGATAATTAGACTTACCCACTGCTTCTTTCTAGTTATTCATTTTCACTTTTTAAATTCTATTTTAGAAGTTATTTCTACAATTATTCTGTAGTTATTGTTTTGGGATACGTTTGTTGTGGGTCCCACTTTTTTACAAACCAACAAACGAGCGGGTGCACATCCAGGAAGAAGCAGACTGCTTTGGAGTAAGCATTCCAGTGCGAAACGCATCAAGCATGAGGCCTGACCCCGCAGAAGCCTTTTTTATTGCTGGTGTTCAAGGACACAAATGAAGTTTTTCATTTTTGATTTTATCACGTTGATGATTGCCTTCATTCCCGGTTTCTCTTGGATGTGCACCCGCTCATTGTTTGTATTCTATGTTTAGACTGGAAGTGACTCCTATCATGTTGTAGCACCCAGAGGAACACCATATTATTGGTGTTTGAGGCTGCTGGAGCGTGGCCAAGTTTAGTGTGCGTCCTCACTTTTTAAGTTAGGGGGCTTCTGGCAACTTTGATGATTTAATCTGTTTGGATTAGTCTGAAATGCTGATGGAGATGAATTGACCAACAGTGGGGCAGCTGTGCCAGATAGTGCCCCGAAAATCGTGACTATCCTGAGACAATCTGGACTGTTAGAAGGTTGGTGTTTTAGAACTCTCCCTTCTTGCCTGAGCCCACTTTTTTTGAATGTTTTGTTCATCTGGTATATAAACGGTGTTTATGATTTAGTAAAAAAAAAAAAAGACTAGCATTTGGGAATGAAAATACTTCACTTTCACTCTACAGAAGCACTTGGATTGTTTTTATGAGCCACAGATTCATTTAAATGACTTGTATTTTTAAAATGTTATTCTAATGCATTTAAAGTATATAAATAGGAATAGCGTGCTAGCAACATAAAAAACAATGAAGTGAGGGAAAAAATGAAATGAGAACTAATTACTGTGTTGTGAAGCTGAGCTTAGTCTAATATAATTAAAACATCTCCACAAAGAATATCTTTAGCTATGAACATTTTTTTCCATTTGGGACCTTTGCAATGCACAAGGATTGTGGCATTCATTAGAGCTGGCAAATTAAAAAATATTTCAAGGTCAAAGTACAACGTGAGAGCTACAAGAGCCGATGGGGACATTCTCATGACCACAGGGTCAAAGGTGTAATTGTTTTGTTAATTCATAGACTGAAATAACAATACCCACCATAGGTATCGCTTTTTCATGATACTTATCTTCCCAGGCTTGATTTACGCAACTTTCTTAAAGGAACATTCATTTATATTTAAAAGAAATCTGGAAATGTTACAGGCTCTTAGCAAGTTAATAGGCTCCAGTGATTTTATGCTGTGCCATACCTGAAGCTGAAAAACACTGGGGGTTGTGTATATATGGTGAGTATAGGGCATCATTTTGAAAAGTGCCCATATTACTATAGCAACCAATGGATTTTTTCTGCTGGTTTGACGTGGCTTTAGACCACTTTTCAAAACTTTGCATCTAAAATACTTTTCATGGCTGACCCATACCTCCCAAGTGTCCTCCTTTAGGTCACGAATCCCAACCGCCCCCCCTGTCCTTCTTCCCTCCCTTGATGATCCTAGTGTTCTATACCCCTACAATTACAATAATTTGTACAGAAATAGCAAAAAATATGTTTAGAAATAACTGTGAATAAAATATGTTGTTGTTCTTCGAAGTGCGTTACATAAATAACTTGAGGCCACACGGTTACACAAAAAGGCTTAGTAAGGCCCACTAATACCCCCTAACACCCCTTGAAACAAAAGTGTCCGTCTTTGGCTGTTTGAAATGCTGGGAGATATGCTAACCACCAGGGCCGGCCCGACAATGGAGCCGAGTGGGGCAACCGCTCCAGGCGGCACTTTTGAAGGGGCGGCACTTCGCCGCCCCAAGCCCTTTTTTTTTTTTTTAAAGCGAAAGAGAGAGAAAGGAGCGCCGAGAGGTCAGTACCCGCTCGGCGCCCCTCTTTCTCTCCTCTGCGGCGAGTCTCCCTGTTCGGTCTAGGTTCGGTCAAAGATTTCCGGCGCTCAGCATTATAAGCCGGCACCGAGACCGAACAGGGAGACTCGCGCGGGACTGCTGAAAGGTAAGTACAAGGGGGGGGAGGAAGGGTAGATAATGGGGGGGGTGGAGGGAGAGGAAGGGTAGATAAGGGGGGGGCGGCATTTTAAAATTCGCCCCAGGCGGCATTTTGCCTTGGGCCGGCCCTGCTAACCACATATAGGTTTTTTTTTTTTTAAACTTTATTTATGGTGCCCCCAAAATATATATACTGCGATGCATACTTTGCTTTCAATATGTGGCATGGGCAAGTCTCATACTTTAAAATCCAAAATTAGTAGAAAATGATTCCATATTTATTGGCCAATCCATTTTTTGTGACTGACAATTATAACCCATAGCTCAGGTTGCTGCTATATATCCTCTAAAGATGGATACATATTAAAGTATTCAACAGCACAAAAATTGGGACTGTGCAGCTATCATATGCATTAAAGTGCCCATGATGGCTGGAGGTTCCCTTTAAATCAATAAGTTTAATGTCTGGGTCAATTGTCTTGCATAACTTGGTTTATTTAAATTATATCTTCTATTTTAAATGCCATACTGTTTCTAAGCTTTAAGGGAGTGTTTTTCAGCATTAACTTGTTAATTTGTTTCCTATAGTTTTATGAAATGTTTGACACATTGAAGGATAATGAGTACTTATGAATATGCAGATAATTGTTTGGCATCCTTGTGGAATACTTTGTTGCTTATTAAAAATTTACACTTCTCTGATATTATCACTTGTTCATGCATTCACAACTCATGTGTGTGTGTATTTATACTGTATGTATATATATATTATATATATATATATATATATACATACAGTATGTATGGTTCTTTTGATAAGTTGTACAGTGGGAATAAAATGTCAAGCTTTTTATGTAAAATAAAACAAATATAAAATAAATATTTGGTTTTTGAGTTAAAAGACCTGTTGTGCCCTCTCTCCTCTAAGCTAGACATACATACAAATTGTGCGAGCAATGTCTCTTGTACCACCAAGGGGGTCACGTTACATCATATGATGTGTTCCTGCTTCCCCTGGGCGGTAAAAGAGAAGTTGTTCGAGCAATGCAGAGGGAAGCAGCAGGCCCCTGCAAGCAGCACAGTAAAATCTGCAGTTCAGGTAAGGGGAGAGGGTATATGAATGAGCAGAGGTAAAGGGTTTATACCTGAGAGTATTAGGGAATCAGACTTGGTGGTATAAAACCCCTGTTCCCCATCAAGGAAAATAAAAAAATTGATATATATCAAAAAAAAATATTTTTAAGTATGCTGAGGGTGATGGAGTAGTAACCCTCGAAGGTTAGGGATGAATGTCATACAACTGGAAATGTGTATTTTATACAAATACTATGTTTATTTAGAATTGTTATGATATTTAACCTTCCTATGCATGCTTTCGCTATATTATATTATCTACTAGTACTTACACTGCATTCAAAGGGTTAAAGGGAAATGTCAGCCGGTCTGACATTGTTCATTCATTGTCATTGTTTCAATGTTTTAAGACGATAAAGTACTTTACCTTGGGAAAGCTGATGTATGTGGCCAAAGTTGTCAAAGACAGCACCTCAGTTAATTTATCTTCCCAAGTTTATCTCCTCCATCTTTTCTCCCTTATAAATGCAGCCTCAGCAAATCAGCTGCCACCAGTTGTGATAGTTACTCACATCCCGGGAACAGTAAATTAAGGTCAATAGTCCCAACTGAATACATATAACATAAAGTTTTTAATACATACTTATTAAAGGGATCATGTATGTATATTTCATCCAGGTGATGGCTCGGAAATTAGGAACTAGCTTTAAAACTATATATTCATTAGATAATTTTCACATGTTTAAATAAATCAGCGATAATATCTGGTATACAGAATAGCACTTGCTTTTCTTGCTAATTGAAAATTAATTATAGAAACGCTAGAAATTGTAAGAAAAATTGTTGCTGTACATAGCACTAAAGGAAAACTCCAATGGTCAAAAAATAATCTCCTTGTGTTTTTTTAGAGCAATGCTGTTTCCCATTTTTATTTCATATTATTCCAAAAAATCTTTCTTTGCTTGCAGACCTTGTTGTAAGATATGTGATATTTTAGCTGGCTTTCACTGCTCAGACACCACAGGAACCTGATTCTTGGTAGGTCCGGGGCACACAGCCCGTTTGCCATATAACAGGGCCCTAGTTGTCCTATTGCGATCAGGTTCTCTGTAGAGGCATTGTTCAATGAGCTGGTTAAAAGAGAGATCACTTACCTCCCCAGCAGGTGCATTAACACTATGGAGAGCTGTGCCAAGTCATCTTTCAAAGGCTTCTTTCTTGATGTCATGTGGCCTTAAAAATGGAGAGCCTTGGTATGAGACATATCCCAATGTCCAGCAGTGAGAATGCCAGCACAGATATTGGTGGCTGGTGGCACTGCCATGGCTAATGCCGCTGAAAATTGGTTATACAATGGTGCAAAGGTTATGCACAAACACTGCATACAGACATTTGCACTTAACTGTGAAGAATTCAGTCTGCAAGCATTGTATCTATGTATGTATGTATGTATGTATGTATATATATATATATATATATATATATATATATATATATATTTTTACCATTTCACTTTTTCCATTCAAGTTCATGGGACTAAGTGAAGCAGAAAATTAGAGGAGGCTATTTTCTTTTCTCTAATGCACTGCATGTAAATTACCCTAATACAATAAATTAATTATGTGTATATATATATATATATATATATATATATATATATATATATATATGTTAGACCAATTAAACTTTCCAAAGGATGTTCATTGCCAAAACCTCATGATACACAATGTGCTCTCTGCGAGTTCTCAGTACACACAGTAATGTTCATCAGTATCATTATACCATTATACTTACAGTATATAAAGTAGCAATGTCTACCTATAAAAAAAAAACTGGTCTTATATACATTTATTAAGTTAAATATTTCCTCTGCATGCATTTAATATATATTTAGCTTAAAAATATTTCACAAATAATTCTGTTCTAAAGTTTTTTTTAAACATCTGTTAAGATTTAGTTAAAATGATAATAAGGTCTAACACAAAAGATCTATAACATGGATGCAACTTTAATGCACTGTGAAGAGGCCGCATTGGAACGATGGATGAAGTCTATGCTTCACCTTGGTGTGTTGCAAAGGGTAGATCTTCTAGTCCAACTGGCTCATGATCCCGACTGCCTCCAAAAGCAGGAGCTTGGTGTAACAGTGTCCAAGAACAGGGACTTACCTACAGAAAGTGGATGGTTGGGAGGTATGGGTAAACGGATTCAAAATGTAGCATCATAAAAAAAAAGATTTGTTAAAACCAATTAGAATTTTATGAATTTAGCATTTCCAGGACATAACCACAAAACTCTTAACTGTAAAACAAAGTTTTAAGTATCTATGGCATCTAATTTCAGACCTTTTGTTATACAAGGTGATATCATTTGCATATATGTAAATGAAACCGCGAAGAATGTCAGCTTGACATAATTTTCTTCTTGAGTTTTGTGTTCGATTTTGCCGGAGAGACACAGTGTCCTTGTAGAGCTCTTTGTATGTGACAGAAAATATAGTAGAGATGAATCCGTACTGGTGGCTGAACAAACTATGGAGCAAGTTATTAAATTCCGTGGCACTTGGAAGTTTAAAAGTAGCTGGTTGTCAAGCTGTGAACCACTTCTAGGATAATTAGAGCAATACATTTGGTCTTTGACAGTTTCTGAAAACAATAAAAGTTGTTGAGATAAGGTGACTTTAGTGACTAACGCTGTGTGCCCTTACATTTTAGTTGTGAACGATACACGGAATTCTATTTTTATAATAATCTCATTAGTGCCGGTAGCAGAGAAAGGTTTAACTGTGACCGTAAAACAGACACAACTTTAATGGTTTTAATTGTATGTCTTGATAGAATGCAACAAAACCGCAATTACAACCTAATAACTAATGGGTTCAGATAATCATGTAAGATTATCTTTGAAAATACAAATGTGTCCATTATTTGCAAACTGTTCATAACATAGCGGCTCTTAAAATCAACTTTATTTTATATGATTTTTTTTTTCCCCGCTAAGGAGATTAAATGTACTTAACCAAAATGTCATTGGTTGTCGACATAATGGATGGTAAAGATTTTTCTTTCTGTTTTATTTTAATGAAATGCCAGATGAGCAGAATATGAAATTTGATGGATCATGGTAACTGTGTAATAAAGAGGAAAAGATTTCCAGAAAAAGCAATAAAATGTTACGATCCAGGATGCTGTCCGACCTCTGGCTGAGTGGTTTAATGGCACTTAACAAGACCCAACTTGTATTCAGTGGAATTTGATCCCAAGCTTTTGGGCTTCATATTGTAGAATTTCCTCTAATAACGTGCTCCAGGTACTTACACAGCAATAGCTATACGTGTTCTACTCAATAAACTGGCATTAAGACTTTTTGAAGATAAAATCTATTTTTTTGGCATTGTTTTGCTTTCTATCCTGTTAGCTTTTAATCTGCAGAAATGTGAAATCTCTCAGTTGTGTGTTTTTGTATTGTACAGCAGCTAATACTTGATATCCATATGGTGACCCATATAACTGGAAAAAAGATTAAGTTTTTGTTTAGCGATTTACATTGATTGAATGTTAAAAGATATGAAGTTATTTTTTTATGCACCGTTAGCAATAATCTGCTTACCAAGCATTACGTACTGTACATTTGCAATGGATCACCAGACACTTACTGGAATTGTGTGAAGTTTCCTTACTAAAGCTAGTTGAGAATTTGTCTATAATGGTGACCCATAGGGGCCATATTTACTCCTCATTTTTCAACATAATTTTTTGAACACTGCATGCTAGTTACCATTAACCATATGATTCCAAAATCAGTCCTTATGAAATGCATAAATATTATTAAAACACACTCCAGCTTCCCATTTAAGTAACATGCATGGAAATTAGGGCATATTGATATTGATTTTGCATGGACCGCAACATATTCTAAGGTATGCTTTTATCTAATTTTTCTCCTCCTCTTGCTTGCCTTAAGCTGAAGCAGGAAATGTACTTAAGTATGCTCCCCACTCATGCCCTGTAACACATCAATTTGCGTGCATGAATAATTAACTTCAATATCCTTTTATTTTATTTTTTTTTTAAATGAGGACTACAGTGTCCCTTTAACTTATATTTAAGTGGGGTCTAGTGTTAGTAGATGATGAAGGATTTAGCTCCAGTCTGTGTGACTCTACCATTTCATCCCTTTACTTATACAACAGGGGAAACACCCAAGGTAGTCCATGTTTGGTTCTTAATTATATCTTTATGCAGCATAACATCTCCCAATTGCATCTCCTAATTGTATTGTTTAGTCTAATTATGTTTTTGTGGATCTTGCAAACTATATAAGTAACAATCAGCAATTAAGGCATAGTTTAAGTATGGCTCATACTAGATGTATAGGAGAGTGACACCTGTAAAGGGTATGAGTGGCCTATAATTTAAAGTCTCTTTTCTTCGGTGTCTTAAAGAAGTGTGATATTGGAAAAGTAACTTGGTTTCTAAATTAACTCAGATCAGGAAAGCAACATATGTATTAATATTATTACTATTAATATTATTATATTTTATTTATGTCACAAACAATTTACACAGCGCTTCTTACAATACATACACTCTATGGACAAAAGTATTTGGACATACCCCTTAAATATGGAATTCAGGTGTATCAATTAGACTCAGTGCCACAGGTGTATAAAATCAAGCACCTAGCCATGCAATTTGCATTTACAAACATTTGTGGAAAAAAAAAAGGTTGTTCTGAGGAGCTCCGTGAATTCAAGTGTGGAACTTTGAAAGGATGCCACATTTGTAATAAGTCAGTTTGTGAAATTTCATCCCTGCAAGATATTCCATGGTGAACTGTAAGTGGTATTATTGGAAAGTGGAAATGTTTAGGATCAGTAGCACCTCAGCGACGAAATGGAAGACCACGTAAAGTCACAGAGCAGGGTCACTGAGTGCTGAGGCGCATTGGGGTGTAAAAGTCACCAATGCTTTGCTGATTCCATAGCTGAAGAGTTCCAAACTTTCACTGGCATTAATATCAGCACAAAAACTATGCAGCAGGAGCTTAATGGAATGGGTTTCCATGGCCGAGCAACTGCATGCAAACCTCACATCTCCTAGTACAGCGCTAAGCTTCGGATCGAGTGGTGTAAAACACACCACCGCTGGACTCTGGAGCAGTGGAAATGTGCTCTGTGGAGTGACAAATCATGCTTCTCTGGCAGTCTGGGTTTGGTGGACGCCAGGAGAACATTACCTGCCTGACGGCATTGTGTCATCTGTAAAGTTTAGTGAAGGAAGGTTCATTGTTTGGGGATGTTTTTGAGGGTCTAATCAATATTGAAGGTGGCCCTGGTGTAAGACATGTTTGTCTTTATGGCAGTCAAACAGTTAATCAAAACCTTTTATACCATGGGGGAAGATTACGATACTGTAGCAGTGTCAGACATTTCATGTTCTTCATTCACTACTCTTTCTACTGCTTTATTACAGAAACAAAATGATTCTTTTGACAACTCTGCCATCATTATAAGTGACTATCTCTTCATTGTTCTGAGATCTGGCAGGATTCATGGTAGACAATCATTATCTTGATGCGTTTGCTGCATGTTAATTATGCACTGTCAGTTGAATAGGTATGTAAGAAATATTTCAGTATTTACATGTTCTTTGTCACCTTTTAACTTTAAATGTCTCATGAAAAAGTCCCAGTAATTACTGTTATAGTACTTTGGTGAAGTTATGTCAGCTTACACATACCATTTATGCATTAACGTGTCAAAACAGCAGTGAATGACACAGCGCGATACAGACTTAAAAGCTCCTAATGGTAGCCCAACTCTACAGAATTGATTTGTAAGCAAGAGGAACGCTATAAAACTATCTTTCTGACATATTGCTTCATGGAGATTGGATCTATCAGCGGTTTTAATTTTAGTAGATGAATTATAGGTGATTGAACATACTAGTCTGAAAATACTAAATGCAAATTGGAAACTCACACAAGGCTCACAGTTTTTCAATGTCTTCATGTCACCATTGTTACACATAGTATGTTTACAGCTCCATTGAATAATTAGGAGTATGTCACTCTATAAACAAGTCCATGCAATATGATACCTCTCTCTGTGACATAACGCACCAATCAGGAGGCTAGGGCTGCCCTGGTCATCTGAATCCACCCATCAATCAGGAAGCTAGGACTGAGGGGCAGCTGCTGCTTGACTAGGATAAGCCTGTCTTGGCTCATCAGGCAGGAGAAAGTCTCCAGCAGTCACTTCCTTAATTGGAGAGTATTCCCTGGAAGGAGGGTTGACGGGAGAGTCCATAGGGCCCATACTTACAGGTTCCTCTTGCTAGATGGGCTGAGCTGCTCCTGTATAGTGCATAATTAAGAGGTCAGGGATTTTCCAGCGACATCACATCGACTTAGCTATGCATTATACAGGGCCAGCCAAGCTCTTTACGCAGCAGAAACGTATTAATAATCTGGAAATTAGAATGTATAGCAAAGTCAAGGAGTTTAAATCAGGTCAAATCCCTTTGACTAAATCATTCAATTTTAATGCATGAACTGGGTGGCTTGTGTTTTGGTCTACCTGGTTGCTTACAATAGCTTTTTTCTCCCTCACCAAACAACAACAAAAAAAACACAATGTTCAAGAGAGCTGAGTAAAAGCTCAACATTGAGCACAGAGAAATCGAACACAGGACCTTACAGACTCTAGCTTAGCTCCTTAAACATTACTCTACATAGCCATATGGAAACAGCACCTAGCTTGTCCCCCACACAAACACAATTAATAAACTAAAGAAGGGTAACATGTACACTGCAGACACTAGCAAACCTGTCCCCTGCAAACAATCCATTGTTTTTTTACCTCAATGCAATCTTGTAGCTTGCCTTCCTCCCAAACAAACACACCAAATAAATCAATTGGAGTGAATTAAACCCAGAACCTCAAAAACTAAATCCAACATCTCAACCATTGCACAACAGAGAACAGGTATAAGGCCCTACAGAAACAATCCTTTAGTTTTTACAGTCCTTTAGCTAGCCTGACTCACAAACAAATTCACTAAATAAACTAAAGAAGGGTGGCTTGTAAGGGCTAAGACAAGATGGCTTATGTTTTGGTCTATGGGCTTAATTAAAAAACAGAACAGCCAAAGTTGAAGCCTAGGGGAATGGAACTCAGAACCTCAAGTCACCAAGTCCAACACCTAAACCACTAGGCTACAGAGACAAGACGTAAGACTGGCAATCAAACACACTAAATAAACTAAATTATGGTGGCTTGCAGGGGCAGAACATGCTAACACCTTACCCAATATGCTACAGAGTGAAGCTGTTCACACTATCTCTGACTTGGAGTTGTGGTTAAGTTGTTGGACATCCATCCTGTTGCTCGTAAGTTCAAATCCAGCTACTGCCGGTTTGTTCCCGCACCAGTAAAGTTGGGCGTGGCAAACACGGTGGTAATTGTTAACTGTGCTGCAATTACCTTGGTGCCCATAAATTCGAGTGGCAAAAACAGCCGTTGTCGTTATTAATGATTCATTTAACAAATTAATAATTCATAATAATTATTAAATAATAAAGTGCCATGCAATATGATACCTCTCTCTGTGATGCTCCAATCAGGAGGCTAGGGCTGAGGGGCAGCCCCTGATTGGCTGAGCCTAGTTAGCTGACTCCAGCAACCAATCAGCAGCCTGCCCAGTTCCCCCTCTCCCTGATTGGTCAGCCCTGGTCAGATGACATCGCCCATCAATCAGGAGGCTAGGGCTGAGGGGCAGCCCCTGATTGGCCGAGCCTAGTCAGCTGACTCCAGCAACCAATCAGCAGCCAGCCCAGTTTCCCCTCTCTCTGATTGGTCAGCCCTGGTCAGGTGACATCACCCACCAATCAGGAGGCAAGGGATGAGGGGCAGCCCCTGATTGGCCGAGCCTAGTCAGCTGACTCCAGCAACCAATCAGCAGCCAGCCCAGTTTCCCCTCTCCCTGATTGGTCAGCCCTGGTCAGGTGACATCACCCACCAATCAGAGGCTAGGGATGAGGGGCAGCCCCAGATTGGCCGAGCCTAGTCAGCTGACTCCAGCAACCAATCAGCAGCCAGCCCAGTTTCCCCTCTCTCTGATTGGTCAGCCCTGGTCAGGTGACATAACCCACCAATCAGGAGGCTAGGGATGAGGGGCAGCCCCTGATTGGCTGAGATTAGTCAGCTGACTCCAGCAACCAATCAGCAGCCTGCCCAGTTTCCCCTCTCTCTGATTGGTCAGCCCTGATCAGATGACATCACCCACCAATCAGGACGCTAGGGCTGAGGGGCAGCCCCTGATTGGCTGAGCCTAGTCAGCTGACTCCCGCAACCAATCAGCAGCCTGCCCAGTTTCCCCTCTCTCTGATTGGTCAGCCCTGGTCATGTGAATCCACCCATCAATCAGGAAGCTAGGACTGAGGGGCAGCTGCTGCTTGACTAGGATAAGCCTGTCTTGGCTCATCAGGCAGGAGAAAGTCTCCAGCAGTCACTTCCTTAATTGGAGAGTATTCCCTGGAAGGAGGGTTGACGGGAGAGTCCATAGGGCCCATACTTACAGGTTCCTCTTGCTAGATGGGCTGAGCTGCTTCTGTATAGTGCATAATTAAGAGGTCAGGGATTTTCCAGCGACATCACATCGACTTAGCTATGCATTATACAGGGCCAGCCAAGCTCTTTACGCAGCAGAAACGTATTAATAATCTGGAAATTAGAATGTATAGCAAAGTCAAGGAGTTTAAATCAGGTCAAATCCCTTTGACTAAATCATTCAATTTTAATGCATGAACTGGGTGGCTTGTGTTTTGGTCTACCTGGTTGCTAACAATAGCTTTTTTCTCCCTCACCAAACAACAACAAAAAAAAACACAATGTTAAAGAGAGCTGAGTAAAAGCTCAACATTGAGCACAGAGAAATCGAACACAGGACCTTACAGACTCTAGCTTAGCTCCTTAAACATTACTCTACATAGCCATATGGAAACAGCACCTAGCTTGTCCCCCACACAAACACAATTAATAAACTAAAGAAGGGTAACATGTACACTGCAGACACTAGCAAACCTGTCCCCTGAAAACAATCGATTGTTTTTTTACCTCAATGCAATCTTGTAGCTTGCCTTCCTCCAAAACAAACACACCAAATAAATCAATTGGAGTGAATTAAACCCAGAACCTCAAAAACTAAATCCAACATCTCAACCATTGCACAACAGAGAACAGGTATAAGGCCCTACAGAAACAATCCTTTAGCTTTTACAGTCCTTTAGCTAGCCTGATTCACAAACAAATTCACTAAATAAACTAAAGAAGGGTGGCTTGTAAGGGCTAAGACAAGATGGCTTATGTTTTGGTCTATGGGCTTAATTAAAAAACAAAGAAAAAACAGAACAGCCAAAGTTGAAGCCTAGGGGAATCGAACTCAGAACCTCAAGTCACCAAGACCAACACCTAAGCCACTAGGCTACAGAGACTAGATGTAAGACTGGCAATCAAACACACTAAATAAACTAAATTATGGTGGCTTGCAGGGGCAGAACATGCTAACACCTTACCCAATATGCTACAGAGTGAAGCTGTTCACAGTATCTCTGACTTGGAGTTGTGGTTAAGTTGTTGAACTTCCATGCTGTTGCTCGTAAGTTCAAATACAGCTACTGCCGGTTTGTTCCCACACCAGTAAAGTTGGGCGTGGTAATTGTTAACTGTGCTGCAATTACCTTGGTGCCCATAAATTCGAGTGGCAAAAACAGCCATTGTCGTTATTAATGATTCATTTAACAAATTAATAATTCATAATAATTATTAAATAATAAAGTGCCATGCAATATGATACCTCTCTCTGTGATGCTCCAATCAGGAGGCTAGGGCTGAGGGGCAGCCCCTGATTGGCTGAGCCTAGTTAGCTGACTCCAGCAACCAATCAGCAGCCTGCCCAGTTCCCCCTCTCCCTGATTGGTCAGCCCTGGTCAGGTGACATCACCCACCAATCAGGAGGCTAGGGCTGAGGGGAAGCCTCTGATTGGCCGAGCCTAGTCAGCTGACTCCAGCAACCAATCAGCAGCCAGCCCAGTTTCCCCTCTCTCTGATTGGTCAGCCCTGGTCAGGTGACATCACCCACCAATCAGGAGGCTAGGGATGAGGGGCAGCCCCTGATTGGCCGAGCCTAGTCAGCTGACTCCAGCAACCAATCAGCAGCCAGCCCAGTTTCCCCTCTCTCTGATTGGTCAGCCCTGGTCAGGTGACATCACCCACCAATCAGGAGGCTAGGGATGAGGGGCAGCCCCTGATTGGCCGAGCCTAGTCAGCTGACTCCAGCAACCAATCAGCAGCCAGCCCAGTTTCCCCTCTCCCTGATTGGTCAGCCCTGGTCAGGTGACATCACCCACCAATCAGAGGCTAGAGATGAGGGGCAGCCCCTGATTGGCCGAGCCTAGTCAGCTGACTCCAGCAACCAATCAGCAGCCAGCCCAGTTCCCCCTCTCTCTGATTGGTCAGCCCTGGTCAGGTGACATCACCCACCAATCAGGAGGCTAGGGATGAGGGGCAGCCCCTGATTGGCCGAGCCTAGTCAGCTGACTCCAGCAACCAATCAGCAGCCAGCCCAGTTTCCCCTCTCCCTGATTGGTCAGCCCTGGTCAGGTGACATCACCCACCAATCAGAGGCTAGAGATGAGGGGCAGCCCCTGATTGGCCAAGCCTAGTCAGCTGACTCCAGCAGCCAATCAGCAGCCTGCCCAGTTCCCCCTCTCCCTGATTGGTCAGCCCTGGTCAGGTGACATCACCCACCAATCAGGAGGCTAGGGCTGAGGGGCAACCCCTGATTGGCCGAGCCTAGTCAGCTGACTCCAGCAACCAATCAGCAGCCAGCCCAGTTTCCCCTCTCTCTGATTGGTCAGCCCTGGTCAGGTGACATAACCCACCAATCAGGAGGCTAGGGATGAGGGGCAGCCCCTGATTGGCTGAGATTAGTCAGCTGACTCCAGCAACCAATCAGCAGCCTGCCCAGTTTCCCCTCTCTCTGATTGGTCAGCCCTGATCAGATGACATCACCCACCAATCAGGACGCTAGGGCTGAGGGGCAGCCCCTGATTGGCTGAGCCTAGTCAGATGACTCCAGCAACCAATCAGCAGCCTGCCCAGTTTCCCCTCTCTCTGATTGGTCAGCCCTGGTCAGGTGACACTACCCGCCAATCAGGAGGCTAGGGCTGAGGGGCAGCCCCTGATTCGCTGAGCCTAGTCAGCTGACTCCCGCAACCAATCAGCAGCCTGTCCAGTTTCCCCTCTCTCTGATTGGTCAGCCCTGGTCATGTGAATCCACCCATCAATCAGGAAGCTAGGACTGAGGGGCAGCTGCTGCTTGACTAGGATAAGCCTGTCTTGGCTCATCAGGCAGGAGAAAGTCTCCAGCAGTCAGTTCCTTAATTGGAGAGTATTCCCTGGAAGGAGGGTTGACGGGAGAGTCCATAGGGCCCATACTTACAGGTTCCTCTTGCTAGATGGGCTGAGCTGCTTCTGTATAGTGCATAATTAAGAGGTCAGGGATTTTCCAGCGACATCACATCGACTTAGCTATGCATTATACAGGGCCAGCCAAGCTCTTTACGCAGCAGAAACGTATTAATAATCTGGAAATTAGAATGTATAGCAAAGTCAAGGAGTTTAAATCAGGTCAAATCCCTTTGACTAAATCATTCAGTTTTAATGCATGAACTGGGTGGCTTGTGTTTTGGTCTACCTGGTTGCTAACAATAGCTTTTTTCTCCCTCACCAAACAACAACAAAAAAAACACAATGTTCAAGAGAGCTGAGTAAAAGCTCAACATTGAGCACAGAGAAATCGAACACAGGACCTTACAGACTCTAGCTTAGCTCCTTAAACATTACTCTACATAGCCATATGGAAACAGCACCTAGCGTGTCCCCCACACAAACACAATTAATAAACTAAAGAAGGGTAACATGTACACTGCAGACACTAGCAAAGCTGTCCCCTGCAAACAATCGATTGTTTTTTTACCTCAATGCAATCTTGTAGCTTGCCTTCCTCCAAAACAAACACACCAAATAAATCAATTGGAGTGAATTAAACCCAGAACCTCAAAAACTAAATCCAACATCTCAACCATTGCACAACAGAGAACAGGTATAAGGCCCTACAGAAACAATCCTTTAGCTTTTACAGTCCTTTAGCTAGCCTGATTCACAACCAAATTCACTAAATAAACTAAAGAAGGGTGGCTTGTAAGGGCTAAGACAAGATGGCTTATGTTTTGGTCTATGGGCTTAATTAAAAAACAAAGAAAAAACAGAACAGCCAAAGTTGAAGCCTAGGGGAATCGAACTCAGAACCTCAAGTCACCAAGTCCAACACCTAAGCCACTAGGCTACAGAGACTAGATATAAGACTGGCAATCACACACACTAAATAAACTAAATTATGGTGGCTTGCAGGGGCAGAACATGCTAACATCTTACCCAATATGCTACAGAGTGAAGCTGTTCACAGTATCTCTGACTTGGATTTGTGGTTAAGTTGTTGAACTTCCATGCTGTCGCTCGTAAGTTCAAATACAGCTACTGCCGGTTTGTTCCCACACCAGTAAAGTTGGGCGTGGTAATTGTTAACTGTGCTGCAATTACCTTGGTGCCCATAAATTCGAGTGGCAAAAACAGCCATTGTCGTTATTAATGATTCATTTAACAAATTAATAATTCATAATAATTATTAAATAATAAAGTGCCATGCAATATGATACCTCTCTCTGTGATGCTCCAATCAGGAGGCTAGGGCTGAGGGGCAGCCCCTGATTGGCTGAGAATAGTTAGCTGACTCCAGCAACCAATCAGCAGCCTGCCCAGTTCCCCCTCTCTCTGATTGGTCAGCCCTGGTCAGGTGACATCACCCACCAATCAGGAGGCTAGGGCTGAGGGGAAGCCTCTGATTGGCCGAGCCTAGTCAGCTGACTCCAGCAACCAATCAGCAGCCAGCCCAGTTTCCCCTCTCTCTGATTGGTCAGCCCTGGTCAGGTGACAGCACCCACCAATCAGGAGGCTAGGGCTGAGGGGAAGCCTCTGATTGGCCGAGCCTAGTCAGCTGACTCCAGCAACCAATCAGCAGCCAGCCCAGTTTCCCCTCTCCCTGATTGGTCAGCCCTGGTCAGGTGACATCACCCACCAATCAGAGGCTAGAGATGAGGGGCAGCCCCTGATTGGCCGAGCCTAGTCAGCTGACTCCAGCAACCAATCAGCAGCCAGCCCAGTTCCCCCTCTCTCTGATTGGTCAGCCCTGGTCAGGTGACATCACCCACCAATCAGGAGGCTAGGGATGAGGGGCAGCCCCTGATTGGCCGAGCCTAGTCAGCTGACTCCAGCAACCAATCAGCAGCCAGCCCAGTTTCCCCTCTCCCTGATTGGTCAGCCCTGGTCAGGTGACATCACCCACCAATCAGAGGCTAGAGATGAGGGGCAGCCCCTGATTGGCCAAGCCTAGTCAGCTGACTCCAGCAGCCAATCAGCAGCCTGCCCAGTTCCCCCTCTCCCTGATTGGTCAGCCCTGGTCAGGTGACATCACCCACCAATCAGGAGGCTAGGGCTGAGGGGCAACCCCTGATTGGCCGAGCCTAGTCATCTGACTCCAGCAACCAATCAGCAGCCAGCCCAGTTTCCCCTCTCTCTGATTGGTCAGCCCTGGTCAGGTGACATAACCCACCAATCAGGAGGCTAGGGATGAGGGGCAGCCCCTGATTGGCTGAGATTAGTCAGCTGACTCCAGCAACCAATCAGCAGCCTGCCCAGTTTCCCCTCTCTCTGATTGGTCAGCCCTGATCAGATGACATCACCCACCAATCAGGACGCTAGGGCTGAGGGGCAGCCCCTGATTGGCTGAGCCTAGTCAGATGACTCCAGCAACCAATCAGCAGCCTGCCCAGTTTCCCCTCTCTCTGATTGGTCAGCCCTGGTCAGGTGACACTACCCGCCAATCAGGAGGCTAGGGCTGAGGGGCAGCCCCTGATTCGCTGAGCCTAGTCAGCTGACTCCCGCAACCAATCAGCAGCCTGCCCAGTTTCCCCTCTCTCTGATTGGTCAGCCCTGGTCATGTGAATCCACCCATCAATCAGGAAGCTAGGACTGAGGGGCAGCTGCTGCTTGACTAGGATAAGCCTGTCTTGGCTCATCAGGCAGGAGAAAGTCTCCAGCAGTCAGTTCCTTAATTGGAGAGTATTCCCTGGAAGGAGGGTTGACGGGAGAGTCCATAGGGCCCATACTTACAGGTTCCTCTTGCTAGATGGGCTGAGCTGCTTCTGTATAGTGCATAATTAAGAGGTCAGGGATTTTCCAGCGACATCACATCGACTTAGCTATGCATTATACAGGGCCAGCCAAGCTCTTTACGCAGCAGAAACGTATTAATAATCTGGAAATTAGAATGTATAGCAAAGTCAAGGAGTTTAAATCAGGTCAAATCCCTTTGACTAAATCATTCAGTTTTAATGCATGAACTGGGTGGCTTGTGTTTTGGTCTACCTGGTTGCTAACAATAGCTTTTTTCTCCCTCACCAAACAACAACAAAAAAAACACAATGTTCAAGAGAGCTGAGTAAAAGCTCAACATTGAGCACAGAGAAATCGAACACAGGACCTTACAGACTCTAGCTTAGCTCCTTAAACATTACTCTACATAGCCATATGGAAACAGCACCTAGCGTGTCCCCCACACAAACACAATTAATAAACTAAAGAAGGGTAACATGTACACTGCAGACACTAGCAAAGCTGTCCCCTGCAAACAATCGATTGTTTTTTTACCTCAATGCAATCTTGTAGCTTGCCTTCCTCCAAAACAAACACACCAAATAAATCAATTGGAGTGAATTAAACCCAGAACCTCAAAAACTAAATCCAACATCTCAACCATTGCACAACAGAGAACAGGTATAAGGCCCTACAGAAACAATCCTTTAGCTTTTACAGTCCTTTAGCTAGCCTGATTCACAACCAAATTCACTAAATAAACTAAAGAAGGGTGGCTTGTAAGGGCTAAGACAAGATGGCTTATGTTTTGGTCTATGGGCTTAATTAAAAAACAAAGAAAAAACAGAACAGCCAAAGTTGAAGCCTAGGGGAATCGAACTCAGAACCTCAAGTCACCAAGTCCAACACCTAAGCCACTAGGCTACAGAGACTAGATATAAGACTGGCAATCACACACACTAAATAAACTAAATTATGGTGGCTTGCAGGGGCAGAACATGCTAACACCTTACCCAATATGCTACAGAGTGAAGCTGTTCACAGTATCTCTGACTTGGATTTGTGGTTAAGTTGTTGAACTTCCATGCTGTCGCTCGTAAGTTCAAATACAGCTACTGCCGGTTTGTTCCCACACCAGTAAAGTTGGGCGTGGTAATTGTTAACTGTGCTGCAATTACCTTGGTGCCCATAAATTCGAGTGGCAAAAACAGCCATTGTCGTTATTAATGATTCATTTAACAAATTAATAATTCATAATAATTATTAAATAATAAAGTGCCATGCAATATGATACCTCTCTCTGTGATGCTCCAATCAGGAGGCTAGGGCTGAGGGGCAGCCCCTGATTGGCTGAGAATAGTTAGCTGACTCCAGCAACCAATCAGCAGCCTGCCCAGTTCCCCCTCTCTCTGATTGGTCAGCCCTGGTCAGGTGACATCACCCACCAATCAGGAGGCTAGGGCTGAGGGGAAGCCTCTGATTGGCCGAGCCTAGTCAGCTGACTCCAGCAACCAATCAGCAGCCAGCCCAGTTTCCCCTCTCTCTGATTGGTCAGCCCTGGTCAGGTGACAGCACCCACCAATCAGGAGGCTAGGGATGAGGGGCAGCCCCTGATTGGCCGAGCCTAGTCAGCTGACTCCAGCAACCAATCAGCAGACAGCCCAGTTTCCCCTCTCCCTGATTGGTCAGCCCTGGTCAGGTGACATCACCCACCAATCAGAGGCTAGAGATGAGGGGCAGCCCCTGATTGGCCGAGCCTAGTCAGCTGACTCCAGCAACCAATCAGCAGCCAGCCCAGTTCCCCCTCTCTCTGATTGGTCAGCCCTGGTCAGGTGACATCACCCACCAATCAGGAGGCTAGGGATGAGGGGCAGCCCCTGATTGGCCGAGCCTAGTCAGCTGACTCCAGCAACCAATCAGCAGCCAGCCCAGTTTCCCCTCTCCCTGATTGGTCAGCCCTGGTCAGGTGACATCACCCACCAATCAGAGGCTAGAGATGAGGGGCAGCCCCTGATTGGCCAAGCCTAGTCAGCTGACTCCAGCAGCCAATCAGCAGCCTGCCCAGTTCCCCCTCTCCCTGATTGGTCAGCCCTGGTCAGGTGACATCACCCACCAATCAGGAGGCTAGGGCTGAGGGGCAACCCCTGATTGGCCGAGCCTAGTCATCTGACTCCAGCAACCAATCAGCAGCCAGCCCAGTTTCCCCTCTCTCTGATTGGTCAGCCCTGGTCAGGTGACATAACCCACCAATCAGGAGGCTAGGGATGAGGGGCAGCCCCTGATTGGCTGAGATTAGTCAGCTGACTCCAGCAACCAATCAGCAGCCTGCCCAGTTTCCCCTCTCTCTGATTGGTCAGCCCTGATCAGATGACATCACCCACCAATCAGGACGCTAGGGCTGAGGGGCAGCCCCTGATTGGCTGAGCCTAGTCAGATGACTCCAGCAACCAATCAGCAGCCTGCCCAGTTTCCCCTCTCTCTGATTGGTCAGCCCTGGTCAGGTGACACTACCCGCCAATCAGGAGGCTAGGGCTGAGGGGCAGCCCCTGATTCGCTGAGCCTAGTCAGCTGACTCCCGCAACCAATCAGCAGCCTGCCCAGTTTCCCCTCTCTCTGATTGGTCAGCCCTGGTCATGTGAATCCACCCATCAATCAGGAAGCTAGGACTGAGGGGCAGCTGCTGCTTGACTAGGATAAGCCTGTCTTGGCTCATCAGGCAGGAGAAAGTCTCCAGCAGTCAGTTCCTTAATTGGAGAGTATTCCCTGGAAGGAGGGTTGACGGGAGAGTCCATAGGGCCCATACTTACAGGTTCCTCTTGCTAGATGGGCTGAGCTGCTTCTGTATAGTGCATAATTAAGAGGTCAGGGATTTTCCAGCGACATCACATCGACTTAGCTATGCATTATACAGGGCCAGCCAAGCTCTTTACGCAGCAGAAACGTATTAATAATCTGGAAATTAGAATGTATAGCAAAGTCAAGGAGTTTAAATCAGGTCAAATCCCTTTGACTAAATCATTCAGTTTTAATGCATGAACTGGGTGGCTTGTGTTTTGGTCTACCTGGTTGCTAACAATAGCTTTTTTCTCCCTCACCAAACAACAACAAAAAAAACACAATGTTCAAGAGAGCTGAGTAAAAGCTCAACATTGAGCACAGAGAAATCGAACACAGGACCTTACAGACTCTAGCTTAGCTCCTTAAACATTACTCTACATAGCCATATGGAAACAGCACCTAGCGTGTCCCCCACACAAACACAATTAATAAACTAAAGAAGGGTAACATGTACACTGCAGACACTAGCAAAGCTGTCCCCTGCAAACAATCGATTGTTTTTTTACCTCAATGCAATCTTGTAGCTTGCCTTCCTCCAAAACAAACACACCAAATAAATCAATTGGAGTGAATTAAACCCAGAACCTCAAAAACTAAATCCAACATCTCAACCATTGCACAACAGAGAACAGGTATAAGGCCCTACAGAAACAATCCTTTAGCTTTTACAGTCCTTTAGCTAGCCTGATTCACAACCAAATTCACTAAATAAACTAAAGAAGGGTGGCTTGTAAGGGCTAAGACAAGATGGCTTATGTTTTGGTCTATGGGCTTAATTAAAAAACAAAGAAAAAACAGAACAGCCAAAGTTGAAGCCTAGGGGAATCGAACTCAGAACCTCAAGTCACCAAGTCCAACACCTAAGCCACTAGGCTACAGAGACTAGATGTAAGACTGGCAATCAAACACACTAAATAAACTAAATTATGGTGGCTTGCAGGGGCAGAACATGCTAACACCTTACCCAATATGCTACAGAGTGAAGCTGTTCACAGTATCTCTGACTTGGAGTTGTGGTTAAGTTGTTGAACTTCCATGCTGTCGCTCGTAAGTTCAAATACAGCTACTGCCGGTTTGTTCCCACACCAGTAAAGTTGGGCGTGGTAATTGTTAACTGTGCTGCAATTACCTTGGTGCCCATAAATTCGAGTGGCAAAAACAGCCATTGTCGTTATTAATGATTCATTTAACAAATTAATAATTCATAATAATTATTAAATAATAAAGTGCCATGCAATATGATACCTCTCTCTGTGATGCTCCAATCAGGAGGCTAGGGCTGAGGGGCAGCCCCTGATTGGCTGAGAATAGTCAGCTGACTCCAGCAACCAATCAGCAGCCTGCCCAGTTCCCCCTCTCTCTGATTGGTCAGCCCTGGTCAGGTGACATCACCCACCAATCAGGAGGCTAGGGCTGAGGGGAAGCCTCTGATTGGCCGAGCCTAGTCAGCTGACTCCAGCAACCAATCAGCAGCCAGCCCAGTTTCCCCTCTCTCTGATTGGTCAGCCCTGGTCAGGTGACAGCACCCACCAATCAGGAGGCTAGGGATGAGGGGCAGCCCCTGATTGGCCGAGCCTAGTCAGCTGACTCCAGCAACCAATCAGCAGCCAGCCCAGTTTCCCCTCTCCCTGATTGGTCAGCCCTGGTCAGGTGACATCACCCACCAATCAGAGGCTAGAGATGATTGGCAGCCCCTGATTGGCCGAGCCTAGTCAGCTGACTCCAGCAACCAATCAGCAGCCAGCCCAGTTCCCCCTCTCTCTGATTGGTCAGCCCTGGTCAGGTGACATCACCCACCAATCAGGAGGCTAGGGATGAGGGGCAGCCCCTGATTGGCCGAGCCTAGTCAGCTGACTCCAGCAACCAATCAGCAGCCAGCCCAGTTTCCCCTCTCCCTGATTGGTCAGCCCTGGTCAGGTGACATCACCCACCAATCAGAGGCTAGAGATGAGGGGCAGCCCCTGATTGGCCAAGCCTAGTCAGCTGACTCCAGCAGCCAATCAGCAGCCTGCCCAGTTCCCCCTCTCCCTGATTGGTCAGCCCTGGTCAGGTGACATCACCCACCAATCAGGAGGCTAGGGCTGAGGGGCAACCCCTGATTGGCCGAGCCTAGTCATCTGACTCCAGCAACCAATCAGCAGCCAGCCCAGTTTCCCCTCTCTCTGATTGGTCAGCCCTGGTCAGGTGACATAACCCACCAATCAGGAGGCTAGGGATGAGGGGCAGCCCCTGATTGGCTGAGATTAGTCAGCTGACTCCAGCAACCAATCAGCAGCCTGCCCAGTTTCCCCTCTCTCTGATTGGTCAGCCCTGATCAGATGACATCACCCACCAATCAGGACGCTAGGGCTGAGGGGCAGCCCCTGATTGGCTGAGCCTAGTCAGATGACTCCAGCAACCAATCAGCAGCCTGCCCAGTTTCCCCTCTCTCTGATTGGTCAGCCCTGGTCAGGTGACACTACCCGCCAATCAGGAGGCTAGGGCTGAGGGGCAGCCCCTGATTCGCTGAGCCTAGTCAGCTGACTCCCGCAACCAATCAGCAGCCTGCCCAGTTTCCCCTCTCTCTGATTGGTCAGCCCTGGTCATGTGAATCCACCCATCAATCAGGAAGCTAGGACTGAGGGGCAGCTGCTGCTTGACTAGGATAAGCCTGTCTTGGCTCATCAGGCAGGAGAAAGTCTCCAGCAGTCAGTTCCTTAATTGGAGAGTATTCCCTGGAAGGAGGGTTGACGGGAGAGTCCATAGGGCCCATACTTACAGGTTCCTCTTGCTAGATGGGCTGAGCTGCTTCTGTATAGTGCATAATTAAGAGGTCAGGGATTTTCCAGCGACATCACATCGACTTAGCTATGCATTATACAGGGCCAGCCAAGCTCTTTACGCAGCAGAAACGTATTAATAATCTGGAAATTAGAATGTATAGCAAAGTCAAGGAGTTTAAATCAGGTCAAATCCCTTTGACTAAATCATTCAGTTTTAATGCATGAACTGGGTGGCTTGTGTTTTGGTCTACCTGGTTGCTAACAATAGCTTTTTTCTCCCTCACCAAACAACAACAAAAAAAACACAATGTTCAAGAGAGCTGAGTAAAAGCTCAACATTGAGCACAGAGAAATCGAACACAGGACCTTACAGACTCTAGCTTAGCTCCTTAAACATTACTCTACATAGCCATATGGAAACAGCACCTAGCGTGTCCCCCACACAAACACAATTAATAAACTAAAGAAGGGTAACATGTACACTGCAGACACTAGCAAAGCTGTCCCCTGCAAACAATCGATTGTTTTTTTACCTCAATGCAATCTTGTAGCTTGCCTTCCTCCAAAACAAACACACCAAATAAATCAATTGGAGTGAATTAAACCCAGAACCTCAAAAACTAAATCCAACATCTCAACCATTGCACAACAGAGAACAGGTATAAGGCCCTACAGAAACAATCCTTTAGCTTTTACAGTCCTTTAGCTAGCCTGATTCACAACCAAATTCACTAAATAAACTAAAGAAGGGTGGCTTGTAAGGGCTAAGACAAGATGGCTTATGTTTTGGTCTATGGGCTTAATTAAAAAACAAAGAAAAAACAGAACAGCCAAAGTTGAAGCCTAGGGGAATCGAACTCAGAACCTCAAGTCACCAAGTCCAACACCTAAGCCACTAGGCTACAGAGACTAGATGTAAGACTGGCAATCAAACACACTAAATAAACTAAATTATGGTGGCTTGCAGGGGCAGAACATGCTAACACCTTACCCAATATGCTACAGAGTGAAGCTGTTCACAGTATCTCTGACTTGGAGTTGTGGTTAAGTTGTTGAACTTCCATGCTGTCGCTCGTAAGTTCAAATACAGCTACTGCCGGTTTGTTCCCACACCAGTAAAGTTGGGCGTGGTAATTGTTAACTGTGCTGCAATTACCTTGGTGCCCATAAATTCGAGTGGCAAAAACAGCCATTGTCGTTATTAATGATTCATTTAACAAATTAATAATTCATAATAATTATTAAATAATAAAGTGCCATGCAATATGATACCTCTCTCTGTGATGCTCCAATCAGGAGGCTAGGGCTGAGGGGCAGCCCCTGATTGGCTGAGAATAGTTAGCTGACTCCAGCAACCAATCAGCAGCCTGCCCAGTTCCCCCTCTCTCTGATTGGTCAGCCCTGGTCAGGTGACATCACCCACCAATCAGGAGGCTAGGGCTGAGGGGAAGCCTCTGATTGGCCGAGCCTAGTCAGCTGACTCCAGCAACCAATCAGCAGCCAGCCCAGTTTCCCCTCTCTCTGATTGGTCAGCCCTGGTCAGGTGACAGCACCCACCAATCAGGAGGCTAGGGATGAGGGGCAGCCCCTGATTGGCCGAGCCTAGTCAGCTGACTCCAGCAACCAATCAGCAGCCAGCCCAGTTTCCCCTCTCCCTGATTGGTCAGCCCTGGTCAGGTGACATCACCCACCAATCAGAGGCTAGAGATGAGGGGCAGCCCCTGATTGGCCGAGCCTAGTCAGCTGACTCCAGCAACCAATCAGCAGCCAGCCCAGTTCCCCCTCTCTCTGATTGGTCAGCCCTGGTCAGGTGACATCACCCACCAATCAGGAGGCTAGGGATGAGGGGCAGCCCCTGATTGGCCGAGCCTAGTCAGCTGACTCCAGCAACCAATCAGCAGCCAGCCCAGTTTCCCCTCTCCCTGATTGGTCAGCCCTGGTCAGGTGACATCACCCACCAATCAGAGGCTAGAGATGAGGGGCAGCCCCTGATTGGCCAAGCCTAGTCAGCTGACTCCAGCAGCCAATCAGCAGCCTGCCCAGTTCCCCCTCTCCCTGATTGGTCAGCCCTGGTCAGGTGACATCACCCACCAATCAGGAGGCTAGGGCTGAGGGGCAACCCCTGATTGGCCGAGCCTAGTCATCTGACTCCAGCAACCAATCAGCAGCCAGCCCAGTTTCCCCTCTCTCTGATTGGTCAGCCCTGGTCAGGTGACATAACCCACCAATCAGGAGGCTAGGGATGAGGGGCAGCCCCTGATTGGCTGAGATTAGTCAGCTGACTCCAGCAACCAATCAGCAGCCTGCCCAGTTTCCCCTCTCTCTGATTGGTCAGCCCTGATCAGATGACATCACCCACCAATCAGGACGCTAGGGCTGAGGGGCAGCCCCTGATTGGCTGAGCCTAGTCAGATGACTCCAGCAACCAATCAGCAGCCTGCCCAGTTTCCCCTCTCTCTGATTGGTCAGCCCTGGTCAGGTGACACTACCCGCCAATCAGGAGGCTAGGGCTGAGGGGCAGCCCCTGATTCGCTGAGCCTAGTCAGCTGACTCCCGCAACCAATCAGCAGCCTGCCCAGTTTCCCCTCTCTCTGATTGGTCAGCCCTGGTCATGTGAATCCACCCATCAATCAGGAAGCTAGGACTGAGGGGCAGCTGCTGCTTGACTAGGATAAGCCTGTCTTGGCTCATCAGGCAGGAGAAAGTCTCCAGCAGTCAGTTCCTTAATTGGAGAGTATTCCCTGGAAGGAGGGTTGACGGGAGAGTCCATAGGGCCCATACTTACAGGTTCCTCTTGCTAGATGGGCTGAGCTGCTTCTGTATAGTGCATAATTAAGAGGTCAGGGATTTTCCAGCGACATCACATCGACTTAGCTATGCATTATACAGGGCCAGCCAAGCTCTTTACGCAGCAGAAACGTATTAATAATCTGGAAATTAGAATGTATAGCAAAGTCAAGGAGTTTAAATCAGGTCAAATCCCTTTGACTAAATCATTCAGTTTTAATGCATGAACTGGGTGGCTTGTGTTTTGGTCTACCTGGTTGCTAACAATAGCTTTTTTCTCCCTCACCAAACAACAACAAAAAAAACACAATGTTCAAGAGAGCTGAGTAAAAGCTCAACATTGAGCACAGAGAAATCGAACACAGGACCTTACAGACTCTAGCTTAGCTCCTTAAACATTACTCTACATAGCCATATGGAAACAGCACCTAGCGTGTCCCCCACACAAACACAATTAATAAACTAAAGAAGGGTAACATGTACACTGCAGACACTAGCAAAGCTGTCCCCTGCAAACAATCGATTGTTTTTTTACCTCAATGCAATCTTGTAGCTTGCCTTCCTCCAAAACAAACACACCAAATAAATCAATTGGAGTGAATTAAACCCAGAACCTCAAAAACTAAATCCAACATCTCAACCATTGCACAACAGAGAACAGGTATAAGGCCCTACAGAAACAATCCTTTAGCTTTTACAGTCCTTTAGCTAGCCTGATTCACAACCAAATTCACTAAATAAACTAAAGAAGGGTGGCTTGTAAGGGCTAAGACAAGATGGCTTATGTTTTGGTCTATGGGCTTAATTAAAAAACAAAGAAAAAACAGAACAGCCAAAGTTGAAGCCTAGGGGAATCGAACTCAGAACCTCAAGTCACCAAGTCCAACACCTAAGCCACTAGGCTACAGAGACTAGATGTAAGACTGGCAATCAAACACACTAAATAAACTAAATTATGGTGGCTTGCAGGGGCAGAACATGCTAACACCTTACCCAATATGCTACAGAGTGAAGCTGTTCACAGTATCTCTGACTTGGAGTTGTGGTTAAGTTGTTGAACTTCCATGCTGTCGCTCGTAAGTTCAAATACAGCTACTGCCGGTTTGTTCCCACACCAGTAAAGTTGGGCGTGGTAATTGTTAACTGTGCTGCAATTACCTTGGTGCCCATAAATTCGAGTGCCAAAAACAGCCATTGTCGTTATTAATGATTCATTTAACAAATTAATAATTCATAATAATTATTAAATAATAAAGTGCCATGCAATATGATACCTCTCTCTGTGATGCTCCAATCAGGAGGCTAGGGCTGAGGGGCAGCCCCTGATTGGCTGAGAATAGTTAGCTGACTCCAGCAACCAATCAGCAGCCTGCCCAGTTCCCCCTCTCTCTGATTGGTCAGCCCTGGTCAGGTGACATCACCCACCAATCAGGAGGCTAGGACTGAGGGGAAGCCTCTGATTGGCCGAGCCTAGTCAGCTGACTCCAGCAACCAATCAGCAGCCAGCCCAGTTTCCCCTCTCTCTGATTGGTCAGCCCTGGTCAGGTGACAGCACCCACCAATCAGGAGGCTAGGGATGAGGGGCAGCCCCTGATTGGCCGAGCCTAGTCAGCTGACTCCAGCAACCAATCAGCAGCCAGCCCAGTTTCCCCTCTCCCTGATTGGTCAGCCCTGGTCAGGTGACATCACCCACCAATCAGAGGCTAGAGATGAGGGGCAGCCCCTGATTGGCCGAGCCTAGTCAGCTGACTCCAGCAACCAATCAGCAGCCAGCCCAGTTCCCCCTCTCTCTGATTGGTCAGCCCTGGTCAGGTGACATCACCCACCAATCAGGAGGCTAGGGATGAGGGGCAGCCCCTGATTGGCCGAGCCTAGTCAGCTGACTCCAGCAACCAATCAGCAGCCAGCCCAGTTTCCCCTCTCCCTGATTGGTCAGCCCTGGTCAGGTGACATCACCCACCAATCAGAGGCTAGAGATGAGGGGCAGCCCCTGATTGGCCAAGCCTAGTCAGCTGACTCCAGCAGCCAATCAGCAGCCTGCCCAGTTCCCCCTCTCCCTGATTGGTCAGCCCTGGTCAGGTGACATCACCCACCAATCTGGAGGCTAGGGCTGAGGGGCAACCCCTGATTGGCCGAGCCTAGTCATCTGACTCCAGCAACCAATCAGCAGCCAGCCCAGTTTCCCCTCTCTCTGATTGGTCAGCCCTGGTCAGGTGACATAACCCACCAATCAGGAGGCTAGGGATGAGGGGCAGCCCCTGATTGGCTGAGATTAGTCAGCTGACTCCAGCAACCAATCAGCAGCCTGCCCAGTTTCCCCTCTCTCTGTTTGGTCAGCACTGATCAGATGACATCACCCACCAATCAGGACGCTAGGGCTGAGGGGCAGCCCCTGATTGGCTGAGCCTAGTCAGATGACTCCAGGAACCAATCAGCAGCCTGCCCAGTTTCCCCTCTCTCTGATTGGTCAGCCCTGGTCAGGTGACACTACCCTCCAATCAGGAGGCTAGGGCTGAGGGGCAGCCCCTGATTCGCTGAGCCTAGTCAGCTGACTCCCGCAACCAATCAGCAGCCTGCCCAGTTTCCCCTCTCTCTGATTGGTCAGCCCTGGTCATGTGAATCCACCCATCAATCAGGAAGCTAGGACTGAGGGGCAGCTGCTGCTTGACTAGGATAAGCCTGTCTTGGCTCATCAGGCAGGAGAAAGTCTCCAGCAGTCAGTTCCTTAATTGGAGAGTATTCCCTGGAAGGAGGGTTGACGGGAGAGTCCATAGGGCCCATACTTACAGGTTCCTCTTGCTAGATGGGCTGAGCTGCTTCTGTATAGTGCATAATTAAGAGGTCAGGGATTTTCCAGCGACATCACATCGACTTAGCTATGCATTATACAGGGCCAGCCAAGCTCTTTACGCAGCAGAAACGTATTAATAATCTGGAAATTAGAATGTATAGCAAAGTCAAGGAGTTTAAATCAGGTCAAATCCCTTTGACTAAATCATTCAGTTTTAATGCATGAACTGGGTGGCTTGTGTTTTGGTCTACCTGGTTGCTAACAATAGCTTTTTTCTCCCTCACCAAACAACAACAAAAAAAACACAATGTTCAAGAGAGCTGAGTAAAAGCTCAACATTGAGCACAGAGAAATCGAACACAGGACCTTACAGACTCTAGCTTAGCTCCTTAAACATTACTCTACATAGCCATATGGAAACAGCACCTAGCGTGTCCCCCACACAAACACAATTAATAAACTAAAGAAGGGTAACATGTACACTGCAGACACTAGCAAAGCTGTCCCCTGCAAACAATCGATTGTTTTTTTACCTCAATGCAATCTTGTAGCTTGCCTTCCTCCAAAACAAACACACCAAATAAATCAATTGGAGTGAATTAAACCCAGAACCTCAAAAACTAAATCCAACATCTCAACCATTGCACAACAGAGAACAGGTATAAGGCCCTACAGAAACAATCCTTTAGCTTTTACAGTCCTTTAGCTAGCCTGATTCACAACCAAATTCACTAAATAAACTAAAGAAGGGTGGCTTGTAAGGGCTAAGACAAGATGGCTTATGTTTTGGTCTATGGGCTTAATTAAAAAACAAAGAAAAAACAGAACAGCCAAAGTTGAAGCCTAGGGGAATCGAACTCAGAACCTCAAGTCACCAAGTCCAACACCTAAGCCACTAGGCTACAGAGACTAGATGTAAGACTGGCAATCAAACACACTAAATAAACTAAATTATGGTGGCTTGCAGGGGCAGAACATGCTAACACCTTACCCAATATGCTACAGAGTGAAGCTGTTCACAGTATCTCTGACTTGGCGTTGTGGTTAAGTTGTTGAACTTCCATGCTGTCGCTCGTAAGTTCAAATACAGCTACTGCCGGTTTGTTCCCACACCAGTAAAGTTGGGCGTGGTAATTGTTAACTGTGCTGCAATTACCTTGGTGCCCATAAATTCGAGTGGCAAAAATAGCCATTGTCGTTATTAATGATTCATTTAACAAATTAATAATTCATAATAATTATTAAATAATAAAGTGCCATGCAATATGATACCTCTCTCTGTGATGCTCCAATCAGGAGGCTAGGGCTGAGGGGCAGCCCCTGATTGGCTGAGAATAGTTAGCTGACTCCAGCAACCAATCAGCAGCCTGCCCAGTTCCCCCTCTCCCTGATTGGTCAGACCTGGTCAGGTGACATCACCCACCAATCAGGAGGCTAGGGCTGAGGGGAAGCCTCTGATTGGCCGAGCCTAGTCAGCTGACTCCAGCAACCAATCAGCAGCCAGCCCAGTTTCCCCTCTCTCTGATTGGTCAGCCCTGGTCAGGTGACATCACCCACCAATCAGGAGGCTAGGGCTGAGGGGCAGCCCCTGATTGGCCGAGCCTAGTCAGCTGACTCCAGCAACCAATCAGCAGCCAGCCCAGTTCCCCCTCTCTCTGATTGGTCAGCCCTGGTCAGGTGACATCACCCACCAATCAGGAGGCTAGGGATGAGGGGCAGCCCCTGATTGGCCGAGCCTAGTCAGCTGACTCCAGCAACCAATCAGCAGCCAGCCCAGTTTCCCCTCTCCCTGATTGGTCAGCCCTGGTCAGGTGACATCACCCACCAATCAGAGGCTAGAGATGAGGGGCAGCCCCTGATTGGCCGAGCCTAGTCAGCTGACTCCAGCAACCAATCAGCAGCCAGCCCAGTTCCCCCTCTCTCTGATTGGTCAGCCCTGGTCAGGTGACATCACCCACCAATCAGGAGGCTAGGGATGAGGGGCAGCCCCTGATTGGCCGAGCCTAGTCAGCTGACTCCAGCAACCAATCAGCAGCCAGCCCAGTTTCCCCTCTCCCTGATTGGTCAGCCCTGGTCAGGTGACATCACCCACCAATCAGAGGCTAGAGATGAGGGGCAGCCCCTGATTGGCCAAGCCTAGTCAGCTGACTCCAGCAGCCAATCAGCAGCCTGCCCAGTTCCCCCTCTCCCTGATTGGTCAGCCCTGGTCAGGTGACATCACCCACCAATCAGGAGGCTAGGGCTGAGGGGCAACCCCTGATTGGCCGAGCCTAGTCATCTGACTCCAGCAACCAATCAGCAGCCAGCCCAGTTTCCCCTCTCTCTGATTGGTCAGCCCTGGTCAGGTGACATAACCCACCAATCAGGAGGCTAGGGATGAGGGGCAGCCCCTGATTGGCTGAGATTAGTCAGCTGACTCCAGCAACCAATCAGCAGCCTGCCCAGTTTCCCCTCTCTCTGATTGGTCAGCCCTGATCAGATGACATCACCCACCAATCAGGACGCTAGGGCTGAGGGGCAGCCCCTGATTGGCTGAGCCTAGTCAGATGACTCCAGCAACCAATCAGCAGCCTGCCCAGTTTCCCCTCTCTCTGATTGGTCAGCCCTGGTCAGGTGACACTACCCGCCAATCAGGAGGCTAGGGCTGAGGGGCAGCCCCTGATTCGCTGAGCCTAGTCAGCTGACTCCCGCAACCAATCAGCAGCCTGCCCAGTTTCCCCTCTCTCTGATTGGTCAGCCCTGGTCATGTGAATCCACCCATCAATCAGGAAGCTAGGACTGAGGGGCAGCTGCTGCTTGACTAGGATAAGCCTGTCTTGGCTCATCAGGCAGGAGAAAGTCTCCAGCAGTCAGTTCCTTAATTGGAGAGTATTCCCTGGAAGGAGGGTTGACGGGAGAGTCCATAGGGCCCATACTTACAGGTTCCTCTTGCTAGATGGGCTGAGCTGCTTCTGTATAGTGCATAATTAAGAGGTCAGGGATTTTCCAGCGACATCACATCGACTTAGCTATGCATTATACAGGGCCAGCCAAGCTCTTTACGCAGCAGAAACGTATTAATAATCTGGAAATTAGAATGTATAGCAAAGTCAAGGAGTTTAAATCAGGTCAAATCCCTTTGACTAAATCATTCAGTTTTAATGCATGAACTGGGTGGCTTGTGTTTTGGTCTACCTGGTTGCTAACAATAGCTTTTTTCTCCCTCACCAAACAACAACAAAAAAAACACAATGTTCAAGAGAGCTGAGTAAAAGCTCAACATTGAGCACAGAGAAATCGAACACAGGACCTTACAGACTCTAGCTTAGCTCCTTAAACATTACTCTACATAGCCATATGGAAACAGCACCTAGCGTGTCCCCCACACAAACACAATTAATAAACTAAAGAAGGGTAACATGTACACTGCAGACACTAGCAAAGCTGTCCCCTGCAAACAATCGATTGTTTTTTTACCTCAATGCAATCTTGTAGCTTGCCTTCCTCCAAAACAAACACACCAAATAAATCAATTGGAGTGAATTAAACCCAGAACCTCAAAAACTAAATCCAACATCTCAACCATTGCACAACAGAGAACAGGTATAAGGCCCTACAGAAACAATCCTTTAGCTTTTACAGTCCTTTAGCTAGCCTGATTCACAACCAAATTCACTAAATAAACTAAAGAAGGGTGGCTTGTAAGGGCTAAGACAAGATGGCTTATGTTTTGGTCTATGGGCTTAATTAAAAAACAAAGAAAAAACAGAACAGCCAAAGTTGAAGCCTAGGGGAATCGAACTCAGAACCTCAAGTCACCAAGTCCAACACCTAAGCCACTAGGCTACAGAGACTAGATGTAAGACTGGCAATCAAACACACTAAATAAACTAAATTATGGTGGCTTGCAGGGGCAGAACATGCTAACACCTTACCCAATATGCTACAGAGTGAAGCTGTTCACAGTATCTCTGACTTGGAGTTGTGGTTAAGTTGTTGAACTTCCATGCTGTCGCTCGTAAGTTCAAATACAGCTACTGCCGGTTTGTTCCCACACCAGTAAAGTTGGGCGTGGTAATTGTTAACTGTGCTGCAATTACCTTGGTGCCCATAAATTCGAGTGCCAAAAACAGCCATTGTCGTTATTAATGATTCATTTAACAAATTAATAATTCATAATAATTATTAAATAATAAAGTGCCATGCAATATGATACCTCTCTCTGTGATGCTCCAATCAGGAGGCTAGGGCTGAGGGGCAGCCCCTGATTGGCTGAGAATAGTTAGCTGACTCCAGCAACCAATCAGCAGCCTGCCCAGTTCCCCCTCTCTCTGATTGGTCAGCCCTGGTCAGGTGACATCACCCACCAATCAGGAGGCTAGGACTGAGGGGAAGCCTCTGATTGGCCGAGCCTAGTCAGCTGACTCCAGCAACCAATCAGCAGCCAGCCCAGTTTCCCCTCTCTCTGATTGGTCAGCCCTGGTCAGGTGACAGCACCCACCAATCAGGAGGCTAGGGATGAGGGGCAGCCCCTGATTGGCCGAGCCTAGTCAGCTGACTCCAGCAACCAATCAGCAGCCAGCCCAGTTTCCCCTCTCCCTGATTGGTCAGCCCTGGTCAGGTGACATCACCCACCAATCAGAGGCTAGAGATGAGGGGCAGCCCCTGATTGGCCGAGCCTAGTCAGCTGACTCCAGCAACCAATCAGCAGCCAGCCCAGTTCCCCCTCTCTCTGATTGGTCAGCCCTGGCCAGGTGACATCACCCACCAATCAGGAGGCTAGGGATGAGGGGCAGCCCCTGATTGGCCGAGCCTAGTCAGCTGACTCCAGCAACCAATCAGCAGCCAGCCCAGTTTCCCCTCTCCCTGATTGGTCAGCCCTGGTCAGGTGACATCACCCACCAATCAGAGGCTAGAGATGAGGGGCAGCCCCTGATTGGCCAAGCCTAGTCAGCTGACTCCAGCAGCCAATCAGCAGCCTGCCCAGTTCCCCCTCTCCCTGATTGGTCAGCCCTGGTCAGGTGACATCACCCACCAATCTGGAGGCTAGGGCTGAGGGGCAACCCCTGATTGGCCGAGCCTAGTCATCTGACTCCAGCAACCAATCAGCAGCCAGCCCAGTTTCCCCTCTCTCTGATTGGTCAGCCCTGGTCAGGTGACATAACCCACCAATCAGGAGGCTAGGGATGAGGGGCAGCCCCTGATTGGCTGAGATTAGTCAGCTGACTCCAGCAACCAATCAGCAGCCTGCCCAGTTTCCCCTCTCTCTGTTTGGTCAGCACTGATCAGATGACATCACCCACCAATCAGGACGCTAGGGCTGAGGGGCAGCCCCTGATTGGCTGAGCCTAGTCAGATGACTCCAGCAACCAATCAGCAGCCTGCCCAGTTTCCCCTCTCTCTGATTGGTCAGCCCTGGTCAGGTGACACTACCCTCCAATCAGGAGGCTAGGGCTGAGGGGCAGCCCCTGATTCGCTGAGCCTAGTCAGCTGACTCCCGCAACCAATCAGCAGCCTGCCCAGTTTCCCCTCTCTCTGATTGGTCAGCCCTGGTCATGTGAATCCACCCATCAATCAGGAAGCTAGGACTGAGGGGCAGCTGCTGCTTGACTAGGATAAGCCTGTCTTGGCTCATCAGGCAGGAGAAAGTCTCCAGCAGTCAGTTCCTTAATTGGAGAGTATTCCCTGGAAGGAGGGTTGACGGGAGAGTCCATAGGGCCCATACTTACAGGTTCCTCTTGCTAGATGGGCTGAGCTGCTTCTGTATAGTGCATAATTAAGAGGTCAGGGATTTTCCAGCGACATCACATCGACTTAGCTATGCATTATACAGGGCCAGCCAAGCTCTTTACGCAGCAGAAACGTATTAATAATCTGGAAATTAGAATGTATAGCAAAGTCAAGGAGTTTAAATCAGGTCAAATCCCTTTGACTAAATCATTCAGTTTTAATGCATGAACTGGGTGGCTTGTGTTTTGGTCTACCTGGTTGCTAACAATAGCTTTTTTCTCCCTCACCAAACAACAACAAAAAAAACACAATGTTCAAGAGAGCTGAGTAAAAGCTCAACATTGAGCACAGAGAAATCGAACACAGGACCTTACAGACTCTAGCTTAGCTCCTTAAACATTACTCTACATAGCCATATGGAAACAGCACCTAGCGTGTCCCCCACACAAACACAATTAATAAACTAAAGAAGGGTAACATGTACACTGCAGACACTAGCAAAGCTGTCCCCTGCAAACAATCGATTGTTTTTTTACCTCAATGCAATCTTGTAGCTTGCCTTCCTCCAAAACAAACACACCAAATAAATCAATTGGAGTGAATTAAACCCAGAACCTCAAAAACTAAATCCAACATCTCAACCATTGCACAACAGAGAACAGGTATAAGGCCCTACAGAAACAATCCTTTAGCTTTTACAGTCCTTTAGCTAGCCTGATTCACAACCAAATTCACTAAATAAACTAAAGAAGGGTGGCTTGTAAGGGCTAAGACAAGATGGCTTATGTTTTGGTCTATGGGCTTAATTAAAAAACAAAGAAAAAACAGAACAGCCAAAGTTGAAGCCTAGGGGAATCGAACTCAGAACCTCAAGTCACCAAGTCCAACACCTAAGCCACTAGGCTACAGAGACTAGATGTAAGACTGGCAATCAAACACACTAAATAAACTAAATTATGGTGGCTTGCAGGGGCAGAACATGCTAACACCTTACCCAATATGCTACAGAGTGAAGCTGTTCACAGTATCTCTGACTTGGCGTTGTGGTTAAGTTGTTGAACTTCCATGCTGTCGCTCGTAAGTTCAAATACAGCTACTGCCGGTTTGTTCCCACACCAGTAAAGTTGGGCGTGGTAATTGTTAACTGTGCTGCAATTACCTTGGTGCCCATAAATTCGAGTGGCAAAAATAGCCATTGTCGTTATTAATGATTCATTTAACAAATTAATAATTCATAATAATTATTAAATAATAAAGTGCCATGCAATATGATACCTCTCTCTGTGATGCTCCAATCAGGAGGCTAGGGCTGAGGGGCAGCCCCTGATTGGCTGAGAATAGTTAGCTGACTCCAGCAACCAATCAGCAGCCTGCCCAGTTCCCCCTCTCCCTGATTGGTCAGACCTGGTCAGGTGACATCACCCACCAATCAGGAGGCTAGGGCTGAGGGGAAGCCTCTGATTGGCCGAGCCTAGTCAGCTGACTCCAGCAACCAATCAGCAGCCAGCCCAGTTTCCCCTCTCTCTGATTGGTCAGCCCTGGTCAGGTGACATCACCCACCAATCAGGAGGCTAGGGCTGAGGGGCAGCCCCTGATTGGCCGAGCCTAGTCAGCTGACTCCAGCAACCAATCAGCAGCCAGCCCAGTTCCCCCTCTCTCTGATTGGTCAGCCCTGGTCAGGTGACATCACCCACCAATCAGGAGGCTAGGGATGAGGGGCAGCCCCTGATTGGCCGAGCCTAGTCAGCTGACTCCAGCAACCAATCAGCAGCCAGCCCAGTTTCCCCTCTCCCTGATTGGTCAGCCCTGGTCAGGTGACATCACCCACCAATCAGAGGCTAGAGATGAGGGGCAGCCCCTGATTGGCCGAGCCTAGTCAGCTGACTCCAGCAACCAATCAGCAGCCAGCCCAGTTCCCCCTCTCTCTGATTGGTCAGCCCTGGTCAGGTGACATCACCCACCAATCAGGAGGCTAGGGATGAGGGGCAGCCCCTGATTGGCCGAGCCTAGTCAGCTGACTCCAGCAACCAATCAGCAGCCAGCCCAGTTTCCCCTCTCCCTGATTGGTCATCCCTGGTCAGGTGACATCACCCACCAATCAGAGGCTAGAGATGAGGGGCAGCCCCTGATTGGCCAAGCCTAGTCAGCTGACTCCAGCAGCCAATCAGCAGCCTGCCCAGTTCCCCCTCTCCCTGATTGGTCAGCCCTGGTCAGGTGACATCACCCACCAATCAGGAGGCTAGGGCTGAGGGGCAACCCCTGATTGGCCGAGCCTAGTCATCTGACTCCAGCAACCAATCAGCAGCCAGCCCAGTTTCCCCTCTCTCTGATTGGTCAGCCCTGGTCAGGTGACATAACCCACCAATCAGGAGGCTAGGGATGAGGGGCAGCCCCTGATTGGCTGAGATTAGTCAGCTGACTCCAGCAACCAATCAGCAGCCTACCCAGTTTCCCCTCTCTCTGATTGGTCAGCCCTGATCAGATGACATCACCCACCAATCAGGACGCTAGGTCTGAGGGGCAGCCCCTGATTGGCTGAGCCTAGTCAGATGACTCCAGCAACCAATCAGCAGCCTGCCCAGTTTCCCCTCTCTCTGATTGGTCAGCCCTGGTCAGGTGACACTACCCGCCAATCAGGAGGCTAGGGCTGAGGGGCAGCCCCTGATTCGCTGAGCCTAGTCAGCTGACTCCCGCAACCAATCAGCAGCCTGCCCAGTTTCCCCTCTCTCTGATTGGTCAGCCCTGGTCATGTGAATCCACCCATCAATCAGGAAGCTAGGACTGAGGGGCAGCTGCTGCTTGACTAGGATAAGCCTGTCTTGGCTCATCAGGCAGGAGAAAGTCTCCAGCAGTCACTTCCTTAATTGGAGAGTATTCCCTGGAAGGAGGGTTGACGGGAGAGTCCATAGGGCCCATACTTACAGGTTCCTCTTGCTAGATGGGCTGAGCTGCTTCTGTATAGTGCATAATTAAGAGGTCAGGGATTTTCCAGCGACATCACATCGACTTAGCTATGCATTATACAGGGCCAGCCAAGCTCTTTACGCAGCAGAAACGTATTAATAATCTGGAAATTAGAATGTATAGCAAAGTCAAGGAGTTTAAATCAGGTCAAATCCCTTTGACTAAATCATTCAATTTTAATGCATGAACTGGGTGGCTTGTGTTTTGGTCTACCTGGTTGCTAACAATAGCTTTTTTCTCCCTCACCAAACAACAACAAAAAAAACACAATGTTCAAGAGAGCTGAGTAAAAGCTCAACATTGAGCACAGAGAAATCGAACACAGGACCTTACAGACTCTAGCTTAGCTCCTTAAACATTACTCTACATAGCCATATGGAAACAGCACCTAGCTTGTCCCCCACACAAACACAATTAATAAACTAAAGAAGGGTAACATGTACACTGCAGACACTAGCAAACCTGTCCCCTGCAAACAATCGATTGTTTTTTTACCTCAATGCAATCTTGTAGCTTGCCTTCCTCCAAAACAAACACACCAAATAAATCAATTGGAGTGAATTAAACCCAGAACCTCAAAAACTAAATCCAACATCTCAACCATTGCACAACAGAGAACAGGTATAAGGCCCTACAGAAACAATCCTTTAGCTTTTACAGTCCTTTAGCTAGCCTGATTCACAACCAAATTCACTAAATAAACTAAAGAAGGGTGGCTTGTAAGGGCTAAGACAAGATGGCTTATGTTTTGGTCTATGGGCTTAATTAAAAAACAAAGAAAAAACAGAACAGCCAAAGTTGAAGCCTAGGGGAATCGAACTCAGAACCTCAAGTCACCAAGTCCAACACCTAAGCCACTAGGCTACAGAGACTAGATGTAAGACTGACAATCAAACACTCTAAATAAACTAAATTATGGTGGCTTGCAGGGGCAGAACATGCTAACACCTTACCCAATATGCTACAGAGTGAAGCTGTTCACAGTATCTCTGACTTGGAGTTGTGGTTAAGTTGTTGGACTTCCATGCTATCGCTCGTAAGTTCAAATACAGCTACTGCCGGTTTGTTCCCACACCAGTAAAGTTGGGCGTGGTAATTGTTAACTGTGCTGCAATTACCTTGGTGCCCATAAATTCGAGTGGCAAAAACAGCCATTGTCGTTATTAATGATTCATTTAACAAATTAATAATTCATAATAATTATTAAATAATAAAGTGCCATGCAATATGATACCTCTCTCTGTGATGCTCCAATCAGGAGGCTAGGGCTGAGGGGCAGCCCCTGATTGGCTGAGAATAGTTAGCTGACTCCAGCAACCAATCAGCAGCCTGCCCAGTTCCCCCTCTCTCTGATTGGTCAGCCCTGGTCAGGTGACATCACCCACCAATCAGGAGGCTAGGGCTGAGGGGAAGCCTCTGATTGGCCGAGCCTAGTCAGCTGACTCCAGCAACCAATCAGCAGCCAGACCAGTTTCCCCTCTCTCTGATTGGTCAGCCCTGGTCAGGTGACAGCACCCACCAATCAGGAGGCTAGGGATGAGGGGCAGCCCCTGATTGGCCGAGCCTAGTCAGCTGACTCCAGCAACCAATCAGCAGCCAGCCCAGTTTCCCCTCTCCCTGATTGGTCAGCCCTGGTCAGGTGACATCACCCACCAATCAGAGGCTAGAGATGAGGGGCAGCCCCTGATTGGCCGAGCCTAGTCAGCTGACTCCAGCAACCAATCAGCAGCCAGCCCAGTTCCCCCTCTCTCTGATTGGTCAGCCCTGGTCAGGTGACATCACCCACCAATCAGGAGGCTAGGGATGAGGGGCAGCCCCTGATTGGCCGAGCCTAGTCAGCTGACTCCAGCAACCAATCAGCAGCCAGCCCAGTTTCCCCTCTCCCTGATTGGTCAGCCCTGGTCAGGTGACATCACCCACCAATCAGAGGCTAGAGATGAGGGGCAGCCCCTGATTGGCCAAGCCTAGTCAGCTGACTCCAGCAGCCAATCAGCAGCCTGCCCAGTTCCCCCTCTCCCTGATTGGTCAGCCCTGGTCAGGTGACATCACCCACCAATCAGGAGGCTAGGGCTGAGGGGCAACCCCTGATTGGCCGAGCCTAGTCATCTGACTCCAGCAACCAATCAGCAGCCAGCCCAGTTTCCCCTCTCTCTGATTGGTCAGCCCTGGTCAGGTGACATAACCCACCAATCAGGAGGCTAGGGATGAGGGGCAGCCCCTGATTGGCTGAGATTAGTCAGCTGACTCCAGCAACCAATCAGCAGCCTGCCCAGTTTCCCCTCTCTCTGATTGGTCAGCCCTGATCAGATGACATCACCCACCAATCAGGACGCTAGGGCTGAGGGGCAGCCCCTGATTGGCTGAGCCTAGTCAGATGACTCCAGCAACCAATCAGCAGCCTGCCCAGTTTCCCCTCTCTCTGATTGGTCAGCCCTGGTCAGGTGACACTACCCGCCAATCAGGAGGCTAGGGCTGAGGGGCAGCCCCTGATTCGCTGAGCCTAGTCAGCTGACTCCCGCAACCAATCAGCAGCCTGCCCAGTTTCCCCTCTCTCTGATTGGTCAGCCCTGGTCATGTGAATCCACCCATCAATCAGGAAGCTAGGACTGAGGGGCAGCTGCTGCTTGACTAGGATAAGCCTGTCTTGGCTCATCAGGCAGGAGAAAGTCTCCAGCAGTCAGTTCCTTAATTGGAGAGTATTCCCTGGAAGGAGGGTTGACGGGAGAGTCCATAGGGCCCATACTTACAGGTTCCTCTTGCTAGATGGGCTGAGCTGCTTCTGTATAGTGCATAATTAAGAGGTCAGGGATTTTCCAGCGACATCACATCGACTTAGCTATGCATTATACAGGGCCAGCCAAGCTCTTTACGCAGCAGAAACGTATTAATAATCTGGAAATTAGAATGTATAGCAAAGTCAAGGAGTTTAAATCAGGTCAAATCCCTTTGACTAAATCATTCAGTTTTAATGCATGAACTGGGTGGCTTGTGTTTTGGTCTACCTGGTTGCTAACAATAGCTTTTTTCTCCCTCACCAAACAACAACAAAAAAAACACAATGTTCAAGAGAGCTGAGTAAAAGCTCAACATTGAGCACAGAGAAATCGAACACAGGACCTTACAGACTCTAGCTTAGCTCCTTAAACATTACTCTACATAGCCATATGGAAACAGCACCTAGCGTGTCCCCCACACAAACACAATTAATAAACTAAAGAAGGGTAACATGTACACTGCAGACACTAGCAAAGCTGTCCCCTGCAAACAATCGATTGTTTTTTTACCTCAATGCAATCTTGTAGCTTGCCTTCCTCCAAAACAAACACACCAAATAAATCAATTGGAGTGAATTAAACCCAGAACCTCAAAAACTAAATCCAACATCTCAACCATTGCACAACAGAGAACAGGTATAAGGCCCTACAGAAACAATCCTTTAGCTTTTACAGTCCTTTAGCTAGCCTGATTCACAACCAAATTCACTAAATAAACTAAAGAAGGGTGGCTTGTAAGGGCTAAGACAAGATGGCTTATGTTTTGGTCTATGGGCTTAATTAAAAAACAAAGAAAAAACAGAACAGCCAAAGTTGAAGCCTAGGGGAATCGAACACAGAACCTCAAGTCACCAAGTCCAACACCTAAGCCACTAGGCTACAGAGACTAGATGTAAGACTGGCAATCAAACACACTAAATAAACTAAATTATGGTGGCTTGCAGGGGCAGAACATGCTAACACCTTACCCAATATGCTACAGAGTGAAGCTGTTCACAGTATCTCTGACTTGGAGTTGTGGTTAAGTTGTTGAACTTCCATGCTGTCGCTCGTAAGATCAAATACAGCTACTGCCGGTTTGTTCCCACACCAGTAAAGTTGGGCGTGGTAATTGTTAACTGTGCTGCAATTACCTTGGTGCCCATAAATTCGAGTGGCAAAAACAGCCATTGTCGTTATTAATGATTCATTTAACAAATTAATAATTCATAATAATTATTAAATAATAAAGTGCCATGCAATATGATACCTCTCTCTGTGATGCTCCAATCAGGAGGCTAGGGCTGAGGGGCAGCCCCTGATTGGCTGAGAATAGTTAGCTGACTCCAGCAACCAATCAGCAGCCTGCCCAGTTCCCCCTCTCTCTGATTGGTCAGCCCTGGTCAGGTGACATCACCCACCAATCAGGAGGCTAGGGCTGAGGGGAAGCCTCTGATTGGCCGAGCCTAGTCAGCTGACTCCAGCAACCAATCAGCAGCCAGCCCAGTTTCCCCTCTCTCTGATTGGTCAGCCCTGGTCAGGTGACAGCACCCACCAATCAGGGGGCTAGGGATGAGGGGCAGCCCCTGATTGGCCGAGCCTAGTCAGCTGACTCCAGCAACCAATCAGCAGCCAGCCCAGTTTCCCCTCTCCCTGATTGGTCAGCCCTGGTCAGGTGACATCACCCACCAATCAGAGGCTAGAGATGAGGGGCAGCCCCTGATTGGCCGAGCCTAGTCAGCTGACTCCAGCAACCAATCAGCAGCCAGCCCAGTTCCCCCTCTCTCTGATTGGTCAGCCCTGGTCAGGTGACATCACCCACCAATCAGGAGGCTAGGGATGAGGGGCAGCCCCTGATTGGCCGAGCCTAGTCAGCTGACTCCAGCAACCAATCAGCAGCCAGCCCAGTTTCCCCTCTCCCTGATTGGTCAGCCCTGGTCAGGTGACATCACCCACCAATCAGAGGCTAGAGATGAGGGGCAGCCCCTGATTGGCCAAGCCTAGTCAGCTGACTCCAGCAGCCAATCAGCAGCCTGCCCAGTTCCCCCTCTCCCTGATTGGTCAGCCCTGGTCAGGTGACATCACCCACCAATCAGGAGGCTAGGGCTGAGGGGCAACCCCTGATTGGCCGAGCCTAGTCATCTGACTCCAGCAACCAATCAGCAGCCAGCCCAGTTTCCCCTCTCTCTGATTGGTCAGCCCTGGTCAGGTGACATAACCCACCAATCAGGAGGCTAGGGATGAGGGGCAGCCCCTGATTGGCTGAGATTAGTCAGCTGACTCCAGCAACCAATCAGCAGCCTGCCCAGTTTCCCCTCTCTCTGATTGGTCAGCACTGATCAGATGACATCACCCACCAATCAGGACGCTAGGGCTGAGGGGCAGCCCCTGATTGGCTGAGCCTAGTCAGATGACTCCAGCAACCAATCAGCAGCCTGCCCAGTTTCCCCTCTCTCTGATTGGTCAGCCCTGGTCAGGTGACACTACCCGCCAATCAGGAGGCTAGGGCTGAGGGGCAGCCCCTGATTCGCTGAGCCTAGTCAGCTGACTCCCGCAACCAATCAGCAGCCTGCCCAGTTTCCCCTCTCTCTGATTGGTCAGCCCTGGTCATGTGAATCCACCCATCAATCAGGAAGCTAGGACTGAGGGGCAGCTGCTGCTTGACTAGGATAAGCCTGTCTTGGCTCATCAGGCAGGAGAAAGTCTCCAGCAGTCAGTTCCTTAATTGGAGAGTATTCCCTGGAAGGAGGGTTGACGGGAGAGTCCATAGGGCCCATACTTACAGGTTCCTCTTGCTAGATGGGCTGAGCTGCTTCTGTATAGTGCATAATTAAGAGGTCAGGGATTTTCCAGCGACATCACATCGACTTAGCTATGCATTATACAGGGCCAGCCAAGCTCTTTACGCAGCAGAAACGTATTAATAATCTGGAAATTAGAATGTATAGCAAAGTCAAGGAGTTTAAATCAGGTCAAATCCCTTTGACTAAATCATTCAGTTTTAATGCATGAACTGGGTGGCTTGTGTTTTGGTCTACCTGGTTGCTAACAATAGCTTTTTTCTCCCTCACCAAACAACAACAAAAAAAACACAATGTTCAAGAGAGCTGAGTAAAAGCTCAACATTGAGCACAGAGAAATCGAACACAGGACCTTACAGACTCTAGCTTAGCTCCTTAAACATTACTCTACATAGCCATATGGAAACAGCACCTAGCGTGTCCCCCACACAAACACAATTAATAAACTAAAGAAGGGTAACATGTACACTGCAGACACTAGCAAAGCTGTCCCCTGCAAACAATCGATTGTTTTTTTACCTCAATGCAATCTTGTAGCTTGCCTTCCTCCAAAACAAACACACCAAATAAATCAATTGGAGTGAATTAAACCCAGAACCTCAAAAACTAAATCCAACATCTCAACCATTGCACAACAGAGAACAGGTATAAGGCCCTACAGAAACAATCCTTTAGCTTTTACAGTCCTTTAGCTAGCCTGATTCACAACCAAATTCACTAAATAAACTAAAGAAGGGTGGCTTGTAAGGGCTAAGACAAGATGGCTTATGTTTTGGTCTATGGGCTTAATTAAAAAACAAAGAAAAAACAGAACAGCCAAAGTTGAAGCCTAGGGGAATCGAACTCAGAACCTCAAGTCACCAAGTCCAACACCTAAGCCACTAGGCTACAGAGACTAGATGTAAGACTGGCAATCAAACACACTAAATAAACTAAATTATGGTGGCTTGCAGGGGCAGAACATGCTAACACCTTACCCAATATGCTACAGAGTGAAGCTGTTCACAGTATCTCTGACTTGGAGTTGTGGTTAAGTTGTTGAACTTCCATGCTGTCGCTCGTAAGATCAAATACAGCTACTGCCGGTTTGTTCCCACACCAGTAAAGTTGGGCGTGGTAATTGTTAACTGTGCTGCAATTACCTTGGTGCCCATAAATTCGAGTGGCAAAAACAGCCATTGTCGTTATTAATGATTCATTTAACAAATTAATAATTCATAATAATTATTAAATAATAAAGTGCCATGCAATATGATACCTCTCTCTGTGATGCTCCAATCAGGAGGCTAGGGCTGAGGGGCAGCCCCTGATTGGCTGAGAATAGTTAGCTGACTCCAGCAACCAATCAGCAGCCTGCCCAGTTCCCCCTCTCTCTGATTGGTCAGCCCTGGTCAGGTGACATCACCCACCAATCAGGAGGCTAGGGCTGAGGGGAAGCCTCTGATTGGCCGAGCCTAGTCAGCTGACTCCAGCAACCAATCAGCAGCCAGCCCAGTTTCCCCTCTCTCTGATTGGTCAGCCCTGGTCAGGTGACAGCACCCACCAATCAGGGGGCTAGGGATGAGGGGCAGCCCCTGATTGGCCGAGCCTAGTCAGCTGACTCCAGCAACCAATCAGCAGCCAGCCCAGTTTCCCCTCTCCCTGATTGGTCAGCCCTGGTCAGGTGACATCACCCACCAATCAGAGGCTAGAGATGAGGGGCAGCCCCTGATTGGCCGAGCCTAGTCAGCTGACTCCAGCAACCAATCAGCAGCCAGCCCAGTTCCCCCTCTCTCTGATTGGTCAGCCCTGGTCAGGTGACATCACCCACCAATCAGGAGGCTAGGGATGAGGGGCAGCCCCTGATTGGCCGAGCCTAGTCAGCTGACTCCAGCAACCAATCAGCAGCCAGCCCAGTTTCCCCTCTCCCTGATTGGTCAGCCCTGGTCAGGTGACATCACCCACCAATCAGAGGCTAGAGATGAGGGGCAGCCCCTGATTGGCCAAGCCTAGTCAGCTGACTCCAGCAGCCAATCAGCAGCCTGCCCAGTTCCCCCTCTCCCTGATTGGTCAGCCCTGGTCAGGTGACATCACCCACCAATCAGGAGGCTAGGGCTGAGGGGCAACCCCTGATTGGCCGAGCCTAGTCATCTGACTCCAGCAACCAATCAGCAGCCAGCCCAGTTTCCCCTCTCTCTGATTGGTCAGCCCTGGTCAGGTGACATAACCCACCAATCAGGAGGCTAGGGATGAGGGGCAGCCCCTGATTGGCTGAGATTAGTCAGCTGACTCCAGCAACCAATCAGCAGCCTGCCCAGTTTCCCCTCTCTCTGATTGGTCAGCACTGATCAGATGACATCACCCACCAATCAGGACGCTAGGGCTGAGGGGCAGCCCCTGATTGGCTGAGCCTAGTCAGATGACTCCAGCAACCAATCAGCAGCCTGCCCAGTTTCCCCTCTCTCTGATTGGTCAGCCCTGGTCAGGTGACACTACCCGCCAATCAGGAGGCTAGGGCTGAGGGGCAGCCCCTGATTCGCTGAGCCTAGTCAGCTGACTCCCGCAACCAATCAGCAGCCTGCCCAGTTTCCCCTCTCTCTGATTGGTCAGCCCTGGTCATGTGAATCCACCCATCAATCAGGAAGCTAGGACTGAGGGGCAGCTGCTGCTTGACTAGGATAAGCCTGTCTTGGCTCATCAGGCAGGAGAAAGTCTCCAGCAGTCAGTTCCTTAATTGGAGAGTATTCCCTGGAAGGAGGGTTGACGGGAGAGTCCATAGGGCCCATACTTACAGGTTCCTCTTGCTAGATGGGCTGAGCTGCTTCTGTATAGTGCATAATTAAGAGGTCAGGGATTTTCCAGCGACATCACATCGACTTAGCTATGCATTATACAGGGCCAGCCAAGCTCTTTACGCAGCAGAAACGTATTAATAATCTGGAAATTAGAATGTATAGCAAAGTCAAGGAGTTTAAATCAGGTCAAATCCCTTTGACTAAATCATTCAGTTTTAATGCATGAACTGGGTGGCTTGTGTTTTGGTCTACCTGGTTGCTAACAATAGCTTTTTTCTCCCTCACCAAACAACAACAAAAAAAACACAATGTTCAAGAGAGCTGAGTAAAAGCTCAACATTGAGCACAGAGAAATCGAACACAGGACCTTACAGACTCTAGCTTAGCTCCTTAAACATTACTCTACATAGCCATATGGAAACAGCACCTAGCGTGTCCCCCACACAAACACAATTAATAAACTAAAGAAGGGTAACATGTACACTGCAGACACTAGCAAAGCTGTCCCCTGCAAACAATCGATTGTTTTTTTACCTCAATGCAATCTTGTAGCTTGCCTTCCTCCAAAACAAACACACCAAATAAATCAATTGGAGTGAATTAAACCCAGAACCTCAAAAACTAAATCCAACATCTCAACCATTGCACAACAGAGAACAGGTATAAGGCCCTACAGAAACAATCCTTTAGCTTTTACAGTCCTTTAGCTAGCCTGATTCACAACCAAATTCACTAAATAAACTAAAGAAGGGTGGCTTGTAAGGGCTAAGACAAGATGGCTTATGTTTTGGTCTATGGGCTTAATTAAAAAACAAAGAAAAAACAGAACAGCCAAAGTTGAAGCCTAGGGGAATCGAACTCAGAACCTCAAGTCACCAAGTCCAACACCTAAGCCACTAGGCTACAGAGACTAGATGTAAGACTGGCAATCAAACACACTAAATAAACTAAATTATGGTGGCTTGCAGGGGCAGAACATGCTAACACCTTACCCAATATGCTACAGAGTGAAGCTGTTCACAGTATCTCTGACTTGGAGTTGTGGTTAAGTTGTTGAACTTCCATGCTGTCGCTCGTAAGTTCAAATACAGCTACTGCCGGTTTGTTCCCACACCAGTAAAGTTGGGCGTGGTAATTGTTAACTGTGCTGCAATTACCTTGGTGCCCATAAATTCGAGTGGCAAAAACAGCCATTGTCGTTATTAATGATTCATTTAACAAATTAATAATTCATAATAATTATTAAATAATAAAGTGCCATGCAATATGATACCTCTCTCTGTGATGCTCCAATCAGGAGGCTAGGGCTGAGGGGCAGCCCCTGATTGGCTGAGAATAGTTAGCTGACTCCAGGAACACAGGACACAGACTCTAGCTTAGCTCCTTAAACATTACTCTACATAGCCATATGGAAACAGCACCTAGCGTGTCCCCCACACAAACACAATTAATAAACTAAAGAAGGGTAACATGTACACTGCAGACACTAGCAAAGCTGTCCCCTGCAAACAATCGATTGTTTTTTTACCTCAATGCAATCTTGTAGCTTGCCTTCCTCCAAAACAAACACACCAAATAAATCAATTGGAGTGAATTAAACCCAGAACCTCAAAAACTAAATCCAACATCTCAACCATTGCACAACAGAGAACAGGTATAAGGCCCTACAGAAACAATCCTTTAGCTTTTACAGTCCTTTAGCTAGCCTGATTCACAACCAAATTCACTAAATAAACTAAAGAAGGGTGGCTTGTAAGGGCTAAGACAAGATGGCTTATGTTTTGGTCTATGGGCTTAATTAAAAAACAAAGAAAAAACAGAACAGCCAAAGTTGAAGCCTAGGGGAATCGAACTCAGAACCTCAAGTCACCAAGTCCAACACCTAAGCCACTAGACTACAGAGACTAGATGTAAGACTGGCAATCAAACACACTAAATAAACTAAATTATGGTGGCTTGCAGGGGCAGAACATGCTAACACCTTACCCAATATGCTACAGAGTGAAGCTGCTCACAGTATCTCTGACTTGGAGTTGTGGTTAAGTTGTTGAACTTCCATGCTGTCGCTCGTAAGTTCAAATACAGCTACTGCCGGTTTGTTCCCACACCAGTAAAGTTGGGCGTGGTAATTGTTAACTGTGCTGCAATTACCTTGGTGCCCATAAATTCGAGTGCCAAAAACAGCCATTGTCGTTATTAATGATTCATTTAACAAATTAATAATTCATAATAATTATTAAATAATAAAGTGCCATGCAATATGATACCTCTCTCTGTGATGCTCCAATCAGGAGGCTAGGGCTGAGGGGCAGCCCCTGATTGGCTGAGCCTAGTTAGCTGACTCCAGCAACCAATCAGCAGCCTGCCCAGTTCCCCCTCTCCCTGATTGGTCAGCCCTGGTCAGGTGACATCACCCACCAATCAGGAGGCTAGGGCTGAGGGGAAGCCTCTGATTGGCCGAGCCTAGTCAGCTGACTCCAGCAACCAATCAGCAGCCAGCCCAGTTTCCCCTCTCTCTGATTGGTCAGCCCTGATCAGGTGACATCACCCACCAATCAGGAGGCTAGGGCTGAGGGGCAGCCCCTGATTGGCCGAGCCTAGTCAGCTGACTCCAGCAACCAATCAGCAGCCAGCCCAGTTCCCCCTCTCTCTGATTGGTCAGCCCTGGTCAGGTGACATCACCCACCAATCAGGAGGCTAGGGATGAGGGGCAGCCCCTGATTGGCCGAGCCTAGTCAGCTGACTCCAGCAACCAATCAGCAGCCAGCCCAGTTTCCCCTCTCCCTGATTGGTCAGCCCTGGTCAGGTGACATCACCCACCAATCAGAGGCTAGAGATGAGGGGCAGCCCCTGATTGGCCGAGCCTAGTCAGCTGACTCCAGCAACCAATCAGCAGCCAGCCCAGTTCCCCCTCTCTCTGATTGGTCAGCCCTGGTCAGGTGACATCACCCACCAATCAGGAGGCTAGGGATGAGGGGCAGCCCCTGATTGGCCGAGCCTAGTCAGCTGACTCCAGCAACCAATCAGCAGCCTGTCCAGTTTCCCCTCTCCCTGATTGGTCAGCCCTGGTCAGGTGACATCACCCACCAATCAGAGGCTAGAGATGAGGTGCAGCCCCTGATTGGCCAAGCCTAGTCAGCTGACTCCAGCAGCCAATCAGCAGCCTGCCCAGTTCCCCCTCTCCCTGATTGGTCAGCCCTGGTCAGGTGACATCACCCACCAATCAGGAGGCTAGGGCTGAGGGGCAACCCCTGATTGGCCGAGCCTAGTCAGCTGACTCCAGCAACCAATCAGCAGCCAGCCCAGTTTCCCCTCTCTCTGATTGGTCAGCCCTGGTCAGGTGACATAACCCACCAATCAGGAGGCTAGGGATGAGGGGCAGCCCCTGATTGGCTGAGATTAGTCAGCTGACTCCAGCAACCAATCAGCAGCCTGCCCAGTTTCCCCTCTCTCTGATTGGTCAGCCCTGATCAGATGACATCACCCACCAATCAGGACGCTAGGGCTGAGGGGCAGCCCCTGATTGGCTGAGCCTAGTCAGATGACTCCAGCAACCAATCAGCAGCCTGCCCAGTTTCCCCTCTCTCTGATTGGTCAGCCCTGGTCAGGTGACACTACCCGCCAATCAGGAGGCTAGGGCTGAGGGGCAGCCCCTGATTCGCTGAGCCTAGTCAGCTGACTCCCGCAACCAATCAGCAGCCTGCCCAGTTTCCCCTCTCTCTGATTGGTCAGCCCTGGTCATGTGAATCCACCCATCAATCAGGAAGCTAGGACTGAGGGGCAGCTGCTGCTTGACTAGGATAAGCCTGTCTTGGCTCATCAGGCAGGAGAAAGTCTCCAGCAGTCACTTCCTTAATTGGAGAGTATTCCCTGGAAGGAGGGTTGACGGGAGAGTCCATAGGGCCCATACTTACAGGTTCCTCTTGCTAGATGGGCTGAGCTGCTTCTGTATAGTGCATAATTAAGAGGTCAGGGATTTTCCAGCGACATCACATCGACTTAGCTATGCATTATACAGGGCCAGCCAAGCTCTTTACGCAGCAGAAACGTATTAATAATCTGGAAATTAGAATGTATAGCAAAGTCAAGGAGTTTAAATCAGGTCAAATCCCTTTGACTAAATCATTCAATTTTAATGCATGAACTGGGTGGCTTGTGTTTTGGTCTACCTGGTTGCTAACAATAGCTTTTTTCTCCCTCACCAAACAACAACAAAAAAAACACAATGTTCAAGAGAGCTGAGTAAAAGCTCAACATTGAGCACAGAGAAATCGAACACAGGACCTTACAGACTCTAGCTTAGCTCCTTAAACATTACTCTACATAGCCATATGGAAACAGCACCTAGCTTGTCCCCCACACAAACACAATTAATAAACTAAAGAAGGGTAACATGTACACTGCAGACACTAGCAAACCTGTCCCCTGCAAACAATCGATTGTTTTTTTACCTCAATGCAATCTTGTAGCTTGCCTTCCTCCAAAACAAACACACCAAATAAATCAATTGGAGTGAATTAAACCCAGAACCTCAAAAACTAAATCCAACATCTCAACCATTGCACAACAGAGAACAGGTATAAGGCCCTACAGAAACAATCCTTTAGCTTTTACAGTCCTTTAGCTAGCCTGATTCACAAACAAATTCACTAAATAAACTAAAGAAGGGTGGCTTGTAAGGGCTAAGACAAGATGGCTTATGTTTTGGTCTATGGGCTTAATTAAAAAACAAAGAAAAAACAGAACAGCCAAAGTTGATGCCTAGGGGAATCGAACTCAGAACCTCAAGTCACCAAGTCCAACAGCTAAGCCGCTAGGCTACAGAGACTGGATGCAAGACTTGCAATCAAACACACTAAATAAACTAAATTATGGTGGCTTGCAGGGGCAGAACATGCTAACACCTTACCCAATATGCTACAGAGTGAAGCTGTTCACAGTATCTCTGACTTGGAGTTGTGGTTAAGTTGTTGAACTTCCATGCTGTCGCTCGTAAGTTCAAATACAGCTACTGCCGGTTTGTTCCCACACCAGTAAAGTTGGGCGTGGTAATTGTTAACTGTGCTGCAATTACCTTGGTGCCCATAAATTCGAGTGGCAAAAACAGCCATTGTCGTTATTAATGATTCATTTAACAAATTAATAATTCATAATAATTATTAAATAATAAAGTGCCATGCAATATGATACCTCTCTCTGTGATGCTCCAATCAGGAGGCTAGGGCTGAGGGGCAGCCTCTGATTGGCTGAGCCTAGTTAGCTGACTCCAGCAACCAATCAGCAGCCTGCCCAGTTCCCCATCTCCCTGATTGGTCAGCCCTGGTCAGGTGACATCACCCACCAATCAGGAGGCTAGGGCTGATGGGAAGCCTCTGATTGGCCGAGCCTAGTCAGCTGACTCCAGCAACCAATCAGCAGCCAGCCCAGTTTCCCCTCTCTCTGATTGGTCAGCCCTGGTCAGGTGACATCACCCACCAATCAGGAGGCTAGGGCTGAGGGGCAGCCCCTGATTGGCCGAGCCTAGTCAGCTGACTCCAGCAACCAATCAGCAGCCAGCCCAGTTCCCCCTCTCTCTGATTGGTCAGCCCTGGTCAGGTGACATCACCCACCAATCAGGAGGCTAGGGATGAGGGGCAGCCCCTGATTGGCCGAGCCTAGTCAGCTGACTCCAGCAACCAATCAGCAGCCAGCCCAGTTCCCCCTCTCTCTGATTGGTCAGCCCTGGTCAGGTGACATCACCCACCAATCAGGAGGCTAGGGATGAGGGGCAGCCCCTGATTGGCCGAGCCTAGTCAGCTGACTCCAGCAACCAATCAGCAGCCAGCCCAGTTTCCCCTCTCCCTGATTGGTCAGCCCTGGTCAGGTGACATCACCCACCAATCAGAGGCTAGAGATGAGGGGCAGCCCCTGATTGGCCGAGCCTAGTCAGCTGACTCCAGCAACCAATCAGCAGCCAGCCCAGTTCCCCCTCTCTCTGATTGGTCAGCCCTGGTCAGGTGACATCACCCACCAATCAGGAGGCTAGGGATGAGGGGCAGCCCCTGATTGGCCGAGCCTAGTCAGCTGACTCCAGCAACCAATCAGCAGCCAGCCCAGTTTCCCCTCTCCTTGATTGGTCAGCCCTGGTCAGGTGACATCACCCACCAATCAGAGGCTAGAGATGAGGTGCAGCCCCTGATTGGCCAAGCCTAGTCAGCTGACTCCAGCAGCCAATCAGCAGCCTGCCCAGTTCCCCCTCTCCCTGATTGGTCAGCCCTGGTCAGGTGACATCACCCACCAATCAGGAGGCTAGGGCTGAGGGGCAACCCCTGATTGGCCGAGCCTAGTCAGCTGACTCCAGCAACCAATCAGCAGCCAGCCCAGTTTCCCCTCTCTCTGATTGGTCAGCCCTGGTCAGGTGACATAACCCACCAATCAGGAGGCTAGGGATGAGGGGCAGCCCCTGATTGGCTGAGATTAGTCAGCTGACTCCAGCAACCAATCAGCAGCCTGCCCAGTTTCCCCTCTCTCTGATTGGTCAGCCCTGATCAGATGACATCACCCACCAATCAGGACGCTAGGGCTGAGGGGCAGCCCCTGATTGGCTGAGCCTAGTCAGATGACTCCAGCAACCAATCAGCAGCCTGCCCAGTTTCCCCTCTCTCTGATTGGTCAGCCCTGGTCAGGTGACACTACCCGCCAATCAGGAGGCTAGGGCTGAGGGGCAGCCCCTGATTCGCTGAGCCTAGTCAGCTGACTCCCGCAACCAATCAGCAGCCTGCCCAGTTTCCCCTCTCTCTGATTGGTCAGCCCTGGTCATGTGAATCCACCCATCAATCAGGAAGCTAGGACTGAGGGGCAGCTGCTGCTTGACTAGGATAAGCCTGTCTTGGCTCATCAGGCAGGAGAAAGTCTCCAGCAGTCACTTCCTTAATTGGAGAGTATTCCCTGGAAGGAGGGTTGACGGGAGAGTCCATAGGGCCCATACTTACAGGTTCCTCTTGCTAGATGGGCTGAGCTGCTTCTGTATAGTGCATAATTAAGAGGTCAGGGATTTTCCAGCGACATCACATCGACTTAGCTATGCATTATACAGGGCCAGCCAAGCTCTTTACGCAGCAGAAACGTATTAATAATCTGGAAATTAGAATGTATAGCAAAGTCAAGGAGTTTAAATCAGGTCAAATCCCTTTGACTAAATCATTCAATTTTAATGCATGAACTGGGTGGCTTGTGTTTTGGTCTACCTGGTTGCTAACAATAGCTTTTTTCTCCCTCACCAAACAACAACAAAAAAAACACAATGTTCAAGAGAGCTGAGTAAAAGCTCAACATTGAGCACAGAGAAATCGAACACAGGACCTTACAGACTCTAGCTTAGCTCCTTAAACATTACTCTACATAGCCATATGGAAACAGCACCTAGCTTGTCCCCCACACAAACACAATTAATAAACTAAAGAAGGGTAACATGTACACTGCAGACACTAGCAAACCTGTCCCCTGCAAACAATCCATTGTTTTTTTACCTCAATGCAATCTTGTAGCTTGCCTTCCTCCAAAACAAACACACCAAATAAATCAATTGGAGTGAATTAAACCCAGAACCTCAAAAACTAAATCCAACATCTCAACCATTGCACAACAGAGAACAGGTATAAGGCCCTACAGAAACAATCCTTTAGCTTTTACAGTCCTTTAGCTAGCCTGATTCACAACCAAATTCACTAAATAAACTAAAGAAGGGTGGCTTGTAAGGGCTAAGACAAGATGGCTTATGTTTTGGTCTATGGGCTTAATTAAAAAACAAAGAAAAAACAGAACAGCCAAAGTTGAAGCCTAGGGGAATCGAACTCAGAACCTCAAGTCACCAAGTCCAACACCTAAGCCACTAGGCTACAGAGACTAGATGTAAGACTGACAATCAAACACTCTAAATAAACTAAATTATGGTGGCTTGCAGGGGCAGAACATGCTAACACCTTACCCAATATGCTACAGAGTGAAGCTGCTCACAGTATCTCTGACTTGGAGTTGTGGTTAAGTTGTTGGACTTCCATGCTATCGCTCGTAAGTTCAAATACAGCTACTGCCGGTTTGTTCCCACACCAGTAAAGTTGGGCGTGGTAATTGTTAACTGTGCTGCAATTACCTTGGTGCCCATAAATTCGAGTGGCAAAAACAGCCATTGTCGTTATTAATGATTCATTTAACAAATTAATAATTCATAATAATTATTAAATAATAAAGTGCCATGCAATATGATACCTCTCTCTGTGATGCTCCAATCAGGAGGCTAGGGCTGAGGGGCAGCCCCTGATTGGCTGAGCCTAGTTAGCTGACTCCAGCAACCAATCAGCAGCCTGCCCAGTTCCCCCTCTCCCTGATTGGTCAGCCCTGGTCAGGTGACATCACCCACCAATCAGGAGGCTAGGGCTGAGGGGAAGCCTCTGATTGGCCGAGCCTAGTCAGCTGACTCCAGCAACCAATCAGCAGCCAGCCCAGTTTCCCCTCTCTCTGATTGGTCAGCCCTGGTCAGGTGACATCACCCACCAATCAGGAGGCTAGGGCTGAGGGGCAGCCCCTGATTGGCCGAGCCTAGTCAGCTGACTCCAGCAACCAATCAGCAGCCAGCCCAGTTCCCCCTCTCTCTGATTGGTCAGCCCTGGTCAGGTGACATCACCCACCAATCAGGAGGCTAGGGATGAGGGGCAGCCCCTGATTGGCCGAGCCTAGTCAGCTGACTCCAGCAACCAATCAGCAGCCAGCCCAGTTCCCCCTCTCTCTTATTGGTCAGCCCTGGTCAGGTGACATCACCCACCAATCAGGAGGCTAGGGATGAGGGGCAGCCCCTGATTGGCCGAGCCTAGTCAGCTGACTCCAGCAACCAATCAGCAGCCAGCCCAGTTCCCCCTCTCTCTGATTGGTCAGCTCTGGTCAGGTGACATCACCCACCAATCAGGAGGCTAGGGATGAGGGGCAGCCCCTGATTGGCCGAGCCTAGTCAGCTGACTCCAGCAACCAATCAGCAGCCAGCCCAGTTTCCCCTCTCCCTGATTGGTCAGCCCTGGTCAGGTGACATCACCCACCAATCAGAGGCTAGAGATGAGGGGCAGCCCTTGATTGGCCAAGCCTAGTCAGCAGACTCCAGCAGCCAATCAGCAGCCTGCCCAGTTCCCCCTCTCCCTGATTGGTCAGCCCTGGTCAGGTGACATCACCCACCAATCAGGAGGCTAGGGCTGAGGGGCAACCCCTGATTGGCCGAGCCTAGTCAGCTGACTCCAGCAACCAATCAGCAGCCAGCCCAGTTCCCCCTCTCTCTGATTGGTCAGCCCTGGTCAGGTGACATCACCCACCAATCAGGAGACTAGGGATGAGGGGCAGCCCCTGATTGGCTGAGATTAGTCAGCTGACTCCAGCAACCAATCAGCAGCCTGCCCAGTTTCCCCTCTCTCTGATTGGTCAGCCCTGATCAGATGACATCACCCACCAATCAGGACGCTAGGGCTGAGGGGCAGCCCCTGATTGGCTGAGCCTAGTCAGATGACTCCAGCAACCAATCAGCAGCCTGCCCAGTTTCCCCTCTCTCTGATTGGTCAGCCCTGGTCAGGTGACACTACCCGCCAATCAGGAGGCTAGGGCTGAGGGGCAGCCCCTGATTCGCTGAGCCTAGTCAGCTGACTCCCGCAACCAATCAGCAGCCTGCCCAGTTTCCCCTCTCTCTGATTGGTCAGCCCTGGTCATGTGAATCCACCCATCAATCAGGAAGCTAGGACTGAGGGGCAGCTGCTGCTTGACTAGGATAAGCCTGTCTTGGCTCATCAGGCAGGAGAAAGTCTCCAGCAGTCACTTCCTTAATTGGAGAGTATTCCCTGGAAGGAGGGTTGACGGGAGAGTCCATAGGGCCCATACTTACAGGTTCCTCTTGCTAGATGGGCTGAGCTGCTTCTGTATAGTGCATAATTAAGAGGTCAGGGATTTTCCAGCGACATCACATCGACTTAGCTATGCATTATACAGGGCCAGCCAAGCTCTTTACGCAGCAGAAACGTATTAATAATCTGGAAATTAGAATGTATAGCAAAGTCAAGGAGTTTAAATCAGGTCAAATCCCTTTGACTAAATCATTCAATTTTAATGCATGAACTGGGTGGCTTGTGTTTTGGTCTACCTGGTTGCTAACAATAGCTTTTTTCTCCCTCACCAAACAACAACAAAAAAAACACAATGTTCAAGAGAGCTGAGTAAAAGCTCAACATTGAGCACAGAGAAATCGAACACAGGACCTTACAGACTCTAGCTTAGCTCCTTAAACATTACTCTACATAGCCATATGGAAACAGCACCTAGCTTGTCCCCCACACAAACACAATTAATAAACTAAAGAAGGGTAACATGTACACTGCAGACACTAGCAAACCTGTCCCCTGCAAACAATCGATTGTTTTTTTACCTCAATGCAATCTTGTAGCTTGCCTTCCTCCAAAACAAACACACCAAATAAATCAATTGGAGTGAATTAAACCCAGAACCTCAAAAACTAAATCCAACATCTCAACCATTGCACAACAGAGAACAGGTATAAGGCCCTACAGAAACAATCCTTTAGCTTTTACAGTCCTTTAGCTAGCCTGATTCACAAACAAATTCACTAAATAAACTAAAGAAGGGTGGCTTGTAAGGGCTAAGACAAGATGGCTTATGTTTTGGTCTATGGGCTTAATTAAAAAACAAAGAAAAAACAGAACAGCCAAAGTTGATGCCTAGGGGAATCGAACTCAGAACCTCAAGTCACCAAGTCCAACACCTAAGCCACTAGGCTACAGAGACTAGATGCAAGACTGGCAATCAAACACACTAAATAAACTAAATTATGGTGGCTTGCAGGGGCAGAACATGCTAACACCTTACCCAATATGCTACAGAGTGAAGCTGTTCACAGTATCTCTGACTTGGAGTTGTGGTTAAGTTGTTGAACTTCCATGCTGTCGCTCGTAAGTTCAAACACAGCTACTGCCGGTTTGTTCCCACACCAGTAAAGTTGGGCGTGGTAATTGTTAACTGTGCTGCAATTACCTTGGTGCCCATAAATTCGAGTGGCAAAAACAGCCATTGTCGTTATTAATGATTCATTTAACAAATTAATAATTCATAATAATTATTAAATAATAAAGTGCCATGCAATATGATACCTCTCTCTGTGATGCTCCAATCAGGAGGCAGCCCCTGATTGGCTGAGAATAGTTAGCTGACTCCAGCAACCAATCAGCAGCCTGCCCAGTTCCCCCTCTCTCTGATTGGTCAGCCCTGGTCAGGTGACATCACCCACCAATCAGGAGGCTAGGGCTGAGGGGAAGCCTCTGATTGGCCGAGCCTAGTCAGCTGACTCCAGCAACCAATCAGCAGCCAGCCCAGTTTCCCCTCTCTCTGATTGGTCAGCCCTGGTCAGGTGACAGCACCCACCAATCAGGAGGCTAGGGATGAGGGGCAGCCCCTGATTGGCCGAGCCTAGTCAGCTGACTCCAGCAACCAATCAGCAGCCAGCCCAGTTTCCCCTCTCCCTGATTGGTCAGCCCTGGTCAGGTGACATCACCCACCAATCAGAGGCTAGAGATGAAGGGCAGCCCCTGATTGGCCGAGCCTAGTCAGCTGACTCCAGCAACCAATCAGCAGCCAGCCCAGTTCCCCCTCTCTCTGATTGGTCAGCCCTGGTCAGGTGACATCACCCACCAATCAGAGGCTAGAGATGAGGGGCAGCCCCTGATTGGCCAAGCCTAGTCAGCTGACTCCAGCAGCCAATCAGCAGCCTGCCCAGTTCCCCCTCTCCCTGATTGGTCAGCCCTGGTCAGGTGACATCACCCACCAATCAGGAGGCTAGGGCTGAGGGGCAACCCCTGATTGGCCGAGCCTAGTCATCTGACTCCAGCAACCAATCAGCAGCCAGCCCAGTTTCCCCTCTCTCTGATTGGTCAGCCCTGGTCAGGTGACATAACCCACCAATCAGGAGGCTAGGGATGAGGGGCAGCCCCTGATTGGCTGAGATTAGTCAGCTGACTCCAGCAACCAATCAGCAGCCTGCCCAGTTTCCCCTCTCTCTGATTGGTCAGCCCTGATCAGATGACATCACCCACCAATCAGGACGCTAGGGCTGAGGGGCAGCCCCTGATTGGCTGAGCCTAGTCAGATGACTCCAGCAACCAATCAGCAGCCTGCCCAGTTTCCCCTCTCTCTGATTGGTCAGCCCTGGTCAGGTGACACTACCCGCCAATCAGGAGGCTAGGGCTGAGGGGCAGCCCCTGATTCGCTGAGCCTAGTCAGCTGACTCCCGCAACCAATCAGCAGCCTGCCCAGTTTCCCCTCTCTCTGATTGGTCAGCCCTGGTCATGTGAATCCACCCATCAATCAGGAAGCTAGGACTGAGGGGCAGCTGCTGCTTGACTAGGATAAGCCTGTCTTGGCTCATCAGGCAGGAGAAAGTCTCCAGCAGTCACTTCCTTAATTGGAGAGTATTCCCTGGAAGGAGGGTTGACGGGAGAGTCCATAGGGCCCATACTTACAGGTTCCTCTTGCTAGATGGGCTGAGCTGCTTCTGTATAGTGCATAATTAAGAGGTCAGGGATTTTCCAGCGACATCACATCGACTTAGCTATGCATTATACAGGGCCAGCCAAGCTCTTTACGCAGCAGAAACGTATTAATAATCTGGAAATTAGAATGTATAGCAAAGTCAAGGAGTTTAAATCAGGTCAAATCCCTTTGACTAAATCATTCAATTTTAATGCATGAACTGGGTGGCTTGTGTTTTGGTCTACCTGGTTGCTAACAATAGCTTTTTTCTCCCTCACCAAACAACAACAAAAAAAACACAATGTTCAAGAGAGCTGAGTAAAAGCTCAACATTGAGCACAGAGAAATCGAACACAGGACCTTACAGACTCTAGCTTAGCTCCTTAAACATTACTCTACATAGCCATATGGAAACAGCACCTAGCTTGTCCCCCACACAAACACAATTAATAAACTAAAGAAGGGTAACATGTACACTGCAGACACTAGCAAACCTGTCCCCTGCAAACAATCGATTGTTTTTTTACCTCAATGCAATCTTGTAGCTTGCCTTCCTCCAAAACAAACACACCAAATAAATCAATTGGAGTGAATTAAACCCAGAACCTCAAAAACTAAATCCAACATCTCAACCATTGCACAACAGAGAACAGGTATAAGGCCCTACAGAAACAATCCTTTAGCTTTTACAGTCCTTTAGCTAGCCTGATTCACAACCAAATTCACTAAATAAACTAAAGAAGGGTGGCTTGTAAGGGCTAAGACAAGATGGCTTTTGTTTTGGTCTATGGGCTTAATTAAAAAACAAAGAAAAAACAGAACAGCCAAAGTTGAAGCCTAGGGGAATCGAACTCAGAACCTCAAGTCACCAAGTCCAACACCTAAGCCACTAGGCTACAGAGACTAGATGTAAGACTGACAATCAAACACTCTAAATAAACTAAATTATGGTGGCTTGCAGGGGCAGAACATGCTAACACCTTACCCAATATGCTACAGAGTGAAGCTGTTCACGGTATCTCTGACTTGGAGTTGTGGTTAAGTTGTTGGACTTCCATGCTGTCGCTCGTAAGTTCAAATACAGCTACTGCCGGTTTGTTCCCACACCAGTAAAGTTGGGCGTGGTAACTGTGCTGCAATTACCTTGGTGCCCATAAATTCGAGTGGCAAAAACAGCCATTGTCGTTATTAATGATTCATTTAACAAATTAATAATTCATAATAATTATTAAATAATAAAGTGCCATGCAATATGATACCTCTCTCTGTGATGCTCCAATCAGGAGGCTAGGGCTGAGGGGCAGCCCCTGATTGGCTGAGAATAGTTAGCTGACTCCAGCAACCAATCAGCAGCCTGCCCAGTTCCCCCTCTCCCTGATTGGTCAGACCTGGTCAGGTGACATCACCCACCAATCAGGAGGCTAGGGCTGAGGGGAAGCCTCTGATTGGCCGAGCCTAGTCAGCTGACTCCAGCAACCAATCAGCAGCCAGCCCAGTTTCCCCTCTCTCTGATTGGTCAGCCCTGGTCAGGTGACATCACCCACCAATCAGGAGGCTAGGGATGAGGGGCAGCCCCTGATTGGCCGAGCCTAGTCAGCTGACTCCAGCAACCAATCAGCAGCCAGCCCAGTTTCCCCTCTCCCTGATTGGTCAGCCCTGGTCAGGTGACATCACCCACCAATCAGAGGCTAGAGATGAGGGGCAGCCCCTGATTGGCCGAGCCTAGTCAGCTGACTCCAGCAACCAATCAGCAGCCAGCCCAGTTCCCCCTCTCTCTGATTGGTCAGCCCTGGTCAGGTGACATCACCCACCAATCAGGAGGCTAGGGATGAGGGGCAGCCCCTGATTGGCCGAGCCTAGTCAGCTGACTCCAGCAACCAATCAGCAGCCTGTCCAGTTTCCCCTCTCCCTGATTGGTCAGCCCTGGTCAGGTGACATCACCCACCAATCAGAGGCTAGAGATGAGGGGCAGCCCCTGATTGGCCAAGCCTAGTCAGCTGACTCCAGCAGCCAATCAGCAGCCTGCCCAGTTCCCCCTCTCCCTGATTGGTCAGCCCTGGTCAGGTGACATCACCCACCAATCAGGAGGCTAGGGCTGAGGGGCAACCCCTGATTGGCCGAGCCTAGTCATCTGACTCCAGCAACCAATCAGCAGCCAGCCCAGTTTCCCCTCTCTCTGATTGGTCAGCCCTGGTCAGGTGACATAACCCACCAATCAGGAGGCTAGGGATGAGGGGCAGCCCCTGATTGGCTGAGATTAGTCAGCTGACTCCAGCAACCAATCAGCAGCCTGCCCAGTTTCCCCTCTCTCTGATTGGTCAGCCCTGATCAGATGACATCACCCACCAATCAGGACGCTAGGGCTGAGGGGCAGCCCCTGATTGGCTGAGCCTAGTCAGATGACTCCAGCAACCAATCAGCAGCCTGCCCAGTTTCCCCTCTCTCTGATTGGTCAGCCCTGGTCAGGTGACACTACCCGCCAATCAGGAGGCTAGGGCTGAGGGGCAGCCCCTGATTCGCTGAGCCTAGTCAGCTGACTCCCGCAACCAATCAGCAGCCTGCCCAGTTTCCCCTCTCTCTGATTGGTCAGCCCTGGTCATGTGAATCCACCCATCAATCAGGAAGCTAGGACTGAGGGGCAGCTGCTGCTTGACTAGGATAAGCCTGTCTTGGCTCATCAGGCAGGAGAAAGTCTCCAGCAGTCACTTCCTTAATTGGAGAGTATTCCCTGGAAGGAGGGTTGACGGGAGAGTCCATAGGGCCCATACTTACAGGTTCCTCTTGCTAGATGGGCTGAGCTGCTTCTGTATAGTGCATAATTAAGAGGTCAGGGATTTTCCAGCGACATCACATCGACTTAGCTATGCATTATACAGGGCCAGCCAAGCTCTTTACGCAGCAGAAACGTATTAATAATCTGGAAATTAGAATGTATAGCAAAGTCAAGGAGTTTAAATCAGGTCAAATCCCTTTGACTAAATCATTCAATTTTAATGCATGAACTGGGTGGCTTGTGTTTTGGTCTACCTGGTTGCTAACAATAGCTTTTTTCTCCCTCACCAAACAACAACAAAAAAAACACAATGTTCAAGAGAGCTGAGTAAAAGCTCAACATTGAGCACAGAGAAATCGAACACAGGACCTTACAGACTCTAGCTTAGCTCCTTAAACATTACTCTACATAGCCATATGGAAACAGCACCTAGCTTGTCCCCCACACAAACACAATTAATAAACTAAAGAAGGGTAACATGTACACTGCAGACACTAGCAAACCTGTCCCCTGCAAACAATCGATTGTTTTTTTACCTCAATGCAATCTTGTAGCTTGCCTTCCTCCAAAACAAACACACCAAATAAATCAATTGGAGTGAATTAAACCCAGAACCTCAAAAACTAAATCCAACATCTCAACCATTGCACAACAGAGAACAGGTATAAGGCCCTACAGAAACAATCCTTTAGCTTTTACAGTCCTTTAGCTAGCCTGATTCACAACCAAATTCACTAAATAAACTAAAGAAGGGTGGCTTGTAAGGGCTAAGACAAGATGGCTTATGTTTTGGTCTATGGGCTTAATTAAAAAACAAAGAAAAAACAGAACAGCCAAAGTTGAAGCCTAGGGGAATCGAACTCAGAACCTCAAGTCACCAAGTCCAACACCTAAGCCACTAGGCTACAGAGACTAGATGTAAGACTGACAATCAAACACTCTAAATAAACTAAATTATGGTGGCTTGCAGGGGCAGAACATGCTAACACCTTACCCAATATGCTACAGAGTGAAGCTGTTCACAGTATCTCTGACTTGGAGTTGTGGTTAAGTTGTTGGACTTCCATGCTATCGCTCGTAAGTTCAAATACAGCTACTGCCGGTTTGTTCCCACACCAGTAAAGTTGGGCGTGGTAATTGTTAACTGTGCTGCAATTACCTTGGTGCCCATAAATTCGAGTGGCAAAAACAGCCATTGTCGTTATTAATGATTCATTTAACAAATTAATAATTCATAATAATTATTAAATAATAAAGTGCCATGCAATATGATACCTCTCTCTGTGATGCTCCAATCAGGAGGCTAGGGCTGAGGGGCAGCCCCTGATTGGCTGAGAATAGTTAGCTGACTCCAGCAACCAATCAGCAGCCTGCCCAGTTCCCCCTCTCTCTGATTGGTCAGCCCTGGTCAGGTGACATCACCCACCAATCAGGAGGCTAGGGCTGAGGGGAAGCCTCTGATTGGCCGAGCCTAGTCAGCTGACTCCAGCAACCAATCAGCAGCCAGCCCAGTTTCCCCTCTCTCTGATTGGTCAGCCCTGGTCAGGTGACAGCACCCACCAATCAGGAGGCTAGGGATGAGGGGCAGCCCCTGATTGGCCGAGCCTAGTCAGCTGACTCCAGCAACCAATCAGCAGCCAGCCCAGTTTCCCCTCTCCCTGATTGGTCAGCCCTGGTCAGGTGACATCACCCACCAATCAGAGGCTAGAGATGAAGGGCAGCCCCTGATTGGCCGAGCCTAGTCAGCTGACTCCAGCAACCAATCAGCAGCCAGCCCAGTTCCCCCTCTCTCTGATTGGTCAGCCCTGGTCAGGTGACATCACCCACCAATCAGAGGCTAGAGATGAGGGGCAGCCCCTGATTGGCCAAGCCTAGTCAGCTGACTCCAGCAGCCAATCAGCAGCCTGCCCAGTTCCCCCTCTCCCTGATTGGTCAGCCCTGGTCAGGTGACATCACCCACCAATCAGGAGGCTAGGGCTGAGGGGCAACCCCTGATTGGCCGAGCCTAGTCATCTGACTCCAGCAACCAATCAGCAGCCAGCCCAGTTTCCCCTCTCTCTGATTGGTCAGCCCTGGTCAGGTGACATAACCCACCAATCAGGAGGCTAGGGATGAGGGGCAGCCCCTGATTGGCTGAGATTAGTCAGCTGACTCCAGCAACCAATCAGCAGCCTGCCCAGTTTCCCCTCTCTCTGATTGGTCAGCCCTGATCAGATGACATCACCCACCAATCAGGACGCTAGGGCTGAGGGGCAGCCCCTGATTGGCTGAGCCTAGTCAGATGACTCCAGCAACCAATCAGCAGCCTGCCCAGTTTCCCCTCTCTCTGATTGGTCAGCCCTGGTCAGGTGACACTACCCGCCAATCAGGAGGCTAGGGCTGAGGGGCAGCCCCTGATTCGCTGAGCCTAGTCAGCTGACTCCCGCAACCAATCAGCAGCCTGCCCAGTTTCCCCTCTCTCTGATTGGTCAGCCCTGGTCATGTGAATCCACCCATCAATCAGGAAGCTAGGACTGAGGGGCAGCTGCTGCTTGACTAGGATAAGCCTGTCTTGGCTCATCAGGCAGGAGAAAGTCTCCAGCAGTCACTTCCTTAATTGGAGAGTATTCCCTGGAAGGAGGGTTGACGGGAGAGTCCATAGGGCCCATACTTACAGGTTCCTCTTGCTAGATGGGCTGAGCTGCTTCTGTATAGTGCATAATTAAGAGGTCAGGGATTTTCCAGCGACATCACATCGACTTAGCTATGCATTATACAGGGCCAGCCAAGCTCTTTACGCAGCAGAAACGTATTAATAATCTGGAAATTAGAATGTATAGCAAAGTCAAGGAGTTTAAATCAGGTCAAATCCCTTTGACTAAATCATTCAATTTTAATGCATGAACTGGGTGGCTTGTGTTTTGGTCTACCTGGTTGCTAACAATAGCTTTTTTCTCCCTCACCAAACAACAACAAAAAAAACACAATGTTCAAGAGAGCTGAGTAAAAGCTCAACATTGAGCACAGAGAAATCGAACACAGGACCTTACAGACTCTAGCTTAGCTCCTTAAACATTACTCTACATAGCCATATGGAAACAGCACCTAGCTTGTCCCCCACACAAACACAATTAATAAACTAAAGAAGGGTAACATGTACACTGCAGACACTAGCAAACCTGTCCCCTGCAAACAATCGATTGTTTTTTTACCTCAATGCAATCTTGTAGCTTGCCTTCCTCCAAAACAAACACACCAAATAAATCAATTGGAGTGAATTAAACCCAGAACCTCAAAAACTAAATCCAACATCTCAACCATTGCACAACAGAGAACAGGTATAAGGCCCTACAGAAACAATCCTTTAGCTTTTACAGTCCTTTAGCTAGCCTGATTCACAACCAAATTCACTAAATAAACTAAAGAAGGGTGGCTTGTAAGGGCTAAGACAAGATGGCTTATGTTTTGGTCTATGGGCTTAATTAAAAAACAAAGAAAAAACAGAACAGCCAAAGTTGAAGCCTAGGGGAATCGAACTCAGAACCTCAAGTCACCAAGTCCAACACCTAAGCCACTAGGCTACAGAGACTAGATGTAAGACTGACAATCAAACACTCTAAATAAACTAAATTATGGTGGCTTGCAGGGGCAGAACATGCTAACACCTTACCCAATATGCTACAGAGTGAAGCTGTTCACAGTATCTCTGACTTGGAGTTGTGGTTAAGTTGTTGGACTTCCATGCTATCGCTCGTAAGTTCAAATACAGCTACTGCCGGTTTGTTCCCACACCAGTAAAGTTGGGCGTGGTAATTGTTAACTGTGCTGCAATTACCTTGGTGCCCATAAATTCGAGTGGCAAAAACAGCCATTGTCGTTATTAATGATTCATTTAACAAATTAATAATTCATAATAATTATTAAATAATAAAGTGCCATGCAATATGATACCTCTCTCTGTGATGCTCCAATCAGGAGGCTAGGGCTGAGGGGCAGCCCCTGATTGGCTGAGAATAGTTAGCTGACTCCAGCAACCAATCAGCAGCCTGCCCAGTTCCCCCTCTCTCTGATTGGTCAGCCCTGGTCAGGTGACATCACCCACCAATCAGGAGGCTAGGGCTGAGGGGAAGCCTCTGATTGGCCGAGCCTAGTCAGCTGACTCCAGCAACCAATCAGCAGCCAGCCCAGTTTCCCCTCTCTCTGATTGGTCAGCCCTGGTCAGGTGACAGCACCCACCAATCAGGAGGCTAGGGATGAGGGGCAGCCCCTGATTGGCCGAGCCTAGTCAGCTGACTCCAGCAACCAATCAGCAGCCAGCCCAGTTTCCCCTCTCCCTGATTGGTCAGCCCTGGTCAGGTGACATCACCCACCAATCAGAGGCTAGAGATGAAGGGCAGCCCCTGATTGGCCGAGCCTAGTCAGCTGACTCCAGCAACCAATCAGCAGCCAGCCCAGTTCCCCCTCTCTCTGATTGGTCAGCCCTGGTCAGGTGACATCACCCACCAATCAGGAGGCTAGGGATGAGGGGCAGCCCCTGATTGGCCGAGCCTAGTCAGCTGACTCCAGCAACCAATCAGCAGCCAGCCCAGTTTCCCCTCTCCCTGATTGGTCAGCCCTGGTCAGGTGACATCACCCACCAATCAGAGGCTAGAGATGAGGGGCAGCCCCTGATTGGCCAAGCCTAGTCAGCTGACTCCAGCAGCCAATCAGCAGCCTGCCCAGTTCCCCCTCTCCCTGATTGGTCAGCCCTGGTCAGGTGACATCACCCACCAATCAGGAGGCTAGGGCTGAGGGGCAACCCCTGATTGGCCGAGCCTAGTCATCTGACTCCAGCAACCAATCAGCAGCCAGCCCAGTTTCCCCTCTCTCTGATTGGTCAGCCCTGGTCAGGTGACATAACCCACCAATCAGGAGGCTAGGGATGAGGGGCAGCCCCTGATTGGCTGAGATTAGTCAGCTGACTCCAGCAACCAATCAGCAGCCTGCCCAGTTTCCCCTCTCTCTGATTGGTCAGCCCTGATCAGATGACATCACCCACCAATCAGGACGCTAGGGCTGAGGGGCAGCCCCTGATTGGCTGAGCCTAGTCAGATGACTCCAGCAACCAATCAGCAGCCTGCCCAGTTTCCCCTCTCTCTGATTGGTCAGCCCTGGTCAGGTGACACTACCCGCCAATCAGGAGGCTAGGGCTGAGGGGCAGCCCCTGATTCGCTGAGCCTAGTCAGCTGACTCCCGCAACCAATCAGCAGCCTGCCCAGTTTCCCCTCTCTCTGATTGGTCAGCCCTGGTCATGTGAATCCACCCATCAATCAGGAAGCTAGGACTGAGGGGCAGCTGCTGCTTGACTAGGATAAGCCTGTCTTGGCTCATCAGGCAGGAGAAAGTCTCCAGCAGTCAGTTCCTTAATTGGAGAGTATTCCCTGGAAGGAGGGTTGACGGGAGAGTCCATAGGGCCCATACTTACAGGTTCCTCTTGCTAGATGGGCTGAGCTGCTTCTGTATAGTGCATAATTAAGAGGTCAGGGATTTTCCAGCGACATCACATCGACTTAGCTATGCATTATACAGGGCCAGCCAAGCTCTTTACGCAGCAGAAACGTATTAATAATCTGGAAATTAGAATGTATAGCAAAGTCAAGGAGTTTAAATCAGGTCAAATCCCTTTGACTAAATCATTCAGTTTTAATGCATGAACTGGGTGGCTTGTGTTTTGGTCTACCTGGTTGCTAACAATAGCTTTTTTCTCCCTCACCAAACAACAACAAAAAAAACACAATGTTCAAGAGAGCTGAGTAAAAGCTCAACATTGAGCACAGAGAAATCGAACACAGGACCTTACAGACTCTAGCTTAGCTCCTTAAACATTACTCTACATAGCCATATGGAAACAGCACCTAGCGTGTCCCCCACACAAACACAATTAATAAACTAAAGAAGGGTAACATGTACACTGCAGACACTAGCAAAGCTGTCCCCTGCAAACAATCGATTGTTTTTTTACCTCAATGCAATCTTGTAGCTTGCCTTCCTCCAAAACAAACACACCAAATAAATCAATTGGAGTGAATTAAACCCAGAACCTCAAAAACTAAATCCAACATCTCAACCATTGCACAACAGAGAACAGGTATAAGGCCCTACAGAAACAATCCTTTAGCTTTTACAGTCCTTTAGCTAGCCTGATTCACAACCAAATTCACTAAATAAACTAAAGAAGGGTGGCTTGTAAGGGCTAAGACAAGATGGCTTATGTTTTGGTCTATGGGCTTAATTAAAAAACAAAGAAAAAACAGAACAGCCAAAGTTGAAGCCTAGGGGAATCGAACTCAGAACCTCAAGTCACCAAGTCCAACACCTAAGCCACTAGGCTACAGAGACTAGATGTACGACTGGCAATCAAACACACTAAATAAACTAAATTATGGTGGCTTGCAGGGGCAGAACATGCTAACACCTTACCCAATATGCTACAGAGTGAAGCTGTTCACAGTATCTCTGACTTGGAGTTGTGGTTAAGTTGTTGAACTTCCATGCTGTCGCTCGTAAGTTCAAATACAGCTACTGCCGGTTTGTTCCCACACCAGTAAAGTTGGGCGTGGTAATTGTTAACTGTGCTGCAATTACCTTGGTGCCCATAAATTCGAGTGCCAAAAACAGCCATTGTCGTTATTAATGATTCATTTAACAAATTAATAATTCATAATAATTATTAAATAATAAAGTGCCATGCAATATGATACCTCTCTCTGTGATGCTCCAATCAGGAGGCTAGGGCTGAGGGGCAGCCCCTGATTGGCTGAGAATAGTTAGCTGACTCCAGCAACCAATCAGCAGCCTGCCCAGTTCCCCCTCTCTCTGATTGGTCAGCCCTGGTCAGGTGACATCACCCACCAATCAGGAGGCTAGGGCTGAGGGGAAGCCTCTGATTGGCCGAGCCTAGTCAGCTGACTCCAGCAACCAATCAGCAGCCAGCCCAGTTTCCCCTCTCTCTGATTGGTCAGCCCTGGTCAGGTGACAGCACCCACCAATCAGGAGGCTAGGGATGAGGGGCAGCCCCTGATTGGCCGAGCCTAGTCAGCTGACTCCAGCAACCAATCAGCAGCCAGCCCAGTTTCCCCTCTCCCTGATTGGTCAGCCCTGGTCAGGTGACATCACCCACCAATCAGAGGCTAGAGATGAGGGGCAGCCCCTGATTGGCCGAGCCTAGTCAGCTGACTCCAGCAACCAATCAGCAGCCAGCCCAGTTCCCCCTCTCTCTGATTGGTCAGCCCTGGTCAGGTGACATCACCCACCAATCAGGAGGCTAGGGATGAGGGGCAGCCCCTGATTGGCCGAGCCTAGTCAGCTGACTCCAGCAACCAATCAGCAGCCAGCCCAGTTTCCCCTCTCCCTGATTGGTCAGCCCTGGTCAGGTGACATCACCCACCAATCAGAGGCTAGAGATGAGGGGCAGCCCCTGATTGGCCAAGCCTAGTCAGCTGACTCCAGCAGCCAATCAGCAGCCTGCCCAGTTCCCCCTCTCCCTGATTGGTCAGCCCTGGTCAGGTGACATCACCCACCAATCAGGAGGCTAGGGCTGAGGGGCAACCCCTGATTGGCCGAGCCTAGTCATCTGACTCCAGCAACCAATCAGCAGCCAGCCCAGTTTCCCCTCTCTCTGATTGGTCAGCCCTGGTCAGGTGACATAACCCACCAATCAGGAGGCTAGGGATGAGGGGCAGCCCCTGATTGGCTGAGATTAGTCAGCTGACTCCAGCAACCAATCAGCAGCCTGCCCAGTTTCTCCTCTCTCTGATTGGTCAGCCCTGATCAGATGACATCACCCACCAATCAGGACGCTAGGGCTGAGGGGCAGCCCCTGATTGGCTGAGCCTAGTCAGATGACTCCAGCAACCAATCAGCAGCCTGCCCAGTTTCCCCTCTCTCTGATTGGTCAGCCCTGGTCAGGTGACACTACCCGCCAATCAGGAGGCTAGGGCTGAGGGGCAGCCCCTGATTCGCTGAGCCTAGTCAGCTGACTCCCGCAACCAATCAGCAGCCTGCCCAGTTTCCCCTCTCTCTGATTGGTCAGCCCTGGTCATGTGAATCCACCCATCAATCAGGAAGCTAGGACTGAGGGGCAGCTGCTGCTTGACTAGGATAAGCCTGTCTTGGCTCATCAGGCAGGAGAAAGTCTCCAGCAGTCAGTTCCTTAATTGGAGAGTATTCCCTGGAAGGAGGGTTGACGGGAGAGTCCATAGGGCCCATACTTACAGGTTCCTCTTGCTAGATGGGCTGAGCTGCTTCTGTATAGTGCATAATTAAGAGGTCAGGGATTTTCCAGCGACATCACATCGACTTAGCTATGCATTATACAGGGCCAGCCAAGCTCTTTACGCAGCAGAAACGTATTAATAATCTGGAAATTAGAATGTATAGCAAAGTCAAGGAGTTTAAATCAGGTCAAATCCCTTTGACTAAATCATTCAGTTTTAATGCATGAACTGGGTGGCTTGTGTTTTGGTCTACCTGGTTGCTAACAATAGCTTTTTTCTCCCTCACCAAACAACAACAAAAAAAACACAATGTTCAAGAGAGCTGAGTAAAAGCTCAACATTGAGCACAGAGAAATCGAACACAGGACCTTACAGACTCTAGCTTAGCTCCTTAAACATTACTCTACATAGCCATATGGAAACAGCACCTAGCGTGTCCCCCACACAAACACAATTAATAAACTAAAGAAGGGTAACATGTACACTGCAGACACTAGCAAAGCTGTCCCCTGCAAACAATCGATTGTTTTTTTACCTCAATGCAATCTTGTAGCTTGCCTTCCTCCAAAACAAACACACCAAATAAATCAATTGGAGTGAATTAAACCCAGAACCTCAAAAACTAAATCCAACATCTCAACCATTGCACAACAGAGAACAGGTATAAGGCCCTACAGAAACAATCCTTTAGCTTTTACAGTCCTTTAGCTAGCCTGATTCACAACCAAATTCACTAAATAAACTAAAGAAGGGTGGCTTGTAAGGGCTAAGACAAGATGGCTTATGTTTTGGTCTATGGGCTTAATTAAAAAACAAAGAAAAAACAGAACAGCCAAAGTTGAAACCTAGGGGAATCGAACTCAGAACCTCAAGTCACCAAGTCCAACACCTAAGCCACTAGGCTACAGAGACTAGATGTAAGACTGGCAATCAAACACACTAAATAAACTAAATTATGGTGGCTTGCAGGGGCAGAACATGCTAACACCTTACCCAATATGCTACAGAGTGAAGCTGTTCACAGTATCTCTGACTTGGAGTTGTGGTTAAGTTGTTGAACTTCCATGCTGTCGCTCGTAAGTTCAAATACAGCTACTGCCGGTTTGTTCCCACACCAGTAAAGTTGGGCGTGGTAATTGTTAACTGTGCTGCAATTACCTTGGTGCCCATAAATTCGAGTGGCAAAAACAGCCATTGTCGTTATTAATGATTCATTTAACAAATTAATAATTCATAATAATTATTAAATAATAAAGTGCCATGCAATATGATACCTCTCTCTGTGATGCTCCAATCAGGAGGCTAGGGCTGAGGGGCAGCCCCTGATTGGCTGAGAATAGTTAGCTGACTCCAGCAACCAATCAGCAGCCTGCCCAGTTCCCCCTCTCTCTGATTGGTCAGCCCTGGTCAGGTGACATCACCCACCAATCAGGAGGCTAGGGCTGAGGGGAAGCCTCTGATTGGCCGAGCCTAGTCAGCTGACTCCAGCAACCAATCAGCAGCCAGCCCAGTTTCCCCTCTCTCTGATTGGTCAGCCCTGGTCAGGTGACAGCACCCACCAATCAGGAGGCTAGGGATGAGGGGCAGCCCCTGATTGGCCGAGCCTAGTCAGCTGACTCCAGCAACCAATCAGCAGCCAGCCCAGTTTCCCCTCTCCCTGATTGGTCAGCCCTGGTCAGGTGACATCACCCACCAATCAGAGGCTAGAGATGAGGGGCAGCCCCTGATTGGCCGAGCCTAGTCAGCTGACTCCAGCAACCAATCAGCAGCCAGCCCAGTTCCCCCTCTCTCTGATTGGTCAGCCCTGGTCAGGTGACATCACCCACCAATCAGGAGGCTAGGGATGAGGGGCAGCCCCTGATTGGCCGAGCCTAGTCAGCTGACTCCAGCAACCAATCAGCAGCCAGCCCAGTTTCCCCTCTCCCTGATTGGTCAGCCCTGGTCAGGTGACATCACCCACCAATCAGAGGCTAGAGATGAGGGGCAGCCCCTGATTGGCCAAGCCTAGTCAGCTGACTCCAGCAACCAATCAGCAGCCTGCCCAGTTCCCCCTCTCCCTGATTGGTCAGCCCTGGTCAGGTGACATAACCCACCAATCAGGAGGCTAGGGATGAGGGGCAGCCCCTGATTGGCTGAGATTAGTCAGCTGACTCCAGCAACCAATCAGCAGCCTGCCCAGTTTCCCCTCTCTCTGATTGGTCAGCCCTGATCAGATGACATCACCCACCAATCAGGACGCTAGGGCTGAGGGGCAGCCCCTGATTGGCTGAGCCTAGTCAGATGACTCCAGCAACCAATCAGCAGCCTGCCCAGTTTCCCCTCTCTCTGATTGGTCAGCCCTGGTCAGGTGACACTACCCGCCAATCAGGAGGCTAGGGCTGAGGGGCAGCCCCTGATTCGCTGAGCCTAGTCAGCTGACTCCCGCAACCAATCAGCAGCCTGCCCAGTTTCCCCTCTCTCTGATTGGTCAGCCCTGGTCATGTGAATCCACCCATCAATCAGGAAGCTAGGACTGAGGGGCAGCTGCTGCTTGACTAGGATAAGCCTGTCTTGGCTCATCAGGCAGGAGAAAGTCTCCAGCAGTCAGTTCCTTAATTGGAGAGTATTCCCTGGAAGGAGGGTTGACGGGAGAGTCCATAGGGCCCATACTTACAGGTTCCTCTTGCTAGATGGGCTGAGCTGCTTCTGTATAGTGCATAATTAAGAGGTCAGGGATTTTCCAGCGACATCACATCGACTTAGCTATGCATTATACAAGGCCAGCCAAGCTCTTTACGCAGCAGAAACGTATTAATAATCTGGAAATTAGAATGTATAGCAAAGTCAAGGAGTTTAAATCAGGTCAAATCCCTTTGACTAAATCATTCAGTTTTAATGCATGAACTGGGTGGCTTGTGTTTTGGTCTACCTGGTTGCTAACAATAGCTTTTTTCTCCCTCACCAAACAACAACAAAAAAAACACAATGTTCAAGAGAGCTGAGTAAAAGCTCAACATTGAGCACAGAGAAATCGAACACAGGACCTTACAGACTCTAGCTTAGCTCCTTAAACATTACTCTACATAGCCATATGGAAACAGCACCTAGCGTGTCCCCCACACAAACACAATTAATAAACTAAAGAAGGGTAACATGTACACTGCAGACACTAGCAAAGCTGTCCCCTGCAAACAATCGATTGTTTTTTTACCTCAATGCAATCTTGTAGCTTGCCTTCCTCCAAAACAAACACACCAAATAAATCAATTGGAGTGAATTAAACCCAGAACCTCAAAAACTAAATCCAACATCTCAACCATTGCACAACAGAGAACAGGTATAAGGCCCTACAGAAACAATCCTTTAGCTTTTACAGTCCTTTAGCTAGCCTGATTCACAACCAAATTCACTAAATAAACTAAAGAAGGGTGGCTTGTAAGGGCTAAGACAAGATGGCTTATGTTTTGGTCTATGGGCTTAATTAAAAAACAAAGAAAAAACAGAACAGCCAAAGTTGAAGCCTAGGGGAATCGAACTCAGAACCTCAAGTCACCAAGTCCAACACCTAAGCCACTAGGCTACAGAGACTAGATGTAAGACTGGCAATCAAACACACTAAATAAACTAAATTATGGTGGCTTGCAGGGGCAGAACATGCTAACACCTTACCCAATATGCTACAGAGTGAAGCTGTTCACAGTATCTCTGACTTGGAGTTGTGGTTAAGTTGTTGAACCTCCATGCTGTCGCTCGTAAGTTCAAATACAGCTACTGCCGGTTTGTTCCCACACCAGTAAAGTTGGGCGTGGTAATTGTTAACTGTGCTGCAATTACCTTGGTGCCCATAAATTCGAGTGCCAAAAACAGCCATTGTCGTTATTAATGATTCATTTAACAAATTAATAATTCATAATAATTATTAAATAATAAAGTGCCATGCAATATGATACCTCTCTCTGTGATGCTCCAATCAGGAGGCTAGGGCTTAGGGGCAGCCCCTGATTGGCTGAGAATAGTTAGCTGACTCCAGCAACCAATCAGCAGCCTGCCCAGTTCCCCCTCTCTCTGATTGGTCAGCCCTGGTCAGGTGACATCACCCACCAATCAGGAGGCTAGGGCTGAGGGGAAGCCTCTGATTGGCCGAGCCTAGTCAGCTGACTCCAGCAACCAATCAGCAGCCAGCCCAGTTTCCCCTCTCTCTGATTGGTCAGCCCTGGTCAGGTGACAGCACCCACCAATCAGGAGGCTAGGGATGAGGGGCAGCCCCTGATTGGCCGAGCCTAGTCAGCTGACTCCAGCAACCAATCAGCAGCCAGCCCAGTTTCCCCTCTCCCTGATTGGTCAGCCCTGGTCAGGTGACATCACCCACCAATCAGAGGCTAGAGATGAGGGGCAGCCCCTGATTGGCCGAGCCTAGTCAGCTGACTCCAGCAACCAATCAGCAGCCAGCCCAGTTCCCCCTCTCTCTGATTGGTCAGCCCTGGTCAGGTGACATCACCCACCAATCAGGAGGCTAGGGATGAGGGGCAGCCCCTGATTGGCCGAGCCTAGTCAGCTGACTCCAGCAACCAATCAGCAGCCAGCCCAGTTTCCCCTCTCCCTGATTGGTCAGCCCTGGTCAGGTGACATCACCCACCAATCAGAGGCTAGAGATGAGGGGCAGCCCCTGATTGGCCAAGCCTAGTCAGCTGACTCCAGCAGCCAATCAGCAGCCTGCCCAGTTCCCCCTCTCCCTGATTGGTCAGCCCTGGTCAGGTGACATCACCCACCAATCTGGAGGCTAGGGCTGAGGGGCAACCCCTGATTGGCCGAGCCTAGTCATCTGACTCCAGCAACCAATCAGCAGCCAGCCCAGTTTCCCCTCTCTCTGATTGGTCAGCCCTGGTCAGGTGACATAACCCACCAATCAGGAGGCTAGGGATGAGGGGCAGCCCCTGATTGGCTGAGATTAGTCAGCTGACTCCAGCAACCAATCAGCAGCCTGCCCAGTTTCCCCTCTCTCTGATTGGTCAGCACTGATCAGATGACATCACCCACCAATCAGGACGCTAGGGCTGAGGGGCAGCCCCTGATTGGCTGAGCCTAGTCAGATGACTCCAGCAACCAATCAGCAGCCTGCCCAGTTTCCCCTCTCTCTGATTGGTCAGCCCTGGTCAGGTGACACTACCCGCCAATCAGGAGGCTAGGGCTGAGGGGCAGCCCCTGATTCGCTGAGCCTAGTCAGCTGACTCCCGCAACCAATCAGCAGCCTGCCCAGTTTCCCCTCTCTCTGATTGGTCAGCCCTGGTCATGTGAATCCACCCATCAATCAGGAAGCTAGGACTGAGGGGCAGCTGCTGCTTGACTAGGATAAGCCTGTCTTGGCTCATCAGGCAGGAGAAAGTCTCCAGCAGTCAGTTCCTTAATTGGAGAGTATTCCCTGGAAGGAGGGTTGACGGGAGAGTCCATAGGGCCCATACTTACAGGTTCCTCTTGCTAGATGGGCTGAGCTGCTTCTGTATAGTGCATAATTAAGAGGTCAGGGATTTTCCAGCGACATCACATCGACTTAGCTATGCATTATACAGGGCCAGCCAAGCTCTTTACGCAGCAGAAACGTATTAATAATCTGGAAATTAGAATGTATAGCAAAGTCAAGGAGTTTAAATCAGGTCAAATCCCTTTGACTAAATCATTCAGTTTTAATGCATGAACTGGGTGGCTTGTGTTTTGGTCTACCTGGTTGCTAACAATAGCTTTTTTCTCCCTCACCAAACAACAACAAAAAAAACACAATGTTCAAGAGAGCTGAGTAAAAGCTCAACATTGAGCACAGAGAAATCGAACACAGGACCTTACAGACTCTAGCTTAGCTCCTTAAACATTACTCTACATAGCCATATGGAAACAGCACCTAGCGTGTCCCCCACACAAACACAATTAATAAACTAAAGAAGGGTAACATGTACACTGCAGACACTAGCAAAGCTGTCCCCTGCAAACAATCGATTGTTTTTTTACCTCAATGCAATCTTGTAGCTTGCCTTCCTCCAAAACAAACACACCAAATAAATCAATTGGAGTGAATTAAACCCAGAACCTCAAAAACTAAATCCAACATCTCAACCATTGCACAACAGAGAACAGGTATAAGGCCCTACAGAAACAATCCTTTAGCTTTTACAGTCCTTTAGCTAGCCTGATTCACAACCAAATTCACTAAATAAACTAAAGAAGGGTGGCTTGTAAGGGCTAAGACAAGATGGCTTATGTTTTGGTCTATGGGCTTAATTAAAAAACAAAGAAAAAACAGAACAGCCAAAGTTGAAGCCTAGGGGAATCGAACTCAGAACCTCAAGTCACCAAGTCCAACACCTAAGCCACTAGGCTACAGAGACTAGATGTAAGACTGGCAATCAAACACACTAAATAAACTAAATTATGGTGGCTTGCAGGGGCAGAACATGCTAACACCTTACCCAATATGCTACAGAGTGAAGCTGTTCACAGTATCTCTGACTTGGCGTTGTGGTTAAGTTGTTGAACTTCCATGCTGTCGCTCGTAAGTTCAAATACAGCTACTGCCGGTTTGTTCCCACACCAGTAAAGTTGGGCGTGGTAATTGTTAACTGTGCTGCAATTACCTTGGTGCCCATAAATTCGAGTGGCAAAAACAGCCATTGTCGTTATTAATGATTCATTTAACAAATTAATAATTCATAATAATTATTAAATAATAAAGTGCCATGCAATATGATACCTCTCTCTGTGATGCTCCAATCAGGAGGCTAGGGCTGAGGGGCAGCCCCTGATTGGCTGAGAATAGTTAGCTGACTCCAGCAACCAATCAGCAGCCTGCCCAGTTCCCCCTCTCCCTGATTGGTCAGACCTGGTCAGGTGACATCACCCACCAATCAGGAGGCTAGGGCTGAGGGGAAGCCTCTGATTGGCCGAGCCTAGTCAGCTGACTCCAGCAACCAATCAGCAGCCAGCCCAGTTTCCCCTCTCTCTGATTGGTCAGCCCTGGTCAGGTGACATCACCCACCAATCAGGAGGCTAGGGCTGAGGGGCAGCCCCTGATTGGCCGAGCCTAGTCAGCTGACTCCAGCAACCAATCAGCAGCCAGCCCAGTTCCCCCTCTCTCTGATTGGTCAGCCCTGGTCAGGTGACATCACCCACCAATCAGGAGGCTAGGGATGAGGGGCAGCCCCTGATTGGCCGAGCCTAGTCAGCTGACTCCAGCAACCAATCAGCAGCCAGCCCAGTTTCCCCTCTCCCTGATTGGTCAGCCCTGGTCAGGTGACATCACCCACCAATCAGAGGCTAGAGATGAGGGGCAGCCCCTGATTGGCCGAGCCTAGTCAGCTGACTCCAGCAACCAATCAGCAGCCAGCCCAGTTTCCCCTCTCTCTGATTGGTCAGCCCTGATCAGGTGACATCACCCACCAATCAGGAGGCTAGGGCTGAGGGGCAGCCCCTGATTGGCCGAGCCTAGTCAGCTGACTCCAGCAACCAATCAGCAGCCAGCCCAGTTTCCCCTCTCCCTGATTGGTCAGCCCTGGTCAGGTGACATCACCCACCAATCAGAGGCTAGAGATGAGGGGCAGCCCCTGATTGGCCGAGCCTAGTCAGCTGACTCCAGCAACCAATCAGCAGCCAGCCCAGTTCCCCCTCTCTCTGATTGGTCAGCCCTGGTCAGGTGACATCACCCACCAATCAGGAGGCTAGGGATGAGGGGCAGCCCCTGATTGGCCGAGCCTAGTCAGCTGACTCCAGCAACCAATCAGCAGCCTGTCCAGTTTCCCCTCTCCCTGATTGGTCAGCCCTGGTCAGGTGACATCACCCACCAATCAGAGGCTAGAGATGAGGTGCAGCCCCTGATTGGCCAAGCCTAGTCAGCTGACTCCAGCAGCCAATCAGCAGCCTGCCCAGTTCCCCCTCTCCCTGATTGGTCAGCCCTGGTCAGGTGACATCACCCACCAATCAGGAGGCTAGGGCTGAGGGGCAACCCCTGATTGGCCGAGCCTAGTCAGCTGACTCCAGCAACCAATCAGCAGCCAGCCCAGTTTCCCCTCTCTCTGATTGGTCAGCCCTGGTCAGGTGACATAACCCACCAATCAGGAGGCTAGGGATGAGGGGCAGCCCCTGATTGGCTGAGATTAGTCAGCTGACTCCAGCAACCAATCAGCAGCCTGCCCAGTTTCCCCTCTCTCTGATTGGTCAGCCCTGATCAGATGACATCACCCACCAATCAGGACGCTAGGGCTGAGGGGCAGCCCCTGATTGGCTGAGCCTAGTCAGATGACTCCAGCAACCAATCAGCAGCCTGCCCAGTTTCCCCTCTCTCTGATTGGTCAGCCCTGGTCAGGTGACACTACCCGCCAATCAGGAGGCTAGGGCTGAGGGGCAGCCCCTGATTCGCTGAGCCTAGTCAGCTGACTCCCGCAACCAATCAGCAGCCTGCCCAGTTTCCCCTCTCTCTGATTGGTCAGCCCTGGTCATGTGAATCCACCCATCAATCAGGAAGCTAGGACTGAGGGGCAGCTGCTGCTTGACTAGGATAAGCCTGTCTTGGCTCATCAGGCAGGAGAAAGTCTCCAGCAGTCACTTCCTTAATTGGAGAGTATTCCCTGGAAGGAGGGTTGACGGGAGAGTCCATAGGGCCCATACTTACAGGTTCCTCTTGCTAGATGGGCTGAGCTGCTTCTGTATAGTGCATAATTAAGAGGTCAGGGATTTTCCAGCGACATCACATCGACTTAGCTATGCATTATACAGGGCCAGCCAAGCTCTTTACGCAGCAGAAACGTATTAATAATCTGGAAATTAGAATGTATAGCAAAGTCAAGGAGTTTAAATCAGGTCAAATCCCTTTGACTAAATCATTCAATTTTAATGCATGAACTGGGTGGCTTGTGTTTTGGTCTACCTGGTTGCTAACAATAGCTTTTTTCTCCCTCACCAAACAACAACAAAAAAAACACAATGTTCAAGAGAGCTGAGTAAAAGCTCAACATTGAGCACAGAGAAATCGAACACAGGACCTTACAGACTCTAGCTTAGCTCCTTAAACATTACTCTACATAGCCATATGGAAACAGCACCTAGCTTGTCCCCCACACAAACACAATTAATAAACTAAAGAAGGGTAACATGTACACTGCAGACACTAGCAAACCTGTCCCCTGCAAACAATCGATTGTTTTTTTACCTCAATGCAATCTTGTAGCTTGCCTTCCTCCAAAACAAACACACCAAATAAATCAATTGGAGTGAATTAAACCCAGAACCTCAAAAACTAAATCCAACATCTCAACCATTGCACAACAGAGAACAGGTATAAGGCCCTACAGAAACAATCCTTTAGCTTTTACAGTCCTTTAGCTAGCCTGATTCACAAACAAATTCACTAAATAAACTAAAGAAGGGTGGCTTGTAAGGGCTAAGACAAGATGGCTTATGTTTTGGTCTATGGGCTTAATTAAAAAACAAAGAAAAAACAGAACAGCCAAAGTTGATGCCTAGGGGAATCGAACTCAGAACCTCAAGTCACCAAGTCCAACAGCTAAGCCGCTAGGCTACAGAGACTGGATGCAAGACTTGCAATCAAACACACTAAATAAACTAAATTATGGTGGCTTGCAGGGGCAGAACATGCTAACACCTTACCCAATATGCTACAGAGTGAAGCTGTTCACAGTATCTCTGACTTGGAGTTGTGGTTAAGTTGTTGAACTTCCATGCTGTCGCTCGTAAGTTCAAATACAGCTACTGCCGGTTTGTTCCCACACCAGTAAAGTTGGGCGTGGTAATTGTTAACTGTGCTGCAATTACCTTGGTGCCCATAAATTCGAGTGGCAAAAACAGCCATTGTCGTTATTAATGATTCATTTAACAAATTAATAATTCATAATAATTATTAAATAATAAAGTGCCATGCAATATGATACCTCTCTCTGTGATGCTCCAATCAGGAGGCTAGGGCTGAGGGGCAGCCTCTGATTGGCTGAGCCTAGTTAGCTGACTCCAGCAACCAATCAGCAGCCTGCCCAGTTCCCCATCTCCCTGATTGGTCAGCCCTGGTCAGGTGACATCACCCACCAATCAGGAGGCTAGGGCTGAGGGGAAGCCTCTGATTGGCCGAGCCTAGTCAGCTGACTCCAGCAACCAATCAGCAGCCAGCCCAGTTTCCCCTCTCTCTGATTGGTCAGCCCTGGTCAGGTGACATCACCCACCAATCAGGAGGCTAGGGCTGAGGGGCAGCCCCTGATTGGCCGAGCCTAGTCAGCTGACTCCAGCAACCAATCAGCAGCCAGCCCAGTTCCCCCTCTCTCTGATTGGTCAGCCCTGGTCAGGTGACATCACCCACCAATCAGGAGGCTAGGGCTGAGGGGCAGCCCCTGATTGGCCGAGCCTAGTCAGCTGACTCCAGCAACCAATCAGCAGCCAGCCCAGTTCCCCCTCTCTCTGATTGGTCAGCCCTGGTCAGGTGACATCACCCACCAATCAGGAGGCTAGGGATGAGGGGCAGCCCCTGATTGGCCGAGCCTAGTCAGCTGACTCCAGCAACCAATCAGCAGCCAGCCCAGTTCCCCCTCTCTCTGATTGGTCAGCCCTGGTCAGGTGACATCACCCACCAATCAGGAGGCTAGGGATGAGGGGCAGCCCCTGATTGGCCGAGCCTAGTCAGCTGACTCCAGCAACCAATCAGCAGCCAGCCCAGTTTCCCCTCTCCCTGATTGGTCAGCCCTGGTCAGGTGACATCACCCACCAATCAGAGGCTAGAGATGAGGGGCAGCCCCTGATTGGCCGAGCCTAGTCAGCTGACTCCAGCAACCAATCAGCAGCCAGCCCAGTTCCCCCTCTCTCTGATTGGTCAGCCCTGGTCAGGTGACATCACCCACCAATCAGGAGGCTAGGGATGAGGGGCAGCCCCTGATTGGCCGAGCCTAGTCAGCTGACTCCAGCAACCAATCAGCAGCCAGCCCAGTTTCCCCTCTCCCTGATTGGTCAGCCCTGGTCAGGTGACATCACCCACCAATCAGAGGCTAGAGATGAGGTGCAGCCCCTGATTGGCCAAGCCTAGTCAGCTGACTCCAGCAGCCAATCAGCAGCCTGCCCAGTTCCCCCTCTCCCTGATTGGTCAGCCCTGGTCAGGTGACATCACCCACCAATCAGGAGGCTAGGGCTGAGGGGCAACCCCTGATTGGCCGAGCCTAGTCAGCTGACTCCAGCAACCAATCAGCAGCCAGCCCAGTTTCCCCTCTCTCTGATTGGTCAGCCCTGGTCAGGTGACATAACCCACCAATCAGGAGGCTAGGGATGAGGGGCAGCCCCTGATTGGCTGAGATTAGTCAGCTGACTCCAGCAACCAATCAGCAGCCTGCCCAGTTTCCCCTCTCTCTGATTGGTCAGCCCTGATCAGATGACATCACCCACCAATCAGGACGCTAGGGCTGAGGGGCAGCCCCTGATTGGCTGAGCCTAGTCAGATGACTCCAGCAACCAATCAGCAGCCTGCCCAGTTTCCCCTCTCTCTGATTGGTCAGCCCTGGTCAGGTGACACTACCCGCCAATCAGGAGGCTAGGGCTGAGGGGCAGCCCCTGATTCGCTGAGCCTAGTCAGCTGACTCCCGCAACCAATCAGCAGCCTGCCCAGTTTCCCCTCTCTCTGATTGGTCAGCCCTGGTCATGTGAATCCACCCATCAATCAGGAAGCTAGGACTGAGGGGCAGCTGCTGCTTGACTAGGATAAGCCTGTCTTGGCTCATCAGGCAGGAGAAAGTCTCCAGCAGTCACTTCCTTAATTGGAGAGTATTCCCTGGAAGGAGGGTTGACGGGAGAGTCCATAGGGCCCATACTTACAGGTTCCTCTTGCTAGATGGGCTGAGCTGCTTCTGTATAGTGCATAATTAAGAGGTCAGGGATTTTCCAGCGACATCACATCGACTTAGCTATGCATTATACAGGGCCAGCCAAGCTCTTTACGCAGCAGAAACGTATTAATAATCTGGAAATTAGAATGTATAGCAAAGTCAAGGAGTTTAAATCAGGTCAAATCCCTTTGACTAAATCATTCAATTTTAATGCATGAACTGGGTGGCTTGTGTTTTGGTCTACCTGGTTGCTAACAATAGCTTTTTTCTCCCTCACCAAACAACAACAAAAAAAACACAATGTTCAAGAGAGCTGAGTAAAAGCTCAACATTGAGCACAGAGAAATCGAACACAGGACCTTACAGACTCTAGCTTAGCTCCTTAAACATTACTCTACATAGCCATATGGAAACAGCACCTAGCTTGTCCCCCACACAAACACAATTAATAAACTAAAGAAGGGTAACATGTACACTGCAGACACTAGCAAACCTGTCCCCTGCAAACAATCGATTGTTTTTTTACCTCAATGCAATCTTGTAGCTTGCCTTCCTCCAAAACAAACACACCAAATAAATCAATTGGAGTGAATTAAACCCAGAACCTCAAAAACTAAATCCAACATCTCAACCATTGCACAACAGAGAACAGGTATAAGGCCCTACAGAAACAATCCTTTAGCTTTTACAGTCCTTTAGCTAGCCTGATTCACAAACAAATTCACTAAATAAACTAAAGAAGGGTGGCTTGTAAGGGCTAAGACAAGATGGCTTATGTTTTGGTCTATGGGCTTAATTAAAAAACAAAGAAAAAACAGAACAGCCAAAGTTGATGCCTAGGGGAATCGAACTCAGAACCTCAAGTCACCAAGTCCAACAGCTAAGCCGCTAGGCTACAGAGACTGGATGCAAGACTTGCAATCAAACACACTAAATAAACTAAATTATGGTGGCTTGCAGGGGCAGAACATGCTAACACCTTACCCAATATGCTACAGAGTGAAGCTGTTCACAGTATCTCTGACTTGGAGTTGTGGTTAAGTTGTTGAACTTCCATGCTGTCGCTCGTAAGTTCAAATACAGCTACTGCCGGTTTGTTCCCACACCAGTAAAGTTGGGCGTGGTAATTGTTAACTGTGCTGCAATTACCTTGGTGCCCATAAATTCGAGTGGCAAAAACAGCCATTGTCGTTATTAATGATTCATTTAACAAATTAATAATTCATAATAATTATTAAATAATAAAGTGCCATGCAATATGATACCTCTCTCTGTGATGCTCCAATCAGGAGGCTAGGGCTGAGGGGCAGCCTCTGATTGGCTGAGCCTAGTTAGCTGACTCCAGCAACCAATCAGCAGCCTGCCCAGTTCCCCATCTCCCTGATTGGTCAGCCCTGGTCAGGTGACATCACCCACCAATCAGGAGGCTAGGGCTGAGGGGAAGCCTCTGATTGGCCGAGCCTAGTCAGCTGACTCCAGCAACCAATCAGCAGCCAGCCCAGTTTCCCCTCTCTCTGATTGGTCAGCCCTGGTCAGGTGACATCACCCACCAATCAGGAGGCTAGGGCTGAGGGGCAGCCCCTGATTGGCCGAGCCTAGTCAGCTGACTCCAGCAACCAATCAGCAGCCAGCCCAGTTCCCCCTCTCTCTGATTGGTCAGCCCTGGTCAGGTGACATCACCCACCAATCAGGAGGCTAGGGCTGAGGGGCAGCCCCTGATTGGCCGAGCCTAGTCAGCTGACTCCAGCAACCAATCAGCAGCCAGCCCAGTTCCCCCTCTCTCTGATTGGTCAGCCCTGGTCAGGTGACATCACCCACCAATCAGGAGGCTAGGGATGAGGGGCAGCCCCTGATTGGCCGAGCCTAGTCAGCTGACTCCAGCAACCAATCAGCAGCCAGCCCAGTTCCCCCTCTCTCTGATTGGTCAGCCCTGGTCAGGTGACATCACCCACCAATCAGGAGGCTAGGGATGAGGGGCAGCCCCTGATTGGCCGAGCCTAGTCAGCTGACTCCAGCAACCAATCAGCAGCCAGCCCAGTTTCCCCTCTCCCTGATTGGTCAGCCCTGGTCAGGTGACATCACCCACCAATCAGAGGCTAGAGATGAGGGGCAGCCCCTGATTGGCCGAGCCTAGTCAGCTGACTCCAGCAACCAATCAGCAGCCAGCCCAGTTCCCCCTCTCTCTGATTGGTCAGCCCTGGTCAGGTGACATCACCCACCAATCAGGAGGCTAGGGATGAGGGGCAGCCCCTGATTGGCCGAGCCTAGTCAGCTGACTCCAGCAACCAATCAGCAGCCAGCCCAGTTTCCCCTCTCCCTGATTGGTCAGCCCTGGTCAGGTGACATCACCCACCAATCAGAGGCTAGAGATGAGGTGCAGCCCCTGATTGGCCAAGCCTAGTCAGCTGACTCCAGCAGCCAATCAGCAGCCTGCCCAGTTCCCCCTCTCCCTGATTGGTCAGCCCTGGTCAGGTGACATCACCCACCAATCAGGAGGCTAGGGCTGAGGGGCAACCCCTGATTGGCCGAGCCTAGTCAGCTGACTCCAGCAACCAATCAGCAGCCAGCCCAGTTTCCCCTCTCTCTGATTGGTCAGCCCTGGTCAGGTGACATAACCCACCAATCAGGAGGCTAGGGATGAGGGGCAGCCCCTGATTGGCTGAGATTAGTCAGCTGACTCCAGCAACCAATCAGCAGCCTGCCCAGTTTCCCCTCTCTCTGATTGGTCAGCCCTGATCAGATGACATCACCCACCAATCAGGACGCTAGGGCTGAGGGGCAGCCCCTGATTGGCTGAGCCTAGTCAGATGACTCCAGCAACCAATCAGCAGCCTGCCCAGTTTCCCCTCTCTCTGATTGGTCAGCCCTGGTCAGGTGACACTACCCGCCAATCAGGAGGCTAGGGCTGAGGGGCAGCCCCTGATTCGCTGAGCCTAGTCAGCTGACTCCCGCAACCAATCAGCAGCCTGCCCAGTTTCCCCTCTCTCTGATTGGTCAGCCCTGGTCATGTGAATCCACCCATCAATCAGGAAGCTAGGACTGAGGGGCAGCTGCTGCTTGACTAGGATAAGCCTGTCTTGGCTCATCAGGCAGGAGAAAGTCTCCAGCAGTCACTTCCTTAATTGGAGAGTATTCCCTGGAAGGAGGGTTGACGGGAGAGTCCATAGGGCCCATACTTACAGGTTCCTCTTGCTAGATGGGCTGAGCTGCTTCTGTATAGTGCATAATTAAGAGGTCAGGGATTTTCCAGCGACATCACATCGACTTAGCTATGCATTATACAGGGCCAGCCAAGCTCTTTACGCAGCAGAAACGTATTAATAATCTGGAAATTAGAATGTATAGCAAAGTCAAGGAGTTTAAATCAGGTCAAATCCCTTTGACTAAATCATTCAATTTTAATGCATGAACTGGGTGGCTTGTGTTTTGGTCTACCTGGTTGCTAACAATAGCTTTTTTCTCCCTCACCAAACAACAACAAAAAAAACACAATGTTCAAGAGAGCTGAGTAAAAGCTCAACATTGAGCACAGAGAAATCGAACACAGGACCTTACAGACTCTAGCTTAGCTCCTTAAACATTACTCTACATAGCCATATGGAAACAGCACCTAGCTTGTCCCCCACACAAACACAATTAATAAACTAAAGAAGGGTAACATGTACACTGCAGACACTAGCAAACCTGTCCCCTGCAAACAATCGATTGTTTTTTTACCTCAATGCAATCTTGTAGCTTGCCTTCCTCCAAAACAAACACACCAAATAAATCAATTGGAGTGAATTAAACCCAGAACCTCAAAAACTAAATCCAACATCTCAACCATTGCACAACAGAGAACAGGTATAAGGCCCTACAGAAACAATCCTTTAGCTTTTACAGTCCTTTAGCTAGCCTGATTCACAAACAAATTCACTAAATAAACTAAAGAAGGGTGGCTTGTAAGGGCTAAGACAAGATGGCTTATGTTTTGGTCTATGGGCTTAATTAAAAAACAAAGAAAAAACAGAACAGCCAAAGTTGATGCCTAGGGGAATCGAACTCAGAACCTCAAGTCACCAAGTCCAACACCTAAGCCGCTAGGCTACAGAGACTGGATGCAAGACTTGCAATCAAACACACTAAATAAACTAAATTATGGTGGCTTGCAGGGGCAGAACATGCTAACACCTTACCCAATATGCTACAGAGTGAAGCTGTTCACAGTATCTCTCACTTGGAGTTGTGGTTAAGTTGTTGAACTTCCATGCTGTCGCTCGTAAGTTCAAATACAGCTACTGCCGGTTTGTTCCCACACCAGTAAAGTTGGGCGTGGTAATTGTTAACTGTGCTGCAATTACCTTGGTGCCCATAAATTCGAGTGGCAAAAACAGCCATTGTCGTTATTAATGATTCATTTAACAAATTAATAATTCATAATAATTATTAAATAATAAAGTGCCATGCAATATGATACCTCTCTCTGTGATGCTCCAATCAGGAGGCTAGGGCTGAGGGGCAGCCTCTGATTGGCTGAGCCTAGTTAGCTGACTCCAGCAACCAATCAGCAGCCTGCCCAGTTCCCCATCTCCCTGATTGGTCAGCCCTGGTCAGGTGACATCACCCACCAATCAGGAGGCTAGGGCTGATGGGAAGCCTCTGATTGGCCGAGCCTAGTCAGCTGACTCCAGCAACCAATCAGCAGCCAGCCCAGTTTCCCCTCTCTCTGATTGGTCAGCCCTGGTCAGGTGACATCACCCACCAATCAGGAGGCTAGGGCTGAGGGGCAGCCCCTGATTGGCCGAGCCTAGTCAGCTGACTCCAGCAACCAATCAGCAGCCAGCCCAGTTCCCCCTCTCTCTGATTGGTCAGCCCTGGTCAGGTGACATCACCCACCAATCAGGAGGCTAGGGATGAGGGGCAGCCCCTGATTGGCCGAGCCTAGTCAGCTGACTCCAGCAACCAATCAGCAGCCAGCCCAGTTCCCCCTCTCTCTGATTGGTCAGCCCTGGTCAGGTGACATCACCCACCAATCAGGAGGCTAGGGATGAGGGGCAGCCCCTGATTGGCCGAGCCTAGTCAGCTGACTCCAGCAACCAATCAGCAGCCAGCCCAGTTTCCCCTCTCCCTGATTGGTCAGCCCTGGTCAGGTGACATCACCCACCAATCAGAGGCTAGAGATGAGGGGCAGCCCCTGATTGGCCGAGCCTAGTCAGCTGACTCCAGCAACCAATCAGCAGCCAGCCCAGTTCCCCCTCTCTCTGATTGGTCAGCCCTGGTCAGGTGACATCACCCACCAATCAGGAGGCTAGGGATGAGGGGCAGCCCCTGATTGGCCGAGCCTAGTCAGCTGACTCCAGCAACCAATCAGCAGCCAGCCCAGTTTCCCCTCTCCTTGATTGGTCAGCCCTGGTCAGGTGACATCACCCACCAATCAGAGGCTAGAGATGAGGTGCAGCCCCTGATTGGCCAAGCCTAGTCAGCTGACTCCAGCAGCCAATCAGCAGCCTGCCCAGTTCCCCCTCTCCCTGATTGGTCAGCCCTGGTCAGGTGACATCACCCACCAATCAGGAGGCTAGGGCTGAGGGGCAACCCCTGATTGGCCGAGCCTAGTCAGCTGACTCCAGCAACCAATCAGCAGCCAGCCCAGTTTCCCCTCTCTCTGATTGGTCAGCCCTGGTCAGGTGACATAACCCACCAATCAGGAGGCTAGGGATGAGGGGCAGCCCCTGAATGGCTGAGATTACTCAGCTGACTCCAGCAACCAATCAGCAGCCTGCCCAGTTTCCCCTCTCTCTGATTGGTCAGCCCTGATCAGATGACATCACCCACCAATCAGGACGCTAGGGCTGAGGGGCAGCCCCTGATTGGCTGAGCCTAGTCAGATGACTCCAGCAACCAATCAGCAGCCTGCCCAGTTTCCCCTCTCTCTGATTGGTCAGCCCTGGTCAGGTGACACTACCCGCCAATCAGGAGGCTAGGGCTGAGGGGCAGCCCCTGATTCGCTGAGCCTAGTCAGCTGACTCCCGCAACCAATCAGCAGCCTGCCCAGTTTCCCCTCTCTCTGATTGGTCAGCCCTGGTCATGTGAATCCACCCATCAATCAGGAAGCTAGGACTGAGGGGCAGCTGCTGCTTGACTAGGATAAGCCTGTCTTGGCTCATCAGGCAGGAGAAAGTCTCCAGCAGTCACTTCCTTAATTGGAGAGTATTCCCTGGAAGGAGGGTTGACGGGAGAGTCCATAGGGCCCATACTTACAGGTTCCTCTTGCTAGATGGGCTGAGCTGCTTCTGTATAGTGCATAATTAAGAGGTCAGGGATTTTCCAGCGACATCACATCGACTTAGCTATGCATTATACAGGGCCAGCCAAGCTCTTTACGCAGCAGAAACGTATTAATAATCTGGAAATTAGAATGTATAGCAAAGTCAAGGAGTTTAAATCAGGTCAAATCCCTTTGACTAAATCATTCAATTTTAATGCATGAACTGGGTGGCTTGTGTTTTGGTCTACCTGGTTGCTAACAATAGCTTTTTTCTCCCTCACCAAACAACAACAAAAAAAACACAATGTTCAAGAGAGCTGAGTAAAAGCTCAACATTGAGCACAGAGAAATCGAACACAGGACCTTACAGACTCTAGCTTAGCTCCTTAAACATTACTCTACATAGCCATATGGAAACAGCACCTAGCTTGTCCCCCACACAAACACAATTAATAAACTAAAGAAGGGTAACATGTACACTGCAGACACTAGCAAAGCTGTCCCCTGCAAACAATCGATTGTTTTTTTACCTCAATGCAATCTTGTAGCTTGCCTTCCTCCAAAACAAACACACCAAATAAATCAATTGGAGTGAATTAAACCCAGAACCTCAAAAACTAAATCCAACATCTCAACCATTGCACAACAGAGAACAGGTATAAGGCCCTACAGAAACAATCCTTTAGCTTTTACAGTCCTTTAGCTAGCCTGATTCACAACCAAATTCACTAAATAAACTAAAGAAGGGTGGCTTGTAAGGGCTAAGACAAGATGGCTTATGTTTTGGTCTATGGGCTTAATTAAAAAACAAAGAAAAAACAGAACAGCCAAAGTTGAAGCCTAGGGGAATCGAACACAGAACCTCAAGTCACCAAGTCCAACACCTAAGCCACTAGGCTACAGAGACTAGATGTAAGACTGACAATCAAACACTCTAAATAAACTAAATTATGGTGGCTTGCAGGGGCAGAACATGCTAACACCTTACCCAATATGCTACAGAGTGAAGCTGCTCACAGTATCTCTGACTTGGAGTTGTGGTTAAGTTGTTGGACTTCCATGCTATCGCTCGTAAGTTCAAATACAGCTACTGCCGGTTTGTTCCCACACCAGTAAAGTTGGGCGTGGTAATTGTTAACTGTGCTGCAATTACCTTGGTGCCCATAAATTCGAGTGGCAAAAACAGCCATTGTCGTTATTAATGATTCATTTAACAAATTAATAATTCATAATAATTATTAAATAATAAAGTGCCATGCAATATGATACCTCTCTCTGTGATGCTCCAATCAGGAGGCTAGGGCTGAGGGGCAGCCCCTGATTGGCTGAGCCTAGTTAGCTGACTCCAGCAACCAATCAGCAGCCTGCCCAGTTCCCCCTCTCCCTGATTGGTCAGCCCTGGTCAGGTGACATCACCCACCAATCAGGAGGCTAGGGCTGAGGGGAAGCCTCTGATTGGCCGAGCCTAGTCAGCTGACTCCAGCAACCAATCAGCAGCCAGCCCAGTTTCCCCTCTCTCTGATTGGTCAGCCCTGGTCAGGTGACATCACCCACCAATCAGGAGGCTAGGGCTGAGGGGCAGCCCCTGATTGGCCGAGCCTAGTCAGCTGACTCCAGCAACCAATCAGCAGCCAGCCCAGTTCCCCCTCTCTCTGATTGGTCAGCCCTGGTCAGGTGACATCACCCACCAATCAGGAGGCTAGGGATGAGGGGCAGCCCCTGATTGGCCGAGCCTAGTCAGCTGACTCCAGCAACCAATCAGCAGCCAGCCCAGTTCCCCCTCTCTCTTATTGGTCAGCCCTGGTCAGGTGACATCACCCACCAATCAGGAGGCTAGGGATGAGGGGCAGCCCCTGATTGGCCGAGCCTAGTCAGCTGACTCCAGCAACCAATCAGCAGCCAGCCCAGTTCCCCCTCTCTCTGATTGGTCAGCTCTGGTCAGGTGACATCACCCACCAATCAGGAGGCTAGGGATGAGGGGCAGCCCCTGATTGGCCGAGCCTAGTCAGCTGACTCCAGCAACCAATCAGCAGCCAGCCCAGTTTCCCCTCTCCCTGATTGGTCAGCCCTGGTCAGGTGACATCACCCACCAATCAGAGGCTAGAGATGAGGGGCAGCCCTTGATTGGCCAAGCCTAGTCAGCAGACTCCAGCAGCCAATCAGCAGCCTGCCCAGTTCCCCCTCTCCCTGATTGGTCAGCCCTGGTCAGGTGACATCACCCACCAATCAGGAGGCTAGGGCTGAGGGGCAACCCCTGATTGGCCGAGCCTAGTCAGCTGACTCCAGCAACCAATCAGCAGCCAGCCCAGTTCCCCCTCTCTCTGATTGGTCAGCCCTGGTCAGGTGACATCACCCACCAATCAGGAGACTAGGGATGAGGGGCAGCCCCTGATTGGCTGAGATTAGTCAGCTGACTCCAGCAACCAATCAGCAGCCTGCCCAGTTTCCCCTCTCTCTGATTGGTCAGCCCTGATCAGATGACATCACCCACCAATCAGGACGCTAGGGCTGAGGGGCAGCCCCTGATTGGCTGAGCCTAGTCAGATGACTCCAGCAACCAATCAGCAGCCTGCCCAGTTTCCCCTCTCTCTGATTGGTCAGCCCTGGTCAGGTGACACTACCCGCCAATCAGGAGGCTAGGGCTGAGGGGCAGCCCCTGATTCGCTGAGCCTAGTCAGCTGACTCCCGCAACCAATCAGCAGCCTGCCCAGTTTCCCCTCTCTCTGATTGGTCAGCCCTGGTCATGTGAATCCACCCATCAATCAGGAAGCTAGGACTGAGGGGCAGCTGCTGCTTGACTAGGATAAGCCTGTCTTGGCTCATCAGGCAGGAGAAAGTCTCCAGCAGTCACTTCCTTAATTGGAGAGTATTCCCTGGAAGGAGGGTTGACGGGAGAGTCCATAGGGCCCATACTTACAGGTTCCTCTTGCTAGATGGGCTGAGCTGCTTCTGTATAGTGCATAATTAAGAGGTCAGGGATTTTCCAGCGACATCACATCGACTTAGCTATGCATTATACAGGGCCAGCCAAGCTCTTTACGCAGCAGAAACGTATTAATAATCTGGAAATTAGAATGTATAGCAAAGTCAAGGAGTTTAAATCAGGTCAAATCCCTTTGACTAAATCATTCAATTTTAATGCATGAACTGGGTGGCTTGTGTTTTGGTCTACCTGGTTGCTAACAATAGCTTTTTTCTCCCTCACCAAACAACAACAAAAAAAACACAATGTTCAAGAGAGCTGAGTAAAAGCTCAACATTGAGCACAGAGAAATCGAACACAGGACCTTACAGACTCTAGCTTAGCTCCTTAAACATTACTCTACATAGCCATATGGAAACAGCACCTAGCTTGTCCCCCACACAAACACAATTAATAAACTAAAGAAGGGTAACATGTACACTGCAGACACTAGCAAACCTGTCCCCTGCAAACAATCGATTGTTTTTTTACCTCAATGCAATCTTGTAGCTTGCCTTCCTCCAAAACAAACACACCAAATAAATCAATTGGAGTGAATTAAACCCAGAACCTCAAAAACTAAATCCAACATCTCAACCATTGCACAACAGAGAACAGGTATAAGGCCCTACAGAAACAATCCTTTAGCTTTTACAGTCCTTTAGCTAGCCTGATTCACAAACAAATTCACTAAATAAACTAAAGAAGGGTGGCTTGTAAGGGCTAAGACAAGATGGCTTATGTTTTGGTCTATGGGCTTAATTAAAAAACAAAGAAAAAACAGAACAGCCAAAGTTGATGCCTAGGGGAATCGAACTCAGAACCTCAAGTCACCAAGTCCAACACCTAAGCCACTAGGCTACAGAGACTAGATGCAAGACTGGCAATCAAACACACTAAATAAACTAAATTATGGTGGCTTGCAGGGGCAGAACATGCTAACACCTTACCCAATATGCTACAGAGTGAAGCTGTTCACAGTATCTCTGACTTGGAGTTGTGGTTAAGTTGTTGAACTTCCATGCTGTCGCTCGTAAGTTCAAACACAGCTACTGCCGGTTTGTTCCCACACCAGTAAAGTTGGGCGTGGTAATTGTTAACTGTGCTGCAATTACCTTGGTGCCCATAAATTCGAGTGGCAAAAACAGCCATTGTCGTTATTAATGATTCATTTAACAAATTAATAATTCATAATAATTATTAAATAATAAAGTGCCATGCAATATGATACCTCTCTCTGTGATGCTCCAATCAGGAGGCAGCCCCTGATTGGCTGAGAATAGTTAGCTGACTCCAGCAACCAATCAGCAGCCTGCCCAGTTCCCCCTCTCTCTGATTGGTCAGCCCTGGTCAGGTGACATCACCCACCAATCAGGAGGCTAGGGCTGAGGGGAAGCCTCTGATTGGCCGAGCCTAGTCAGCTGACTCCAGCAACCAATCAGCAGCCAGCCCAGTTTCCCCTCTCTCTGATTGGTCAGCCCTGGTCAGGTGACAGCACCCACCAATCAGGAGGCTAGGGATGAGGGGCAGCCCCTGATTGGCCGAGCCTAGTCAGCTGACTCCAGCAACCAATCAGCAGCCAGCCCAGTTTCCCCTCTCCCTGATTGGTCAGCCCTGGTCAGGTGACATCACCCACCAATCAGAGGCTAGAGATGAAGGGCAGCCCCTGATTGGCCGAGCCTAGTCAGCTGACTCCAGCAACCAATCAGCAGCCAGCCCAGTTCCCCCTCTCTCTGATTGGTCAGCCCTGGTCAGGTGACATCACCCACCAATCAGAGGCTAGAGATGAGGGGCAGCCCCTGATTGGCCAAGCCTAGTCAGCTGACTCCAGCAGCCAATCAGCAGCCTGCCCAGTTCCCCCTCTCCCTGATTGGTCAGCCCTGGTCAGGTGACATCACCCACCAATCAGGAGGCTAGGGATGAGGGGCAGCCCCTGATTGGCCGAGCCTAGTCAGCTGACTCCAGCAACCAATCAGCAGCCAGCCCAGTTTCCCCTCTCCCTGATTGGTCAGCCCTGGTCAGGTGACATCACCCACCAATCAGAGGCTAGAGATGAGGGGCAGCCCCTGATTGGCCGAGCCTAGTCAGCTGACTCCAGCAACCAATCAGCAGCCAGCCCAGTTCCCCCTCTCTCTGATTGGTCAGCCCTGGTCAGGTGACATCACCCACCAATCAGGAGGCTAGGGATGAGGGGCAGCCCCTGATTGGCCGAGCCTAGTCAGCTGACTCCAGCAACCAATCAGCAGCCAGCCCAGTTTCCCCTCTCCCTGATTGGTCAGCCCTGGTCAGGTGACATCACCCACCAATCAGAGGCTAGAGATGAGGGGCAGCCCCTGATTGGCCAAGCCTAGTCAGCTGACTCCAGCAGCCAATCAGCAGCCTGCCCAGTTCCCCCTCTCCCTGATTGGTCAGCCCTGGTCAGGTGACATCACCCACCAATCTGGAGGCTAGGGCTGAGGGGCAACCCCTGATTGGCCGAGCCTAGTCATCTGACTCCAGCAACCAATCAGCAGCCAGCCCAGTTTCCCCTCTCTCTGATTGGTCAGCCCTGGTCAGGTGACATAACCCACCAATCAGGAGGCTAGGGATGAGGGGCAGCCCCTGATTGGCTGAGATTAGTCAGCTGACTCCAGCAACCAATCAGCAGCCTGCCCAGTTTCCCCTCTCTCTGTTTGGTCAGCACTGATCAGATGACATCACCCACCAATCAGGACGCTAGGGCTGAGGGGCAGCCCCTGATTGGCTGAGCCTAGTCAGATGACTCCAGCAACCAATCAGCAGCCTGCCCAGTTTCCCCTCTCTCTGATTGGTCAGCCCTGGTCAGGTGACACTACCCTCCAATCAGGAGGCTAGGGCTGAGGGGCAGCCCCTGATTCGCTGAGCCTAGTCAGCTGACTCCCGCAACCAATCAGCAGCCTGCCCAGTTTCCCCTCTCTCTGATTGGTCAGCCCTGGTCATGTGAATCCACCCATCAATCAGGAAGCTAGGACTGAGGGGCAGCTGCTGCTTGACTAGGATAAGCCTGTCTTGGCTCATCAGGCAGGAGAAAGTCTCCAGCAGTCAGTTCCTTAATTGGAGAGTATTCCCTGGAAGGAGGGTTGACGGGAGAGTCCATAGGGCCCATACTTACAGGTTCCTCTTGCTAGATGGGCTGAGCTGCTTCTGTATAGTGCATAATTAAGAGGTCAGGGATTTTCCAGCGACATCACATCGACTTAGCTATGCATTATACAGGGCCAGCCAAGCTCTTTACGCAGCAGAAACGTATTAATAATCTGGAAATTAGAATGTATAGCAAAGTCAAGGAGTTTAAATCAGGTCAAATCCCTTTGACTAAATCATTCAGTTTTAATGCATGAACTGGGTGGCTTGTGTTTTGGTCTACCTGGTTGCTAACAATAGCTTTTTTCTCCCTCACCAAACAACAACAAAAAAAACACAATGTTCAAGAGAGCTGAGTAAAAGCTCAACATTGAGCACAGAGAAATCGAACACAGGACCTTACAGACTCTAGCTTAGCTCCTTAAACATTACTCTACATAGCCATATGGAAACAGCACCTAGCGTGTCCCCCACACAAACACAATTAATAAACTAAAGAAGGGTAACATGTACACTGCAGACACTAGCAAAGCTGTCCCCTGCAAACAATCGATTGTTTTTTTACCTCAATGCAATCTTGTAGCTTGCCTTCCTCCAAAACAAACACACCAAATAAATCAATTGGAGTGAATTAAACCCAGAACCTCAAAAACTAAATCCAACATCTCAACCATTGCACAACAGAGAACAGGTATAAGGCCCTACAGAAACAATCCTTTAGCTTTTACAGTCCTTTAGCTAGCCTGATTCACAACCAAATTCACTAAATAAACTAAAGAAGGGTGGCTTGTAAGGGCTAAGACAAGATGGCTTATGTTTTGGTCTATGGGCTTAATTAAAAAACAAAGAAAAAACAGAACAGCCAAAGTTGAAGCCTAGGGGAATCGAACTCAGAACCTCAAGTCACCAAGTCCAACACCTAAGCCACTAGGCTACAGAGACTAGATATAAGACTGGCAATCACACACACTAAATAAACTAAATTATGGTGGCTTGCAGGGGCAGAACATGCTAACACCTTACCCAATATGCTACAGAGTGAAGCTGTTCACAGTATCTCTGACTTGGATTTGTGGTTAAGTTGTTGAACTTCCATGCTGTCGCTCGTAAGTTCAAATACAGCTACTGCCGGTTTGTTCCCACACCAGTAAAGTTGGGCGTGGTAATTGTTAACTGTGCTGCAATTACCTTGGTGCCCATAAATTCGAGTGGCAAAAACAGCCATTGTCGTTATTAATGATTCATTTAACAAATTAATAATTCATAATAATTATTAAATAATAAAGTGCCATGCAATATGATACCTCTCTCTGTGATGCTCCAATCAGGAGGCTAGGGCTGAGGGGCAGCCCCTGATTGGCTGAGAATAGTTAGCTGACTCCAGCAACCAATCAGCAGCCTGCCCAGTTCCCCCTCTCTCTGATTGGTCAGCCCTGGTCAGGTGACATCACCCACCAATCAGGAGGCTAGGGCTGAGGGGAAGCCTCTGATTGGCCGAGCCTAGTCAGCTGACTCCAGCAACCAATCAGCAGCCAGCCCAGTTTCCCCTCTCTCTGATTGGTCAGCCCTGGTCAGGTGACAGCACCCACCAATCAGGAGGCTAGGGATGAGGGGCAGCCCCTGATTGGCCGAGCCTAGTCAGCTGACTCCAGCAACCAATCAGCAGCCAGCCCAGTTTCCCCTCTCCCTGATTGGTCAGCCCTGGTCAGGTGACATCACCCACCAATCAGAGGCTAGAGATGAGGGGCAGCCCCTGATTGGCCGAGCCTAGTCAGCTGACTCCAGCAACCAATCAGCAGCCAGCCCAGTTCCCCCTCTCTCTGATTGGTCAGCCCTGGTCAGGTGACATCACCCACCAATCAGGAGGCTAGGGATGAGGGGCAGCCCCTGATTGGCCGAGCCTAGTCAGCTGACTCCAGCAACCAATCAGCAGCCAGCCCAGTTTCCCCTCTCCCTGATTGGTCAGCCCTGGTCAGGTGACATCACCCACCAATCAGAGGCTAGAGATGAGGGGCAGCCCCTGATTGGCCAAGCCTAGTCAGCTGACTCCAGCAGCCAATCAGCAGCCTGCCCAGTTCCCCCTCTCCCTGATTGGTCAGCCCTGGTCAGGTGACATCACCCACCAATCAGGAGGCTAGGGCTGAGGGGCAACCCCTGATTGGCCGAGCCTAGTCATCTGACTCCAGCAACCAATCAGCAGCCAGCCCAGTTTCCCCTCTCTCTGATTGGTCAGCCCTGGTCAGGTGACATAACCCACCAATCAGGAGGCTAGGGATGAGGGGCAGCCCCTGATTGGCTGAGATTAGTCAGCTGACTCCAGCAACCAATCAGCAGCCTGCCCAGTTTCCCCTCTCTCTGATTGGTCAGCCCTGATCAGATGACATCACCCACCAATCAGGACGCTAGGGCTGAGGGGCAGCCCCTGATTGGCTGAGCCTAGTCAGATGACTCCAGCAACCAATCAGCAGCCTGCCCAGTTTCCCCTCTCTCTGATTGGTCAGCCCTGGTCAGGTGACACTACCCGCCAATCAGGAGGCTAGGGCTGAGGGGCAGCCCCTGATTCGCTGAGCCTAGTCAGCTGACTCCCGCAACCAATCAGCAGCCTGCCCAGTTTCCCCTCTCTCTGATTGGTCAGCCCTGGTCATGTGAATCCACCCATCAATCAGGAAGCTAGGACTGAGGGGCAGCTGCTGCTTGACTAGGATAAGCCTGTCTTGGCTCATCAGGCAGGAGAAAGTCTCCAGCAGTCACTTCCTTAATTGGAGAGTATTCCCTGGAAGGAGGGTTGACGGGAGAGTCCATAGGGCCCATACTTACAGGTTCCTCTTGCTAGATGGGCTGAGCTGCTTCTGTATAGTGCATAATTAAGAGGTCAGGGATTTTCCAGCGACATCACATCGACTTAGCTATGCATTATACAGGGCCAAGCTCTTTACGCAGCAGAAACGTATTAATAATCTGGAAATTAGAATGTATAGCAAAGTCAAGGAGTTTAAATCAGGTCAAATCCCTTTGACTAAATCATTCAATTTTAATGCATGAACTGGGTGGCTTGTGTTTTGGTCTACCTGGTTGCTAACAATAGCTTTTTTCTCCCTCACCAAACAACAACAAAAAAAACACAATGTTCAAGAGAGCTGAGTAAAAGCTCAACATTGAGCACAGAGAAATCGAACACAGGACCTTACAGACTCTAGCTTAGCTCCTTAAACATTACTCTACATAGCCATATGGAAACAGCACCTAGCTTGTCCCCCACACAAACACAATTAATAAACTAAAGAAGGGTAACATGTACACTGCAGACACTAGCAAACCTGTCCCCTGCAAACAATCGATTGTTTTTTTACCTCAATGCAATCTTGTAGCTTGCCTTCCTCCAAAACAAACACACCAAATAAATCAATTGGAGTGAATTAAACCCAGAACCTCAAAAACTAAATCCAACATCTCAACCATTGCACAACAGAGAACAGGTATAAGGCCCTACAGAAACAATCCTTTAGCTTTTACAGTCCTTTAGCTAGCCTGATTCACAACCAAATTCACTAAATAAACTAAAGAAGGGTGGCTTGTAAGGGCTAAGACAAGATGGCTTATGTTTTGGTCTATGGGCTTAATTAAAAAACAAAGAAAAAACAGAACAGCCAAAGTTGAAGCCTAGGGGAATCGAACTCAGAACCTCAAGTCACCAAGTCCAACACCTAAGCCACTAGGCTACAGAGACTAGATGTAAGACTGACAATCAAACACTCTAAATAAACTAAATTATGGTGGCTTGCAGGGGCAGAACATGCTAACACCTTACCCAATATGCTACAGAGTGAAGCTGTTCACGGTATCTCTGACTTGGAGTTGTGGTTAAGTTGTTGGACTTCCATGCTGTCGCTCGTAAGTTCAAATACAGCTACTGCCGGTTTGTTCCCACACCAGTAAAGTTGGGCGTGGTAACTGTGCTGCAATTACCTTGGTGCCCATAAATTCGAGTGGCAAAAACAGCCATTGTCGTTATTAATGATTCATTTAACAAATTAATAATTCATAATAATTATTAAATAATAAAGTGCCATGCAATATGATACCTCTCTCTGTGATGCTCCAATCAGGAGGCTAGGGCTGAGGGGCAGCCCCTGATTGGCTGAGAATAGTTAGCTGACTCCAGCAACCAATCAGCAGCCTGCCCAGTTCCCCCTCTCCCTGATTGGTCAGACCTGGTCAGGTGACATCACCCACCAATCAGGAGGCTAGGGCTGAGGGGAAGCCTCTGATTGGCCGAGCCTAGTCAGCTGACTCCAGCAACCAATCAGCAGCCAGCCCAGTTTCCCCTCTCTCTGATTGGTCAGCCCTGGTCAGGTGACATCACCCACCAATCAGGAGGCTAGGGATGAGGGGCAGCCCGTGATTGGCCGAGCCTAGTCAGCTGACTCCAGCAACCAATCAGCAGCCAGCCCAGTTTCCCCTCTCCCTGATTGGTCAGCCCTGGTCAGGTGACATCACCCACCAATCAGAGGCTAGAGATGAGGGGCAGCCCCTGATTGGCCGAGCCTAGTCAGCTGACTCCAGCAACCAATCAGCAGCCAGCCCAGTTCCCCCTCTCTCTGATTGGTCAGCCCTGGTCAGGTGACATCACCCACCAATCAGGAGGCTAGGGATGAGGGGCAGCCCCTGATTGGCCGAGCCTAGTCAGCTGACTCCAGCAACCAATCAGCAGCCTGTCCAGTTTCCCCTCTCCCTGATTGGTCAGCCCTGGTCAGGTGACATCACCCACCAATCAGAGGCTAGAGATGAGGGGCAGCCCCTGATTGGCCAAGCCTAGTCAGCTGACTCCAGCAGCCAATCAGCAGCCTGCCCAGTTCCCCCTCTCCCTGATTGGTCAGCCCTGGTCAGGTGACATCACCCACCAATCAGGAGGCTAGGGCTGAGGGGCAACCCCTGATTGGCCGAGCCTAGTCATCTGACTCCAGCAACCAATCAGCAGCCAGCCCAGTTTCCCCTCTCTCTGATTGGTCAGCCCTGGTCAGGTGACATAACCCACCAATCAGGAGGCTAGGGATGAGGGGCAGCCCCTGATTGGCTGAGATTAGTCAGCTGACTCCAGCAACCAATCAGCAGCCTGCCCAGTTTCCCCTCTCTCTGATTGGTCAGCCCTGATCAGATGACATCACCCACCAATCAGGACGCTAGGGCTGAGGGGCAGCCCCTGATTGGCTGAGCCTAGTCAGATGACTCCAGCAACCAATCAGCAGCCTGCCCAGTTTCCCCTCTCTCTGATTGGTCAGCCCTGGTCAGGTGACACTACCCGCCAATCAGGAGGCTAGGGCTGAGGGGCAGCCCCTGATTCGCTGAGCCTAGTCAGCTGACTCCCGCAACCAATCAGCAGCCTGCCCAGTTTCCCCTCTCTCTGATTGGTCAGCCCTGGTCATGTGAATCCACCCATCAATCAGGAAGCTAGGACTGAGGGGCAGCTGCTGCTTGACTAGGATAAGCCTGTCTTGGCTCATCAGGCAGGAGAAAGTCTCCAGCAGTCACTTCCTTAATTGGAGAGTATTCCCTGGAAGGAGGGTTGACGGGAGAGTCCATAGGGCCCATACTTACAGGTTCCTCTTGCTAGATGGGCTGAGCTGCTTCTGTATAGTGCATAATTAAGAGGTCAGGGATTTTCCAGCGACATCACATCGACTTAGCTATGCATTATACAGGGCCAGCCAAGCTCTTTACGCAGCAGAAACGTATTAATAATCTGGAAATTAGAATGTATAGCAAAGTCAAGGAGTTTAAATCAGGTCAAATCCCTTTGACTAAATCATTCAATTTTAATGCATGAACTGGGTGGCTTGTGTTTTGGTCTACCTGGTTGCTAACAATAGCTTTTTTCTCCCTCACCAAACAACAACAAAAAAAACACAATGTTCAAGAGAGCTGAGTAAAAGCTCAACATTGAGCACAGAGAAATCGAACACAGGACCTTACAGACTCTAGCTTAGCTCCTTAAACATTACTCTACATAGCCATATGGAAACAGCACCTAGCTTGTCCCCCACACAAACACAATTAATAAACTAAAGAAGGGTAACATGTACACTGCAGACACTAGCAAACCTGTCCCCTGCAAACAATCGATTGTTTTTTTACCTCAATGCAATCTTGTAGCTTGCCTTCCTCCAAAACAAACACACCAAATAAATCAATTGGAGTGAATTAAACCCAGAACCTCAAAAACTAAATCCAACATCTCAACCATTGCACAACAGAGAACAGGTATAAGGCCCTACAGAAACAATCCTTTAGCTTTTACAGTCCTTTAGCTAGCCTGATTCACAACCAAATTCACTAAATAAACTAAAGAAGGGTGGCTTGTAAGGGCTAAGACAAGATGGCTTATGTTTTGGTCTATGGGCTTAATTAAAAAACAAAGAAAAAACAGAACAGCCAAAGTTGAAGCCTAGGGGAATCGAACTCAGAACCTCAAGTCACCAAGTCCAACACCTAAGCCACTAGGCTACAGAGACTAGATGTAAGACTGACAATCAAACACTCTAAATAAACTAAATTATGGTGGCTTGCAGGGGCAGAACATGCTAACACCTTACCCAATATGCTACAGAGTGAAGCTGTTCACAGTATCTCTGACTTGGAGTTGTGGTTAAGTTGTTGGACTTCCATGCTATCGCTCGTAAGTTCAAATACAGCTACTGCCGGTTTGTTCCCACACCAGTAAAGTTGGGCGTGGTAATTGTTAACTGTGCTGCAATTACCTTGGTGCCCATAAATTCGAGTGGCAAAAACAGCCATTGTCGTTATTAATGATTCATTTAACAAATTAATAATTCATAATAATTATTAAATAATAAAGTGCCATGCAATATGATACCTCTCTCTGTGATGCTCCAATCAGGAGGCTAGGGCTGAGGGGCAGCCCCTGATTGGCTGAGAATAGTTAGCTGACTCCAGCAACCAATCAGCAGCCTGCCCAGTTCCCCCTCTCTCTGATTGGTCAGCCCTGGTCAGGTGACATCACCCACCAATCAGGAGGCTAGGGCTGAGGGGAAGCCTCTGATTGGCCGAGCCTAGTCAGCTGACTCCAGCAACCAATCAGCAGCCAGCCCAGTTTCCCCTCTCTCTGATTGGTCAGCCCTGGTCAGGTGACAGCACCCACCAATCAGGAGGCTAGGGATGAGGGGCAGCCCCTGATTGGCCGAGCCTAGTCAGCTGACTCCAGCAACCAATCAGCAGCCAGCCCAGTTTCCCCTCTCCCTGATTGGTCAGCCCTGGTCAGGTGACATCACCCACCAATCAGAGGCTAGAGATGAAGGGCAGCCCCTGATTGGCCGAGCCTAGTCAGCTGACTCCAGCAACCAATCAGCAGCCAGCCCAGTTCCCCCTCTCTCTGATTGGTCAGCCCTGGTCAGGTGACATCACCCACCAATCAGAGGCTAGAGATGAGGGGCAGCCCCTGATTGGCCAAGCCTAGTCAGCTGACTCCAGCAGCCAATCAGCAGCCTGCCCAGTTCCCCCTCTCCCTGATTGGTCAGCCCTGGTCAGGTGACATCACCCACCAATCAGGAGGCTAGGGCTGAGGGGCAACCCCTGATTGGCCGAGCCTAGTCATCTGACTCCAGCAACCAATCAGCAGCCAGCCCAGTTTCCCCTCTCTCTGATTGGTCAGCCCTGGTCAGGTGACATAACCCACCAATCAGGAGGCTAGGGATGAGGGGCAGCCCCTGATTGGCTGAGATTAGTCAGCTGACTCCAGCAACCAATCAGCAGCCTGCCCAGTTTCCCCTCTCTCTGATTGGTCAGCCCTGATCAGATGACATCACCCACCAATCAGGACGCTAGGGCTGAGGGGCAGCCCCTGATTGGCTGAGCCTAGTCAGATGACTCCAGCAACCAATCAGCAGCCTGCCCAGTTTCCCCTCTCTCTGATTGGTCAGCCCTGGTCAGGTGACACTACCCGCCAATCAGGAGGCTAGGGCTGAGGGGCAGCCCCTGATTCGCTGAGCCTAGTCAGCTGACTCCCGCAACCAATCAGCAGCCTGCCCAGTTTCCCCTCTCTCTGATTGGTCAGCCCTGGTCATGTGAATCCACCCATCAATCAGGAAGCTAGGACTGAGGGGCAGCTGCTGCTTGACTAGGATAAGCCTGTCTTGGCTCATCAGGCAGGAGAAAGTCTCCAGCAGTCACTTCCTTAATTGGAGAGTATTCCCTGGAAGGAGGGTTGACGGGAGAGTCCATAGGGCCCATACTTACAGGTTCCTCTTGCTAGATGGGCTGAGCTGCTTCTGTATAGTGCATAATTAAGAGGTCAGGGATTTTCCAGCGACATCACATCGACTTAGCTATGCATTATACAGGGCCAGCCAAGCTCTTTACGCAGCAGAAACGTATTAATAATCTGGAAATTAGAATGTATAGCAAAGTCAAGGAGTTTAAATCAGGTCAAATCCCTTTGACTAAATCATTCAATTTTAATGCATGAACTGGGTGGCTTGTGTTTTGGTCTACCTGGTTGCTAACAATAGCTTTTTTCTCCCTCACCAAACAACAACAAAAAAAACACAATGTTCAAGAGAGCTGAGTAAAAGCTCAACATTGAGCACAGAGAAATCGAACACAGGACCTTACAGACTCTAGCTTAGCTCCTTAAACATTACTCTACATAGCCATATGGAAACAGCACCTAGCTTGTCCCCCACACAAACACAATTAATAAACTAAAGAAGGGTAACATGTACACTGCAGACACTAGCAAACCTGTCCCCTGCAAACAATCGATTGTTTTTTTACCTCAATGCAATCTTGTAGCTTGCCTTCCTCCAAAACAAACACACCAAATAAATCAATTGGAGTGAATTAAACCCAGAACCTCAAAAACTAAATCCAACATCTCAACCATTGCACAACAGAGAACAGGTATAAGGCCCTACAGAAACAATCCTTTAGCTTTTACAGTCCTTTAGCTAGCCTGATTCACAACCAAATTCACTAAATAAACTAAAGAAGGGTGGCTTGTAAGGGCTAAGACAAGATGGCTTATGTTTTGGTCTATGGGCTTAATTAAAAAACAAAGAAAAAACAGAACAGCCAAAGTTGAAGCCTAGGGGAATCGAACTCAGAACCTCAAGTCACCAAGTCCAACACCTAAGCCACTAGGCTACAGAGACTAGATGTAAGACTGACAATCAAACACTCTAAATAAACTAAATTATGGTGGCTTGCAGGGGCAGAACATGCTAACACCTTACCCAATATGCTACAGAGTGAAGCTGTTCACAGTATCTCTGACTTGGAGTTGTGGTTAAGTTGTTGGACTTCCATGCTATCGCTCGTAAGTTCAAATACAGCTACTGCCGGTTTGTTCCCACACCAGTAAAGTTGGGCGTGGTAATTGTTAACTGTGCTGCAATTACCTTGGTGCCCATAAATTCGAGTGGCAAAAACAGCCATTGTCGTTATTAATGATTCATTTAACAAATTAATAATTCATAATAATTATTAAATAATAAAGTGCCATGCAATATGATACCTCTCTCTGTGATGCTCCAATCAGGAGGCTAGGGCTGAGGGGCAGCCCCTGATTGGCTGAGAATAGTTAGCTGACTCCAGCAACCAATCAGCAGCCTGCCCAGTTCCCCCTCTCTCTGATTGGTCAGCCCTGGTCAGGTGACATCACCCACCAATCAGGAGGCTAGGGCTGAGGGGAAGCCTCTGATTGGCCGAGCCTAGTCAGCTGACTCCAGCAACCAATCAGCAGCCAGCCCAGTTTCCCCTCTCTCTGATTGGTCAGCCCTGGTCAGGTGACAGCACCCACCAATCAGGAGGCTAGGGATGAGGGGCAGCCCCTGATTGGCCGAGCCTAGTCAGCTGACTCCAGCAACCAATCAGCAGCCAGCCCAGTTTCCCCTCTCCCTGATTGGTCAGCCCTGGTCAGGTGACATCACCCACCAATCAGAGGCTAGAGATGAAGGGCAGCCCCTGATTGGCCGAGCCTAGTCAGCTGACTCCAGCAACCAATCAGCAGCCAGCCCAGTTCCCCCTCTCTCTGATTGGTCAGCCCTGGTCAGGTGACATCACCCACCAATCAGAGGCTAGAGATGAGGGGCAGCCCCTGATTGGCCAAGCCTAGTCAGCTGACTCCAGCAGCCAATCAGCAGCCTGCCCAGTTCCCCCTCTCCCTGATTGGTCAGCCCTGGTCAGGTGACATCACCCACCAATCAGGAGGCTAGGGCTGAGGGGCAACCCCTGATTGGCCGAGCCTAGTCATCTGACTCCAGCAACCAATCAGCAGCCAGCCCAGTTTCCCCTCTCTCTGATTGGTCAGCCCTGGTCAGGTGACATAACCCACCAATCAGGAGGCTAGGGATGAGGGGCAGCCCCTGATTGGCTGAGATTAGTCAGCTGACTCCAGCAACCAATCAGCAGCCTGCCCAGTTTCCCCTCTCTCTGATTGGTCAGCCCTGATCAGATGACATCACCCACCAATCAGGACGCTAGGGCTGAGGGGCAGCCCCTGATTGGCTGAGCCTAGTCAGATGACTCCAGCAACCAATCAGCAGCCTGCCCAGTTTCCCCTCTCTCTGATTGGTCAGCCCTGGTCAGGTGACACTACCCGCCAATCAGGAGGCTAGGGCTGAGGGGCAGCCCCTGATTCGCTGAGCCTAGTCAGCTGACTCCCGCAACCAATCAGCAGCCTGCCCAGTTTCCCCTCTCTCTGATTGGTCAGCCCTGGTCATGTGAATCCACCCATCAATCAGGAAGCTAGGACTGAGGGGCAGCTGCTGCTTGACTAGGATAAGCCTGTCTTGGCTCATCAGGCAGGAGAAAGTCTCCAGCAGTCACTTCCTTAATTGGAGAGTATTCCCTGGAAGGAGGGTTGACGGGAGAGTCCATAGGGCCCATACTTACAGGTTCCTCTTGCTAGATGGGCTGAGCTGCTTCTGTATAGTGCATAATTAAGAGGTCAGGGATTTTCCAGCGACATCACATCGACTTAGCTATGCATTATACAGGGCCAGCCAAGCTCTTTACGCAGCAGAAACGTATTAATAATCTGGAAATTAGAATGTATAGCAAAGTCAAGGAGTTTAAATCAGGTCAAATCCCTTTGACTAAATCATTCAATTTTAATGCATGAACTGGGTGGCTTGTGTTTTGGTCTACCTGGTTGCTAACAATAGCTTTTTTCTCCCTCACCAAACAACAACAAAAAAAACACAATGTTCAAGAGAGCTGAGTAAAAGCTCAACATTGAGCACAGAGAAATCGAACACAGGACCTTACAGACTCTAGCTTAGCTCCTTAAACATTACTCTACATAGCCATATGGAAACAGCACCTAGCTTGTCCCCCACACAAACACAATTAATAAACTAAAGAAGGGTAACATGTACACTGCAGACACTAGCAAAGCTGTCCCCTGCAAACAATCGATTGTTTTTTTACCTCAATGCAATCTTGTAGCTTGCCTTCCTCCAAAACAAACACACCAAATAAATCAATTGGAGTGAATTAAACCCAGAACCTCAAAAACTAAATCCAACATCTCAACCATTGCACAACAGAGAACAGGTATAAGGCCCTACAGAAACAATCCTTTAGCTTTTACAGTCCTTTAGCTAGCCTGATTCACAACCAAATTCACTAAATAAACTAAAGAAGGGTGGCTTGTAAGGGCTAAGACAAGATGGCTTATGTTTTGGTCTATGGGCTTAATTAAAAAACAAAGAAAAAACAGAACAGCCAAAGTTGAAGCCTAGGGGAATCGAACTCAGAACCTCAAGTCACCAAGTCCAACACCTAAGCCACTAGGCTACAGAGACTAGATGTAAGACTGACAATCAAACACTCTAAATAAACTAAATTATGGTGGCTTGCAGGGGCAGAACATGCTAACACCTTACCCAATATGCTACAGAGTGAAGCTGTTCACGGTATCTCTGACTTGGAGTTGTGGTTAAGTTGTTGGACTTCCATGCTGTCGCTCGTAAGTTCAAATACAGCTACTGCCGGTTTGTTCCCACACCAGTAAAGTTGGGCGTGGTAACTGTGCTGCAATTACCTTGGTGCCCATAAGTTCAAGTGGCAAAAACAGCCATTGTTGTTATTAATGATTCATTTAACAAATTAATAATTCATAATAATTATTAAATAATAAAGTGCCATGCAATATGATACCTCTCTCTGTGATGCTCCAATCAGGAGGCTAGGGTTGAGGGGCAGCCCCTGATTGGCTGAGAATAGTTAGCTGACTCCAGCAACCAATCAGCAGCCTGCCCAGTTCCCCCTCTCCCTGATTGGTCAGACCTGGTCAGGTGACATCACCCACCAATCAGGAGGCTAGGGCTGAGGGGAAGCCTCTGATTGGCCGAGCCTAGTCAGCTGACTCCAGCAACCAATCAGCAGCCAGCCCAGTTTCCCCTCTCTCTGATTGGTCAGCCCTGGTCAGGTGACATCACCCACCAATCAGGAGGCTAGGGATGAGGGGCAGCCCCTGATTGGCCGAGCCTAGTCAGCTGACTCCAGCAACCAATCAGCAGCCAGCCCAGTTTCCCCTCTCCCTGATTGGTCAGCCCTGGTCAGGTGACATCACCCACCAATCAGAGGCTAGAGATGAGGGGCAGCCCCTGATTGGCCGAGCCTAGTCAGCTGACTCCAGCAACCAATCAGCAGCCAGCCCAGTTCCCCCTCTCTCTGATTGGTCAGCCCTGGTCAGGTGACATCACCCACCAATCAGGAGGCTAGGGATGAGGGGCAGCCCCTGATTGGCCGAGCCTAGTCAGCTGACTCCAGCAACCAATCAGCAGCCTGTCCAGTTTCCCCTCTCCCTGATTGGTCAGCCCTGGTCAGGTGACATCACCCACCAATCAGAGGCTAGAGATGAGGGGCAGCCCCTGATTGGCCAAGCCTAGTCAGCTGACTCCAGCAACCAATCAGCAGCCAGCCCAGTTTCCCCTCTCTCTGATTGGTCAGCCCTGGTCAGGTGACATAACCCACCAATCAGGAGGCTAGGGATGAGGGGCAGCCCCTGATTGGCTGAGATTAGTCAGCTGACTCCAGCAACCAATCAGCAGCCTGCCCAGTTTCCCCTCTCTCTGATTGGTCAGCCCTGATCAGATGACATCACCCACCAATCAGGACGCTAGGGCTGAGGGGCAGCCCCTGATTGGCTGAGCCTAGTCAGATGACTCCAGCAACCAATCAGCAGCCTGCCCAGTTTCCCCTCTCTCTGATTGGTCAGCCCTGGTCAGGTGACACTACCCGCCAATCAGGAGGCTAGGGCTGAGGGGCAGCCCCTGATTCGCTGAGCCTAGTCAGCTGACTCCCGCAACCAATCAGCAGCCTGCCCAGTTTCCCCTCTCTCTGATTGGTCAGCCCTGGTCATGTGAATCCACCCATCAATCAGGAAGCTAGGACTGAGGGGCAGCTGCTGCTTGACTAGGATAAGCCTGTCTTGGCTCATCAGGCAGGAGAAAGTCTCCAGCAGTCACTTCCTTAATTGGAGAGTATTCCCTGGAAGGAGGGTTGACGGGAGAGTCCATAGGGCCCATACTTACAGGTTCCTCTTGCTAGATGGGCTGAGCTGCTTCTGTATAGTGCATAATTAAGAGGTCAGGGATTTTCCAGCGACATCACATCGACTTAGCTATGCATTATACAGGGCCAGCCAAGCTCTTTACGCAGCAGAAACGTATTAATAATCTGGAAATTAGAATGTATAGCAAAGTCAAGGAGTTTAAATCAGGTCAAATCCCTTTGACTAAATCATTCAATTTTAATGCATGAACTGGGTGGCTTGTGTTTTGGTCTACCTGGTTGCTAACAATAGCTTTTTTCTCCCTCACCAAACAACAACAAAAAAAACACAATGTTCAAGAGAGCTGAGTAAAAGCTCAACATTGAGCACAGAGAAATCGAACACAGGACCTTACAGACTCTAGCTTAGCTCCTTAAACATTACTCTACATAGCCATATGGAAACAGCACCTAGCTTGTCCCCCACACAAACACAATTAATAAACTAAAGAAGGGTAACATGTACACTGCAGACACTAGCAAACCTGTCCCCTGCAAACAATCGATTGTTTTTTTACCTCAATGCAATCTTGTAGCTTGCCTTCCTCCAAAACAAACACACCAAATAAATCAATTGGAGTGAATTAAACCCAGAACCTCAAAAACTAAATCCAACATCTCAACCATTGCACAACAGAGAACAGGTATAAGGCCCTACAGAAACAATCCTTTAGCTTTTACAGTCCTTTAGCTAGCCTGATTCACAACCAAATTCACTAAATAAACTAAAGAAGGGTGGCTTGTAAGGGCTAAGACAAGATGGCTTATGTTTTGGTCTATGGGCTTAATTAAAAAACAAAGAAAAAACAGAACAGCCAAAGTTGAAGCCTAGGGGAATCGAACTCAGAACCTCAAGTCACCAAGTCCAACACCTAAGCCTCTAGGCTACAGAGACTAGATGTAAGACTGACAATCAAACACTCTAAATAAACTAAATTATGGTGGCTTGCAGGGGCAGAACATGCTAACACCTTACCCAATATGCTACAGAGTGAAGCTGTTCACAGTATCTCTGACTTGGAGTTGTGGTTAAGTTGTTGGACTTCCATGCTATCGCTCGTAAGTTCAAATACAGCTACTGCCGGTTTGTTCCCACACCAGTAAAGTTGGGCGTGGTAATTGTTAACTGTGCTGCAATTACCTTGGTGCCCATAAATTCGAGTGGCAAAAACAGCCATTGTCGTTATTAATGATTCATTTAACAAATTAATAATTCATAATAATTATTAAATAATAAAGTGCCATGCAATATGATACCTCTCTCTGTGATGCTCCAATCAGGAGGCTAGGGCTGAGGGGCAGCCCCTGATTGGCTGAGAATAGTTAGCTGACTCCAGCAACCAATCAGCAGCCTGCCCAGTTCCCCCTCTCTCTGATTGGTCAGCCCTGGTCAGGTGACATCACCCACCAATCAGGAGGCTAGGGCTGAGGGGAAGCCTCTGATTGGCCGAGCCTAGTCAGCTGACTCCAGCAACCAATCAGCAGCCAGCCCAGTTTCCCCTCTCTCTGATTGGTCAGTCCTGGTCAGGTGACAGCACCCACCAATCAGGAGGCTAGGGATGAGGGGCAGCCCCTGATTGGCCGAGCCTAGTCAGCTGACTCCAGCAACCAATCAGCAGCCAGCCCAGTTTCCCCTCTCCCTGATTGGTCAGCCCTGGTCAGGTGACATCACCCACCAATCAGAGGCTAGAGATGAGGGGCAGCCCCTGATTGGCCGAGCCTAGTCAGCTGACTCCAGCAACCAATCAGCAGCCAGCCCAGTTCCCCCTCTCTCTGATTGGTCAGCCCTGGTCAGGTGACATCACCCACCAATCAGGAGGCTAGGGATGAGGGGCAGCCCCTGATTGGCCGAGCCTAGTCAGCTGACTCCAGCAACCAATCAGCAGCCAGCCCAGTTTCCCCTCTCCCTGATTGGTCAGCCCTGGTCAGGTGACATCACCCACCAATCAGAGGCTAGAGATGAGGGGCAGCCCCTGATTGGCCAAGCCTAGTCAGCTAACTCCAGCAGCCAATCAGCAGCCTGCCCAGTTCCCCCTCTCCCTGATTGGTCAGCCCTGGTCAGGTGACATCACCCACCAATCAGGAGGCTAGGGCTGAGGGGCAACCCCTGATTGGCCGAGCCTAGTCATCTGACTCCAGCAACCAATCAGCAGCCAGCCCAGTTTCCCCTCTCTCTGATTGGTCAGCCCTGGTCAGGTGACATAACCCACCAATCAGGAGGCTAGGGATGAGGGGCAGCCCCTGATTGGCTGAGATTAGTCAGCTGACTCCAGCAACCAATCAGCAGCCTGCCCAGTTTCCCCTCTCTCTGATTGGTCAGCCCTGATCAGATGACATCACCCACCAATCAGGACGCTAGGGCTGAGGGGCAGCCCCTGATTGGCTGAGCCTAGTCAGATGACTCCAGCAACCAATCAGCAGCCTGCCCAGTTTCCCCTCTCTCTGATTGGTCAGCCCTGGTCAGGTGACACTACCCGCCAATCAGGAGGCTAGGGCTGAGGGGCAGCCCCTGATTCGCTGAGCCTAGTCAGCTGACTCCCGCAACCAATCAGCAGCCTGCCCAGTTTCCCCTCTCTCTGATTGGTCAGCCCTGGTCATGTGAATCCACCCATCAATCAGGAAGCTAGGACTGAGGGGCAGCTGCTGCTTGACTAGGATAAGCCTGTCTTGGCTCATCAGGCAGGAGAAAGTCTCCAGCAGTCAGTTCCTTAATTGGAGAGTATTCCCTGGAAGGAGGGTTGACGGGAGAGTCCATAGGGCCCATACTTACAGGTTCCTCTTGCTAGATGGGCTGAGCTGCTTCTGTATAGTGCATAATTAAGAGGTCAGGGATTTTCCAGCGACATCACATCGACTTAGCTATGCATTATACAGGGCCAGCCAAGCTCTTTACGCAGCAGAAACGTATTAATAATCTGGAAATTAGAATGTATAGCAAAGTCAAGGAGTTTAAATCAGGTCAAATCCCTTTGACTAAATCATTCAGTTTTAATGCATGAACTGGGTGGCTTGTGTTTTGGTCTACCTGGTTGCTAACAATAGCTTTTTTCTCCCTCACCAAACAACAACAAAAAAAACACAATGTTCAAGAGAGCTGAGTAAAAGCTCAACATTGAGCACAGAGAAATCGAACACAGGACCTTACAGACTCTAGCTTAGCTCCTTAAACATTACTCTACATAGCCATATGGAAACAGCACCTAGCGTGTCCCCCACACAAACACAATTAATAAACTAAAGAAGGGTAACATGTACACTGCAGACACTAGCAAAGCTGTCCCCTGCAAACAATCGATTGTTTTTTTACCTCAATGCAATCTTGTAGCTTGCCTTCCTCCAAAACAAACACACCAAATAAATCAATTGGAGTGAATTAAACCCAGAACCTCAAAAACTAAATCCAACATCTCAACCATTGCACAACAGAGAACAGGTATAAGGCCCTACAGAAACAATCCTTTAGCTTTTACAGTCCTTTAGCTAGCCTGATTCACAACCAAATTCACTAAATAAACTAAAGAAGGGTGGCTTGTAAGGGCTAAGACAAGATGGCTTATGTTTTGGTCTATGGGCTTAATTAAAAAACAAAGAAAAAACAGAACAGCCAAAGTTGAAGCCTAGGGGAATCGAACTCAGAACCTCAAGTCACCAAGTCCAACACCTAAGCCACTAGGCTACAGAGACTAGATGTACGACTGGCAATCAAACACACTAAATAAACTAAATTATGGTGGCTTGCAGGGGCAGAACATGCTAACACCTTACCCAATATGCTACAGAGTGAAGCTGTTCACAGTATCTCTGACTTGGAGTTGTGGTTAAGTTGTTGAACTTCCATGCTGTCGCTCGTAAGTTCAAATACAGCTACTGCCGGTTTGTTCCCACACCAGTAAAGTTGGGCGTGGTAATTGTTAACTGTGCTGCAATTACCTTGGTGCCCATAAATTCGAGTGCCAAAAACAGCCATTGTCGTTATTAATGATTCATTTAACAAATTAATAATTCATAATAATTATTAAATAATAAAGTGCCATGCAATATGATACCTCTCTCTGTGATGCTCCAATCAGGAGGCTAGGGCTGAGGGGCAGCCCCTGATTGGCTGAGAATAGTTAGCTGACTCCAGCAACCAATCAGCAGCCTGCCCAGTTCCCCCTCTCTCTGATTGGTCAGCCCTGGTCAGGTGACATCACCCACCAATCAGGAGGCTAGGGCTGAGGGGAAGCCTCTGATTGGCCGAGCCTAGTCAGCTGACTCCAGCAACCAATCAGCAGCCAGCCCAGTTTCCCCTCTCTCTGATTGGTCAGCCCTGGTCAGGTGACAGCACCCACCAATCAGGAGGCTAGGGATGAGGGGCAGCCCCTGATTGGCCGAGCCTAGTCAGCTGACTCCAGCAACCAATCAGCAGCCAGCCCAGTTTCCCCTCTCCCTGATTGGTCAGCCCTGGTCAGGTGACATCACCCACCAATCAGAGGCTAGAGATGAGGGGCAGCCCCTGATTGGCCGAGCCTAGTCAGCTGACTCCAGCAACCAATCAGCAGCCAGCCCAGTTCCCCCTCTCTCTGATTGGTCAGCCCTGGTCAGGTGACATCACCCACCAATCAGGAGGCTAGGGATGAGGGGCAGCCCCTGATTGGCCGAGCCTAGTCAGCTGACTCCAGCAACCAATCAGCAGCCAGCCCAGTTTCCCCTCTCCCTGATTGGTCAGCCCTGGTCAGGTGACATCACCCACCAATCAGAGGCTAGAGATGAGGGGCAGCCCCTGATTGGCCAAGCCTAGTCAGCTGACTCCAGCAGCCAATCAGCAGCCTGCCCAGTTCCCCCTCTCCCTGATTGGTCAGCCCTGGTCAGGTGACATCACCCACCAATCAGGAGGCTAGGGCTGAGGGGCAACCCCTGATTGGCCGAGCCTAGTCATCTGACTCCAGCAACCAATCAGCAGCCAGCCCAGTTTCCCCTCTCTCTGATTGGTCAGCCCTGGTCAGGTGACATAACCCACCAATCAGGAGGCTAGGGATGAGGGGCAGCCCCTGATTGGCTGAGATTAGTCAGCTGACTCCAGCAACCAATCAGCAGCCTGCCCAGTTTCCCCTCTCTCTGATTGGTCAGCCCTGATCAGATGACATCACCCACCAATCAGGACGCTAGGGCTGAGGGGCAGCCCCTGATTGGCTGAGCCTAGTCAGATGACTCCAGCAACCAATCAGCAGCCTGCCCAGTTTCCCCTCTCTCTGATTGGTCAGCCCTGGTCAGGTGACACTACCCGCCAATCAGGAGGCTAGGGCTGAGGGGCAGCCCCTGATTCGCTGAGCCTAGTCAGCTGACTCCCGCAACCAATCAGCAGCCTGCCCAGTTTCCCCTCTCTCTGATTGGTCAGCCCTGGTCATGTGAATCCACCCATCAATCAGGAAGCTAGGACTGAGGGGCAGCTGCTGCTTGACTAGGATAAGCCTGTCTTGGCTCATCAGGCAGGAGAAAGTCTCCAGCAGTCAGTTCCTTAATTGGAGAGTATTCCCTGGAAGGAGGGTTGACGGGAGAGTCCATAGGGCCCATACTTACAGGTTCCTCTTGCTAGATGGGCTGAGCTGCTTCTGTATAGTGCATAATTAAGAGGTCAGGGATTTTCCAGCGACATCACATCGACTTAGCTATGCATTATACAGGGCCAGCCAAGCTCTTTACGCAGCAGAAACGTATTAATAATCTGGAAATTAGAATGTATAGCAAAGTCAAGGAGTTTAAATCAGGTCAAATCCCTTTGACTAAATCATTCAGTTTTAATGCATGAACTGGGTGGCTTGTGTTTTGGTCTACCTGGTTGCTAACAATAGCTTTTTTCTCCCTCACCAAACAACAACAAAAAAAACACAATGTTCAAGAGAGCTGAGTAAAAGCTCAACATTGAGCACAGAGAAATCGAACACAGGACCTTACAGACTCTAGCTTAGCTCCTTAAACATTACTCTACATAGCCATATGGAAACAGCACCTAGCGTGTCCCCCACACAAACACAATTAATAAACTAAAGAAGGGTAACATGTACACTGCAGACACTAGCAAAGCTGTCCCCTGCAAACAATCGATTGTTTTTTTACCTCAATGCAATCTTGTAGCTTGCCTTCCTCCAAAACAAACACACCAAATAAATCAATTGGAGTGAATTAAACCCAGAACCTCAAAAACTAAATCCAACATCTCAACCATTGCACAACAGAGAACAGGTATAAGGCCCTACAGAAACAATCCTTTAGCTTTTACAGTCCTTTAGCTAGCCTGATTCACAACCAAATTCACTAAATAAACTAAAGAAGGGTGGCTTGTAAGGGCTAAGACAAGATGGCTTATGTTTTGGTCTATGGGCTTAATTAAAAAACAAAGAAAAAACAGAACAGCCAAAGTTGAAGCCTAGGGGAATCGAACTCAGAACCTCAAGTCACCAAGTCCAACACCTAAGCCACTAGGCTACAGAGACTAGATGTAAGACTGGCAATCAAACACACTAAATAAACTAAATTATGGTGGCTTGCAGGGGCAGAACATGCTAACACCTTACCCAATATGCTACAGAGTGAAGCTGTTCACAGTATCTCTGACTTGGCGTTGTGGTTAAGTTGTTGAACTTCCATGCTGTCGCTCGTAAGTTCAAATACAGCTACTGCCGGTTTGTTCCCACACCAGTAAAGTTGGGCGTGGTAATTGTTAACTGTGCTGCAATTACCTTGGTGCCCATAAATTCGAGTGGCAAAAACAGCCATTGTCGTTATTAATGATTCATTTAACAAATTAATAATTCATAATAATTATTAAATAATAAAGTGCCATGCAATATGATACCTCTCTCTGTGATGCTCCAATCAGGAGGCTAGGGCTGAGGGGCAGCCCCTGATTGGCTGAGAATAGTTAGCTGACTCCAGCAACCAATCAGCAGCCTGCCCAGTTCCCCCTCTCCCTGATTGGTCAGACCTGGTCAGGTGACATCACCCACCAATCAGGAGGCTAGGGCTGAGGGGAAGCCTCTGATTGGCCGAGCCTAGTCAGCTGACTCCAGCAACCAATCAGCAGCCAGCCCAGTTTCCCCTCTCTCTGATTGGTCAGCCCTGGTCAGGTGACATCACCCACCAATCAGGAGGCTAGGGCTGAGGGGCAGCCCCTGATTGGCCGAGCCTAGTCAGCTGACTCCAGCAACCAATCAGCAGCCAGCCCAGTTCCCCCTCTCTCTGATTGGTCAGCCCTGGTCAGGTGACATCACCCACCAATCAGGAGGCTAGGGATGAGGGGCAGCCCCTGATTGGCCGAGCCTAGTCAGCTGACTCCAGCAACCAATCAGCAGCCAGCCCAGTTTCCCCTCTCCCTGATTGGTCAGCCCTGGTCAGGTGACATCACCCACCAATCAGAGGCTAGAGATGAGGGGCAGCCCCTGATTGGCCGAGCCTAGTCAGCTGACTCCAGCAACCAATCAGCAGCCAGCCCAGTTCCCCCTCTCTCTGATTGGTCAGCCCTGGTCAGGTGACATCACCCACCAATCAGGAGGCTAGGGATGAGGGGCAGCCCCTGATTGGCCGAGCCTAGTCAGCTGACTCCAGCAACCAATCAGCAGCCAGCCCAGTTTCCCCTCTCCCTGATTGGTCAGCCCTGGTCAGGTGACATCACCCACCAATCAGAGGCTAGAGATGAGGGGCAGCCCCTGATTGGCCAAGCCTAGTCAGCTGACTCCAGCAGCCAATCAGCAGCCTGCCCAGTTCCCCCTCTCCCTGATTGGTCAGCCCTGGTCAGGTGACATCACCCACCAATCAGGAGGCTAGGGCTGAGGGGCAACCCCTGATTGGCCGAGCCTAGTCATCTGACTCCAGCAACCAATCAGCAGCCAGCCCAGTTTCCCCTCTCTCTGATTGGTCAGCCCTGGTCAGGTGACATAACCCACCAATCAGGAGGCTAGGGATGAGGGGCAGCCCCTGATTGGCTGAGATTAGTCAGCTGACTCCAGCAACCAATCAGCAGCCTGCCCAGTTTCCCCTCTCTCTGATTGGTCAGCCCTGATCAGATGACATCACCCACCAATCAGGACGCTAGGGCTGAGGGGCAGCCCCTGATTGGCTGAGCCTAGTCAGATGACTCCAGCAACCAATCAGCAGCCTGCCCAGTTTCCCCTCTCTCTGATTGGTCAGCCCTGGTCAGGTGACACTACCCGCCAATCAGGAGGCTAGGGCTGAGGGGCAGCCCCTGATTCGCTGAGCCTAGTCAGCTGACTCCCGCAACCAATCAGCAGCCTGCCCAGTTTCCCCTCTCTCTGATTGGTCAGCCCTGGTCATGTGAATCCACCCATCAATCAGGAAGCTAGGACTGAGGGGCAGCTGCTGCTTGACTAGGATAAGCCTGTCTTGGCTCATCAGGCAGGAGAAAGTCTCCAGCAGTCAGTTCCTTAATTGGAGAGTATTCCCTGGAAGGAGGGTTGACGGGAGAGTCCATAGGGCCCATACTTACAGGTTCCTCTTGCTAGATGGGCTGAGCTGCTTCTGTATAGTGCATAATTAAGAGGTCAGGGATTTTCCAGCGACATCACATCGACTTAGCTATGCATTATACAGGGCCAGCCAAGCTCTTTACGCAGCAGAAACGTATTAATAATCTGGAAATTAGAATGTATAGCAAAGTCAAGGAGTTTAAATCAGGTCAAATCCCTTTGACTAAATCATTCAGTTTTAATGCATGAACTGGGTGGCTTGTGTTTTGGTCTACCTGGTTGCTAACAATAGCTTTTTTCTCCCTCACCAAACAACAACAAAAAAAACACAATGTTCAAGAGAGCTGAGTAAAAGCTCAACATTGAGCACAGAGAAATCGAACACAGGACCTTACAGACTCTAGCTTAGCTCCTTAAACATTACTCTACATAGCCATATGGAAACAGCACCTAGCGTGTCCCCCACACAAACACAATTAATAAACTAAAGAAGGGTAACATGTACACTGCAGACACTAGCAAAGCTGTCCCCTGCAAACAATCGATTGTTTTTTTACCTCAATGCAATCTTGTAGCTTGCCTTCCTCCAAAACAAACACACCAAATAAATCAATTGGAGTGAATTAAACCCAGAACCTCAAAAACTAAATCCAACATCTCAACCATTGCACAACAGAGAACAGGTATAAGGCCCTACAGAAACAATCCTTTAGCTTTTACAGTCCTTTAGCTAGCCTGATTCACAACCAAATTCACTAAATAAACTAAAGAAGGGTGGCTTGTAAGGGCTAAGACAAGATGGCTTATGTTTTGGTCTATGGGCTTAATTAAAAAACAAAGAAAAAACAGAACAGCCAAAGTTGAAGCCTAGGGGAATCGAACACAGAACCTCAAGTCACCAAGTCCAACACCTAAGCCACTAGGCTACAGAGACTAGATGTAAGACTGGCAATCAAACACACTAAATAAACTAAATTATGGTGGCTTGCAGGGGCAGAACATGCTAACACCTTACCCAATATGCTACAGAGTGAAGCTGTTCACAGTATCTCTGACTTGGAGTTGTGGTTAAGTTGTTGAACTTCCATGCTGTCGCTCGTAAGATCAAATACAGCTACTGCCGGTTTGTTCCCACACCAGTAAAGTTGGGCGTGGTAATTGTTAACTGTGCTGCAATTACCTTGGTGCCCATAAATTCGAGTGGCAAAAACAGCCATTGTCGTTATTAATGATTCATTTAACAAATTAATAATTCATAATAATTATTAAATAATAAAGTGCCATGCAATATGATACCTCTCTCTGTGATGCTCCAATCAGGAGGCTAGGGCTGAGGGGCAGCCCCTGATTGGCTGAGAATAGTTAGCTGACTCCAGCAACCAATCAGCAGCCTGCCCAGTTCCCCCTCTCTCTGATTGGTCAGCCCTGGTCAGGTGACATCACCCACCAATCAGGAGGCTAGGGCTGAGGGGAAGCCTCTGATTGGCCGAGCCTAGTCAGCTGACTCCAGCAACCAATCAGCAGCCAGCCCAGTTTCCCCTCTCTCTGATTGGTCAGCCCTGGTCAGGTGACAGCACCCACCAATCAGGGGGCTAGGGATGAGGGGCAGCCCCTGATTGGCCGAGCCTAGTCAGCTGACTCCAGCAACCAATCAGCAGCCAGCCCAGTTTCCCCTCTCCCTGATTGGTCAGCCCTGGTCAGGTGACATCACCCACCAATCAGAGGCTAGAGATGAGGGGCAGCCCCTGATTGGCCGAGCCTAGTCAGCTGACTCCAGCAACCAATCAGCAGCCAGCCCAGTTCCCCCTCTCTCTGATTGGTCAGCCCTGGTCAGGTGACATCACCCACCAATCAGGAGGCTAGGGATGAGGGGCAGCCCCTGATTGGCCGAGCCTAGTCAGCTGACTCCAGCAACCAATCAGCAGCCAGCCCAGTTTCCCCTCTCCCTGATTGGTCAGCCCTGGTCAGGTGACATCACCCACCAATCAGAGGCTAGAGATGAGGGGCAGCCCCTGATTGGCCAAGCCTAGTCAGCTGACTCCAGCAGCCAATCAGCAGCCTGCCCAGTTCCCCCTCTCCCTGATTGGTCAGCCCTGGTCAGGTGACATCACCCACCAATCAGGAGGCTAGGGCTGAGGGGCAACCCCTGATTGGCCGAGCCTAGTCATCTGACTCCAGCAACCAATCAGCAGCCAGCCCAGTTTCCCCTCTCTCTGATTGGTCAGCCCTGGTCAGGTGACATAACCCACCAATCAGGAGGCTAGGGATGAGGGGCAGCCCCTGATTGGCTGAGATTAGTCAGCTGACTCCAGCAACCAATCAGCAGCCTGCCCAGTTTCCCCTCTCTCTGATTGGTCAGCCCTGATCAGATGACATCACCCACCAATCAGGACGCTAGGGCTGAGGGGCAGCCCCTGATTGGCTGAGCCTAGTCAGATGACTCCAGCAACCAATCAGCAGCCTGCCCAGTTTCCCCTCTCTCTGATTGGTCAGCCCTGGTCAGGTGACACTACCCGCCAATCAGGAGGCTAGGGCTGAGGGGCAGCCCCTGATTCGCTGAGCCTAGTCAGCTGACTCCCGCAACCAATCAGCAGCCTGCCCAGTTTCCCCTCTCTCTGATTGGTCAGCCCTGGTCATGTGAATCCACCCATCAATCAGGAAGCTAGGACTGAGGGGCAGCTGCTGCTTGACTAGGATAAGCCTTTCTTGGCTCATCAGGCAGGAGAAAGTCTCCAGCAGTCAGTTCCTTAATTGGAGAGTATTCCCTGGAAGGAGGGTTGACGGGAGAGTCCATAGGGCCCATACTTACAGGTTCCTCTTGCTAGATGGGCTGAGCTGCTTCTGTATAGTGCATAATTAAGAGGTCAGGGATTTTCCAGCGACATCACATCGACTTAGCTATGCATTATACAGGGCCAGCCAAGCTCTTTACGCAGCAGAAACGTATTAATAATCTGGAAATTAGAATGTATAGCAAAGTCAAGGAGTTTAAATCAGGTCAAATCCCTTTGACTAAATCATTCAGTTTTAATGCATGAACTGGGTGGCTTGTGTTTTGGTCTACCTGGTTGCTAACAATAGCTTTTTTCTCCCTCACCAAACAACAACAAAAAAAACACAATGTTCAAGAGAGCTGAGTAAAAGCTCAACATTGAGCACAGAGAAATCGAACACAGGACCTTACAGACTCTAGCTTAGCTCCTTAAACATTACTCTACATAGCCATATGGAAACAGCACCTAGCGTGTCCCCCACACAAACACAATTAATAAACTAAAGAAGGGTAACATGTACACTGCAGACACTAGCAAAGCTGTCCCCTGCAAACAATCGATTGTTTTTTTACCTCAATGCAATCTTGTAGCTTGCCTTCCTCCAAAACAAACACACCAAATAAATCAATTGGAGTGAATTAAACCCAGAACCTCAAAAACTAAATCCAACATCTCAACCATTGCACAACAGAGAACAGGTATAAGGCCCTACAGAAACAATCCTTTAGCTTTTACAGTCCTTTAGCTAGCCTGATTCACAACCAAATTCACTAAATAAACTAAAGAAGGGTGGCTTGTAAGGGCTAAGACAAGATGGCTTATGTTTTGGTCTATGGGCTTAATTAAAAAACAAAGAAAAAACAGAACAGCCAAAGTTGAAGCCTAGGGGAATCGAACTCAGAACCTCAAGTCACCAAGTCCAACACCTAAGCCACTAGGCTACAGAGACTAGATGTAAGACTGGCAATCAAACACACTAAATAAACTAAATTATGGTGGCTTGCAGGGGCAGAACATGCTAACACCTTACCCAATATGCTACAGAGTGAAGCTGTTCACAGTATCTCTGACTTGGAGTTGTGGTTAAGTTGTTGAACTTCCATGCTGTCGCTCGTAAGTTCAAATACAGCTACTGCCGGTTTGTTCCCACACCAGTAAAGTTGGGCGTGGTAATTGTTAACTGTGCTGCAATTACCTTGGTGCCCATAAATTCGAGTGGCAAAAACAGCCATTGTCGTTATTAATGATTCATTTAACAAATTAATAATTCATAATAATTATTAAATAATAAAGTGCCATGCAATATGATACCTCTCTCTGTGATGCTCCAATCAGGAGGCTAGGGCTGAGGGGCAGCCCCTGATTGGCTGAGAATAGTTAGCTGACTCCAGCAACCAATCAGCAGCCTGCCCAGTTCCCCCTCTCTCTGATTGGTCAGCCCTGGTCAGGTGACATCACCCACCAATCAGGAGGCTAGGGCTGAGGGGAAGCCTCTGATTGGCCGAGCCTAGTCAGCTGACTCCAGCAACCAATCAGCAGCCAGCCCAGTTTCCCCTCTCTCTGATTGGTCAGCCCTGGTCAGGTGACAGCACCCACCAATCAGGAGGCTAGGGATGAGGGGCAGCCCCTGATTGGCCGAGCCTAGTCAGCTGACTCCAGCAACCAATCAGCAGCCAGCCCAGTTTCCCCTCTCCCTGATTGGTCAGCCCTGGTCAGGTGACATCACCCACCAATCAGAGGCTAGAGATGAGGGGCAGCCCCTGATTGGCCGAGCCTAGTCAGCTGACTCCAGCAACCAATCAGCAGCCAGCCCAGTTCCCCCTCTCTCTGATTGGTCAGCCCTGGTCAGGTGACATCACCCACCAATCAGGAGGCTAGGGATGAGGGGCAGCCCCTGATTGGCCGAGCCTAGTCAGCTGACTCCAGCAACCAATCAGCAGCCAGCCCAGTTTCCCCTCTCCCTGATTGGTCAGCCCTGGTCAGGTGACATCACCCACCAATCAGAGGCTAGAGATGAGGGGCAGCCCCTGATTGGCCAAGCCTAGTCAGCTGACTCCAGCAGCCAATCAGCAGCCTGCCCAGTTCCCCCTCTCCCTGATTGGTCAGCCCTGGTCAGGTGACATCACCCACCAATCAGGAGGCTAGGGCTGAGGGGCAACCCCTGATTGGCCGAGCCTAGTCATCTGACTCCAGCAACCAATCAGCAGCCAGCCCAGTTTCCCCTCTCTCTGATTGGTCAGCCCTGGTCAGGTGACATAACCCACCAATCAGGAGGCTAGGGATGAGGGGCAGCCCCTGATTGGCTGAGATTAGTCAGCTGACTCCAGCAACCAATCAGCAGCCTGCCCAGTTTCCCCTCTCTCTGATTGGTCAGCCCTGATCAGATGACATCACCCACCAATCAGGACGCTAGGGCTGAGGGGCAGCCCCTGATTGGCTGAGCCTAGTCAGATGACTCCAGCAACCAATCAGCAGCCTGCCCAGTTTCCCCTCTCTCTGATTGGTCAGCCCTGGTCAGGTGACACTACCCGCCAATCAGGAGGCTAGGGCTGAGGGGCAGCCCCTGATTCGCTGAGCCTAGTCAGCTGACTCCCGCAACCAATCAGCAGCCTGCCCAGTTTCCCCTCTCTCTGATTGGTCAGCCCTGGTCATGTGAATCCACCCATCAATCAGGAAGCTAGGACTGAGGGGCAGCTGCTGCTTGACTAGGATAAGCCTGTCTTGGCTCATCAGGCAGGAGAAAGTCTCCAGCAGTCAGTTCCTTAATTGGAGAGTATTCCCTGGAAGGAGGGTTGACGGGAGAGTCCATAGGGCCCATACTTACAGGTTCCTCTTGCTAGATGGGCTGAGCTGCTTCTGTATAGTGCATAATTAAGAGGTCAGGGATTTTCCAGCGACATCACATCGACTTAGCTATGCATTATACAGGGCCAGCCAAGCTCTTTACGCAGCAGAAACGTATTAATAATCTGGAAATTAGAATGTATAGCAAAGTCAAGGAGTTTAAATCAGGTCAAATCCCTTTGACTAAATCATTCAGTTTTAATGCATGAACTGGGTGGCTTGTGTTTTGGTCTACCTGGTTGCTAACAATAGCTTTTTTCTCCCTCACCAAACAACAACAAAAAAAACACAATGTTCAAGAGAGCTGAGTAAAAGCTCAACATTGAGCACAGAGAAATCGAACACAGGACCTTACAGACTCTAGCTTAGCTCCTTAAACATTACTCTACATAGCCATATGGAAACAGCACCTAGCGTGTCCCCCACACAAACACAATTAATAAACTAAAGAAGGGTAACATGTACACTGCAGACACTAGCAAAGCTGTCCCCTGCAAACAATCGATTGTTTTTTTACCTCAATGCAATCTTGTAGCTTGCCTTCCTCCAAAACAAACACACCAAATAAATCAATTGGAGTGAATTAAACCCAGAACCTCAAAAACTAAATCCAACATCTCAACCATTGCACAACAGAGAACAGGTATAAGGCCCTACAGAAACAATCCTTTAGCTTTTACAGTCCTTTAGCTAGCCTGATTCACAACCAAATTCACTAAATAAACTAAAGAAGGGTGGCTTGTAAGGGCTAAGACAAGATGGCTTATGTTTTGGTCTATGGGCTTAATTAAAAAACAAAGAAAAAACAGAACAGCCAAAGTTGAAGCCTAGGGGAATCGAACTCAGAACCTCAAGTCACCAAGTCCAACACCTAAGCCACTAGGCTACAGAGACTAGATGTACGACTGGCAATCAAACACACTAAATAAACTAAATTATGGTGGCTTGCAGGGGCAGAACATGCTAACACCTTACCCAATATGCTACAGAGTGAAGCTGTTCACAGTATCTCTGACTTGGAGTTGTGGTTAAGTTGTTGAACTTCCATGCTGTCGCTCGTAAGTTCAAATACAGCTACTGCCGGTTTGTTCCCACACCAGTAAAGTTGGGCGTGGTAATTGTTAACTGTGCTGCAATTACCTTGGTGCCCATAAATTCGAGTGCCAAAAACAGCCATTGTCGTTATTAATGATTCATTTAACAAATTAATAATTCATAATAATTATTAAATAAAGTGCCATGCAATATGATACCTCTCTCTGTGATGCTCCAATCAGGAGGCTAGGGCTGAGGGGCAGCCCCTGATTGGCTGAGAATAGTTAGCTGACTCCAGCAACCAATCAGCAGCCTGCCCAGTTCCCCCTCTCTCTGATTGGTCAGCCCTGGTCAGGTGACATCACCCACCAATCAGGAGGCTAGGGCTGAGGGGAAGCCTCTGATTGGCCGAGCCTAGTCAGCTGACTCCAGCAACCAATCAGCAGCCAGCCCAGTTTCCCCTCTCTCTGATTGGTCAGCCCTGGTCAGGTGACAGCACCCACCAATCAGGAGGCTAGGGATGAGGGGCAGCCCCTGATTGGCCGAGCCTAGTCAGCTGACTCCAGCAACCAATCAGCAGCCAGCCCAGTTTCCCCTCTCCCTGATTGGTCAGCCCTGGTCAGGTGACATCACCCACCAATCAGAGGCTAGAGATGAGGGGCAGCCCCTGATTGGCCGAGCCTAGTCAGCTGACTCCAGCAACCAATCAGCAGCCAGCCCAGTTCCCCCTCTCTCTGATTGGTCAGCCCTGGTCAGGTGACATCACCCACCAATCAGGAGGCTAGGGATGAGGGGCAGCCCCTGATTGGCCGAGCCTAGTCAGCTGACTCCAGCAACCAATCAGCAGCCAGCCCAGTTTCCCCTCTCCCTGATTGGTCAGCCCTGGTCAGGTGACATCACCCACCAATCAGAGGCTAGAGATGAGGGGCAGCCCCTGATTGGCCAAGCCTAGTCAGCTGACTCCAGCAGCCAATCAGCAGCCTGCCCAGTTCCCCCTCTCCCTGATTGGTCAGCCCTGGTCAGGTGACATCACCCACCAATCAGGAGGCTAGGGCTGAGGGGCAACCCCTGATTGGCCGAGCCTAGTCATCTGACTCCAGCAACCAATCAGCAGCCAGCCCAGTTTCCCCTCTCTCTGATTGGTCAGCCCTGGTCAGGTGACATAACCCACCAATCAGGAGGCTAGGGATGAGGGGCAGCCCCTGATTGGCTGAGATTAGTCAGCTGACTCCAGCAACCAATCAGCAGCCTGCCCAGTTTCCCCTCTCTCTGATTGGTCAGCACTGATCAGATGACATCACCCACCAATCAGGACGCTAGGGCTGAGGGGCAGCCCCTGATTGGCTGAGCCTAGTCAGATGACTCCAGCAACCAATCAGCAGCCTGCCCAGTTTCCCCTCTCTCTGATTGGTCAGCCCTGGTCAGGTGACACTACCCGCCAATCAGGAGGCTAGGGCTGAGGGGCAGCCCCTGATTCGCTGAGCCTAGTCAGCTGACTCCCGCAACCAATCAGCAGCCTGCCCAGTTTCCCCTCTCTCTGATTGGTCAGCCCTGGTCATGTGAATCCACCCATCAATCAGGAAGCTAGGACTGAGGGGCAGCTGCTGCTTGACTAGGATAAGCCTGTCTTGGCTCATCAGGCAGGAGAAAGTCTCCAGCAGTCAGTTCCTTAATTGGAGAGTATTCCCTGGAAGGAGGGTTGACGGGAGAGTCCATAGGGCCCATACTTACAGGTTCCTCTTGCTAGATGGGCTGAGCTGCTTCTGTATAGTGCATAATTAAGAGGTCAGGGATTTTCCAGCGACATCACATCGACTTAGCTATGCATTATACAGGGCCAGCCAAGCTCTTTACGCAGCAGAAACGTATTAATAATCTGGAAATTAGAATGTATAGCAAAGTCAAGGAGTTTAAATCAGGTCAAATCCCTTTGACTAAATCATTCAGTTTTAATGCATGAACTGGGTGGCTTGTGTTTTGGTCTACCTGGTTGCTAACAATAGCTTTTTTCTCCCTCACCAAACAACAACAAAAAAAACACAATGTTCAAGAGAGCTGAGTAAAAGCTCAACATTGAGCACAGAGAAATCGAACACAGGACCTTACAGACTCTAGCTTAGCTCCTTAAACATTACTCTACATAGCCATATGGAAACAGCACCTAGCGTGTCCCCCACACAAACACAATTAATAAACTAAAGAAGGGTAACATGTACACTGCAGACACTAGCAAAGCTGTCCCCTGCAAACAATCGATTGTTTTTTTACCTCAATGCAATCTTGTAGCTTGCCTTCCTCCAAAACAAACACACCAAATAAATCAATTGGAGTGAATTAAACCCAGAACCTCAAAAACTAAATCCAACATCTCAACCATTGCACAACAGAGAACAGGTATAAGGCCCTACAGAAACAATCCTTTAGCTTTTACAGTCCTTTAGCTAGCCTGATTCACAACCAAATTCACTAAATAAACTAAAGAAGGGTGGCTTGTAAGGGCTAAGACAAGATGGCTTATGTTTTGGTCTATGGGCTTAATTAAAAAACAAAGAAAAAACAGAACAGCCAAAGTTGAAGCCTAGGGGAATCGAACTCAGAACCTCAAGTCACCAAGTCCAACACCTAAGCCACTAGGCTACAGAGACTAGATGTAAGACTGGCAATCAAACACACTAAATAAACTAAATTATGGTGGCTTGCAGGGGCAGAACATGCTAACACCTTACCCAATATGCTACAGAGTGAAGCTGTTCACAGTATCTCTGACTTGGAGTTGTGGTTAAGTTGTTGAACTTCCATGCTGTCGCTCGTAAGTTCAAATACAGCTACTGCCGGTTTGTTCCCACACCAGTAAAGTTGGGCGTGGTAATTGTTAACTGTGCTGCAATTACCTTGGTGCCCATAAATTCGAGTGGCAAAAACAGCCATTGTCGTTATTAATGATTCATTTAACAAATTAATAATTCATAATAATTATTAAATAATAAAGTGCCATGCAATATGATACCTCTCTCTGTGATGCTCCAATCAGGAGGCTAGGGCTGAGGGGCAGCCCCTGATTGGCTGAGAATAGTTAGCTGACTCCAGCAACCAATCAGCAGCCTGCCCAGTTCCCCCTCTCTCTGATTGGTCAGCCCTGGTCAGGTGACATCACCCACCAATCAGGAGGCTAGGGCTGAGGGGAAGCCTCTGATTGGCCGAGCCTAGTCAGCTGACTCCAGCAACCAATCAGCAGCCAGCCCAGTTTCCCCTCTCTCTGATTGGTCAGCCCTGGTCAGGTGACAGCACCCACCAATCAGGAGGCTAGGGATGAGGGGCAGCCCCTGATTGGCCGAGCCTAGTCAGCTGACTCCAGCAACCAATCAGCAGCCAGCCCAGTTTCCCCTCTCCCTGATTGGTCAGCCCTGGTCAGGTGACATCACCCACCAATCAGAGGCTAGAGATGAGGGGCAGCCCCTGATTGGCCGAGCCTAGTCAGCTGACTCCAGCAACCAATCAGCAGCCAGCCCAGTTCCCCCTCTCTCTGATTGGTCAGCCCTGGTCAGGTGACATCACCCACCAATCAGGAGGCTAGGGATGAGGGGCAGCCCCTGATTGGCCGAGCCTAGTCAGCTGACTCCAGCAACCAATCAGCAGCCAGCCCAGTTTCCCCTCTCCCTGATTGGTCAGCCCTGGTCAGGTGACATCACCCACCAATCAGAGGCTAGAGATGAGGGGCAGCCCCTGATTGGCCAAGCCTAGTCAGCTGACTCCAGCAGCCAATCAGCAGCCTGCCCAGTTCCCCCTCTCCCTGATTGGTCAGCCCTGGTCAGGTGACATCACCCACCAATCAGGAGGCTAGGGCTGAGGGGCAACCCCTGATTGGCCGAGCCTAGTCATCTGACTCCAGCAACCAATCAGCAGCCAGCCCAGTTTCCCCTCTCTCTGATTGGTCAGCCCTGGTCAGGTGACATAACCCACCAATCAGGAGGCTAGGGATGAGGGGCAGCCCCTGATTGGCTGAGATTAGTCAGCTGACTCCAGCAACCAATCAGCAGCCTGCCCAGTTTCCCCTCTCTCTGATTGGTCAGCCCTGATCAGATGACATCACCCACCAATCAGGACGCTAGGGCTGAGGGGCAGCCCCTGATTGGCTGAGCCTAGTCAGATGACTCCAGCAACCAATCAGCAGCCTGCCCAGTTTCCCCTCTCTCTGATTGGTCAGCCCTGGTCAGGTGACACTACCCGCCAATCAGGAGGCTAGGGCTGAGGGGCAGCCCCTGATTCGCTGAGCCTAGTCAGCTGACTCCCGCAACCAATCAGCAGCCTGCCCAGTTTCCCCTCTCTCTGATTGGTCAGCCCTGGTCATGTGAATCCACCCATCAATCAGGAAGCTAGGACTGAGGGGCAGCTGCTGCTTGACTAGGATAAGCCTGTCTTGGCTCATCAGGCAGGAGAAAGTCTCCAGCAGTCAGTTCCTTAATTGGAGAGTATTCCCTGGAAGGAGGGTTGACGGGAGAGTCCATAGGGCCCATACTTACAGGTTCCTCTTGCTAGATGGGCTGAGCTGCTTCTGTATAGTGCATAATTAAGAGGTCAGGGATTTTCCAGCGACATCACATCGACTTAGCTATGCATTATACAAGGCCAGCCAAGCTCTTTACGCAGCAGAAACGTATTAATAATCTGGAAATTAGAATGTATAGCAAAGTCAAGGAGTTTAAATCAGGTCAAATCCCTTTGACTAAATCATTCAGTTTTAATGCATGAACTGGGTGGCTTGTGTTTTGGTCTACCTGGTTGCTAACAATAGCTTTTTTCTCCCTCACCAAACAACAACAAAAAAAACACAATGTTCAAGAGAGCTGAGTAAAAGCTCAACATTGAGCACAGAGAAATCGAACACAGGACCTTACAGACTCTAGCTTAGCTCCTTAAACATTACTCTACATAGCCATATGGAAACAGCACCTAGCGTGTCCCCCACACAAACACAATTAATAAACTAAAGAAGGGTAACATGTACACTGCAGACACTAGCAAAGCTGTCCCCTGCAAACAATCGATTGTTTTTTTACCTCAATGCAATCTTGTAGCTTGCCTTCCTCCAAAACAAACACACCAAATAAATCAATTGGAGTGAATTAAACCCAGAACCTCAAAAACTAAATCCAACATCTCAACCATTGCACAACAGAGAACAGGTATAAGGCCCTACAGAAACAATCCTTTAGCTTTTACAGTCCTTTAGCTAGCCTGATTCACAACCAAATTCACTAAATAAACTAAAGAAGGGTGGCTTGTAAGGGCTAAGACAAGATGGCTTATGTTTTGGTCTATGGGCTTAATTAAAAAACAAAGAAAAAACAGAACAGCCAAAGTTGAAGCCTAGGGGAATCGAACTCAGAACCTCAAGTCACCAAGTCCAACACCTAAGCCACTAGGCTACAGAGACTAGATGTAAGACTGGCAATCAAACACACTAAATAAACTAAATTATGGTGGCTTGCAGGGGCAGAACATGCTAACACCTTACCCAATATGCTACAGAGTGAAGCTGCTCACAGTATCTCTGACTTGGAGTTGTGGTTAAGTTGTTGAACTTCCATGCTGTCGCTCGTAAGTTCAAATACAGCTACTGCCGGTTTGTTCCCACACCAGTAAAGTTGGGCGTGGTAATTGTTAACTGTGCTGCAATTACCTTGGTGCCCATAAATTCGAGTGCCAAAAACAGCCATTGTCGTTATTAATGATTCATTTAACAAATTAATAATTCATAATAATTATTAAATAATAAAGTGCCATGCAATATGATACCTCTCTCTGTGATGCTCCAATCAGGAGGCTAGGGCTGAGGGGCAGCCCCTGATTGGCTGAGCCTAGTTAGCTGACTCCAGCAACCAATCAGCAGCCTGCCCAGTTCCCCCTCTCCCTGATTGGTCAGCCCTGGTCAGGTGACATCACCCACCAATCAGGAGGCTAGGGCTGAGGGGAAGCCTCTGATTGGCCGAGCCTAGTCAGCTGACTCCAGCAACCAATCAGCAGCCAGCCCAGTTTCCCCTCTCTCTGATTGGTCAGCCCTGATCAGGTGACATCACCCACCAATCAGGAGGCTAGGGCTGAGGGGCAGCCCCTGATTGGCCGAGCCTAGTCAGCTGACTCCAGCAACCAATCAGCAGCCAGCCCAGTTCCCCCTCTCTCTGATTGGTCAGCCCTGGTCAGGTGACATCACCCACCAATCAGGAGGCTAGGGATGAGGGGCAGCCCCTGATTGGCCGAGCCTAGTCAGCTGACTCCAGCAACCAATCAGCAGCCAGCCCAGTTTCCCCTCTCCCTTGTCAGATATTTTATCATAGAAAACATGTATTCCATATATTCTGTATTTTACATGAACACAAAATGGAGTCAGAGCCATTTTATTTTACTTAATCATGTAGTGATTATTTCTTTTTGTCCTTGTTCTCTCTATAATTGAGAACAAAGAAGTATTCATGTATATAGATGTTTCAGTAAGTATGATACAATTAATATCATCTTCCATGAGAAAGTTAAGGAGTAGACGCTGCATATCCTTGGGAACGTGAATTCGTATGGGGGATACATGGTAAGACTACCAAGTCCTGAGTTACTATCTAGGAGGTAACACCTGGTGATAAGGGTGACCAAGGATAAATTCCAAACACATATGTAATGGTTTTAAGTTAATTCTTAGACCAGAGCGTCTCTCACAGGTAAAGTAAGAAATTACAATGGTGTAAATATGAGTAGAAATCCTAATTTTAATGGGTAAAACCCACTGTTATGATTGGAGAATTCCAATCAAGAGGTGGAGGCTATGATAATAAGCCCTGTCTTTAAAAGCTAAGGTTTTTAATAATTAAGGACTCTCACCTAAGAAACGGACCTTAAAAGAACTGACCCTGTGATAGATAGACCCGGACGGGCTGATTCACCAAATAAACCGCAGAGAATTGGAATTTTAAGATCCTGACACCATATTTCACTCTTGGAGTTACTTTGAGTTCTAACCTAAAGTGATATTCTTTCCATTCAATTTCTTGCCACTGAACCTGGATTAATTTCTACAAGGACCAGTTGGATCACAGCAACAAGTGGTGGTAAATATAATCGTTTTATTATTCTGAATAGAGATGAATTTTGTCTTCTTCATATAGAATTCCCTGTTTCTGGGAAATAATATATGGCATTATTGTATATGGCGGCTTGTGAGACTGCAGCTTATAACCCGTGATAATAACAATAATGAAAAGGTATTTTTACCTGTAGATGAAGTTTGACATTATTTGCATCTATTAGGAACTTCACTAAATACTCTTAGACATTATTAAATTATTTTAATTTGTCATATTAGTTGAACTAATATATAAGAGAGATAGTGATATTTTTATTACTGCCCTGATTATTATCAATTTTTGGTTGCTGAGTGGAATGGAAATTAATTGTGTGTTAGACTCATAAAGTACCAATTCATATTGATAACTATCGATAATATACTGTTTTTCAATTGATTCAATTTTTATATGTTTTAAGAACTTTGTGTTTTATATCATGCACTGTGTGACCCATATACAGATTTTATAAATTGTATTTACAATAAATATTTTTGATTGACTATCTTGGTGATCTATATCTGATTTGAATTATAATTTTCGGCGATCTGAAAGGATTTAGGATCGGAGATAAAATATAGGGTATCTCCTTAAGTTAATCTTGTGGATGTGGTACCACAATGATTGGTAGCGTCGTTATTTTGCGTATGTGATAAAATATTGGTTTTGCCTATTTTGTCTCATTAATATCCCTAACATAATTGGAGGCACTGCTGAGATATTTCACGTAAAATAATAATTCGAATTATTGATATACGGTAGTTGTTGTCAATTTCTGTTGTTTCACATAGTATATTTCTGGTACTGTGTATTGTATACTGATCAGTGCATAAGACATGTCTATGTCCAGCAAATCGAGTGCTACTTCTGGTGAAGATGTTTTGCTGTATAAAGCACAAATGCTGGTACATGTTAATAACATTAAACAGGATGTTATGAAAGGTTATCATAAAAATATGAAAATCAAAGAGAATTATGGAGAGTGGCTCCAATCCCTTAAGGATGAAGTACAAATGACCCTAATTAACGATTGGTCGGAAGGATCACCCTTGGTTGGACATTTGAATACCATTGTTCAAACATCTGATTTGAAGGAGCGAGAAGGGTTAATCCTTTCATCTTGGCCCTATTTCTTTGTATTGGCTTCTCAGTTGTTGCGAGATCGTGAAACTAGAGAAAAAGAAGTGTCTAGTCTCCAGAAAGAGTTGAATGCTTCTAAAGCAGCCCTGGATCAGTTAAATGATACCCAGGCAGAAAACAAACAGTTGAGACTAAAGCTTGATGAATTGACTGATAAGCATTGGGCGCTTCATGGCCAGTACTTTGATGCTAAGAGCAGGGAAACGGATTGTCAGTGTGATCTGGATAATTGTCGTAGGGAGATACGAGAACTCCAAGCCCAATTGTCTCAACAGGATAGTGTGCAAATGCCTAAGCTATCTTTGTATGGTGAAGGTGATGAAGGGGTTAAAACCCACACCACCGTAACAGAGTCTACTGTTCTGAGTATAAGTAAGCAATTACAAACTCTACAAGAACAGGTTAACCAGATGGCTTCTGTCCAATCACAGCGGAATGAGAAAGTTACATTGTCTGATACACGCGATTCCTCTGACTCTGATCAGGAGAGTGAAAAAAGCGATCGTGAATCTTCCGTTTATTCAGAAGGTCATGTTTCAGGCGAACCCTCTGTGATGTTACAAGGTGCCAATTCGGCCAAAACACACAGATCAGACGGGCGCTCCCGTAATTTTAAAGGAGCAACAAAGGGTACTAAGAAATTACCCGTACCTGTCTATGATGCCCCTAAGGTAATTAAATTCCTTAAGGAGACTGTTGCTGAATTTTCTAAAAAAGGCACAGCTAATATCGCTGATCATTTAGAATCATTTGAAAGGGCAATGCAGTTTTTGGGAATGGATGATGATTTCCACAAGAAGCACTATGTGTCGTGGACTTTTTCAAGTCATTACAGACATTACTTTGAAGGTTTACAAAGTATGCAAACCCTATCTTGGTCTAAAATGAAATATGAGATTAAGATTGAGTTTGGACAATATAAAACTGTCTCAGCCGCTAAGAAGGCTGTGTATAATCTGAAATGCAGACCTCACCAAAGTCCTAGAGAGTTTTTAACTGTTCTAAAGAACGCTTATTCTCTTACAGAACGTAAGCCCAAATATGATTCTCGAGAATTCCGTGATCTTTTCTTCTATGCAATGCCTTCTCCAATTCGGACAAATCTTGCTAGAGATTATGATAGCGATTGTTCATTAGACTGGCTTGTCAATGAATGCATGACGCTGTATACAGTATTGCATGCCAATGATGATTTGCCTGATAAAAAGAATCAGAAATATCATGGACAAGAGGTGGCAGAAACCCAAGCCCATCTGGGATTAGAATCACAGAAAAAGAGAAGCTATGCTGAGGTGGTTAAATCCCCAAAACCTCAGAAACAGGAATCGGCTACAGCCTCACCTGTTGTCAGGCCTAAAACTCTTAATGTGGAATCCCAGGATAACGAAGGAAAAAGTCCTACTGCCAAAAAGAATCCACAGTGGAGAAAGGGTAATTCCCAGTGGAAGAAAAACCCTCAGGCAAGGAGGAAATTTTACAGGACTAATGGGGACAGATCCAGTCAGTCTGAGTCTGATAACTCCCAACAGCCTCAGCCAAATAACTCCAAACCTAACAGGCAGTACAGGAATGGGAAAAACAATTTTCGTCATCATGTCAATCAAATGAGTGACCAAATCAAATTGTTAACGGAGCAAATGACTAAATTAAGTCAAACTGTGGCTACAGCGACCACCAATCCTTTTTTAGGGGTAGGTCCCGCTACAATGCCAGCTCCTCCGCAATAGATCATAACGAAGTTAAAGCCGATGTGGCAATGCAGGGATGGTTATCAGATGATATAATTCCTAACCCTGTTTTACTTCCAGATCCTCATCATCTATCAGGTGATGTTAATAATGATGGTAAAACCTATGTGGTCCCTCCACTTTTGGCTAGGGGGGACGTGTCTGTAACTTTTTCTTCTATATTGCAGCCAGACCAAATGAGTCCGCAAGCTAACTTGTCTTTAAAAGCACCTAGTTCCCAGGAACCGGCTCTGAAGGAGTTAACCGATGAGATGCCGACCGCTAGTAACAGCTTGAATGCTCAAGACATTCCTGAGAAGGAAGAACTAGTGGGTAAGAGTGCGCATACATCAGTACAGGTTGGAACTACTGCCGTGACAGGTAACGTATGGAAGACAAGTGATATGCTGACACATTCTAAGTTCTTATGTGAATTAGAAGAATATGAAGGAAGATATTATGTTTCTGTAAATGTACAGGATTCATTACCACAACCCTTCATGGGGTTAATTGACACTGGGTCACAGGCAACTATATTGTCAAATGTGTACTTTCAGAAGGTAATGGACTTAGCAGCGGAAAAGCCGAAGCTAAGAGATTTTCCAAATACTCTACTGAGTGTTGGAGGTAATTCCCTTCATGTCGTAGGTTCTACCTGGTTAAAGTTTACCATAGGTAATAAGACCTTGAGACACCCGGTAATAGTGGTAAATCTCCCCTATGACCGATTGATTTTGGGTATAGATATACTCAGAAGACTTAATGTAATCATAGATTGTGTGAATGGGATTGTATGGTCACAAACCAAAGTACCCATTCCATATGATAAGTCTCATCAGCAATCCAGGCGTAACTGCCATATGATTGAGGAAAGGCCGGACTCAATTGAAATTCATTTTAGGAATAGTCAGTCATCTGATGTTACTGTTTTGCAGGTTAATGATTTTATTTCCCCTGCAGATGATCATTCCATAAAAGTTCAACCGGAGAGGATCCGAAATGTCTCTCTGGAAGGCGATATTTTAACCATTTCTCTTCGCAGGGATTATGTGGAATCTGTGGAATCAACAAGTCATGTTCAATTCCTTGACAAAATTGAAAGGGTTAATAACAATTTATTTTTTCCTGTTCAAGTGAATGATCTAGGGAGAAGTAAGAATGCCAAGCTAAACTTGGAGATCGAAAACAGCTATATCAGCAAAAGTCTGTTAAAGCAGATCGCTAATCCTAAAATGATCCGGTATCTTTCTCCCCAAGACAGGTGGATCCATAATCTGGACGGCGAATCGGACAGCCATAATATTATTGCAAAATGTTTATTATCTATTTCTATCGGAAATAAGACAGCCAAACATTTGTTTCTGGTGTTGGACGAACCTCGTTACCAGATTTATGTGGGCAATGATGTCATACATCGTTTTGCTATCCATCTGGATTTGATCAATTCTAATCTTTGGACCAGGTTAAAAGGCAATCCTTGTGAATTTCAGGAGGAAGATGCAGCACTGAAATCGGCACAGTTATTGCCATATGCAGTCAGTGTTCAAGTACCTGAAGATGTAACCATTCCACAAGGAAGCAGTAACTTTCTTCTACCCATACAGGTTAAGAAAGGCCAGAGATTGAGAAATCCCAATGCATTTATCTGCTTATCCAACCGGATGCAACAGCTAGGTATCATGGTAACACCCACACCAATGGTAAATATTCATGGAAACCCTATTTATGTTGTTATAAACAACATTGCACCTCATAATATTACCTTATCCAAAGGTACTGTTGTAGGTTTGGCATTGGATTCAGAATATTATACTTTTGGATTTCAAAATCATGTAATAGGTCTCATTCCTGAAGAATATCTAACAGAAGAACAAATAGTGGAACAAACGTTTAATTCTATTCCAGAAGGTTTATTCACTATCCAATCTGTTTATCCTTTCAATATAGGTGAAGGTTCGTGCAGGATCGAAGAATCCTCCATCGTCTTTGACCACCTAATTGATGAACAAGAATATCATGACCAAAAGAAAATTAATCCACCTGGAGAGGACCTAACCTCTAAACTTGAGGAATCCTTTGAAATAGGTCAACCTAAAGTTTTTCCTGGATTTCAGGAAAGGGTGGAAGAACAGATATCCATGGCTGATGCTTGCGCTAATGACAGTGAACGTCAACAGCTAAGGGAAATTCTAATGGAGTTCCAAGAGATCTTTGCCAAAGATTCTTATGATTGTGGTTTTACTAACCTTCATGTCGCTAGGATCCAGACTGATCCCGATCTACCACCCGTATGTATCAAGCAATATAGACTACCTTTAGCGTCCTATGATGCGCTACAGGATATCATTCGGAATTTAAAGGACCGTGGCATTATCCGTTCGGTGCACAGTTCGTATAATAACCCCATCCTAGGAATTCTGAAGCCTAATGGTCAATGGCGTTTGTGTGCTGATTTAAGACAGCTAAATAAACGTGTGTATATGTCTGGATGGCCTGTACTCTACATAGACCAATACTTGGTACAAATGCAAGGATCCAAAATATTTACTGCCCTAGATTGTGCCCAGGGATACTGGACTATTCCGGTACACAAGGAGGACCAATACAAGTTGGCCTTTACATTTGGAAAACAGCAGTATACTTGGACCCGGATGCCTTTTGGTTACATAAATTCTGGTCATGAATTTGCTGTCTTCATGCATAAAGTTATGCCTGATGCATTTGAAAGGGGAACCTTGGCCTATGTGGATGATATTTTACTCAAAAGTACTTCTTTTGATAAACATATTCTGGAGATCCGACATGTTCTTAATCAATTAAGAGAAGCAGGAGTTAAACTTTCATTACAGAAAGCCCAATGGTGTCGCACCAAAGTCAACTTCCTTGGACACGAGGTAACTTCTGAAGGGTTAAGTCCACAGAAGAAGAAAGTTGAAGCCGTTCTGAATGCCAAAACTCCTACCAATGTCAAAGAATTAAGATCATTCTTAGGAATGATTAATTATTCCCGTAAGTTTATTGATAACTATGCAGAACTAACAAAACCTCTTTTACAGCTGCTTAAGAAAGACGTAAGATGGAACTGGGGGGAAGCCCAGGACAAAGCCATAGACGAGCTGAGGAGAAAACTCACTCAGGCACCCTGTTTGGCATATCCGGAGGGAGGTAAGCCTTTCTATCTGGAAACCGGATTTACTAACTTAAGCATAAGTGCGGTTTTGTATCAAAAACAGGACAATCTGAACAAAGTCATCGCATATGCAAGCAAAACCTTGTCACCGGTTGAAGTGAAATTCAACAACTGTGAGAAAGCTTTATTGTCTACAGTATGGGCATTACAGAATTTTCGGAGCTATATCCACGGCGAGAAGATTATTGTAGAAACTGCTCACCAACCTCTACAATATTTGCAGAGCAACAGGATACGAGACGGTAATCTTTCTAACAGTAGAATTACTGCATGGACTTTATTCTTACAGGGATGGCCGTTAGAAGTCCGTTATAATCAAAATAAGAAGAATGTAGTTGCCCAAGGACTAGCAGATCTACATGATTGTGCTGCTCTTCCACTGGATGATAACTCTACCGGAGATGATTTCCTAGAGGAACAATTACTTTCTCCTTATAAAGCTTATGACGAGGAATATTGTCGACCACTATCATGTGTATACATAGATGGTTGTTCATATCATATCACCATTGATAATGAACGGAAATTGGTTGCAGGTATTGGAATCACCTGGACAGGTGATTATCCAAATATATCTGTAGGATACAGCATTGGTCCTAAAAGCAGTCAGATAGCTGAACTTTGTGCCGTATATAAGACCGTTCAAATGGCAATTGAGTATGGTGTTAAAGAATTTGTTATCATAACCGATTCTAACTACGTGCGCAATAGCTTTGTCGAATATCTGCCTAGCTGGAAACGTAACCAAATGCTGAGAAGTAACAACAAACCTGTGAAGCATGGTAAGTTGTTTTGTGAAATTGATGAATTGGTAATCAAACATGGTTTGACCATTTATTGGAAGAAAACCAAAGGCCATTCTAAGATACAAAGTATCGATAAAGAAGGTAATGATTTGGCTGATTCATTAGCAAAACAGGCAGCCATCAATGGAGAACTTTTTAACATTGATGATCTTATTGGATCAATTCAGATTGAAGCCATAACTAGACAGCAAGCTAGAAATGAAGTGGACCTTAATATTGCACAATGGAGTCAAGAATTTCCCAATGAGGATCTGATCACTAGTCAAAAGAACGATCCCGTTATTGGTCGATTTTATGAGTATATAAAAGATCCTATTGCCAATCCTATCACTGATGATGATTGTAAGGATAATGAAGACTTGCGAATCTTAATGAGATATAAAGTCCAATTCAATTTGATGGATGGATTGCTGATCAGAACATCCAAACATGGCATACAACAATGGGTAGTTCCTACCACCTTTAGAGGTTTAATGTTGCAACACGCACATGACGCACCTACTTCTGGTCATCGTGGGGATAAGATCACCTACGAAATCCTGCGTGATTATGCCTATTGGCCACATATGCTAAGAGATGTGCAAACTTATTGTCGAGGATGTTTGATTTGTCCGCAATTCCAACCTCATGCTCCCACTCATCGTGCACCACTTCAGAAACGAGGAATGTCTCTACCTTGGTCTGACATACAAATCGATTTCATTGGACCTGTAACTAGATCCTCAAGAGGTAACAAGTATATGTTAACTGTTACATGTATGTTCACCAAATGGGTAGAATGTATTCCATGCAGAGAGAACACTAGTTCTGTGTGTGCAGCATTACTAATTAATCATGTATTTTCCAGATTTGGCCTTCCTCAGAGAATCGAGTCAGATCGTGGAAGTCATTTCACAAGCGAAGTGATGACAAAAATGTGGAAAATCCTAGGTGTGAAGCGCAAGTTACATATCGCCTACCGTGCAGCTTCTAGCGGAGGGGTAGAGCGTTATAACCAGTCCATAGTAAACATACTCAAAAAGTATGTGAAAGAATCTGGCAAGGACTGGGATGTTAAATTGCCCTTAGTTCTAATGGCTATTAGAGCTACACCTAGTACCGCCACTAAGATGTCACCTTTTGAATTGATGACAGGCAGAAAGATGATTTTACCACAACATCTGCTATATCGCACATCTGATCATAATTTGATCAACGCTGCAACAACCCATCAGTATGTTGAAAATCTACGTAAACATCTTCAATATGCATTTGCTTTTGCACAAAAGAATCTAGGAAAAGCAGCAATCAGTGCTAAAACCTACTATGATCTGAAGACTACTAAGAAAGAATATGAAATCTCCGACCAAGTTTATCTGTATAACTTTGCACGAAACCAAGTGAAGGAAAAGAAGTTTCTACCTTCTTGGAAGGGTCCATATGTCATAATTGACAAGATTTCACCAGTAGCCTATAAGATCAAGATTCCTAAAGATGGTAATTTTGTTGAAAAATGGGTTCATATTAACCAATTGCGTGTTTGTCATCCTAGATCTCAGTTAAGAATTCTAGATAATGATTCTGAGATAGAAGATTGAACATCGGTGTGAAGTCAGAAGATCAAAATCTACAATGTGGTATCGTATACAACTTGAAATGTTGTTATGTTATGTGATAATGTATATCCACATAGTTGATTTCCATACCATCCAGCAACTATATCAATATCGATAGGTAGATTGGATAGTTATGTTTTAATGTCAAGTGATATTACAAGTACGTATACTCATACTATTCTTTTCTTTTTGAATATTAAGACAAGGATTCATGTTCTGAAAGATGTCCAAGAAGGATGTGGCGATCGTCTGGATCGTATTACTCCTGTGTCACGAGATGCGGATGGAACCGATCGCAGAGCCTGGACCATCCTCTGGCATCATGATCCAAGAAGCTCCTGGATTCATCCTTACAGAAAAGAGGATCCTAACACAACGTGTGTTTGTCAGCTTAGACCCGAAGATCTCCATCGAAAAACAGTACAACGTTTCATCGATGCAGCTCCCTGAATTAAAGGCCTGGTACCAGATGCATCTTGAAAGAGCACAAAGACGCGTTCAAGAAATTTTGGAACAAGCCAGGAAGCCGTTTGTATCGAGCTCCATTACAATGAATCATCGAGCTAAAAGATTTCTTGTTGCTTTAATTGTTGCCTTGGTATGTACAGCCATAGGTGCCGTCGTTGCAACCGGTATGTCTGCCGCAAACGCTGTTTCTGTTCAAACTTTGGAGAACGAAATTCGAGGCTTAAAAGGAGAAATCAATGCTATTCATCGGGAAATGGAACGACAAAGAGAGTATCTCGTGGATTTAATGGTTATGGTGAATGATACCATTGTAACCACGAATATGCATTCCAAATTAATCTCTCACTCCATTAATCTGCACCAAAGTCATGAACAATTCAAACGTGAACTTTTGTCTATGCACGACCCGATAATATTCCACACAACTTCATTTTTGGACGAAGTGCAATCTGGAATGACTGATTTAACCAGAGGACACATCCCTTTATATTTTGTTGCAGACGATATCGTTCGTAAAATGATTACAAAAGTCGATGGCAATACCGTGGAGCCCATGCAACTAAATCTGGCCTATGAAATGGGAAGTGCTCTTCCTCTTTATATTGATCCAGAGAGAATGGAAATATGTTTCTTATTATCAATCCCGTATGTTACCCCACGAAACATTTTTCAGTTGAAAACCATACATAATGTTGGAACATGGAAGGATGAGATACATGTCAAAATCCAAACCCCTGCTGTGTTGGCTTTTCAACCATGGGTACCAGATTGGTATTCAATACCTATTTTGACAGAATGTGTTAAATTTAAGGACAATAATTTTCAGTGTGACGGGAATCCTTTTATATACGATTCTACCAATGCTTTATGTGGAATTGAATATATTAAGCACGGTTCTGAAAAGTGTCAAGTAACTATGACAAAAACTGGTGATAATGCTCCAGTACATGCTATCTTGGTAAAAGATAGGTGGTTGGTCAGTACTCTGTACAAAAACATGAGTATATTTCGGAGAGATCAAGTGACTAATAAGGTGATAGCCTTGCCATCTCCTGTGTCACTCATCAAGGTACCCCAGGACTCGCGTATTACTGTAGGCACTGTTACTTTGTACCCTGCTGGTACCGATGTTTGGGAAGGGGAAGTTCAAATGGTTGATGCGTTTCAAAATCTTGACATTCCCATTAATCCTGATCTCCAATATCTGCTTGACCATAAGCCTAACCATACAATACAGATGTCTATCAGGAAGAATAATATTTCTGTTGATGCCTATAAGTACACGGAACAAGATACCAATATCATACACAATGTGGATTGGTCATATTACAATGACATCATTTTTGGTTTGATGATTGTAACAGTTCTTATATGGCTAATTGTTCTTACTGTAAAGTTTTCATTAATGACTTCTCTTACAGGAGCAAAAGTGTTCCAATCTGTGCATTATACCCCTGCAAGTCCCATGTCGGACAATATGATTTGAAGTCGTTAATAAGCCATCTGACGTTTGTTTAGATCATTCTAAAGCAAACTAGACCTTGCTTTGTCATAATCTAAAGGGGGGATTATGTCAGATATTTTATCATAGAAAACATGTATTCCATATATTCTGTATTTTACATGAACACAAAATGGAGTCAGAGCCATTTTATTTTACTTAATCATGTAGTGATTATTTCTTTTTGTCCTTGTTCTCTCTATAATTGAGAACAAAGAAGTATTCATGTATATAGATGTTTCAGTAAGTATGATACAATTAATATCATCTTCCATGAGAAAGTTAAGGAGTAGACGCTGCATATCCTTGGGAACGTGAATTCGTATGGGGGATACATGGTAAGACTACCAAGTCCTGAGTTACTATCTAGGAGGTAACACCTGGTGATAAGGGTGACCAAGGATAAATTCCAAACACATATGTAATGGTTTTAAGTTAATTCTTAGACCAGAGCGTCTCTCACAGGTAAAGTAAGAAATTACAATGGTGTAAATATGAGTAGAAATCCTAATTTTAATGGGTAAAACCCACTGTTATGATTGGAGAATTCCAATCAAGAGGTGGAGGCTATGATAATAAGCCCTGTCTTTAAAAGCTAAGGTTTTTAATAATTAAGGACTCTCACCTAAGAAACGGACCTTAAAAGAACTGACCCTGTGATAGATAGACCCGGACGGGCTGATTCACCAAATAAACCGCAGAGAATTGGAATTTTAAGATCCTGACACCATATTTCACTCTTGGAGTTACTTTGAGTTCTAACCTAAAGTGATATTCTTTCCATTCAATTTCTTGCCACTGAACCTGGATTAATTTCTACAAGGACCAGTTGGATCACAGCAACAAGTGGTGGTAAATATAATCGTTTTATTATTCTGAATAGAGATGAATTTTGTCTTCTTCATATAGAATTCCCTGTTTCTGGGAAATAATATATGGCATTATTGTATATGGCGGCTTGTGAGACTGCAGCTTATAACCCGTGATAATAACAATAATGAAAAGGTATTTTTACCTGTAGATGAAGTTTGACATTATTTGCATCTATTAGGAACTTCACTAAATACTCTTAGACATTATTAAATTATTTTAATTTGTCATATTAGTTGAACTAATATATAAGAGAGATAGTGATATTTTTATTACTGCCCTGATTATTATCAATTTTTGGTTGCTGAGTGGAATGGAAATTAATTGTGTGTTAGACTCATAAAGTACCAATTCATATTGATAACTATCGATAATATACTGTTTTTCAATTGATTCAATTTTTATATGTTTTAAGAACTTTGTGTTTTATATCATGCACTGTGTGACCCATATACAGATTTTATAAATTGTATTTACAATAAATATTTTTGATTGACTATCTTGGTGATCTATATCTGATTTGAATTATAATTTTCGGCGATCTGAAAGGATTTAGGATCGGAGATAAAATATAGGGTATCTCCTTAAGTTAATCTTGTGGATGTGGTACCACAATGATTGGTAGCGTCGTTATTTTGCGTATGTGATAAAATATTGGTTTTGCCTATTTTGTCTCATTAATATCCCTAACACCCTGATTGGTCAGCCCTGGTCAGGTGACATCACCCACCAATCAGAGGCTAGAGATGAGGGGCAGCCCCTGATTGGCCGAGCCTAGTCAGCTGACTCCAGCAACCAATCAGCAGCCAGCCCAGTTCCCCCTCTCTCTGATTGGTCAGCTCTGGTCAGGTGACATCACCCACCAATCAGGAGGCTAGGGATGAGGGGCAGCCCCTGATTGGCCGAGCCTAGTCAGCTGACTCCAGCAACCAATCAGCAGCCAGCCCAGTTTCCCCTCTCCCTGATTGGTCAGCCCTGGTCAGGTGACATCACCCACCAATCAGAGGCTAGAGATGAGGGGCAGCCCCTGATTGGCCAAGCCTAGTCAGCAGACTCCAGCAGCCAATCAGCAGCCTGCCCAGTTCCCCCTCTCCCTGATTGGTCAGCCCTGGTCAGGTGACATCACCCACCAATCAGGAGGCTAGGGCTGAGGGGCAACCCCTGATTGGCCGAGCGTAGTCAGCTGACTCCAGCAACCAATCAGCAGCCAGCCCAGTTTCCCCTCTCTCTGATTGGTCAGCCCTGGTCAGGTGACATAACCCACCAATCAGGAGACTAGGGATGAGGGGCAGCCCCTGATTTGCTGAGATTAGTCAGCTGACTCCAGCAACCAATCAGCAGCCTGCCCAGTTTCCCCTCTCTCTGATTGGTCAGCCCTGATCAGATGACATCACCCACCAATCAGGACGCTAGGGCTGAGGGGCAGCCCCTGATTGGCTGAGCCTAGTCAGATGACTCCAGCAACCAATCAGCAGCCTGCCCAGTTTCCCCTCTCTCTGATTGGTCAGCCCTGGTCAGGTGACACTACCCGCCAATCAGGAGGCTAGGGCTGAGGGGCAGCCCCTGATTCGCTGAGCCTAGTCAGCTGACTCCCGCAACCAATCAGCAGCCTGCCCAGTTTCCCCTCTCTCTGATTGGTCAGCCCTGGTCATGTGAATCCACCCATCAATCAGGAAGCTAGGACTGAGGGGCAGCTGCTGCTTGACTAGGATAAGCCTGTCTTGGCTCATCAGGCAGGAGAAAGTCTCCAGCAGTCACTTCCTTAATTGGAGAGTATTCCCTGGAAGGAGGGTTGACGGGAGAGTCCATAGGGCCCATACTTACAGGTTCCTCTTGCTAGATGGGCTGAGCTGCTTCTGTATAGTGCATAATTAAGAGGTCAGGGATTTTCCAGCGACATCACATCGACTTAGCTATGCATTATACAGGGCCAGCCAAGCTCTTTACGCAGCAGAAACGTATTAATAATCTGGAAATTAGAATGTATAGCAAAGTCAAGGAGTTTAAATCAGGTCAAATCCCTTTGACTAAATCATTCAATTTTAATGCATGAACTGGGTGGCTTGTGTTTTGGTCTACCTGGTTGCTAACAATAGCTTTTTTCTCCCTCACCAAACAACAACAAAAAAAACACAATGTTCAAGAGAGCTGAGTAAAAGCTCAACATTGAGCACAGAGAAATCGAACACAGGACCTTACAGACTCTAGCTTAGCTCCTTAAACATTACTCTACATAGCCATATGGAAACAGCACCTAGCTTGTCCCCCACACAAACACAATTAATAAACTAAAGAAGGGTAACATGTACACTGCAGACACTAGCAAACCTGTCCCCTGCAAACAATCGATTGTTTTTTTACCTCAATGCAATCTTGTAGCTTGCCTTCCTCCAAAACAAACACACCAAATAAATCAATTGGAGTGAATTAAACCCAGAACCTCAAAAACTAAATCCAACATCTCAACCATTGCACAACAGAGAACAGGTATAAGGCCCTACAGAAACAATCCTTTAGCTTTTACAGTCCTTTAGCTAGCCTGATTCACAAACAAATTCACTAAATAAACTAAAGAAGGGTGGCTTGTAAGGGCTAAGACAAGATGGCTTATGTTTTGGTCTATGGGCTTAATTAAAAAACAAAGAAAAAACAGAACAGCCAAAGTTGATGCCTAGGGGAATCGAACTCAGAACCTCAAGTCACCAAGTCCAACACCTAAGCCGCTAGGCTACAGAGACTGGATGCAAGACTTGCAATCAAACACACTAAATAAACTAAATTATGGTGGCTTGCAGGGGCAGAACATGCTAACACCTTACCCAATATGCTACAGAGTGAAGCTGTTCACAGTATCTCTGACTTGGAGTTGTGGTTAAGTTGTTGAACTTCCATGCTGTCGCTCGTAAGTTCAAATACAGCTACTGCCGGTTTGTTCCCACACCAGTAAAGTTGGGCGTGGTAATTGTTAACTGTGCTGCAATTACCTTGGTGCCCATAAATTCGAGTGGCAAAAACAGCCATTGTCGTTATTAATGATTCATTTAACAAATTAATAATTCATAATAATTATTAAATAATAAAGTGCCATGCAATATGATACCTCTCTCTGTGATGCTCCAATCAGGAGGCTAGGGCTGAGGGGCAGCCTCTGATTGGCTGAGCCTAGTTAGCTGACTCCAGCAACCAATCAGCAGCCTGCCCAGTTCCCCATCTCCCTGATTGGTCAGCCCTGGTCAGGTGACATCACCCACCAATCAGGAGGCTAGGGCTGAGGGGAAGCCTCTGATTGGCCGAGCCTAGTCAGCTGACTCCAGCAACCAATCAGCAGCCAGCCCAGTTTCCCCTCTCTCTGATTGGTCAGCCCTGGTCAGGTGACATCACCCACCAATCAGGAGGCTAGGGCTGAGGGGCAGCCCCTGATTGGCCGAGCCTAGTCAGCTGACTCCAGCAACCAATCAGCAGCCAGCCCAGTTCCCCCTCTCTCTGATTGGTCAGCCCTGGTCAGGTGACATCACCCACCAATCAGGAGGCTAGGGATGAGGGGCAGCCCCTGATTGGCCGAGCCTAGTCAGCTGACTCCAGCAACCAATCAGCAGCCAGCCCAGTTCCCCCTCTCTCTGATTGGTCAGCCCTGGTCAGGTGACATCACCCACCAATCAGGAGGCTAGGGATGAGGGGCAGCCCCTGATTGGCCGAGCCTAGTCAGCTGACTCCAGCAACCAATCAGCAGCCAGCCCAGTTTCCCCTCTCCCTGATTGGTCAGCCCTGGTCAGGTGACATCACCCACCAATCAGAGGCTAGAGATGAGGGGCAGCCCCTGATTGGCCGAGCCTAGTCAGCTGACTCCAGCAACCAATCAGCAGCCAGCCCAGTTCCCCCTCTCTCTGATTGGTCAGCCCTGGTCAGGTGACATCACCCACCAATCAGGAGGCTAGGGATGAGGGGCAGCCCCTGATTGGCCGAGCCTAGTCAGCTGACTCCAGCAACCAATCAGCAGCCAGCCCAGTTTCCCCTCTCCTTGATTGGTCAGCCCTGGTCAGGTGACATCACCCACCAATCAGAGGCTAGAGATGAGGTGCAGCCCCTGATTGGCCAAGCCTAGTCAGCTGACTCCAGCAGCCAATCAGCAGCCTGCCCAGTTCCCCCTCTCCCTGATTGGTCAGCCCTGGTCAGGTGACATCACCCACCAATCAGGAGGCTAGGGCTGAGGGGCAACCCCTGATTGGCCGAGCCTAGTCAGCTGACTCCAGCAACCAATCAGCAGCCAGCCCAGTTTCCCCTCTCTCTGATTGGTCAGCCCTGGTCAGGTGACATAACCCACCAATCAGGAGGCTAGGGATGAGGGGCAGCCCCTGATTGGCTGAGATTAGTCAGCTGACTCCAGCAACCAATCAGCAGCCTGCCCAGTTTCCCCTCTCTCTGATTGGTCAGCCCTGATCAGATGACATCACCCACCAATCAGGACGCTAGGGCTGAGGGGCAGCCCCTGATTGGCTGAGCCTAGTCAGATGACTCCAGCAACCAATCAGCAGCCTGCCCAGTTTCCCCTCTCTCTGATTGGTCAGCCCTGGTCAGGTGACACTACCCGCCAATCAGGAGGCTAGGGCTGAGGGGCAGCCCCTGATTCGCTGAGCCTAGTCAGCTGACTCCCGCAACCAATCAGCAGCCTGCCCAGTTTCCCCTCTCTCTGATTGGTCAGCCCTGGTCATGTGAATCCACCCATCAATCAGGAAGCTAGGACTGAGGGGCAGCTGCTGCTTGACTAGGATAAGCCTGTCTTGGCTCATCAGGCAGGAGAAAGTCTCCAGCAGTCACTTCCTTAATTGGAGAGTATTCCCTGGAAGGAGGGTTGACGGGAGAGTCCATAGGGCCCATACTTACAGGTTCCTCTTGCTAGATGGGCTGAGCTGCTTCTGTATAGTGCATAATTAAGAGGTCAGGGATTTTCCAGCGACATCACATCGACTTAGCTATGCATTATACAGGGCCAGCCAAGCTCTTTACGCAGCAGAAACGTATTAATAATCTGGAAATTAGAATGTATAGCAAAGTCAAGGAGTTTAAATCAGGTCAAATCCCTTTGACTAAATCATTCAATTTTAATGCATGAACTGGGTGGCTTGTGTTTTGGTCTACCTGGTTGCTAACAATAGCTTTTTTCTCCCTCACCAAACAACAACAAAAAAAACACAATGTTCAAGAGAGCTGAGTAAAAGCTCAACATTGAGCACAGAGAAATCGAACACAGGACCTTACAGACTCTAGCTTAGCTCCTTAAACATTACTCTACATAGCCATATGGAAACAGCACCTAGCTTGTCCCCCACACAAACACAATTAATAAACTAAAGAAGGGTAACATGTACACTGCAGACACTAGCAAAGCTGTCCCCTGCAAACAATCGATTGTTTTTTTACCTCAATGCAATCTTGTAGCTTGCCTTCCTCCAAAACAAACACACCAAATAAATCAATTGGAGTGAATTAAACCCAGAACCTCAAAAACTAAATCCAACATCTCAACCATTGCACAACAGAGAACAGGTATAAGGCCCTACAGAAACAATCCTTTAGCTTTTACAGTCCTTTAGCTAGCCTGATTCACAACCAAATTCACTAAATAAACTAAAGAAGGGTGGCTTGTAAGGGCTAAGACAAGATGGCTTATGTTTTGGTCTATGGGCTTAATTAAAAAACAAAGAAAAAACAGAACAGCCAAAGTTGAAGCCTAGGGGAATCGAACTCAGAACCTCAAGTCACCAAGTCCAACACCTAAGCCACTAGGCTACAGAGACTAGATGTAAGACTGACAATCAAACACTCTAAATAAACTAAATTATGGTGGCTTGCAGGGGCAGAACATGCTAACACCTTACCCAATATGCTACAGAGTGAAGCTGCTCACAGTATCTCTGACTTGGAGTTGTGGTTAAGTTGTTGGACTTCCATGCTATCGCTCGTAAGTTCAAATACAGCTACTGCCGGTTTGTTCCCACACCAGTAAAGTTGGGCGTGGTAATTGTTAACTGTGCTGCAATTACCTTGGTGCCCATAAATTCGAGTGGCAAAAACAGCCATTGTCGTTATTAATGATTCATTTAACAAATTAATAATTCATAATAATTATTAAATAATAAAGTGCCATGCAATATGATACCTCTCTCTGTGATGCTCCAATCAGGAGGCTAGGGCTGAGGGGCAGCCCCTGATTGGCTGAGCCTAGTTAGCTGACTCCAGCAACCAATCAGCAGCCTGCCCAGTTCCCCCTCTCCCTGATTGGTCAGCCCTGGTCAGGTGACATCACCCACCAATCAGGAGGCTAGGGCTGAGGGGAAGCCTCTGATTGGCCGAGCCTAGTCAGCTGACTCCAGCAACCAATCAGCAGCCAGCCCAGTTTCCCCTCTCTCTGATTGGTCAGCCCTGGTCAGGTGACATCACCCACCAATCAGGAGGCTAGGGCTGAGGGGCAGCCCCTGATTGGCCGAGCCTAGTCAGCTGACTCCAGCAACCAATCAGCAGCCAGCCCAGTTCCCCCTCTCTCTGATTGGTCAGCCCTGGTCAGGTGACATCACCCACCAATCAGGAGGCTAGGGATGAGGGGCAGCCCCTGATTGGCCGAGCCTAGTCAGCTGACTCCAGCAACCAATCAGCAGCCAGCCCAGTTCCCCCTCTCTCTTATTGGTCAGCCCTGGTCAGGTGACATCACCCACCAATCAGGAGGCTAGGGATGAGGGGCAGCCCCTGATTGGCCGAGCCTAGTCAGCTGACTCCAGCAACCAATCAGCAGCCAGCCCAGTTCCCCCTCTCTCTGATTGGTCAGCTCTGGTCAGGTGACATCACCCACCAATCAGGAGGCTAGGGATGAGGGGCAGCCCCTGATTGGCCGAGCCTAGTCAGCTGACTCCAGCAACCAATCAGCAGCCAGCCCAGTTTCCCCTCTCCCTGATTGGTCAGCCCTGGTCAGGTGACATCACCCACCAATCAGAGGCTAGAGATGAGGGGCAGCCCCTGATTGGCCAAGCCTAGTCAGCAGACTCCAGCAGCCAATCAGCAGCCTGCCCAGTTCCCCCTCTCCCTGATTGGTCAGCCCTGGTCAGGTGACATCACCCACCAATCAGGAGGCTAGGGCTGAGGGGCAACCCCTGATTGGCCGAGCCTAGTCAGCTGACTCCAGCAACCAATCAGCAGCCAGCCCAGTTCCCCCTCTCTCTGATTGGTCAGCTCTGGTCAGGTGACATCACCCACCAATCAGGAGACTAGGGATGAGGGGCAGCCCCTGATTGGCTGAGATTAGTCAGCTGACTCCAGCAACCAATCAGCAGCCTGCCCAGTTTCCCCTCTCTCTGATTGGTCAGCCCTGATCAGATGACATCACCCACCAATCAGGACGCTAGGGCTGAGGGGCAGCCCCTGATTGGCTGAGCCTAGTCAGATGACTCCAGCAACCAATCAGCAGCCTGCCCAGTTTCCCCTCTCTCTGATTGGTCAGCCCTGGTCAGGTGACACTACCCGCCAATCAGGAGGCTAGGGCTGAGGGGCAGCCCCTGATTCGCTGAGCCTAGTCAGCTGACTCCCGCAACCAATCAGCAGCCTGCCCAGTTTCCCCTCTCTCTGATTGGTCAGCCCTGGTCATGTGAATCCACCCATCAATCAGGAAGCTAGGACTGAGGGGCAGCTGCTGCTTGACTAGGATAAGCCTGTCTTGGCTCATCAGGCAGGAGAAAGTCTCCAGCAGTCAGTTCCTTAATTGGAGAGTATTCCCTGGAAGGAGGGTTGACGGGAGAGTCCATAGGGCCCATACTTACAGGTTCCTCTTGCTAGATGGGCTGAGCTGCTTCTGTATAGTGCATAATTAAGAGGTCAGGGATTTTCCAGCGACATCACATCGACTTAGCTATGCATTATACAGGGCCAGCCAAGCTCTTTACGCAGCAGAAACGTATTAATAATCTGGAAATTAGAATGTATAGCAAAGTCAAGGAGTTTAAATCAGGTCAAATCCCTTTGACTAAATCATTCAATTTTAATGCATGAACTGGGTGGCTTGTGTTTTGGTCTACCTGGTTGCTAACAATAGCTTTTTTCTCCCTCACCAAACAACAACAAAAAAAACACAATGTTCAAGAGAGCTGAGTAAAAGCTCAACATTGAGCACAGAGAAATCGAACACAGGACCTTACAGACTCTAGCTTAGCTCCTTAAACATTACTCTACATAGCCATATGGAAACAGCACCTAGCTTGTCCCCCACACAAACACAATTAATAAACTAAAGAAGGGTAACATGTACACTGCAGACACTAGCAAAGCTGTCCCCTGCAAACAATCAATTGTTTTTTTACCTCAATGCAATCTTGTAGCTTGCCTTCCTCCAAAACAAACACACCAAATAAATCAATTGGAGTGAATTAAACCCAGAACCTCAAAAACTAAATCCAACATCTCAACCATTGCACAACAGAGAACAGGTATAAGGCCCTACAGAAACAATCCTTTAGCTTTTACAGTCCTTTAGCTAGCCTGATTCACAACCAAATTCACTAAATAAACTAAAGAAGGGTGGCTTGTAAGGGCTAAGACAAGATGGCTTATGTTTTGGTCTATGGGCTTAATTAAAAAACAAAGAAAAAACAGAACAGCCAAAGTTGAAGCCTAGGGGAATCGAACTCAGAACCTCAAGTCACCAAGTCCAACACCTAAGCCACTAGGCTACAGAGACTAGATGTAAGACTGACAATCAAACACTCTAAATAAACTAAATTATGGTGGCTTGCAGGGGCAGAACATGCTAACACCTTACCCAATATGCTACAGAGTGAAGCTGTTCACGGTATCTCTGACTTGGAGTTGTGGTTAAGTTGTTGGACTTCCATGCTGTCGCTCGTAAGTTCAAATACAGCTACTGCCGGTTTGTTCCCACACCAGTAAAGTTGGGCGTGGTAACTGTGCTGCAATTACCTTGGTGCCCATAAGTTCAAGTGGCAAAAACAGCCATTGTTGTTATTAATGATTCATTTAACAAATTAATAATTCATAATAATTATTAAATAATAAAGTGCCATGCAATATGATACCTCTCTCTGTGATGCTCCAATCAGGAGGCTAGGGTTGAGGGGCAGCCCCTGATTGGCTGAGAATAGTTAGCTGACTCCAGCAACCAATCAGCAGCCTGCCCAGTTCCCCCTCTCCCTGATTGGTCAGACCTGGTCAGGTGACATCACCCACCAATCAGGAGGCTAGGGCTGAGGGGAAGCCTCTGATTGGCCGAGCCTAGTCAGCTGACTCCAGCAACCAATCAGCAGCCAGCCCAGTTTCCCCTCTCTCTGATTGGTCAGCCCTGGTCAGGTGACATCACCCACCAATCAGGAGGCTAGGGATGAGGGGCAGCCCCTGATTGGCCGAGCCTAGTCAGCTGACTCCAGCAACCAATCAGCAGCCAGCCCAGTTTCCCCTCTCCCTGATTGGTCAGCCCTGGTCAGGTGACATCACCCACCAATCAGAGGCTAGAGATGAGGGGCAGCCCCTGATTGGCCGAGCCTAGTCAGCTGACTCCAGCAACCAATCAGCAGCCAGCCCAGTTCCCCCTCTCTCTGATTGGTCAGCCCTGGTCAGGTGACATCACCCACCAATCAGGAGGCTAGGGATGAGGGGCAGCCCCTGATTGGCCGAGCCTAGTCAGCTGACTCCAGCAACCAATCAGCAGCCTGTCCAGTTTCCCCTCTCCCTGATTGGTCAGCCCTGGTCAGGTGACATCACCCACCAATCAGAGGCTAGAGATGAGGGGCAGCCCCTGATTGGCCAAGCCTAGTCAGCTGACTCCAGCAACCAATCAGCAGCCAGCCCAGTTTCCCCTCTCTCTGATTGGTCAGCCCTGGTCAGGTGACATAACCCACCAATCAGGAGGCTAGGGATGAGGGGCAGCCCCTGATTGGCTGAGATTAGTCAGCTGACTCCAGCAACCAATCAGCAGCCTGCCCAGTTTCCCCTCTCTCTGATTGGTCAGCCCTGATCAGATGACATCACCCACCAATCAGGACGCTAGGGCTGAGGGGCAGCCCCTGATTGGCTGAGCCTAGTCAGATGACTCCAGCAACCAATCAGCAGCCTGCCCAGTTTCCCCTCTCTCTGATTGGTCAGCCCTGGTCAGGTGACACTACCCGCCAATCAGGAGGCTAGGGCTGAGGGGCAGCCCCTGATTCGCTGAGCCTAGTCAGCTGACTCCCGCAACCAATCAGCAGCCTGCCCAGTTTCCCCTCTCTCTGATTGGTCAGCCCTGGTCATGTGAATCCACCCATCAATCAGGAAGCTAGGACTGAGGGGCAGCTGCTGCTTGACTAGGATAAGCCTGTCTTGGCTCATCAGGCAGGAGAAAGTCTCCAGCAGTCACTTCCTTAATTGGAGAGTATTCCCTGGAAGGAGGGTTGACGGGAGAGTCCATAGGGCCCATACTTACAGGTTCCTCTTGCTAGATGGGCTGAGCTGCTTCTGTATAGTGCATAATTAAGAGGTCAGGGATTTTCCAGCGACATCACATCGACTTAGCTATGCATTATACAGGGCCAGCCAAGCTCTTTACGCAGCAGAAACGTATTAATAATCTGGAAATTAGAATGTATAGCAAAGTCAAGGAGTTTAAATCAGGTCAAATCCCTTTGACTAAATCATTCAATTTTAATGCATGAACTGGGTGGCTTGTGTTTTGGTCTACCTGGTTGCTAACAATAGCTTTTTTCTCCCTCACCAAACAACAACAAAAAAAACACAATGTTCAAGAGAGCTGAGTAAAAGCTCAACATTGAGCACAGAGAAATCGAACACAGGACCTTACAGACTCTAGCTTAGCTCCTTAAACATTACTCTACATAGCCATATGGAAACAGCACCTAGCTTGTCCCCCACACAAACACAATTAATAAACTAAAGAAGGGTAACATGTACACTGCAGACACTAGCAAACCTGTCCCCTGCAAACAATCGATTGTTTTTTTACCTCAATGCAATCTTGTAGCTTGCCTTCCTCCAAAACAAACACACCAAATAAATCAATTGGAGTGAATTAAACCCAGAACCTCAAAAACTAAATCCAACATCTCAACCATTGCACAACAGAGAACAGGTATAAGGCCCTACAGAAACAATCCTTTAGCTTTTACAGTCCTTTAGCTAGCCTGATTCACAAACAAATTCACTAAATAAACTAAAGAAGGGTGGCTTCTAAGGGCTAAGACAAGATGGCTTATGTTTTGGTCTATGGGCTTAATTAAAAAACAAAGAAAAAACAGAACAGCCAAAGTTGAAGCCTAGGGGAATCAAACTCAGAACCTCAAGTCACCAAGTCCAACACCTAAGCCACTAGGCTACAGAGACTAGATGTAAGACTGACAATCAAACACACTAAATAAACTAAATTATGGTGGCTTGCAGGGGCAGAACATGCTAACACCTTACCCAATATGCTACAGAGTGAAGCTGTTCACAGTATCTCTGACTTGGAGTTGTGGTTAAGTTGTTGAACTTCCATGCTGTCGCTCGTAAGTTCAAATACAGCTACTGCCGGATTGTTCCCACGCCAGTAAAGTTGGGCGTGGTAATTGTTAACTGTGCTGCAATTACCTTGGTGCCCATAAATTCGAGTGGCAAAAACAGCCATTGTCGTTATTAATGATTCATTTAACAAATTAATAATTCATAATAATTATTAAATAATAAAGTGCCATGCAATATGATACCTCTCTCTGTGATGCTCCAATCAGGAGGCTAGGGCTGAGGGGCAGCCCCTGATTGGCTGAGCCTAGTTAGCTGACTCCAGCAACCAATCAGCAGCCTGCCCAGTTCCCCCTCTCCCTGATTGGTCAGCCCTGGTCAGGTGACATCACCCACCAATCAGGAGGCTAGGGCTGAGGGGAAGCCTCTGATTGGCCGAGCCTAGTCAGCTGACTCCAGCAACCAATCAGCAGCCAGCCCAGTTTCCCCTCTCTCTGATTGGTCAGCCCTGGTCAGGTGACATCACCCACCAATCAGGAGGCTAGGGCTGAGGGGCAGCCCCTGATTGGCCGAGCCTAGTCAGCTGACTCCAGCAACCAATCAGCAGCCAGCCCAGTTCCCCCTCTCTCTGATTGGTCAGCCCTGGTCAGGTGACATCACCCACCAATCAGGAGGCTAGGGATGAGGGGCAGCCCCTGATTGGCCGAGCCTAGTCAGCTGACTCCAGCAACCAATCAGCAGCCAGCCCAGTTTCCCCTCTCCCTGATTGGTCAGCCCTGGTCAGGTGACATCACCCACCAATCAGAGGCTAGAGATGAGGGGCAGCCCCTGATTGGCCGAGCCTAGTCAGCTGACTCCAGCAACCAATCAGCAGCCAGCCCAGTTCCCCCTCTCTCTGATTGGTCAGCCCTGGTCAGGTGACATCACCCACCAATCAGGAGGCTAGGGATGAGGGGCAGCCCCTGATTGGCCGAGCCTAGTCAGCTGACTCCAGCAACCAATCAGCAGCCAGCCCAGTTTCCCCTCTCCCTGATTGGTCAGCCCTGGTCAGGTGACATCACCCACCAATCAGAGGCTAGAGATGAGGGGCAGCCCCTGATTGGCCAAGCCTAGTCAGCTGACTCCAGCAGCCAATCAGCAGCCTGCCCAGTTCCCCCTCTCCCTGATTGGTCAGCCCTGGTCAGGTGACATCACCCACCAATCAGGAGGCTAGGGCTGAGGGGCAGCCCCTGATTGGCTGAGCCTAGTTAGCTGACTCCAGCAACCAATCAGCAGCCTGCCCAGTTCCCCCTCTCCCTGATTGGTCAGCCCTGGTCAGGTGACATCACCCACCAATCAGGAGGCTAGGGCTGAGGGGAAGCCTCTGATTGGCCGAGCCTAGTCAGCTGACTCCAGCAACCAATCAGCAGCCAGCCCAGTTTCCCCTCTCTCTGATTGGTCAGCCCTGGTCAGGTGACATCACCCACCAATCAGGAGGCTAGGGCTGAGGGGCAGCCCCTGATTGGCCGAGCCTAGTCAGCTGACTCCAGCAACCAATCAGCAGCCAGCCCAGTTCCCCCTCTCTCTGATTGGTCAGCCCTGGTCAGGTGACATCACCCACCAATCAGGAGGCTAGGGATGAGGGGCAGCCCCTGATTGGCCGAGCCTAGTCAGCTGACTCCAGCAACCAATCAGCAGCCAGCCCAGTTTCCCCTCTCCCTGATTGGTCAGCCCTGGTCAGGTGACATCACCCACCAATCAGAGGCTAGAGATGAGGGGCAGCCCCTGATTGGCCGAGCCTAGTCAGCTGACTCCAGCAACCAATCAGCAGCCAGCCCAGTTCCCCCTCTCTCTGATTGGTCAGCCCTGGTCAGGTGACATCACCCACCAATCAGGAGGCTAGGGATGAGGGGCAGCCCCTGATTGGCCGAGCCTAGTCAGCTGACTCCAGCAACCAATCAGCAGCCAGCCCAGTTTCCCCTCTCCCTGATTGGTCAGCCCTGGTCAGGTGACATCACCCACCAATCAGAGGCTAGAGATGAGGGGCAGCCCCTGATTGGCCAAGCCTAGTCAGCTGACTCCAGCAGCCAATCAGCAGCCTGCCCAGTTCCCCCTCTCCCTGATTGGTCAGCCCTGGTCAGGTGACATCACCCACCAATCAGGAGGCTAGGGCTGAGGGGCAACCCCTGATTGGCCGAGCCTAGTCAGCTGACTCCAGCAACCAATCAGCAGCCAGCCCAGTTTCCCCTCTCTCTGATTGGTCAGCCCTGGTCAGGTGACATAACCCACCAATCAGGAGGCTAGGGATGAGGGGCAGCCCCTGATTGGCTGAGATTAGTCAGCTGACTCCAGCAACCAATCAGCAGCCTGCCCAGTTTCCCCTCTCTCTGATTGGTCAGCCCTGATCAGATGACATCACCCACCAATCAGGACGCTAGGGCTGAGGGGCAGCCCCTGATTGGCTGAGCCTAGTCAGATGACTCCAGCAACCAATCAGCAGCCTGCCCAGTTTCCCCTCTCTCTGATTGGTCAGCCCTGGTCAGGTGACACTACCCGCCAATCAGGAGGCTAGGGCTGAGGGGCAGCCCCTGATTCGCTGAGCCTAGTCAGCTGACTCCCGCAACCAATCAGCAGCCTGCCCAGTTTCCCCTCTCTCTGATTGGTCAGCCCTGGTCATGTGAATCCACCCATCAATCAGGAAGCTAGGACTGAGGGGCAGCTGCTGCTTGACTAGGATAAGCCTGTCTTGGCTCATCAGGCAGGAGAAAGTCTCCAGCAGTCACTTCCTTAATTGGAGAGTATTCCCTGGAAGGAGGGTTGACGGGAGAGTCCATAGGGCCCATACTTACAGGTTCCTCTTGCTAGATGGGCTGAGCTGCTTCTGTATAGTGCATAATTAAGAGGTCAGGGATTTTCCAGCGACATCACATCGACTTAGCTATGCATTATACAGGGCCAGCCAAGCTCTTTACGCAGCAGAAACGTATTAATAATCTGGAAATTAGAATGTATAGCAAAGTCAAGGAGTTTAAATCAGGTCAAATCCCTTTGACTACATCATTCAATTTTAATGCATGAACTGGGTGGCTTGTGTTTTGGTCTACCTGGTTGCTAACAATAGCTTTTTTCTCCCTCACCAAACAACAACAAAAAAAACACAATGTTCAAGAGAGCTGAGTAAAAGCTCAACATTGAGCACAGAGAAATCGAACACAGGACCTTACAGACTCTAGCTTAGCTCCTTAAACATTACTCTACATAGCCATATGGAAACAGCACCTAGCTTGTCCCCCACACAAACACAATTAATAAACTAAAGAAGGGTAACATGTACACTGCAGACACTAGCAAACCTGTCCCCTGCAAACAATCGATTGTTTTTTTACCTCAATGCAATCTTGTAGCTTGCCTTCCTCCAAAACAAACACACCAAATAAATCAATTGGAGTGAATTAAACCCAGAACCTCAAAAACTAAATCCAACATCTCAACCATTGCACAACAGAGAACAGGTATAAGGCCCTACAGAAACAATCCTTTAGCTTTTACAGTCCTTTAGCTAGCCTGATTCACAAACAAATTCACTAAATAAACTAAAGAAGGGTGGCTTGTAAGGGCTAAGACAAGATGGCTTATGTTTTGGTCTATGGGCTTAATTAAAAAACAAAGAAAAAACAGAACAGCCAAAGTTGATGCCTAGGGGAATCGAACTCAGAACCTCAAGTCACCAAGTCCAACACCTAAGCCACTAGGCTACAGAGACTAGATGCAAGACTGGCAATCAAACACACTAAATAAACTAAATTATGGTGGCTTGCAGGGGCAGAACATGCTAACACCTTACCCAATATGCTACAGAGTGAAGCTGTTCACAGTATCTCTGACTTGGAGTTGTGGTTAAGTTGTTGAACTTCCATGCTGTCGCTCGTAAGTTCAAATACAGCTACTGCCGGTTTGCTCCCACACCAGTAAAGTTGGGCGTGGTAATTGTTAACTGTGCTGCAATTACCTTGGTGCCCATAAATTCGAGTGGCAAAAACAGCCATTGTCGTTATTAATGATTCATTTAACAAATTAATAATTCATAATAATTATTAAATAATAAAGTGCCATGCAATATGATACCTCTCTCTGTGATGCTCCAATCAGGAGGCTAGGGCTGAGGGGCAGCCTCTGATTGGCTGAGCCTAGTTAGCTGACTCCAGCAACCAATCAGCAGCCTGCCCAGTTCCCCCTCTCCCTGATTGGTCAGCCCTGGTCAGGTGACATCACCCACCAATCAGGAGGCTAGGGCTGAGGGGAAGCCTCTGATTGGCCGAGCCTAGTCAGCTGACTCCAGCAACCAATCAGCAGCCAGCCCAGTTTCCCCTCTCTCTGATTGGTCAGCCCTGGTCAGGTGACATCACCCACCAATCAGGAGGCTAGGGCTGAGGGGCAGCCCCTGATTGGCCAAGCCTATTCAGCTGACTCCAGCAACCAATCAGCAGCCAGCCCAGTTCCCCCTCTCTCTGATTGGTCAGCCCTGGTCAGGTGACATCACCCACCAATCAGGAGGCTAGGGATGAGGGGCAGCCCCTGATTGGCCGAGCCTAGTCAGCTGACTCCAGCAACCAATCAGCAGCCAGCCCAGTTCCCCCTCTCTCTGATTGGTCAGCCCTGGTCAGGTGACATCACCCACCAATCAGGAGGCTAGGGATGAGGGGCAGCCCCTGATTGGCCGAGCCTAGTCAGCTGACTCCAGCAACCAATCAGCAGCCAGCCCAGTTTCCCCTCTCCCTGATTGGTCAGCCCTGGTCAGGTGACATCACCCACCAATCAGAGGCTAGAGATGAGGGGCAGCCCCTGATTGGCCGAGCCTAGTCAGCTGACTCCAGCAACCAATCAGCAGCCAGCCCAGTTCCCCCTCTCTCTGATTGGTCAGCCCTGGTCAGGTGACATCACCCACCAATCAGGAGGCTAGGGATGAGGGGCAGCCCCTGATTGGCCGAGCCTAGTCAGCTGACTCCAGCAACCAATCAGCAGCCAGCCCAGTTTCCCCTCTCCCTGATTGGTCAGCCCTGGTCAGGTGACATCACCCACCAATCAGAGGCTAGAGATGAGGGGCAGCCCCTGATTGGCCAAGCCTAGTCAGCTGACTCCAGCAGCCAATCAGCAGCCTGCCCAGTTCCCCCTCTCCCTGATTGGTCAGCCCTGGTCAGGTGACATCACCCACCAATCAGGAGGCTAGGGCTGAGGGGAAGCCTCTGATTGGCCGAGCCTAGTCAGCTGACTCCAGCAACCAATCAGCAGCCAGCCCAGTTTCCCCTCTGCAACCAAGCTGCTGCTTGACTAGGATAAGCCTGTCTTGGCTCATCAGGCAGGAGAAAGTCTCCAGCAGTCACTTCCTTAATTGGAGAGTATTCCCTGGAAGGAGGGTTGACGGGAGAGTCCATAGGGCCCATACTTACAGGTTCCTCTTGCTAGATGGGCTGAGCTGCTTCTGTATAGTGCATAATTAAGAGGTCAGGGATTTTCCAGCGACATCACATCGACTTAGCTATGCATTATACAGGGCCAGCCAAGCTCTTTACGCAGCAGAAACGTATTAATAATCTGGAAATTAGAATGTATAGCAAAGTCAAGGAGTTTAAATCAGGTCAAATCCCTTTGACTAAATCATTCAATTTTAATGCATGAACTGGGTGGCTTGTGTTTTGGTCTACCTGGTTGCTAACAATAGCTTTTTTCTCCCTCACCAAACAACAACAAAAAAAACACAATGTTCAAGAGAGCTGAGTAAAAGCTCAACATTGAGCACAGAGAAATCGAACACAGGACCTTACAGACTCTAGCTTAGCTCCTTAAACATTACTCTACATAGCCATATGGAAACAGCACCTAGCTTGTCCCCCACACAAACACAATTAATAAACTAAAGAAGGGTAACATGTACACTGCAGACACTAGCAAACCTGTCCCCTGCAAACAATCGATTGTTTTTTTACCTCAATGCAATCTTGTAGCTTGCCTTCCTCCAAAACAAACACACCAAATAAATCAATTGGAGTGAATTAAACCCAGAACCTCAAAAACTAAATCCAACATCTCAACCATTGCACAACAGAGAACAGGTATAAGGCCCTACAGAAACAATCCTTTAGCTTTTACAGTCCTTTAGCTAGCCTGATTCACAAACAAATTCACTAAATAAACTAAAGAAGGGTGGCTTGTAAGGGCTAAGACAAGATGGCTTATGTTTTGGTCTATGGGCTTAATTAAAAAACAAAGAAAAAACAGAACAGCCAAAGTTGATGCCTAGGGGAATCGAACTCAGAACCTCAAGTCACCAAGTCCAACACCTAAGCCACTAGGCTACAGAGACTAGATGCAAGACTGGCAATCAAACACACTAAATAAACTAAATTATGGTGGCTTGCAGGGGCAGAACATGCTAACACCTTACCCAATATGCTACAGAGTGAAGCTGTTCACAGTATCTCTGACTTGGAGTTGTGGTTAAGTTGTTGAACTTCCATGCTGTCGCTCGTAAGTTCAAATACAGCTACTGCCGGTTTGCTCCCACACCAGTAAAGTTGGGCGTGGTAATTGTTAACTGTGCTGCAATTACCTTGGTGCCCATAAATTCGAGTGGCAAAAACAGCCATTGTCGTTATTAATGATTCATTTAACAAATTAATAATTCATAATAATTATTAAATAATAAAGTGCCATGCAATATGATACCTCTCTCTGTGATGCTCCAATCAGGAGGCTAGGGCTGAGGGGCAGCCTCTGATTGGCTGAGCCTAGTTAGCTGACTCCAGCAACCAATCAGCAGCCTGCCCAGTTCCCCCTCTCCCTGATTGGTCAGCCCTGGTCAGGTGACATCACCCACCAATCAGGAGGCTAGGGCTGAGGGGAAGCCTCTGATTGGCCGAGCCTAGTCAGCTGACTCCAGCAACCAATCAGCAGCCAGCCCAGTTTCCCCTCTCTCTGATTGGTCAGCCCTGGTCAGGTGACATCACCCACCAATCAGGAGGCTAGGGCTGAGGGACAGCCCCTGATTGGCCGAGCCTAGTCAGCTGACTCCAGCAACCAATCAGCAGCCAGCCCAGTTCCCCCTCTCTCTGATTGGTCAGCCCTGGTCAGGTGACATCACCCACCAATCAGGAGGCTAGGGATGAGGGGCAGCCCCTGATTGGCCGAGCCTAGTCAGCTGACTCCAGCAACCAATCAGCAGCCAGCCCAGTTCCCCCTCTCTCTGATTGGTCAGCCCTGGTCAGGTGACATCACCCACCAATCAGGAGGCTAGGGATGAGGGGCAGCCCCTGATTGGCCGAGCCTAGTCAGCTGACTCCAGCAACCAATCAGCAGCCAGCCCAGTTTCCCCTCTCCCTGATTGGTCAGCCCTGGTCAGGTGACATCACCCACCAATCAGAGGCTAGAGATGAGGGGCAGCCCCTGATTGGCCGAGCCTAGTCAGCTGACTCCAGCAACCAATCAGCAGCCAGCCCAGTTCCCCCTCTCTCTGATTGGTCAGCCCTGGTCAGGTGACATCACCCACCAATCAGGAGGCTAGGGATGAGGGGCAGCCCCTGATTGGCCGAGCCTAGTCAGCTGACTCCAGCAACCAATCAGCAGCCAGCCCAGTTTCCCCTCTCCCTGATTGGTCAGCCCTGGTCAGGTGACATCACCCACCAATCAGAGGCTAGAGATGAGGGGCAGCCCCTGATTGGCCAAGCCTAGTCAGCTGACTCCAGCAGCCAATCAGCAGCCTGCCCAGTTCCCCCTCTCCCTGATTGGTCAGCCCTGGTCAGGTGACATCACCCACCAATCAGGAGGCTAGGGCTGAGGGGCAGCCCCTGATTGGCTGAGCCTAGTTAGCTGACTCCAGCAACCAATCAGCAGCCTGCCCAGTTCCCCCTCTCCCTGATTGGTCAGCCCTGGTCAGGTGACATCACCCACCAATCAGGAGGCTAGGGCTGAGGGGAAGCCTCTGATTGGCCGAGCCTAGTCAGCTGACTCCAGCAACCAATCAGCAGCCAGCCCAGTTTCCCCTCTCTCTGATTGGTCAGCCCTGGTCAGGTGACATCACCCACCAATCAGGAGGCTACGGCTGAGGGGCAGCCCCTGATTGGCCGAGCCTAGTCAGCTGACTCCAGCAACCAATCAGCAGCCAGCCCAGTTCCCCCTCTCTCTGATTGGTCAGCCCTGGTCAGGTGACATCACCCACCAATCAGGAGGCTAGGGATGAGGGGCAGCCCCTGATTGGCCGAGCCTAGTCAGCTGACTCCAGCAACCAATCAGCAGCCAGCCCAGTTTCCCCTCTCCCTGATTGGTCAGCCCTGGTCAGGTGACATCACCCACCAATCAGAGGCTAGAGATGAGGGGCAGCCCCTGATTGGCCGAGCCTAGTCAGCTGACTCCAGCAACCAATCAGCAGCCAGCCCAGTTCCCCCTCTCTCTGATTGGTCAGCCCTGGTCAGGTGACATCACCCACCAATCAGGAGGCTAGGGATGAGGGGCAGCCCCTGATTGGCCGAGCCTAGTCAGCTGACTCCAGCAACCAATCAGCAGCCAGCCCAGTTTCCCCTCTCCCTGATTGGTCAGCCCTGGTCAGGTGACATCACCCACCAATCAGAGGCTAGAGATGAGGGGCAGCCCCTGATTGGCCAAGCCTAGTCAGCTGACTCCAGCAGCCAATCAGCAGCCTGCCCAGTTCCCCCTCTCCCTGATTGGTCAGCCCTGGTCAGGTGACATCACCCACCAATCAGGAGGCTAGGGCTGAGGGGTAACCCCTGATTGGCCGAGCCTAGTCAGCTGACTCCAGCAACCAATCAGCAGCCTGCCCAGTTTCCCCTCTCTCTGATTGGTCAGCCCTGATCAGATGACATCACCCACCAATCAGGACGCTAGGGCTGAGGGGCAGCCCCTGATTGGCTGAGCCTAGTCAGATGACTCCAGCAACCAATCAGCAGCCTGCCCAGTTTCCCCTCTCTCTGATTGGTCAGCCCTGGTCAGGTGACACTACCCGCCAATCAGGAGGCTAGGGCTGAGGGGCAGCCCCTGATTCGCTGAGCCTAGTCAGCTGACTCCCGCAACCAATCAGCAGCCTGCCCAGTTTCCCCTCTCTCTGATTGGTCAGCCCTGGTCATGTGAATCCACCCATCAATCAGGAAGCTAGGACTGAGGGGCAGCTGCTGCTTGACTAGGATAAGCCTGTCTTGGCTCATCAGGCAGGAGAAAGTCTCCAGCAGTCACTTCCTTAATTGGAGAGTATTCCCTGGAAGGAGGGTTGACGGGAGAGTCCATAGGGCCCATACTTACAGGTTCCTCTTGCTAGATGGGCTGAGCTGCTTCTGTATAGTGCATAATTAAGAGGTCAGGGATTTTCCAGCGACATCACATCGACTTAGCTATGCATTATACAGGGCCAGCCAAGCTCTTTACGCAGCAGAAACGTATTAATAATCTGGAAATTAGAATGTATAGCAAAGTCAAGGAGTTTAAATCAGGTCAAATCCCTTTGACTAAATCATTCAATTTAAATGCATGAACTGGGTGGCTTGTGTTTTGGTCTACCTGGTTGCTAACAATAGCTTTTTTCTCCCTCACCAAACAACAACAAAAAAAACACAATGTTCAAGAGAGCTGAGTAAAAGCTCAACATTGAGCACAGAGAAATCGAACACAGGACCTTACAGACTCTAGCTTAGCTCCTTAAACATTACTCTACATAGCCATATGGAAACAGCACCTAGCTTGTCCCCCACACAAACACAATTAATAAACTAAAGAAGGGTAACATGTACACTGCAGACACTAGCAAACCTGTCCCCTGCAAACAATCGATTGTTTTTTTACCTCAATGCAATCTTGTAGCTTGCCTTCCTCCAAAACAAACACACCAAATAAATCAATTGGAGTGAATTAAACCCAGAACCTCAAAAACTAAATCCAACATCTCAACCATTGCACAACAGAGAACAGGTATAAGGCCCTACAGAAACAATCCTTTAGCTTTTACAGTCCTTTAGCTAGCCTGATTCACAAACAAATTCACTAAATAAACTAAAGAAGGGTGGCTTGTAAGGGCTAAGACAAGATGGCTTATGTTTTGGTCTATGGGCTTAATTAAAAAACAAAGAAAAAACAGAACAGCCAAAGTTGATGCCTAGGGGAATCGAACTCAGAACCTCAAGTCACCAAGTCCAACACCTAAGCCACTAGGCTACAGAGACTAGATGTAAGACTGGCAATCAAACACACTAAATAAACTAAATTATGGTGGCTTGCAGGGGCAGAACATGCTAACACCTTACCCAATATGCTACAGAGTGAAGCTGTTCACAGTATCTCTGACTTGGAGTTGTGGTTAAGTTGTTGAACTTCCATGCTGTCGCTCGTAAGTTCAAATACAGCTACTGCCGGTTTGTTCCCACACCAGTAAAGTTGGGCGTGGTAATTGTTAACTGTGCTGCAATTACCTTGGTGCCCATAAATTCGAGTGGCAAAAACAGCCATTGTCGTTATTAATGATTCATTTAACAAATTAATAATTCATAATAATTATTAAATAATAAAGTGCCATGCAATATGATACCTCTCTCTGTGATGCTCCAATCAGGAGGCTAGGGCTGAGGGGCAGCCTCTGATTGGCTGAGCCTAGTTAGCTGACTCCAGCAACCAATCAGCAGCCTGCCCAGTTCCCCCTCTCCCTGATTGGTCAGCCCTGGTCAGGTGACATCACCCACCAACCAGGAGGCTAGGGCTGAGGGGAAGCCTCTGATTGGCCGAGCCTAGTCAGCTGACTCCAGCAACCAATCAGCAGCCAGCCCAGTTCCCCCTCTCTCTGATTGGTCAGCCCTGGTCAGGTGACATCACCCACCAATCAGGAGGCTAGGGATGAGGGGCAGCCCCTGATTGGCCGAGCCTAGTCAGCTGACTCCAGCAACCAATCAGCAGCCAGCCCAGTTTCCCCTCTCCCTGATTGGTCAGCCCTGATCAGGTGACATCACCCACCAATCAGAGGCTAGAGATGAGGGGCAGCCCCTGATTGGCCGAGCCTAGTCAGCTGACTCCAGCAACCAATCAGCAGCCAGCCCAGTTCCCCCTCTCTCTGATTGGTCAGCCCTGGTCAGGTGACATCACCCACCAATCAGGAGGCTGGGGATGAGGGGCAGCCCCTGATTGGCCGAGCCTAGTCAGCTGACTCCAGCAACCAATCAGCAGCCAGCCCAGTTTCCCCTCTCCCTGATTGGTCAGCCCTGGTCAGGTGACATCACCCACCAATCAGAGGCTAGAGATGAGGGGCAGCCCCTGATTGGCCAAGCCTAGTCAGCTGACTCCAGCAGCCAATCAGCAGCCTGCCCAGTTCCCCCTCTCCCTGATTGGTCAGCCCTGGTCAGGTGACATCACCCACCAATCAGGAGGCTAGGGCTGAGGGGCAACCCCTGATTGGCCGAGCCTAGTCAGCTGACTCCAGCAACCAATCAGCAGCCAGCCCAGTTTCCCCTCTCTCTGATTGGTCAGCCCTGGTCAGGTGACATAACCCACCAATCAGGAGGCTAGGGATGAGGGGCAGCCCCTGATTGGCTGAGATTAGTCAGCTGACTCCAGCAACCAATCAGCAGCCTGCCCAGTTTCCCCTCTCTCTGATTGGTCAGCCCTGATCAGATGACATCACCCACCAATCAGGACGCTAGGGCTGAGGGGCAGCCCCTGATTGGCTGAGCCTAGTCAGATGACTCCAGCAACCAATCAGCAGCCTGCCCAGTTTCCCCTCTCTCTGATTGGTCAGCCCTGGTCAGGTGACACTACCCGCCAATCAGGAGGCTAGGGCTGAGGGGCAGCCCCTGATTCGCTGAGCCTAGTCAGCTGACTCCCGCAACCAATCAGCAGCCTGCCCAGTTTCCCCTCTCTCTGATTGGTCAGCACTGGTCATGTGAATCCACCCATCAATCAGGAAGCTAGGACTGAGGGGCAGCTGCTGCTTGACTAGGATAAGCCTGTTTTGGCTCATCAGGCAGGAGAAAGTCTCCAGCAGTCACTTCCTTAATTGGAGAGTATTCCCTGGAAGGAGGGTTGACGGGAGAGTCCATAGGGCCCATACTTACAGGTTCCTCTTGCTAGATGGGCTGAGCTGCTTCTGTATAGTGCATAATTAAGAGGTCAGGGATTTTCCAGCGACATCACATCGACTTAGCTATGCATTATACAGGGCCAGCCAAGCTCTTTACGCAGCAGAAACGTATTAATAATCTGGAAATTAGAATGTATAGCAAAGTCAAGGAGTTTAAATCAGGTCAAATCCCTTTGACTAAATCATTCAATTTTAATGCATGAACTGGGTGGCTTGTGTTTTGGTCTACCTGGTTGCTAACAATAGCTTTTTTCTCCCTCACCAAACAACAACAAAAAAAACACAATGTTCAAGAGAGCTGAGTAAAAGCTCAACATTGAGCACAGAGAAATCGAACACAGGACCTTACAGACTCTAGCTTAGCTCCTTAAACATTACTCTACATAGCCATATGGAAACAGCACCTAGCTTGTCCCCCACACAAACACAAATAATAAACTAAAGAAGGGTAACATGTACACTGCAGACACTAGCAAACCTGTCCCCTGCAAACAATCGATTGTTTTTTTACCTCAATGCAATCTTGTAGCTTGCCTTCCTCCAAAACAAACACACCAAATAAATCAATTGGAGTGAATTAAACCCAGAACCTCAAAAACTAAATCCAACATCTCAACCATTGCACAACAGAGAACAGGTATAAGGCCCTACAGAAACAATCCTTTAGCTTTTACAGTCCTTTAGCTAGCCTGATTCACAAACAAATTCACTAAATAAACTAAAGAAGGGTGGCTTGTAAGGGCTAAGACAAGATGGCTTATGTTTTGGTCTATGGGCTTAATTAAAAAACAAAGAAAAAACAGAACAGCCAAAGTTGAAGTCTAGGGGAATCGAACTCAGAACCTCAAGTCACCAAGTCCAACACCTAAGCCACTAGGCTACAGAGACTAGATGTAAGACTGACAATCAAACACACTAAATAAACTAAATTATGGTGGCTTGCAGGGGCAGAACATGCTAACACCTTACCCAATATGCTACAGAGTGAAGCTGTTCACAGTATCTCTGACTTGGAGTTGTGGTTAAGTTGTTGAACTTCCATGCTGTCGCTCGTAAGTTCAAATACAGCTACTGCCGGATTGTTCCCACACCAGTAAAGTTGGGCGTGGTAATTGTTAACTGTGCTGCAGTTACCTTGGTGCCCATAAATTCGAGTGGCAAAAACAGCCATTGTCGTTATTAATGATTCATTTAACAAATTAATAATTCATAATAATTATTAAATAATAAAGTGCCATGCAATATGATACCTCTCTCTGTGATGCTCCAATCAGGAGGCTAGGGCTGAGGGGCAGCCCCTGATTGGCTGAGCCTAGTTAGCTGACTCCAGCAACCAATCAGCAGCCTGCCCAGTTCCCCCTCTCCCTGATTGGTCAGCCCTGGTCAGGTGACATCACCCACCAATCAGGAGGCTAGGGCTGAGGGGAAGCCTCTGATTGGCCGAGCCTAGTCAGCTGACTCCAGCAACCAATCAGCAGCCAGCCCAGTTTCCCCTCTCTCTGATTGGTCAGCCCTGGTCAGGTGACATCACCCACCAATCAGGAGGCTAGGGCTGAGGGGCAGCCCCTGATTGGCCGAGCCTAGTCAGCTGACTCCAGCAACCAATCAGCAGCCAGCCCAGTTCCCCCTCTCTCTGATTGGTCAGCCCTGGTCAGGTGACATCACCCACCAATCAGGAGGCTAGGGATGAGGGGCAGCCCCTGATTGGCCGAGCCTAGTCAGCTGACTCCAGCAACCAATCAGCAGCCAGCCCAGTTTCCCCTCTCCCTGATTGGTCAGCCCTGGTCAGGTGACATCACCCACCAATCAGAGGCTAGAGATGAGGGGCAGCCCCTGATTGGCCGAGCCTAGTCAGCTGACTCCAGCAACCAATCAGCAGCCAGCCCAGTTCCCCCTCTCTCTGATTGGTCAGCCCTGGTCAGGTGACATCACCCACCAATCAGGAGGCTAGGGATGAGGGGCAGCCCCTGATTGGCCGAGCCTAGTCAGCTGACTCCAGCAACCAATCAGCAGCCAGCCCAGTTTCCCCTCTCCCTGATTGGTCAGCCCTGGTCAGGTGACATCACCCACCAATCAGAGGCTAGAGATGAGGGGCAGCCCCTGATTGGCCAAGCCTAGTCAGCTGACTCCAGCAGCCAATCAGCAGCCTGCCCAGTTCCCCCTCTCCCTGATTGGTCAGCCCTGGTCAGGTGACATCACCCACCAATCAGGAGGCTAGGGCTGAGGGGCAGCCCCTGATTGGCTGAGCCTAGTTAGCTGACTCCAGCAACCAATCAGCAGCCTGCCCAGTTCCCCCTCTCCCTGATTGGTCAGCCCTGGTCAGGTGACATCACCCACCAATCAGGAGGCTAGGGCTGAGGGGAAGCCTCTGATTGGCCGAGCCTAGTCAGCTGACTCCAGCAACCAATCAGCAGCCAGCCCAGTTTCCCCTCTCTCTGATTGGTCAGCCCTGGTCAGGTGACATCACCCACCAATCAGGAGGCTAGGGCTGAGGGGCAGCCCCTGATTGGCCGAGCCTAGTCAGCTGACTCCAGCAACCAATCAGCAGCCAGCCCAGTTCCCCCTCTCTCTGATTGGTCAGCCCTGGTCAGGTGACATCACCCACCAATCAGGAGGCTAGGGATGAGGGGCAGCCCCTGATTGGCCGAGCCTAGTCAGCTGACTCCAGCAACCAATCAGCAGCCAGCCCAGTTTCCCCTCTCCCTGATTGGTCAGCCCTGGTCAGGTGACATCACCCACCAATCAGAGGCTAGAGATGAGGGGCAGCCCCTGATTGGCCGAGCCTAGTCAGCTGACTCCAGCAACCAATCAGCAGCCAGCCCAGTTCCCCCTCTCTCTGATTGGTCAGCCCTGGTCAGGTGACATCACCCACCAATCAGGAGGCTAGGGATGAGGGGCAGCCCCTGATTGGCCGAGCCTAGTCAGCTGACTCCAGCAACCAATCAGCAGCCAGCCCAGTTTCCCCTCTCCCTGATTGGTCAGCCCTGGTCAGGTGACATCACCCACCAATCAGAGGCTAGAGATGAGGGGCAGCCCCTGATTGGCCAAGCCTAGTCAGCTGACTCCAGCAGCCAATCAGCAGCCTGCCCAGTTCCCCCTCTCCCTGATTGGTCAGCCCTGGTCAGGTGACATCACCCACCAATCAGGAGGCTAGGGCTGAGGGGCAACCCCTGATTGGCCGAGCCTAGTCAGCTGACTCCAGCAACCAATCAGCAGCCAGCCCAGTTTCCCCTCTCTCTGATTGGTCAGCCCTGGTCAGGTGACATAACCCACCAATCAGGAGGCTAGGGATGAGGGGCAGCCCCTGATTGGCTGAGATTAGTCAGCTGACTCCAGCAACCAATCAGCAGCCTGCCCAGTTTCCCCTCTCTCTGATTGGTCAGCCCTGATCAGATGACATCACCCACCAATCAGGACGCTAGGGCTGAGGGGCAGCCCCTGATTGGCTGAGCCTAGTCAGATGACTCCAGCAACCAATCAGCAGCCTGCCCAGTTTCCCCTCTCTCTGATTGGTCAGCCCTGGTCAGGTGACACTACCCGCCAATCAGGAGGCTAGGGCTGAGGGGCAGCCCCTGATTCGCTGAGCCTAGTCAGCTGACTCCCGCAACCAATCAGCAGCCTGCCCAGTTTCCCCTCTCTCTGATTGGTCAGCCCTGGTCATGTGAATCCACCCATCAATCAGGAAGCTAGGACTGAGGGGCAGCTGCTGCTTGACTAGGATAAGCCTGTCTTGGCTCATCAGGCAGGAGAAAGTCTCCAGCAGTCACTTCCTTAATTGGAGAGTATTCCCTGGAAGGAGGGTTGACGGGAGAGTCCATAGGGCCCATACTTACAGGTTCCTCTTGCTAGATGGGCTGAGCTGCTTCTGTATAGTGCATAATTAAGAGGTCAGGGATTTTCCAGCGACATCACATCGACTTAGCTATGCATTATACAGGGCCAGCCAAGCTCTTTACGCAGCAGAAACGTATTAATAATCTGGAAATTAGAATGTATAGCAAAGTCAAGGAGTTTAAATCAGGTCAAATCCCTTTGACTACATCATTCAATTTTAATGCATGAACTGGGTGGCTTGTGTTTTGGTCTACCTGGTTGCTAACAATAGCTTTTTTCTCCCTCACCAAACAACAACAAAAAAAACACAATGTTCAAGAGAGCTGAGTAAAAGCTCAACATTGAGCACAGAGAAATCGAACACAGGACCTTACAGACTCTAGCTTAGCTCCTTAAACATTACTCTACATAGCCATATGGAAACAGCACCTAGCTTGTCCCCCACACAAACACAATTAATAAACTAAAGAAGGGTAACATGTACACTGCAGACACTAGCAAACCTGTCCCCTGCAAACAATCGATTGTTTTTTTACCTCAATGCAATCTTGTAGCTTGCCTTCCTCCAAAACAAACACACCAAATAAATCAATTGGAGTGAATTAAACCCAGAACCTCAAAAACTAAATCCAACATCTCAACCATTGCACAACAGAGAACAGGTATAAGGCCCTACAGAAACAATCCTTTAGCTTTTACAGTCCTTTAGCTAGCCTGATTCACAAACAAATTCACTAAATAAACTAAAGAAGGGTGGCTTGTAAGGGCTAAGACAAGATGGCTTATGTTTTGGTCTATGGGCTTAATTAAAAAACAAAGAAAAAACAGAACAGCCAAAGTTGATGCCTAGGGGAATCGAACTCAGAACCTCAAGTCACCAAGTCCAACACCTAAGCCACTAGGCTACAGAGACTAGATGCAAGACTGGCAATCAAACACACTAAATAAACTAAATTATGGTGGCTTGCAGGGGCAGAACATGCTAACACCTTACCCAATATGCTACAGAGTGAAGCTGTTCACAGTATCTCTGACTTGGAGTTGTGGTTAAGTTGTTGAACTTCCATGCTGTCGCTCGTAAGTTCAAATACAGCTACTGCCGGTTTGCTCCCACACCAGTAAAGTTGGGCGTGGTAATTGTTAACTGTGCTGCAATTACCTTGGTGCCCATAAATTCGAGTGGCAAAAACAGCCATTGTCGTTATTAATGATTCATTTAACAAATTAATAATTCATAATAATTATTAAATAATAAAGTGCCATGCAATATGATACCTCTCTCTGTGATGCTCCAATCAGGAGGCTAGGGCTGAGGGGCAGCCTCTGATTGGCTGAGCCTAGTTAGCTGACTCCAGCAACCAATCAGCAGCCTGCCCAGTTCCCCCTCTCCCTGATTGGTCAGCCCTGGTCAGGTGACATCACCCACCAATCAGGAGGCTAGGGCTGAGGGGAAGCCTCTGATTGGCCGAGCCTAGTCAGCTGACTCCAGCAACCAATCAGCAGCCAGCCCAGTTTCCCCTCTCTCTGATTGGTCAGCCCTGGTCAGGTGACATCACCCACCAATCAGGAGGCTAGGGCTGAGGGGCAGCCCCTGATTGGCCAAGCCTATTCAGCTGACTCCAGCAACCAATCAGCAGCCAGCCCAGTTCCCCCTCTCTCTGATTGGTCAGCCCTGGTCAGGTGACATCACCCACCAATCAGGAGGCTAGGGATGAGGGGCAGCCCCTGATTGGCCGAGCCTAGTCAGCTGACTCCAGCAACCAATCAGCAGCCAGCCCAGTTCCCCCTCTCTCTGATTGGTCAGCCCTGGTCAGGTGACATCACCCACCAATCAGGAGGCTAGGGATGAGGGGCAGCCCCTGATTGGCCGAGCCTAGTCAGCTGACTCCAGCAACCAATCAGCAGCCAGCCCAGTTTCCCCTCTCCCTGATTGGTCAGCCCTGGTCAGGTGACATCACCCACCAATCAGAGGCTAGAGATGAGGGGCAGCCCCTGATTGGCCGAGCCTAGTCAGCTGACTCCAGCAACCAATCAGCAGCCAGCCCAGTTCCCCCTCTCTCTGATTGGTCAGCCCTGGTCAGGTGACATCACCCACCAATCAGGAGGCTAGGGATGAGGGGCAGCCCCTGATTGGCCGAGCCTAGTCAGCTGACTCCAGCAACCAATCAGCAGCCAGCCCAGTTTCCCCTCTCCCTGATTGGTCAGCCCTGGTCAGGTGACATCACCCACCAATCAGAGGCTAGAGATGAGGGGCAGCCCCTGATTGGCCAAGCCTAGTCAGCTGACTCCAGCAGCCAATCAGCAGCCTGCCCAGTTCCCCCTCTCCCTGATTGGTCAGCCCTGGTCAGGTGACATCACCCACCAATCAGGAGGCTAGGGCTGAGGGGAAGCCTCTGATTGGCCGAGCCTAGTCAGCTGACTCCAGCAACCAATCAGCAGCCAGCCCAGTTTCCCCTCTGCAACCAAGCTGCTGCTTGACTAGGATAAGCCTGTCTTGGCTCATCAGGCAGGAGAAAGTCTCCAGCAGTCACTTCCTTAATTGGAGAGTATTCCCTGGAAGGAGGGTTGACGGGAGAGTCCATAGGGCCCATACTTACAGGTTCCTCTTGCTAGATGGGCTGAGCTGCTTCTGTATAGTGCATAATTAAGAGGTCAGGGATTTTCCAGCGACATCACATCGACTTAGCTATGCATTATACAGGGCCAGCCAAGCTCTTTACGCAGCAGAAACGTATTAATAATCTGGAAATTAGAATGTATAGCAAAGTCAAGGAGTTTAAATCAGGTCAAATCCCTTTGACTAAATCATTCAATTTTAATGCATGAACTGGGTGGCTTGTGTTTTGGTCTACCTGGTTGCTAACAATAGCTTTTTTCTCCCTCACCAAACAACAACAAAAAAAACACAATGTTCAAGAGAGCTGAGTAAAAGCTCAACATTGAGCACAGAGAAATCGAACACAGGACCTTACAGACTCTAGCTTAGCTCCTTAAACATTACTCTACATAGCCATATGGAAACAGCACCTAGCTTGTCCCCCACACAAACACAATTAATAAACTAAAGAAGGGTAACATGTACACTGCAGACACTAGCAAACCTGTCCCCTGCAAACAATCGATTGTTTTTTTACCTCAATGCAATCTTGTAGCTTGCCTTCCTCCAAAACAAACACACCAAATAAATCAATTGGAGTGAATTAAACCCAGAACCTCAAAAACTAAATCCAACATCTCAACCATTGCACAACAGAGAACAGGTATAAGGCCCTACAGAAACAATCCTTTAGCTTTTACAGTCCTTTAGCTAGCCTGATTCACAAACAAATTCACTAAATAAACTAAAGAAGGGTGGCTTGTAAGGGCTAAGACAAGATGGCTTATGTTTTGGTCTATGGGCTTAATTAAAAAACAAAGAAAAAACAGAACAGCCAAAGTTGATGCCTAGGGGAATCGAACTCAGAACCTCAAGTCACCAAGTCCAACACCTAAGCCACTAGGCTACAGAGACTAGATGCAAGACTGGCAATCAAACACACTAAATAAACTAAATTATGGTGGCTTGCAGGGGCAGAACATGCTAACACCTTACCCAATATGCTACAGAGTGAAGCTGTTCACAGTATCTCTGACTTGGAGTTGTGGTTAAGTTGTTGAACTTCCATGCTGTCGCTCGTAAGTTCAAATACAGCTACTGCCGGTTTGCTCCCACACCAGTAAAGTTGGGCGTGGTAATTGTTAACTGTGCTGCAATTACCTTGGTGCCCATAAATTCGAGTGGCAAAAACAGCCATTGTCGTTATTAATGATTCATTTAACAAATTAATAATTCATAATAATTATTAAATAATAAAGTGCCATGCAATATGATACCTCTCTCTGTGATGCTCCAATCAGGAGGCTAGGGCTGAGGGGCAGCCTCTGATTGGCTGAGCCTAGTTAGCTGACTCCAGCAACCAATCAGCAGCCTGCCCAGTTCCCCCTCTCCCTGATTGGTCAGCCCTGGTCAGGTGACATCACCCACCAATCAGGAGGCTAGGGCTGAGGGGAAGCCTCTGATTGGCCGAGCCTAGTCAGCTGACTCCAGCAACCAATCAGCAGCCAGCCCAGTTTCCCCTCTCTCTGATTGGTCAGCCCTGGTCAGGTGACATCACCCACCAATCAGGAGGCTAGGGCTGAGGGACAGCCCCTGATTGGCCGAGCCTAGTCAGCTGACTCCAGCAACCAATCAGCAGCCAGCCCAGTTCCCCCTCTCTCTGATTGGTCAGCCCTGGTCAGGTGACATCACCCACCAATCAGGAGGCTAGGGATGAGGGGCAGCCCCTGATTGGCCGAGCCTAGTCAGCTGACTCCAGCAACCAATCAGCAGCCAGCCCAGTTCCCCCTCTCTCTGATTGGTCAGCCCTGGTCAGGTGACATCACCCACCAATCAGGAGGCTAGGGATGAGGGGCAGCCCCTGATTGGCCGAGCCTAGTCAGCTGACTCCAGCAACCAATCAGCAGCCAGCCCAGTTTCCCCTCTCCCTGATTGGTCAGCCCTGGTCAGGTGACATCACCCACCAATCAGAGGCTAGAGATGAGGGGCAGCCCCTGATTGGCCGAGCCTAGTCAGCTGACTCCAGCAACCAATCAGCAGCCAGCCCAGTTCCCCCTCTCTCTGATTGGTCAGCCCTGGTCAGGTGACATCACCCACCAATCAGGAGGCTAGGGATGAGGGGCAGCCCCTGATTGGCCGAGCCTAGTCAGCTGACTCCAGCAACCAATCAGCAGCCAGCCCAGTTTCCCCTCTCCCTGATTGGTCAGCCCTGGTCAGGTGACATCACCCACCAATCAGAGGCTAGAGATGAGGGGCAGCCCCTGATTGGCCAAGCCTAGTCAGCTGACTCCAGCAGCCAATCAGCAGCCTGCCCAGTTCCCCCTCTCCCTGATTGGTCAGCCCTGGTCAGGTGACATCACCCACCAATCAGGAGGCTAGGGCTGAGGGGCAGCCCCTGATTGGCTGAGCCTAGTTAGCTGACTCCAGCAACCAATCAGCAGCCTGCCCAGTTCCCCCTCTCCCTGATTGGTCAGCCCTGGTCAGGTGACATCACCCACCAATCAGGAGGCTAGGGCTGAGGGGAAGCCTCTGATTGGCCGAGCCTAGTCAGCTGACTCCAGCAACCAATCAGCAGCCAGCCCAGTTTCCCCTCTCTCTGATTGGTCAGCCCTGGTCAGGTGACATCACCCACCAATCAGGAGGCTACGGCTGAGGGGCAGCCCCTGATTGGCCGAGCCTAGTCAGCTGACTCCAGCAACCAATCAGCAGCCAGCCCAGTTCCCCCTCTCTCTGATTGGTCAGCCCTGGTCAGGTGACATCACCCACCAATCAGGAGGCTAGGGATGAGGGGCAGCCCCTGATTGGCCGAGCCTAGTCAGCTGACTCCAGCAACCAATCAGCAGCCAGCCCAGTTTCCCCTCTCCCTGATTGGTCAGCCCTGGTCAGGTGACATCACCCACCAATCAGAGGCTAGAGATGAGGGGCAGCCCCTGATTGGCCGAGCCTAGTCAGCTGACTCCAGCAACCAATCAGCAGCCAGCCCAGTTCCCCCTCTCTCTGATTGGTCAGCCCTGGTCAGGTGACATCACCCACCAATCAGGAGGCTAGGGATGAGGGGCAGCCCCTGATTGGCCGAGCCTAGTCAGCTGACTCCAGCAACCAATCAGCAGCCAGCCCAGTTTCCCCTCTCCCTGATTGGTCAGCCCTGGTCAGGTGACATCACCCACCAATCAGAGGCTAGAGATGAGGGGCAGCCCCTGATTGGCCAAGCCTAGTCAGCTGACTCCAGCAGCCAATCAGCAGCCTGCCCAGTTCCCCCTCTCCCTGATTGGTCAGCCCTGGTCAGGTGACATCACCCACCAATCAGGAGGCTAGGGCTGAGGGGTAACCCCTGATTGGCCGAGCCTAGTCAGCTGACTCCAGCAACCAATCAGCAGCCTGCCCAGTTTCCCCTCTCTCTGATTGGTCAGCCCTGATCAGATGACATCACCCACCAATCAGGACGCTAGGGCTGAGGGGCAGCCCCTGATTGGCTGAGCCTAGTCAGATGACTCCAGCAACCAATCAGCAGCCTGCCCAGTTTCCCCTCTCTCTGATTGGTCAGCCCTGGTCAGGTGACACTACCCGCCAATCAGGAGGCTAGGGCTGAGGGGCAGCCCCTGATTCGCTGAGCCTAGTCAGCTGACTCCCGCAACCAATCAGCAGCCTGCCCAGTTTCCCCTCTCTCTGATTGGTCAGCCCTGGTCATGTGAATCCACCCATCAATCAGGAAGCTAGGACTGAGGGGCAGCTGCTGCTTGACTAGGATAAGCCTGTCTTGGCTCATCAGGCAGGAGAAAGTCTCCAGCAGTCACTTCCTTAATTGGAGAGTATTCCCTGGAAGGAGGGTTGACGGGAGAGTCCATAGGGCCCATACTTACAGGTTCCTCTTGCTAGATGGGCTGAGCTGCTTCTGTATAGTGCATAATTAAGAGGTCAGGGATTTTCCAGCGACATCACATCGACTTAGCTATGCATTATACAGGGCCAGCCAAGCTCTTTACGCAGCAGAAACGTATTAATAATCTGGAAATTAGAATGTATAGCAAAGTCAAGGAGTTTAAATCAGGTCAAATCCCTTTGACTAAATCATTCAATTTAAATGCATGAACTGGGTGGCTTGTGTTTTGGTCTACCTGGTTGCTAACAATAGCTTTTTTCTCCCTCACCAAACAACAACAAAAAAAACACAATGTTCAAGAGAGCTGAGTAAAAGCTCAACATTGAGCACAGAGAAATCGAACACAGGACCTTACAGACTCTAGCTTAGCTCCTTAAACATTACTCTACATAGCCATATGGAAACAGCACCTAGCTTGTCCCCCACACAAACACAATTAATAAACTAAAGAAGGGTAACATGTACACTGCAGACACTAGCAAACCTGTCCCCTGCAAACAATCGATTGTTTTTTTACCTCAATGCAATCTTGTAGCTTGCCTTCCTCCAAAACAAACACACCAAATAAATCAATTGGAGTGAATTAAACCCAGAACCTCAAAAACTAAATCCAACATCTCAACCATTGCACAACAGAGAACAGGTATAAGGCCCTACAGAAACAATCCTTTAGCTTTTACAGTCCTTTAGCTAGCCTGATTCACAAACAAATTCACTAAATAAACTAAAGAAGGGTGGCTTGTAAGGGCTAAGACAAGATGGCTTATGTTTTGGTCTATGGGCTTAATTAAAAAACAAAGAAAAAACAGAACAGCCAAAGTTGATGCCTAGGGGAATCGAACTCAGAACCTCAAGTCACCAAGTCCAACACCTAAGCCACTAGGCTACAGAGACTAGATGTAAGACTGGCAATCAAACACACTAAATAAACTAAATTATGGTGGCTTGCAGGGGCAGAACATGCTAACACCTTACCCAATATGCTACAGAGTGAAGCTGTTCACAGTATCTCTGACTTGGAGTTGTGGTTAAGTTGTTGAACTTCCATGCTGTCGCTCGTAAGTTCAAATACAGCTACTGCCGGTTTGTTCCCACACCAGTAAAGTTGGGCGTGGTAATTGTTAACTGTGCTGCAATTACCTTGGTGCCCATAAATTCGAGTGGCAAAAACAGCCATTGTCGTTATTAATGATTCATTTAACAAATTAATAATTCATAATAATTATTAAATAATAAAGTGCCATGCAATATGATACCTCTCTCTGTGATGCTCCAATCAGGAGGCTAGGGCTGAGGGGCAGCCTCTGATTGGCTGAGCCTAGTTAGCTGACTCCAGCAACCAATCAGCAGCCTGCCCAGTTCCCCCTCTCCCTGATTGGTCAGCCCTGGTCAGGTGACATCACCCACCAACCAGGAGGCTAGGGCTGAGGGGAAGCCTCTGATTGGCCGAGCCTAGTCAGCTGACTCCAGCAACCAATCAGCAGCCAGCCCAGTTCCCCCTCTCTCTGATTGGTCAGCCCTGGTCAGGTGACATCACCCACCAATCAGGAGGCTAGGGATGAGGGGCAGCCCCTGATTGGCCGAGCCTAGTCAGCTGACTCCAGCAACCAATCAGCAGCCAGCCCAGTTTCCCCTCTCCCTGATTGGTCAGCCCTGATCAGGTGACATCACCCACCAATCAGAGGCTAGAGATGAGGGGCAGCCCCTGATTGGCCGAGCCTAGTCAGCTGACTCCAGCAACCAATCAGCAGCCAGCCCAGTTCCCCCTCTCTCTGATTGGTCAGCCCTGGTCAGGTGACATCACCCACCAATCAGGAGGCTGGGGATGAGGGGCAGCCCCTGATTGGCCGAGCCTAGTCAGCTGACTCCAGCAACCAATCAGCAGCCAGCCCAGTTTCCCCTCTCCCTGATTGGTCAGCCCTGGTCAGGTGACATCACCCACCAATCAGAGGCTAGAGATGAGGGGCAGCCCCTGATTGGCCAAGCCTAGTCAGCTGACTCCAGCAGCCAATCAGCAGCCTGCCCAGTTCCCCCTCTCCCTGATTGGTCAGCCCTGGTCAGGTGACATCACCCACCAATCAGGAGGCTAGGGCTGAGGGGCAACCCCTGATTGGCCGAGCCTAGTCAGCTGACTCCAGCAACCAATCAGCAGCCAGCCCAGTTTCCCCTCTCTCTGATTGGTCAGCCCTGGTCAGGTGACATAACCCACCAATCAGGAGGCTAGGGATGAGGGGCAGCCCCTGATTGGCTGAGATTAGTCAGCTGACTCCAGCAACCAATCAGCAGCCTGCCCAGTTTCCCCTCTCTCTGATTGGTCAGCCCTGATCAGATGACATCACCCACCAATCAGGACGCTAGGGCTGAGGGGCAGCCCCTGATTGGCTGAGCCTAGTCAGATGACTCCAGCAACCAATCAGCAGCCTGCCCAGTTTCCCCTCTCTCTGATTGGTCAGCCCTGGTCAGGTGACACTACCCGCCAATCAGGAGGCTAGGGCTGAGGGGCAGCCCCTGATTCGCTGAGCCTAGTCAGCTGACTCCCGCAACCAATCAGCAGCCTGCCCAGTTTCCCCTCTCTCTGATTGGTCAGCACTGGTCATGTGAATCCACCCATCAATCAGGAAGCTAGGACTGAGGGGCAGCTGCTGCTTGACTAGGATAAGCCTGTTTTGGCTCATCAGGCAGGAGAAAGTCTCCAGCAGTCACTTCCTTAATTGGAGAGTATTCCCTGGAAGGAGGGTTGACGGGAGAGTCCATAGGGCCCATACTTACAGGTTCCTCTTGCTAGATGGGCTGAGCTGCTTCTGTATAGTGCATAATTAAGAGGTCAGGGATTTTCCAGCGACATCACATCGACTTAGCTATGCATTATACAGGGCCAGCCAAGCTCTTTACGCAGCAGAAACGTATTAATAATCTGGAAATTAGAATGTATAGCAAAGTCAAGGAGTTTAAATCAGGTCAAATCCCTTTGACTAAATCATTCAATTTTAATGCATGAACTGGGTGGCTTGTGTTTTGGTCTACCTGGTTGCTAACAATAGCTTTTTTCTCCCTCACCAAACAACAACAAAAAAAACACAATGTTCAAGAGAGCTGAGTAAAAGCTCAACATTGAGCACAGAGAAATCGAACACAGGACCTTACAGACTCTAGCTTAGCTCCTTAAACATTACTCTACATAGCCATATGGAAACAGCACCTAGCTTGTCCCCCACACAAACACAAATAATAAACTAAAGAAGGGTAACATGTACACTGCAGACACTAGCAAACCTGTCCCCTGCAAACAATCGATTGTTTTTTTACCTCAATGCAATCTTGTAGCTTGCCTTCCTCCAAAACAAACACACCAAATAAATCAATTGGAGTGAATTAAACCCAGAACCTCAAAAACTAAATCCAACATCTCAACCATTGCACAACAGAGAACAGGTATAAGGCCCTACAGAAACAATCCTTTAGCTTTTACAGTCCTTTAGCTAGCCTGATTCACAAACAAATTCACTAAATAAACTAAAGAAGGGTGGCTTGTAAGGGCTAAGACAAGATGGCTTATGTTTTGGTCTATGGGCTTAATTAAAAAACAAAGAAAAAACAGAACAGCCAAAGTTGAAGTCTAGGGGAATCGAACTCAGAACCTCAAGTCACCAAGTCCAACACCTAAGCCACTAGGCTACAGAGACTAGATGTAAGACTGACAATCAAACACACTAAATAAACTAAATTATGGTGGCTTGCAGGGGCAGAACATGCTAACACCTTACCCAATATGCTACAGAGTGAAGCTGTTCACAGTATCTCTGACTTGGAGTTGTGGTTAAGTTGTTGAACTTCCATGCTGTCGCTCGTAAGTTCAAATACAGCTACTGCCGGATTGTTCCCACACCAGTAAAGTTGGGCGTGGTAATTGTTAACTGTGCTGCAGTTACCTTGGTGCCCATAAATTCGAGTGGCAAAAACAGCCATTGTCGTTATTAATGATTCATTTAACAAATTAATAATTCATAATAATTATTAAATAATAAAGTGCCATGCAATATGATACCTCTCTCTGTGATGCTCCAATCAGGAGGCTAGGGCTGAGGGGCAGCCTCTGATTGGCTGAGCCTAGTTAGCTGACTCCAGCAACCAATCAGCAGCCTGCCCAGTTCCCCCTCTCCCTGATTGGTCAGCCCTGGTCAGGTGACATCACCCACCAATCAGGAGGCTAGGGCTGAGGGGAAGCCTCTGATTGGCCGAGCCTAGTCAGCTGACTCCAGCAACCAATCAGCAGCCAGCCCAGTTTCCCCTCTCTCTGATTGGTCAGCCCTGGTCAGGTGACATCACCCACCAATCAGGAGGCTAGGGCTGAGGGGCAGCCCCTGATTGGCCGAGCCTAGTCAGCTGACTCCAGCAACCAATCAGCAGCCAGCCCAGTTCCCCCTCTCTCTGATTGGTCAGCCCTGGTCAGGTGACATCACCCACCAATCAGGAGGCTAGGGATGAGGGGCAGCCCCTGATTGGCCGAGCCTAGTCAGCTGACTCCAGCAACCAATCAGCAGCCAGCCCAGTTCCCCCTCTCTCTGATTGGTCAGCCCTGGTCAGGTGACATCACCCACCAATCAGGAGGCTAGGGATGAGGGGCAGCCCCTGATTGGCCGAGCCTAGTCAGCTGACTCCAGCAACCAATCAGCAGCCAGCCCAGTTTCCCCTCTCCCTGATTGGTCAGCCCTGGTCAGGTGACATCACCCACCAATCAGAGGCTAGAGATGAGGGGCAGCCCCTGATTGGCCGAGCCTAGTCAGCTGACTCCAGCAACCAATCAGCAGCCAGCCCAGTTCCCCCTCTCTCTGATTGGTCAGCCCTGGTCAGGTGACATCACCCACCAATCAGGAGGCTAGGGATGAGGGGCAGCCCCTGATTGGCCGAGCCTAGTCAGCTGACTCCAGCAACCAATCAGCAGCCAGCCCAGTTTCCCCTCTCCCTGATTGGTCAGCCCTGGTCAGGTGACATCACCCACCAATCAGAGGCTAGAGATGAGGGGCAGCCCCTGATTGGCCAAGCCTAGTCAGCTGACTCCAGCAGCCAATCAGCAGCCTGCCCAGTTCCCCCTCTCCCTGATTGGTCAGCCCTGGTCAGGTGACATCACCCACCAATCAGGAGGCTAGGGCTGAGGGGCAACCCCTGATTGGCCGAGCCTAGTCAGCTGACTCCAGCAACCAATCAGCAGCCAGCCCAGTTTCCCCTCTCTCTGATTGGTCAGCCCTGGTCAGGTGACATAACCCACCAATCAGGAGGCTAGGGATGAGGGGCAGCCCCTGATTGGCTGAGATTAGTCAGCTGACTCCAGCAACCAATCAGCAGCCTGCCCAGTTTCCCCTCTCTCTGATTGGTCAGCCCTGATCAGATGACATCACCCACCAATCAGGACGCTAGGGCTGAGGGGCAGCCCCTGATTGGCTGAGCCTAGTCAGATGACTCCAGCAACCAATCAGCAGCCTGCCCAGTTTCCCCTCTCTCTGATTGGTCAGCCCTGGTCAGGTGACACTACCCGCCAATCAGGAGGCTAGGGCTGAGGGGCAGCCCCTGATTCGCTGAGCCTAGTCAGCTGACTCCCGCAACCAATCAGCAGCCTGCCCAGTTTCCCCTCTCTCTGATTGGTCAGCCCTGGTCATGTGAATCCACCCATCAATCAGGAAGCTAGGACTGAGGGGCAGCTGCTGCTTGACTAGGATAAGCCTGTCTTGGCTCATCAGGCAGGAGAAAGTCTCCAGCAGTCACTTCCTTAATTGGAGAGTATTCCCTGGAAGGAGGGTTGACGGGAGAGTCCATAGGGCCCATACTTACAGGTTCCTCTTGCTAGATGGGCTGAGCTGCTTCTGTATAGTGCATAATTAAGAGGTCAGGGATTTTCCAGCGACATCACATCGACTTAGCTATGCATTATACAGGGCCAGCCAAGCTCTTTACGCAGCAGAAACGTATTAATAATCTGGAAATTAGAATGTATAGCAAAGTCAAGGAGTTTAAATCAGGTCAAATCCCTTTGACTAAATCATTCAATTTAAATGCATGAACTGGGTGGCTTGTGTTTTGGTCTACCTGGTTGCTAACAATAGCTTTTTTCTCCCTCACCAAACAACAACAAAAAAAACACAATGTTCAAGAGAGCTGAGTAAAAGCTCAACATTGAGCACAGAGAAATCGAACACAGGACCTTACAGACTCTAGCTTAGCTCCTTAAACATTACTCTACATAGCCATATGGAAACAGCACCTAGCTTGTCCCCCACACAAACACAATTAATAAACTAAAGAAGGGTAACATGTACACTGCAGACACTAGCAAACCTGTCCCCTGCAAACAATCGATTGTTTTTTTACCTCAATGCAATCTTGTAGCTTGCCTTCCTCCAAAACAAACACACCAAATAAATCAATTGGAGTGAATTAAACCCAGAACCTCAAAAACTAAATCCAACATCTCAACCATTGCACAACAGAGAACAGGTATAAGGCCCTACAGAAACAATCCTTTAGCTTTTACAGTCCTTTAGCTAGCCTGATTCACAAACAAATTCACTAAATAAACTAAAGAAGGGTGGCTTGTAAGGGCTAAGACAAGATGGCTTATGTTTTGGTCTATGGGCTTAATTAAAAAACAAAGAAAAAACAGAACAGCCAAAGTTGATGCCTAGGGGAATCGAACTCCGAACCTCAAGTCACCAAGTCCAACACCTAAGCCACTAGGCTACAGAAACTAGATGTAAGACTGGCAATCAAACACACTAAATAAACTAAATTATGGTGGCTTGCAGGGGCAGAACATGCTAACACCTTACCCAATATGCTACAGAGTGAAGCTGTTCACAGTATCTCTGACTTGGAGTTGTGGTTAAGTTGTTGAACTTCCATGCTGTCGCTCGTAAGTTCAAATACAGCTACTGCCGGTTTGTTCTCACACCAGTAAAGTTGGGCGTGGTAATTGTTAACTGTGCTGCAATTACCTTGGTGCCCATAAATTCGAGTGGCAAAAACAGCCATTGTCGTTATTAATGATTCATTTAACAAATTAATAATTCATAATAATTATTAAATAATAAAGTGCCATGCAATATGATACCTCTCTCTGTGATGCTCCAATCAGGAGGCTAGGGCTGAGGGGCAGCCTCTGATTGGCTGAGCCTAGTTAGCTGACTCCAGCAACCAATCAGCAGCCTGCCCAGTTCCCCCTCTCCCTGATTGGTCAGCCCTGGTCAGGTGACATCACCCACCAATCAGGAGGCTAGGGCTGAGGGGAAGCCTCTGATTGGCCGAGCCTAGTCAGCTGACTCCAGCAACCAATCAGCAGCCAGCCCAGTTCCCCCTCTCTCTGATTGGTCAGCCCTGGTCAGGTGACATCACCCACCAATCAGGAGGCTAGGGATGAGGGGCAGCCCCTGATTGGCCGAGCCTAGTCAGCTGACTCCAGCAACCAATCAGCAGCCAGCCCAGTTTCCCCTCTCCCTGATTGGTCAGCCCTGATCAGGTGACATCACCCACCAATCAGAGGCTAGAGATGAGGGGCAGCCCCTGATTGGCCGAGCCTAGTCAGCTGACTCCAGCAACCAATCAGCAGCCAGCCCAGTTCCCCCTCTCTCTGATTGGTCAGCCCTGGTCAGGTGACATCACCCACCAATCAGGAGGCTGGGGATGAGGGGCAGCCCCTGATTGGCCGAGCCTAGTCAGCTGACTCCAGCAACCAATCAGCAGCCAGCCCAGTTTCCCCTCTCCCTGATTGGTCAGCCCTGGTCAGGTGACATCACCCACCAATCAGAGGCTAGAGATGAGGGGCAGCCCCTGATTGGCCAAGCCTAGTCAGCTGACTCCAGCAGCCAATCAGCAGCCTGCCCAGTTCCCCCTCTCCCTGATTGGTCAGCCCTGGTCAGGTGACATCACCCACCAATCAGGAGGCTAGGGCTGAGGGGCAACCCCTGATTGGCCGAGCCTAGTCAGCTGACTCCAGCAACCAATCAGCAGCCAGCCCAGTTTCCCCTCTCTCTGATTGGTCAGCCCTGGTCAGGTGACATAACCCACCAATCAGGAGGCTAGGGATGAGGGGCAGCCCCTGATTGGCTGAGATTAGTCAGCTGACTCCAGCAACCAATCAGCAGCCTGCCCAGTTTCCCCTCTCTCTGATTGGTCAGCCCTGATCAGATGACATCACCCACCAATCAGGACGCTAGGGCTGAGGGGCAGCCCCTGATTGGCTGAGCCTAGTCAGATGACTCCAGCAACCAATCAGCAGCCTGCCCAGTTTCCCCTCTCTCTGATTGGTCAGCCCTGGTCAGGTGACACTACCCGCCAATCAGGAGGCTAGGGCTGAGGGGCAGCCCCTGATTCGCTGAGCCTAGTCAGCTGACTCCCGCAACCAATCAGCAGCCTGCCCAGTTTCCCCTCTCTCTGATTGGTCAGCACTGGTCATGTGAATCCACCCATCAATCAGGAAGCTAGGACTGAGGGGCAGCTGCTGCTTGACTAGGATAAGCCTGTTTTGGCTCATCAGGCAGGAGAAAGTCTCCAGCAGTCACTTCCTTAATTGGAGAGTATTCCCTGGAAGGAGGGTTGACGGGAGAGTCCATAGGGCCCATACTTACAGGTTCCTCTTGCTAGATGGGCTGAGCTGCTTCTGTATAGTGCATAATTAAGAGGTCAGGGATTTTCCAGCGACATCACATCGACTTAGCTATGCATTATACAGGGCCAGCCAAGCTCTTTACGCAGCAGAAACGTATTAATAATCTGGAAATTAGAATGTATAGCAAAGTCAAGGAGTTTAAATCAGGTCAAATCCCTTTGACTAAATCATTCAGTTTTAATGCATGAACTGGGTGGCTTGTGTTTTGGTCTACCTGGTTGCTAACAATAGCTTTTTTCTCCCTCACCAAACAACAACAAAAAAAACAGAATGTTCAAGAGAGCTGAGTAAAAGCTCAACATTGAGCACAGAGAAATCGAACACAGGACCTTACAGACTCTAGCTTAGCTCCTTAAACATTACTCTACATAGCCATATGGAAACAGCACCTAGCTTGTCCCCCACACAAACACAATTAATAAACTAAAGAAGGGTAACATGTACACTGCAGACACTAGCAAACCTGTCCCCTGCAAACAATCGATTGTTTTTTTACCTCAATGCAATCTTGTAGCTTGCCTTCCTCCAAAACAAACACACCAAATAAATCAATTGGAGTGAATTAAACCCAGAACCTCAAAAACTAAATCCAACATCTCAACCATTGCACAACAGAGAACAGGTATAAGGCCCTACAGAAACAATCCTTTAGCTTTTACAGTCCTTTAGCTAGCCTGATTCACAAACAAATTCACTAAATAAACTAAAGAAGGGTGGCTTGTAAGGGCTAAGACAAGATGGCTTATGTTTTGGTCTATGGGCTTAATTAAAAAACAAAGAAAAAACAGAACAGCCAAAGTTGATGCCTAGGGGAATCGAACTCAGAACCTCAAGTCACCAAGTCCAACACCTAAGCCACTAGGCTACAGAGACTAGATGTAAGACTGACAATCAAACACACTAAATAAACTAAATTATGGTGGCTTGCAGGGGCAGAACATGCTAACACCTTACCCAATATGCTACAGAGTGAAGCTGTTCACAGTATCTCTGACTTGGAGTTGTGGTTAAGTTGTTGAACTTCCATGCTGTCGCTCGTAAGTTCAAATACAGCTACTGCCGGATTGTTCCCACACCAGTAAAGTTGGGCGTGGTAATTGTTAACTGTGCTGCAATTACCTTGGTGCCCATAAATTCGAGTGGCAAAAACAGCCATTGTCGTTATTAATGATTCATTTAACAAATTAATAATTCATAATAATTATTAAATAATAAAGTGCCATGCAATATGATACCTCTCTCTGTGATGCTCCAATCAGGAGGCTAGGGCTGAGGGGCAGCCCCTGATTGGCTGAGCCTAGTTAGCTGACTCCAGCAACCAATCAGCAGCCTGCCCAGTTCCCCCTCTCCCTGATTGGTCAGCCCTGGTCAGGTGACATCACCCACCAATCAGGAGGCTAGGGCTGAGGGGAAGCCTCTGATTGGCCGAGCCTAGTCAGCTGACTCCAGCAACCAATCAGCAGCCAGCCCAGTTTCCCCTCTCTCTGATTGGTCAGCCCTGGTCAGGTGACATCACCCACCAATCAGGAGGCTAGGGCTGAGGGGCAGCCCCTGATTGGCCGAGCCTAGTCAGCTGACTCCAGCAACCAATCAGCAGCCAGCCCAGTTCCCCCTCTCTCTGATTGGTCAGCCCTGGTCAGGTGACATCACCCACCAATCAGGAGGCTAGGGATGAGGGGCAGCCCCTGATTGGCCGAGCCTAGTCAGCTGACTCCAGCAACCAATCAGCAGCCAGCCCAGTTTCCCCTCTCCCTGATTGGTCAGCCCTGGTCAGGTGACATCACCCACCAATCAGAGGCTAGAGATGAGGGGCAGCCCCTGATTGGCCGAGCCTAGTCAGCTGACTCCAGCAACCAATCAGCAGCCAGCCCAGTTCCCCCTCTCTCTGATTGGTCAGCCCTGGTCAGGTGACATCACCCACCAATCAGGAGGCTAGGGATGAGGGGCAGCCCCTGATTGGCCGAGCCTAGTCAGCTGACTCCAGCAACCAATCAGCAGCCAGCCCAGTTTCCCCTCTCCCTGATTGGTCAGCCCTGGTCAGGTGACATCACCCACCAATCAGAGGCTAGAGATGAGGGGCAGCCCCTGATTGGCCAAGCCTAGTCAGCTGACTCCAGCAGCCAATCAGCAGCCTGCCCAGTTCCCCCTCTCCCTGATTGGTCAGCCCTGGTCAGGTGACATCACCCACCAATCAGGAGGCTAGGGCTGAGGGGCAGCCCCTGATTGGCTGAGCCTAGTTAGCTGACTCCAGCAACCAATCAGCAGCCTGCCCAGTTCCCCCTCTCCCTGATTGGTCAGCCCTGGTCAGGTGACATCACCCACCAATCAGGAGGCTAGGGCTGAGGGGAAGCCTCTGATTGACCGAGCCTAGTCAGCTGACTCCAGCAACCAATCAGCAGCCAGCCCAGTTTCCCCTCTCTCTGATTGGTCAGCCCTGGTCAGGTGACATCACCCACCAATCAGAGGCTAGAGATGAGGGGCAGCCCCTGATTGTCCGAGCCTAGTCAGCTGACTCCAGCAACCAATCAGCAGCCAGCCCAGTTCCCCCTCTCTCTGATTGGTCAGCTCTGGTCAGGTGACATCACCCACCAATCAGGAGGCTAGGGATGAGGGGCAGCCCCTGATTGGCCGAGCCTAGTCAGCTGACTCCAGCAACCAGCCCAGTTTCCCCTCTCCCTGATTGGTCAGCCCTGGTCAGGTGACATCACCCACCAATCAGAGGCTAGAGATGAGGGGCAGCCCCTGATTGGCCAAGCCTAATCAGCAGACTCCAGCAGCCAATCAGCAGCCTGCCCAGTTCCCCCTCTCCCTGATTGGTCAGCCCTGGTCAGGTGACATCACCCACCAATCAGGAGGCTAGGGCTGAGGGGCAACCCCTGATTGGCCGAGCGTAGTCAGCTGACTCCAGCAACCAATCAGCAGCCAGCCCAGTTTCCCCTCTCTCTGATTGGTCAGCCCTGGTCAGGTGACATAACCCACCAATCAGGAGACTAGGGATGAGGGGCAGCCCCTGATTGGCTGAGATTAGTCAGCTGACTCCAGCAACCAATCAGCAGCCAGCCCAGTTCCCCCTCTCTCTGATTGGTCAGCCCTGGTCAGGTGACATCACCCACCAATCAGGACGCTAGGGCTGAGGGGCAGCCCCTGATTGGCTGAGCCTAGTCAGATGACTCCAGCAACCAATCAGCAGCCTGCCCAGTTTCCCCTCTCTCTGATTGGTCAGCCCTGGTCAGGTGACACTACCCGCCAATCAGGAGGCTAGGGCTGAGGGGCAGCCCCTGATTCGCTGAGCCTAGTCAGCTGACTCCCGCAACCAATCAGCAGCCTGCCCAGTTTCCCCTCTCTCTGATTGGTCAGCCCTGGTCATGTGAATCCACCCATCAATCAGGAAGCTAGGACTGAGGGGCAGCTGCTGCTTGACTAGGATAAGCCTGTCTTGGCTCATCAGGCAGGAGAAAGTCTCCAGAAGTCACTTCCTTAATTGGAGAGTATTCCCTGGAAGGAGGGTTGACGGGAGAGTCCATAGGGCCCATACTTACAGGTTCCTCTTGCTAGATGGGCTGAGCTGCTTCTGTATAGTGCATAATTAAGAGGTCAGGGATTTTCCAGCGACATCACATCGACTTAGCTATGCATTATACAGGGCCAGCCAAGTTTAATCAGGTCAAATCCCTTTGACTAAATCATTCAATTTTAATGCATGAACTGGGTGGCTTGTGTTTTGTCTACCTGGTTGCTTACAATAGCTTTTTTCTCCCTCACCAAACAACAACAAAAAAAACACAATGTTCAAGAGAGCTGAGTAAAAGCTCAACATTGAGCACAGAGAAATCGAACACAGGACCTTACAGACTCTAGCTTAGCTCCTTAAACATTACTCTACATAGCCATATGGAAACAGCACCTAGCTTGTCCCCCACACAAACACAATTAATAAACTAAAGAAGGGTAACATGTACACTGCAGACACTAGCAAACCTGTCCCCTGCAAACAATCGATTGTTTTTTTACCTCAATGCAATCTTGTAGCTTGCCTTCCTCCCAAACAAACACACCAAATAAATCAATTGGAGTGAATTAAACCCAGAACCTCAAAAACTAAATCCAACATCTCAACCATTGCACAACAGAGAACAGGTATAAGGCCCTACAGAAACAATCCTTTAGCTTTTACAGTCCTTTAGCTAGCCTGATTCACAAACAAATTCACTAAATAAACTAAAGAAGGGTGGCTTGTAAGGGCTAAGACAAGATGGCTTATGTTTTGGTCTATGGGCTTAATTAAAAAACAAAGAAAACACACAACAGCCAAAGTTGAAGCCTAGGGGAATTGAACTCAGAACCTCAAGTCACCAAGTCCAACACCTAAGCCACTAGGCTACAGAGACTAGACGTAAGACTGGCAATCAAACACACTAAATAAACTAAAGTATGGTGCCTTGCATGGGCAGAACATGCTAACACCTTACCCAATATGCTACAGAGTGAAGCTGTTCACAGTATCTCTGACTTGGAGTTGTGGTTAAGTTGTTGGACTTCCATCTTGTTGCTCGTAAATTCAAATCCAGCTACTGCCGGTTTGTTCCTGCACCAGTAAAGTTGGGTGTGGTAATTGTTAACTGTGCTGCAATTACCTTGGTGCCCATGAATTCGAGTGGCAAAAACAGCCATTGTCGTTATTAATGATTCATTTAACAAATTAATAATTCATAATAATTATTAAATAATAAAGTGCCATGCAATATGATACCTCTCTCTGTGATGCTCCAATCAGGAGGCTAGGGCTGAGGGGCAGCCCCTGATTGGCTGAGCTTAGTTAGCTCACTCCAGCAACCAATCAGCAGCCTGCCCAGTTCCCCTCTCTCTGATTGGTCAGCCCTGGCCAGGTGACATCACCCACCAATCAGGAGGCTAGGGCTGAGGGGCAGCCCCTGATTGGCCGAGCCTAGTCAGCTGACTCCAGCAACCAATCAGCAGCCAGCCCAGTTTCTCCTCTCCCTGATTGGTCAGCCCTGGTCAGGTGACATCACCCACCAATCAGAGGCTAGGGATGAGGGGCAGCCCCTGATTGGCCGAGCCTAGTCAGCTGACTCCAGCAGCCAATCAGCAGCCTGCCCAGTTCCCCCTCTCCCTGATTGGTCAGCCCTGGTCAGGTGACATCACCCACCAATCAGGAGGCTAGGGATGAGGGGCAGCCCCTGATTGGCTGAGCCTAGTCAGCTGACTCCAGCAACCAATCAGCAGCCTGCCCAGTAATCTGGAAATTAGAACGTATAGCAAAGTCAAGGAGTTTAAATCAGGTCTCTGACGTAGACTTGCTTTTGATATTGAGGTGGTCTGTTATAGCAACAATCCACACATAGCCAGGACAATCTTGCCCAGAGCTGCAAATTCACTCACATTAAACCCCCATGTTTGCTTTTGTACAACAGTCCACGAACCCTCACACTGGAGGAGGGAAAGCAGAAGGCTTCACCAAGCTGGTTCACTAACCAAATTAGCATTTTCTATTGCCTCCCTCTAAAGGTAGAGGCACTAGCACTTCCTACAATCTGCAGTGACAACTACATACCAAAGGAATATAAAATAATAATAATAATAATACACACACACTTAAATAATTAATTTTATTTCCATAAAAGATAAAAAATGTGAAGTTCCTTAATGCGCCACGTCAAGTTACTTCCTAGGTGGGAGTTGCGTCTCTATTGGCTCAGCAAGACTCCATTTGTGATTGGGTGTAGCATTTTCCATACTTCGGTTAACTCCAAAATGGGATAGCAAAGATGGAGGCAGGAAAAAAACTAAAACACAAAAGAAGAATTAAATTTAAATTAAAATTAAATTGGGACAGATATTCTGTTTTTAAAAGAAACACACTCAAAATAGGTAAAAAAGGGAGGAAATAAATGAAATATCACTCCTGAAATTAAACCAGGCGCTGTGGGTTTGAAAACTATAGGAAACGGAGCATTACACGGATGGATGCGATTTTGCAACCACACCCAAGTGAACATATTTTCAGAGAGCGCGGCACATTTTAAGTTTTAAGTTTTATTCTGTTCCATTATTCTATTTAACGAATAGACTGGTATAACATTGTTCACCTATTTGAGTTTGTTTCTGCACAACACTGATGATATCTACATAAACAGCTCTGTATGTTGATGGAACTAGAGCCCTGCACGGGCCTGTTTTCTTAATCCCACTCCAGCTCGATCCTGCTGAATTTCTGATGATTACAGCCCACTCCCGCAACGTGTGTGTTCCACTCCCGCCCACTCCCGCAACGTATTCATTCCCTCAATCACGCATACTCATTCATACAAACCCCCACCCCCTTACCTGAACTGCAGATTTCCCGCACACTCCCGCAAGGCTGCCTTTGCGTTGCTTGCACACAGTGTCTCTTCTCTTGTTCCGCCCAGGGGACGCAGGAACGGAGCAGAGTCATGTGACGTGACGCAAATTCACGTGATGCTGGGTTCCTGGGCGGAACAATGCAGTCCTCTAGATGGAACCCTCTGGCTCATGTAATTCCAACCCCAAAATGTTCTAAAAGCTATGTATAGAATTGCAGACATATGGTCATGTAACCACAGGTAAGGAGTCAAAAAAGTGACATATCTCGTGTCCTTGCGTTTTTATGTCTCCAATATAGCTTTGTTTTTAGACATATTGGTATCAATATACTTTATTTTGCTTGCTGTACAATGGTGAGCTTTATGTATAGCAAGGTACTGCAGGCAATCTCTGTAATCAGAATATGGGCTTTGTGAAAGCTGTATCTTGGAACAAGCGTAAGTAATAATGACAGTAATGACCATTGTCTTTTCATATGTGTACTTACGTTTGATGTGTTCTGTGGTAAACTGATTCCTCCGGCACTTAAAGGGTTTTGTTTGTTAAAAAGGAAATATAGTTACAGAATTATATTCCCAATTACCCTTAGTTGGCTCCCAACACATTTAGCGATCCTCTTATGCTTTCAATTGAAATGTAATTCATGCAAATGAGTATGTCCTCAGTATATTAAAAATCAAAGCAAACACAATGTTAAGGAGATGTATGTATTTAATTCCTCAAGAGCCGTTTAAAACGCCATCTCAGATAATATAAATTAGCCTTTGTCTTTGGAAAGTATTACGTCTACTTTGCCGTTTTACAGCTATTAACACATTTAGTTAACTAGGTTTAGGAAATGCTATTAAATAAAATAATTGGTTTAATGTCATCATCTGAAGTAATGTTGTCAGATGTTCCACAGGATAGCATTCAAGATTCTTCTTTTTATTGGTAGACAATAATCATGTGGGGCAGTAGTTGACCAGGGTTGCAGGTAGTACCAAAAAGTATGATTTTAATGATAATATATCTAGGGATATCCAGAAGCGACCATCCACTCAGCTGTTGTTGTATTGCATGTTCTGGAAGCATGCAAAACCATTTTTTGTTGCATTAAAAACATTCTTTGGTGTTTATTCACAAATAGGAACATTGTCATGAGAGCTCAGGTATGTCATGAGAGTTCAGGTATGGCTTCAAATATTATGAAGGGCTAACCCCTGTGACCTTCTGCAGCAGGAAGAGCTTGGCTGATCCTGTATAATGCACGGTTACTACCATACCTGGGAACTTCTGGGCTCCGGCTACCCGGAGCTTCCCCTTGCGGGAAGCGGCCAGGATTGCCCACTAATGTCAGGGGGTGGTACCTTGATGTCGGTGGGAGTTTCCCCTGATGTCAGTGGGATGTCTCGCTGATGTCGGGGGTGTTTCCGATGACATCAGTGGGGGTTCCCGGAGACGTCGGGGGCGTTCCCGCTGTAGGAAACATCCCCATTTAAAGGGAAAATGGGGGGCCGGGAGGATTTGTGTCTTGACCCGGAGAGTTCCCAGGTATGCTTACTACTGTCCTGGCAGTGTTTTTCCTTGATAAAGAAGAAGGTGTCGGGCTAAACCTTTAACCACAAGCGGCTTGTGATGCTGTCTCTGGAGTGGGTGCTTAAAGAAGCTAAAATGACAAAAATGAAACATGAATAGTCTGTCATACATCTCATCATGGAGTGACGAATCGCGAGCACGAGGAGAGATTTAGACCAAAACTCTGGAGAACAAAGGTTGTTTACTCCTTTTCTGGGTGACGTAAGGATATTGAAACATGTACAGTGGAGTAAACTGCTTATTGCATTTCACCTGTAGTAACATATATACCTAAAAATCTGCCTATTATAATTCAGAGTTGTTATAAATGCCCTGCTTTTCCTAGTTGTGAAATTTAAAATAAAAACGTTCCATAAGCTGTCTGATTTTTGGGGGATTTCATTAGTTGGCTAGATACGTTTTGATAATGCCTTAAATGCAGAGCCTGAAAAAATGATAAAGACAATTCGCAAAAGGCTTATTTATATGATTATAGACATGCAAGGATTAAAGTAGAAAGTGTGCCTGAAAATAGTGTTTATTACTATGGCCAGATCTTCCAGATAATCAATATTAGGCATATAGCTAGACACATCGATAATACAAATAAAGGTAGGCAGAGAGCTACAGGTGGTATATGAGTCTATGAAACAGAGCTAACCTAGAAAGTAATTACATGATAAAATTACTAGCAGGTTGTGTTGTTGGACTAAGTGACTAGATGTATCATTATAACAATAAAAGTTGAGCTGCATGAGTATCTTGCTGCTAGGTTGTTCTTTTACTCAATACATTATGCACATACTTCATTAGTACACAGAATGAGCAAATATGCTTTAAATTACCCTATCTTTGGCAAGGGAAGCTAGAAACCATGTGGCGTCCTATACATGCTGCTAAGTTACACATTTTTCATCAGAGATGGGGGTTAAGGTTCTTGAAGAAATCAGAAAACCAACCCACCGGTATGTTTAACCATGTTACTACTGGATTAGTACACATTGTATGTCCTTGGGCTGAGAAGGGTAAAGGTGTAACATTTCACTTGGCAATATTTTATAGGAATTATGAAGTGCCTTAACTTCCGAGGATGTTATGTAATAACTTCAAAGGCATAAAAATTCCCAATTCAGAGTAATCCTATCCTCCTCAATTACCAGAATTCAGTGTGAAAATGCCAGTGGCAGTAAAGATCTAATTCTTTTAGACCAAGGAAGAAATCACAGCAAACATCAATATTTTTTTTCTTTTGTTGATTTTTTACTATAGAAAGAGTAAACAATTTCAGTTTTTGTAACAGTTATTATCTAATTCTGGAATGTACAGTTTATATATTGCAAGTAGTAGCCCCAATTTTTGCCACCTTTCCTGCCTTTTGTTTCCTGGTACTCCAGTGTGTTGCAAGCCTGCTTCATTAACTGGACCCCACATGATGGTTAACATAAGGAACCTTAGAGAGAGAAATATATAGGATCAGCTAGGTAGGGTTAAGTCCCAAGTGCCGTCTTTTTTTTTTTTTGACGCGGAGGGGAGAGGGAGAGAGAGAGTGGGGCGCAGAGTGGTTTTCGCTTATGAATTTTTCAGCAACCACTCGGCGCCCCTCCATCTCCTCCGCAAGGCCTCTAGCTCGGTTGCGGTGCCGGCGTGTCATGCTGAGCGCCTGAATATGCCGTTATATTCCGGCACTCACCAGTGAAGCAGCGCGCACCACGTCAGAGCAGGGAGTCAGAGGCCTCGCACACTCACCGCAGGACTTCTGGAAGGTAAGTGAACTGCAAAGAGGGGGAAGGGTAGATAATAGGAATGGAGGGGGGTAGATAGTGGGAAAGGGGGTAGTAAGAATATTGAAATTGAGTGAGAGAATAAATTAATTAGTGTGTGGATAATTTGTGTGAATGAGGGAGATAATGAATGAATTAATGTGTGGATGAATTGTCTGAATGAGGAAGTATGAATTAATGTGTGGATGAATTGTCTTAATGAGGAAGTATGAATTAATGTGTGGATGAATTGTCTGAATGAGGGAGAGAATAAATTATTATGTGAATGAAAGTGTGAATTAGTGAGTGACTGTAAAAGTGTTTGTGTGTATCATAGATGTATAATTGATTTGTGCAAAGGGAAAGCTGGCACAAGCAGGGTGCTTGATCCTTGGGGACCAAGATGGCGCAGGCAGGGTGTTAGTGGGACAAAGATGGCATAGGACAGACTGTTTGGGGACAAAGTTGGCAAGTCTTGTGTGTGTTATCTGGGTGCTGGTCAGGTTCCAAGTTGGCAGTGTGGATGCCAAGGCTGGCTGTGGGGTGTACAACCTGTGATCTATGCCTATAATTAAGGAGGTTGTATCTATACTTTTATTGCTGAGTTTCCATGTGTTTTTTATCTATACCATCAGTGCTGAGTTTACATGTGATTTCCATGTGAACTATACCTACAATGCTGGGCTTGTGTGTTCTGTTGATCTATACCTGCGATGCTATGTTTCCATACATTATTATTGTATACCTGCAAGTACAGGATTTGTGTGTCTGATTCTATACCTTCAGTGCTGAGTTCACATGTGAATTTCAATTGCTGAGTGCTGTTTTATGTGTTGTTTATTTGATCTATACCTATTTTGTGGTGCAGGAGCGGAGGGAGTGTGTGTGATCTCATGGGCTTCATAGTGTGTCCCTGAATGGCAGAAATAAAATGTGGTCACCCTACACAGGAGGGTAGCGTGGCTACAGTGCTGAACACCAGGACACCATATTCAGGTGCTCAGCATTAGTAGCTGGCATGCATAGCGGGCCCTCAGTGTGTGCTCAAGTGCCTGATGGGTCAGTCTCTAACAGCTTTAAATGTAGAACCTCAATGTAAATGGTTGATACAACGTGACAAGAATCCCCTTAATTTCTTACTCTGGAATTCTGTACAGAAGCAATGGGGGGGGGGGGTAATTGGGGATTCCAATACATCTACTTTTATTTATTTCATATTTTTTTGAAAAAAATTAATCTGCAGTAGCCATTAAAATAATTAGTAGTGTACAGCCAATCAGATATTTCTAGGAAAATTGTATTGTTCAGTTCCACATTCTACTAAAGAGCAGTTTTTATGGCTTTTAACCATTTAGCCATTTTCTTTTCCAATACAACAGACAGTTCATTTTTAATTGCTAACAACTAATCTTCAGGCTAGGCCACATGCATTGCATATAAACCATTCAGACTACAATTCAGTTAATGAAATCTAAGCTTTTAAATTGAGAGTAGTATGTTTTTTTTTCCATTTTGCAATTTGCAGCAACATTACTTAGGTAAAAAAAGACAATTTAAGGGAAACATGAAAAATGTTTTATGCTATTTGACTTGAAAGAAAATTGTGTGGACATAATAGCTCCCAGGCATGCGTCACCATTGAGCCTTTGTATTGATGGTCATTGTTGTGCTTAAGCTAGTGAATACAAGACTGCTGTCTTCTGATACATTCATGAACATCTAAATAGAATAAAACAAGCCTTAGTTCACAACAGACACATGTCACAAAGGATTCGGCCGTGCATGCCGTGCTGCATGTTAGGTAGACCTCTGCTAGCTGGCTTTCTGGATTCACATTAAACGTGGCAGATGAAAACATACTGAGGTGCGTAAGGTCATATGAGTGGATTGGAATACAAGAATTCTTTATGGTTGTTAAAAAGTATATTTCCTTCCTCTCTGGCCCCTGGAGTGTGACATATATATATATATATATATATATATATTTTCCCCCAGTCATAGCACTTCTGTTATTCACAAGCTGAATTGTTTCATGAAACGCAGCTTAGATTTCACCAGCTGTAGGAAGCTTATAAATGAAAGTGAAACCCGAGGTTTTATTTTTTCTTACAAAAGCCATGCTGTTAAGTTCTAAATTTACTTGGGGCCTAGGCTGGAATGTTTAATGCCTTCCTCAGGCTGTTTTATTTTCGCTTATTGAAGAAAAGGTAGCATTTTTTGTTCACCCCTGGGTACTACTTGCTTTAAATTGCAAGCATATATAATGACTTCATTCAGATAAAATTAAAGCACAGATTATACTTGTATATAATCGGATAAGGGTACATTTAGTACACGCCACAGGGCTAACTGTGTAGAACATTCATTTTATTGGACTGCTGAAATGAAAGTTTTTCTTGTGACAATTGTGGTGTTCAGTGAGACCCTACAATGATTTGTTTGAATTAAAAACACAAAATGTGAAATGAGAAATTATTTTCCTCATCATATTTATTACCAGCTTAGCTTTGATTGGGGACGTGAGTACAAGATAAGAATAGGGAGTATCTGAGATCTACTAAGTGATGGTTTTTACTGAAATACTTTAAAAGACTATTAAAATACATAAGAACATGGGTATGCAACCTGGAGGTCTCCCCCTTCTGGGATATTGGCTTTGTGTGGGGCAGAGTGGGAAGGTAGGAGAGAAAGTAGGTGGGAGTGGGTGTCACGAGACTTGTGGAAGCAGGGCTTCACCCAGAAGCTCCGGGTCACACCAGGTATGACTACAAGGAAATAGGCATATCTAGGAACATTTTAAATAGACTGATACTTGGACTCAAATTCTGACCCTTTAAAAGTCCATCACAAAGATTATATACTGAGTCACTTACTCTGTGGCCACCAGTTTTTAAACTGATTACTTGTCAGGTTAAAATATTACTAAGTAGGCCACATGCATTAAAGCAGGAATATCAGTTGTGATATACCAGCGTACCATTTTCTCTGAGATTGATGTACAAAAGACTAAGGGTCAAACCACGGGACTAGACCGGCTTACCAGCATACTGAGAAAATTCAGGGTAGGCCGCTTGCCCTGGGGATGCCCTGTGGCTACTGGCGATATGGCTGCGGCTAAGCATCTGATGCGATGCCACTGGATATGACAGGAAGTCATACCTGCCACCCATTTCCCTCCTGTGCACAGTACGTGCAGATAGACAAAATGTCTTATCCATCCAGGTTAGCTGCATGATATATGAGGGAGGTTCGAAAGGTTTCCACACTTTTATATTTTTGTTGGAAATGGTGAAGGTGGGAGGAGAAGTAATTGGTCTTGTCTTAGCGGGTCATGTGACTAGTTCTATCTGGCTAGCCGCCGCCCTTGCAGTTTAGTATAAGAGTTTTCACCCAGGGGTGAAGATGGCTGCGAAACCTATGAATTGCACCAAAGAGGAACAGCATACTGTCATACGATTTTTGTGGGCAGAAAGTATGCCAGGAGCACAAATTCATCTTCGCATGTGTGCTCAGTACGGGGATAAAGTTCTATCTTGTAGAGTCGTCTATGAGTGCAATGAAAAGTTTGTAAATGGCTATACTGGTGTGACGGATACAGAGCGCTCCGTATGTCCAGCTACAGCCACAACAATGTAACAATGAATTGAATAGGAATTCTCTCATAGATTGCAATAGAAAAAAGGAGATACCTTTTGTTCCTGTAAGTAAAATTATTATGTTATATATAACTTATGTCCTGTTTACCCATTTTACAGCACTAAGGAATATGATGGCACTATATAAAACAATAAGTAATAACAATAATATTTTTTTTTTTAAGTTATAGTCTGTAGGATGAGTGCTATTAATTTACTGTATCACTACATCAGTGTGTGATATTATAATATAGAAAAAAACAGTCCCAACAACAGAGACATACTGTAGCTGAGAATGAAAGTTTATCCACTTTATATTCCAGTGTGTGTGTGTGTGTGTGTGTGTATATATATATATATATATATATATATATATATATATATATATATATATATCAAAATATATAAAGGTGAATTTGAGAGTTAAAATGGATTTTAAACCATTTGTCATCAGGCCATTTCAACTTAAATTATAGTCAACCTTTCACTTAGAAAATGCCTCTTCTGTGTGCATTTGCGAATACATCCTTATCTTTGTAATTCTTCTGCAAGCTTATCCCTCTGTTTAGTAATTGTACAGATAATTTTCATGAAGGCTGCTATAGTGATTCATACATTTTCCTTTGTAGTCATTCAGCCAGCCATCCTATCATTTAGCTGATTGCTTGGTGCAGGTGGACTCAATTTATCTGAACTGTTCCAAGCGCCCACTGCCCTCCTTGATGTCATCTCAAATGAATTTAACCGAACAACTGTGGAATTCAAATATGTTGATTGGATAGAGCGGCATAGGCCGACCTTACTTGGCTAATGCAGAAACAGATGTTAACTGTATTATATCTGTCCCTCTCATTAGAAGTTGGCAATCATAAATAGTTTAAATTAGAATCGTTGATTGACCAGATGGTGAACACATCATAACGTAGCCTGTTTAGTACAATTTAATATGATTTTCCATCAATTAGTATTTAAAGTGTATGTATCTGAATGTTCGTACAGAAGAAATTATCTCAAGGATCTTCAATATCGTGTAATCTGCGTAATTTACTTACACTGCATTTATGTAGCATCTTGTATTAGATACATACAGTCTTCAAATAAGTGCCTAATGGTCTCCTTAATTGATCTTATATCAATTTGAAATACTATACCTTAAATACATATTATCATATGTGTAATATATATATATATATATATATATATATATATATATATATTGTATGCAGTATATATCATGTAATACTGATATAAAGTGGAGATTTGTCAGAAATTTGGAAGAAGCAACTAAGGCATGCAAAATGAATGTATTGGTGTTTACAAAATAAAATTAAAAACCTGAATAATGTGTAAACCATGGTTAGAAGGTATCTTAACTTATTTCTCTCAGGATCTGCAAGATTATTTATATTATGTATCCTGGATGTTGCTGATTGACCATTATTGATTAGACCAGGCCGTCTTCATAAGGGTGGATAAGGAGAAAGGAGAGGACTTGTTGCATAGTGTTTATTCGCAGAGTTTATTTTTGTATGGGAATAGCGCTTCATTGGTATTTATATTCATTTAAATTATAGTCCTTCTATTATTGTATTGATGTGGATCTTTATATATGTTGGTATAATCATGTTTATGGAATTTCTATTTATTCTTGTGGTGATTCACACAAATGCTGCTTCTTTATGAATTTTGTTATTTAATAAATTAATTAATGAGTTTACCTGTGTTTAGGTTTCTGAGAGTGCTTAATTGGAATCTACTTTTAAGAGGCCCTTTATTTCTGTACCAATCTTTTATAGCTCCTAGCATCAATCTAAATTGATTGGTGATAGAAACCATAGGGTCTACTATTGCAGTACTTAGTTACATGGTCTGGATATTAAAATAATTACTTGAATAAATCAATAAATAATAAAAATAATTTTGTCCCATGCTGATAAAACAGATCTAAACATTTGTTTGTTTTTCTTTTTGCCAAAATATAGTACATGATGAAATGATAATTCAGAATCAATAAGCTTTATATTGATTAGTCTTCCATGTATATTATAAGCATCCCTTTTTCTCGTTAAACGAACAGGAGGACATTCTACACTGAAGCTGTAGCTGTTCATGAAATGCAGTGCACGTGTTCATTCAAAATGGGATATTAAATATACCTACTCATTATGACCGGTCATTTTCAACACATTTTCAGAGTGACATTTTTCAAAATTCTACTCTTTCTGAGAAAAGGGCAGATAACTATGCATTAAGAAGTGAAGTCAAAGATTACGGGCTACACTTATGGCTTAATACTGTATTTATTACGATAATTCCATGCAGGATGAAGAAAAATGTCATTATAGGTTAGCATATGCTATTTACACCACTTTCGCAGAATATTAAATATTCCCGCTAATCTAATTACTGAGAAAGGTGACACCAATATAATGCATTAATTTAAAGACATGACAAGTGGGTCAATGAATAAAAACTCAGTTAAATAGAGCTGCTTTTGCTATTTCACATTTTTTATTTACAGTTTGTGTTATCAGGTGAAACTTGGTACTCTTAAGATTAAAAGAGTCACATTTGAACTCAGCAGGATACATTTTCAAAGCATATAGGATGGAGAGACACAAATCCTGTTATTTTTTTAAGTGGATTTTTTTTGCTCCTCTGCCATGCCCTGCTTTGAAAATTTACTGAGCTAAGCGTCAATGTGATAGAAAAGACTGATTTTTTTGAAGATTCAAAGACATTATGTATTCAAGCTTCCCAATGCCTTTTGACATTTCAACCTCATTTTTGATGATGTACAGCTTTTGTTCATAAATGTTTCTTGATATTGGTGATGGATTTTCATATATCAAATGGTTTAAATCTATACACAATGTATATACCCCTTGTATAGTTTTTGCTACTCCTCTTTTTATTGTTTTCTTCATGTTTCTAAGCACCAAACAATGTTGCTGTATGAAACCACAGAATACACCAACAGAGCCCCTACATGGGACCCAGGCGGGACTTTGACAGTGCAAGTTCTCTCTGGCACTGTAAAGTAGGAGGCTAGGAGGGGTTAAGCAGGGTCACATCCCATTGCGTGACCTTGCGGTAGTAGCACGGCAGCTCATTCTACAAGCAGCGTTAAGGACAGGCTGAGGCTTCACACTGGTATGTTAGTGTGTGTGACTGTGTGTGTCTGGGTATGTTAGTGTGGGGACTGCGTGTGTTTGCTAGTGTGTGTCTGTGGGGTTTGGGTCTATTATTGTGTGTGTCTGAATCTGTGAGTTTGTTAGGGTATGTTAATGTGTGTCTAGGCATTTTAGTTTGTGTGTTTGTTGTGTATTTGTAAATATTAGTGTGTGTCTGTTTCTGCGTGTCTGGGTATGTTAGTGTTGGTGTCTGCTTATGTATGTATGTCTGGATATGTTACTGTATGTGTGTGGGTATGTTACTGTGTGTGGGGGTATGTTAGTGTGTGTTTGGTAATGTTTTAGTGTCTGGGGGTGTGTCCAGTTGCGTTAGTGTCAGTGTGTGTTAATGTGCCTGGTTGTGATTGCGGGAGTGTCTGGGTGGGTATATGTTCGCAAGAGTGTCTGTGTGTCTGAGTATTTTAGTGTGTCTTGGTATGTTAGTGCGTGTGACTGTGTGTATCTGGGTATGCTATCGTGTGCATGCATGTTAGTACCTGATTATCTGTGTGAGTGTGAGTCTCTGAATGAGAGCATTAGTAGTTTCTGTGTGCGTTAATGGATGTGGGCGTGGTTTTAGTGGGGCAGCTTTTTAATTAATAAATCATGTCCATATTAACCTTGACATAGCTATATATTCTTCTCTGCTAAAAACACATACAACCCATAGCACAACCTCTGTCTAACAGAAATTTTATTAGACAATTACGTGAAATGTTCTTAGAACATTTGATGGATCTTGTGTTGCCACCATCTTGGGAAAATGTGCCCTTATTTGTCATGGGAAATCATAGCATTTAATGAGATCATTGTTAATTAAAAAATAATTTGTTTCAGAAAAGGAAAAACACAATATAATGTAATTCAATGTGCTTAAGACAAATAAACAACTAAAATAGCATATCAAATATTTAAAATAAGAATAACGAGCAAATATGTATAACATGAGTGCAAGGAACATAATAATCAATATTGCATATTAAAAAGGCGAGTACACCATTCTTACACTAATCTTTTTAATGAATGCAGCTAGATAAAATTAATTAAACAGCTTAACAAGAGTTTACAAGAGCTATATGCATTGTCTAAATAAATAACATGTCCTTAATTTATGGACTCTAGTCAACAGCACTCGTCCATTGAGCTCTTGTTCGGAAAGTGACTATTGTCCATTTTTAGTTTCCATAAATTTAAAGGCACCTTGTCAGTTTTACATGCAGTCCATTAGTGCTTTGCAGCTCCATAATTTAATCCTGTCTTGGTAACTTTCAGGTGGAGGATACGATTGACAACGGTTTATTAACATTCACAGTAGTTGTCTGACTGGGAACATCATGGAATAGTTAAGGAGAAATTTTAACTTATTTCCTTGTGAATTAAATAACAAAAAAGTAGCAGGGAAACTAGAAATATTAATTTTCCAACCTTTAACATTGGGGGTTGTGACAAACCCTATAGCATGAGGGCCATACGTGTCACTTTTAGGGGTCCTAAGCACAGTCCTCTAGGGTAATCAGAGTCAGGAACAGCAGCTTTAAACAAAAACAGCGCTTTATTCTTAATTGCTGAACCCCAAAAACCAAATCATAAAAAGAAAACCTAGCTCCCAATTGGAGCCCTCTCTAACTTAACTATGCTGGTCTAAACTGACCAGCCTAATCACTCACTAACTCGACCTCCCAGCCAGACCCAGCTACACCAGGCTCTGGAAAACCTCCCCCAGACAGCACACACAATGTCCAGGCAGGTATTGCCTCACTTGGCTCAGGGATGATCTTGTTCAGGGCCTCTCCTTGCCCTGGGAGCACAGGGAACTTCCTCTTCCCCCAACAGTCTCCCTGAGTATCAGGCTCCAGGGGTTTTTAATGTCCAGCACCTGTGCCTGATGTCAGCCTCATAGAAATCCCGGACCGGATCCTGTGGACTTCTTGCCTCATGGAAAACCCGGCATGGAGTTTCCACAAAATGGGGAAATGGAGCATTGGCCCACCCTGCTCTCCAATTGCTCCACCCCAGGGACCCATATGTATAATCTGCATAGCAGCTGTACTCAGATGCCATGCTTATCATCTCCCTGGGGTTCACACTGTCACATATCCTCCCCACCAGCTCAGAACCATGGGGCTGAGCGACCATGGGACTAAGCAGCTCTGCTGATGACGTCCCTCTTAGGTTGGCATCAGGGGGCTTTCCTTTCCACACACCATAAATGTGGCCCGGTAGTGGATACTTTCTCCTTGTATCCATCTGCCCTTCTGGGTTTCTGCAATGATCAGTGAATGGGTAACACTTTGCACAGCCACGTCGCTTCTCTGTACAAATGAAGACCATCGTAGCTTGCCCATTAAGAAGGTCTACCCTGTGTGGTCTAAACTGACCAGCCTAATCACTCACTAACTCGACCTCCCAGCCAGACCCAGCTACACCAGGCTCTGGAAAACCTCCCCCAGACAGCACACACAATGTCCAGGCAGGTATTGCCTCACTTGGCTCAGGGATGATCTTGTTCAGGGCCTCTCCTTGCCCTGGGAGCACAGGGAACTTCCTCTTCCCCCAACAGTCTCCCTGAGTATCAGGCTCCAGGGGTTTTTAATGTCCAGCACCTGTGCCTGATGTCAGCCTCATAGAAATCCCGGACCGGATCCTGTGGACTTCTTGCCTCATGGAAAACCCGGCATGGAGTTTCCACAAAATGGGGAAATGGAGCATTGGCCCACCCTGCTCTCCAATTGCTCCACCCCAGGGACCCATATGTATAATCTGCATAGCAGCTGTACTCAGATGCCATGCTTATCATCTCCCTGGGGTTCACACTGTCACAGGGTCTTAGAACTTCCTGAAGGACATACTGTAAGTGATATTTTTGAAGCCATGCCCTTTCTTGCTAGTAGTAATGTAACACCTTTTCCTCATTCTTAAATTTTCAGGGAATGCTTAACTGCCATGTGAAACTGAAAGGCTCCTGGGACAGATGTGTTACGATTTATTTCCCTGATATGTTAGAGGGAGGAACAACACCTTTCAATACATTACGTTTACACTAATAGGGCAATACATATGGTATAATTAGGTATAGGTTATCCATCTATCTATCTATCTATCTATCTTGATAATCTCAATACAGGTACAACAATTACATGACCCATATAGTTTTTTTATGTTGAAGTTTACATGTAGATGAGTGTATATCACACCTTAGCCATCGAATAAAATGTCTAGTCTGAGTGATGCTAGACTAGTGCTTATACTCATGTTCTGAGTTAATAGGCCAAAAATGGATCTTTCACAGATAACATTTCAATGAAATCATAAATTATTTTGCTCTGATGTCTAGAGAGCTTATTGTAATTTATCAGCTCAAATTTTATTTTTTGGTTATTAACTACTTTACATAACACTAAAACCTGGTTTTTTTTAATGGTATGTTTTATGTGTAATGCTTTTTAACAGTATAGCTTAAATGACTTTTAAACTTGAAGCACTCTGTGGCATTTTTCTTTTACATTTGGTCTTTCAATGTATACATTTGTATAAGAAATTACATATAGTGGTACCTTTCTACACAAAAATGATTGGCAGAAATGCCCATCACAAAAGAAATTAAGAATGTACATATAGTGGTACCTTTCTGCACAAAAATGCCCAAAAGCTATTGGCTTACACCTTCAGTTCTGATTTCTATACATGCCAACATGGAAGACAATACATGCCAAATTTGTTATCCCTTCTGTGACCTGGTATGGCACTAAAGACAGAAACATATCTGGTATCCACCATTAATAATGATGTTAACATTAAAGAGTATGAGACATATGGAAAGAACAGTGGTGAGAAAGTTAAAAATGTATGGGGGAGCTGGCCATGGTCATGACCCTGACCATGTACATACTCATTTGACCAATGCTGCTTCCCCTTGTTCCGAAAAATCTGGCTCATTATTATTGCAAATGAACCCAAATTTAAGGAAAACATTTTTAGGGGACATTTTCTAGTATCTATCCTATTGTTAGCTCACAGGGTGAAGGGAAAAGAGGCAGTCATTGGTCCCCTCTTGGTTAATGGAGGTCCAAAGGAATATTATTATCTTTGTATGTGTTCTGTGGGTTATGATTTTTTGTGAATTTAAGGTGAGGACATGCATGTTCATGTGGCCTTCTATGCCCTTGCCAGAATCTCACAAAAAATAAAGTTGTATGCTGTCAACAACTTCTAGGTTAGTGAAGTGTGACTGTGCTAGCATGCAAGGGCATGTGATTGGAGTTGAATCTTGTCAGGTATGTTAACCCTTAACTTGACTGACCACCATATTTGCTGCTTGTTGGCCATTTGATATGCTGGAAGAAAAGCAATATTCCTTTTTGTATTCCAATTTATTGGAAACTATTATAATCCATCTACTTAATATTTATATTAATATAAAAAATGTATTTCTATAACAATAAAAATGTACAACCATTTTATGCAAAACTGAATAATTGGATTAAATTTGTTTAAATCTGCGTATATATTTTTGTTTTACAGGGGCGGAACATAATAATTAGACATAAAAAACAATATTCATAATAATGCTACGGCAACTAATTTACGAAAGGCCATTTGGCACAGTAGCATAAGATTAAAATAGCCAAATTGCAGTTTTTAAAATAACAGGTTACATTTTATTTGGAGTTTTTCGTACATTTACACATCATATAATCCTATAAAACGACCTCATTATTATAATTTCAAGCACTTTCTGAACAGGTGAAATATAGATTTCAGTGGAGATAATTTTATTTGATACGTCTATCTTCATGTTTCATTCCAATTTAGCAGGCAAACAAATTGATCCTGTAATGTTTTTTTGTCTTGTTTCTTTTCTAGACGTTATCCTCCATGTTCTATGCACAGTCACATTCACCTTGTAAGTGAGTCACTCATACAAGATGAGTTTATTTCTGTACAAGCTACAAGAAAACACCATAGCATTTTTATTTAAACTAAAGATAGGACTCCTATTGAAAACAAGAAAACATTCCAAATTGTGGTGATATGATTGCACATAAACCTTATTATCCCCGATTCCAATGATTTTAAGATATCCTCAAAATGTGTAACATTATAACTATCACTCAGCTCGTAATACAGTTGTATTTCTGACAATATAGAAACATGGAATTTGACGGTAGAGAAGAACTATTTGACCCATTTAGTCTGCCTATGAATTTTAAAAATCCCTTGCTATGTTAATATCTACCACTTCATTATGAGGCTGTTTTTCTCACCTACTATCTAAAGTTTCTTACATCTTACATCTACGCTTCTGATCCTCTATCGTTAGATTATGACCTCTTGTTCTAACATTTATCCTCATTTGAAGTAAACATCCTTCCTGTACTTTGTGAAATGTCTTTATGCAGCTATATGTTTATATCACATCTCCCACCAAGCAATGCATATTGTGATCACTTGGTCTTGATAATTTTTAAGTAATTTTTTAACATAGCTGTTAGTATACGTCGGATTAGCATGCTTGTAGCTGGTATGTATGGTCCACATGAGTAACTTTAGTAACTTAAGGTCATGTAGGTCAAGTAGCTCATGTTCATGAATAAGAAAAGATAATGTATACTTCACAATGTATGCATTAGATATACCTGGGTAAAGAGAGCCTTTCAGCCATCATATTATTATTAGTTGTGTGCTTTTTTATGCTCTATTGTTATCACATCACTGGTCTGCTTTGGGTTTGGTTGGCTAAGAACTGAATTTGAAATGTATGACTTCTTATGATATAGATAGCTCTATTAATGCAGAAATACATTAGGAGGTATACAATCATATCGTTGTTGCTGTGTAGTCTACTTTTGTAATCAAAATAAAAAGATTTTGAGAGAGAGTTTTTATATGGTTTTGTTGTGTGTTTTAGTCGTTAGAGTGCATTTCTCAGTCAGGTATACCTAGTGAGCGCTAAACGTCGATGTGGCTGTTCCATCGATTTCCAAACGGCAATTATGCTATACTTTCCTTACAGGAAAATCTAAAGTGGGGCTTTTATTTTAAATGTACAAATTATTTAACTGCATTTTAAAGCCTATTTTTCACATTCACTCAGCTAGCTCACCTTTGGAAGAACAAGTCTTCTCCAGGAAATGTTGTATAACTTCAATAATGATGCAGAGCCATTCTTAAAGTTGTAATTTCATCTACTGTAATTGCCTTCTGTGAACAAAGGCCCTTTTTTCCAATGGAACAACAAAATTGTCTTGCAGAAACCCTTTTCTGTTGTGCCATTTCTGTCTATTTAGTAATAGAACCATAATTACTTTTCAATAGGAAGCAGTGGTCTTGTCTGTTGAGTTGCCACATCCATCAGCCATTTTAATTTTACATGCTGGTAAGTGTAACCTTAGATTAGTGTAATTTACTTAGATTAATTTCATGTTTACATGAGACATTGTTTAGGAATCGTGGATTTCCACTTCTAATTGGTTGACCTGGAAGCACAAATGTTTCTCATAAAAAAAAAACATTTAAAAACATTCAAAGGGGAACTTCAACCAAATACTTTATTGTATCAGAGTGAAAATAAGCTTTTATAAACACTGTCCTGTTTTTCCTTATTAATTATCATTATTATTATTATATTTTATTTGTATAGCACCAACAATTTATGCAGCACTTCTTACAGTACATACAATAAAAGGGTATGACAAAACTAAAACTGACAGACTATGACAAACTGTTACGTTAGGTAAAGAAATATTTCTCCATTTTGCATTATATGCTTTTAATACAAATAATGTGATAAAAAGAATATTTTATAGTTATTTGTATGGCAAATAGTGTGACTCGGGTATGTATAAGGGGTGCGTGTGGGTACAAGAGCTTGACTGCGAGATAAACTATATGGGGCTGGTCTCCAAATGTTTCCAGGGCTGCTTTTCAGTCCCAGTCCGGCCCTGTACATTACTGTATACAACACTGTATGTTATGTCCAGGGAAAAAAATACTTTTTTTTACATGGGACTCCCCATTAATATAATAATTTTATAAATGTATTGTTTTAAAAGGTCATTCAATATGCAAATTGTCTAAAAATGTATATATATCAATATCAATATTACTATGTATTTTAAACATGTTAGTATTTATTATTACTATTAGCATTAACATTGCTGTTATTATTCATGCAAAATATAATGTCTCTAACTTAATTGTGAGCTTTTCTATAAAAATATAAATATGATTCTATTTCTCATAAATAGTGAAGTTTGACAAATAAGAACTTTTATTGTAATTAGTGTTGCTATATTGCTCTTTAATTGGAATGTAACTGTTAATATAACGTAGTAGGATTCAGTAATTTAACACAAGTTTCTAATTAGTTTAATAGAGGCTTAATGACCCTAATTATTTATAAACTGATGATGTATTTCGACATTAGGATCATACATGGAGTGTCTGGCTCTTTGAAAACAAACTTGAAAAATATTACACTTAATTGTGAAACTGCTGATGTTTGGGAAGCTATTAACAGCAACAAAAAAAGAGAAATTGGTATACATGAGTAAAAGTAACCAGACACACATAGTTTATATTTTATTAATGCTAACCTAAAAGCAGAAAGTCCCCAAATAAAGTCTATTTGGACCCGGTTTCAAAATTTGGCATCTGATATACTGTATATATAAGCATCTCTGTAAACTTTGCTATCATGATGAGCTGGAATCACTAATTACCTTTAAAGTCTTTCATAGAAAATTGTTATAGGGTCTAATTAATAAATCCAGGATTTTGTTTATTTGAGTGCTCTACAAGTATCATACTTCCATCTTCCCCAATGTTTGGCACCTATCCCACCAAGGCTTCCAGACAGGCCTCCCACCTCTAACAACAACCCACTCTACCTCCAACATGGCCCACTACAGGACAGAAAGGTTGGGGCGGTGAGGTATACTGAATGAAGACTACATTCTCCGAGAATGCATTGCTCTTAATAAAGACCCCATTACCACATCTTGCAGAAAACGTACAAATATTGTACTTAGCTCTAAATTAGTTTCTGTGGCCTCCACCTCTGAAAAGGGCCAAGCTGACTATATTACAAAATGCAGCTTAACAGGCTATATAGGAAAAAATCCTAAGTATGCAGGTGTCCTTTATGCTGTTCCTCAAAACTCTCCCGCTCTTTTACAATTTTTGGTCACACATTACGATGGATAGTGACACATATGAATTGTACAACTTTCCCAAAATACTGTAATCACGAATCTATCAAAACATGCAACAAACTGATTTTTATACGCAGATGCATGTGCCTATGTAATAATGTTGTTACAATGTTTCCTAATGAATGAATTATTGAGCTCCTAGCTTGGGTAGTAATCGATAAAAATGACTACATTTTACATGGCTCGTGTTGACTAAAATGTGGGTGATATTTTGTTCTCTATTAAAAGCTTAATTTAATTACATCTAATGTTAGTATAGATAGCCATATCTCTATGTATTTGCAAATGTAACATGTTACTTGGTTTCCTGGCTTTTAGTATTCAGCAGCGGTGATTGGTATAGGGAAGCATAATTTTCACTCTATTTCTCCATTAGTCTTCTAAGCTTATTAACTTCAATGAACACAGTACTGAGCTTAACTCAATTTTCAATTAGATTACAAACTTAATGGTAAATTATAATTCTATTGTAAGTTATGTTCATTAAGGAGAATATGTAGTAAAAATGTGGTATAACTGCAGAATAGTGCTGTAGGACTTACTTATTAAAAGTTTATACTTTAATATTTGCTATCTTAAATTCTCAGATCTTATGGGACAAGATAGGCTACTGCATACTGGCTAATGCACACAGGAATTATAGAGTTGGGGTAAAATTACATATATATATACTGATCAGCAATAACATTATGACCTTCCTAATATTGTGTAAGTCCCCCTTTTGCCACCAAAATAGCCCTGATCCATCAAAACATGGACTCCACTAGACCTCTGAAGGTGTGCTGTGGCATCTGGCACCAAGATGTTAGCAGCAGATCATTTTAAGTCCTGTAAGTAGCGAGGTGAGGCCTCCATGGATGCATCCTGGTGCCATGTGTTCTTCAGGTAAGCGACGCACATGCACCCAGCCTTCCATGTGATGTAAAAGAAAATGTGATTCATCAGACCAGGCGATCTTCTTCCATTGCCCTGTGGTCCACTTCTTATGCTCACGTGGCCATTATAGGCGCTTTGTCGACAGGGGTCACCATGGGCAGCCAGACTGGTCGGTGGCTATGCAGCCCCATACACAACAAACTGAGATGAACTGTGTGCTCTGACACCTTTCTATCACAATCAGCATTAACTTTTTTCAGCAATTTGAGCTACAGTAGCTCGTCTGTTGGATTTGACCACACAGGCCAGCTTTCACACCCCCACATGCATCAATGAGCCTTGGCCGTTCATGACCCTGTCACCGGTTCACAGCTTTTCCTTCCTTGGACCACTTTTGATAGGTACTGGCCACTGCAGTACAGTACAGGTACAGGGAACACCCCACAAGAGCTGCAGTTTTGGAGATGCCATGATAACAAGATTATCGGTGTTTTTTACTACACCCGTCAGTGGTCATAATGTTATGGCTGATCGGTGTATATCTACCTAGAATCTTGAGCTCTAGGAAGGTTAACTTTACTGAGAGGGTAGTAGATAGAAGAGCCTCCCAGCAGAAGTGGTAAAAACGAATAGTGTGGGAATGTCAACATGCGTGAGAGAAGCATAAGACTATACTGAATCTAAGACGAGACCAAGGACTGATTAATGTTTGAGATAAATGGGTTGAATGGTTTTTATCTGCTGTGAAATTTCTATTTTTAATATTACATAGTATCATATATGTTACTGGAAATATGTGTTTACAGAATTATGCTAATACATTGAATGTCTATGTAGAAATGTATGTGAGCATGAATGTCTATGTATAGGTGTGTGTTAACATTAGGCACATTCGTTTTCGTAAAAATTTGTTTGAATAACGAACAAATGAATGCCTATGGATAAGTTTATGCGATCATGGATATCTATGTATAAGTGTATGCGATCATGAATGCGTATGTATAAAAATGTGTTAACATGAATGTGGATATGAAGGCATTTGTATGTAAGAGCTTCAAGTGTTTGTGTGTTTACATGAGTGTGTATGTGAAAGCATTTGTATGTTGCAGCATTAAGTGTTTGTGTGTGTCAGGCTCATCATATCTCAGCCCTTACTGGATGTTGGAGCCCAGGGCGCAGGAATGTAAGAACGCACACAGTGATAGACACACACTTCACAAATGAGACAAAAGCTGAATGTTTGAATAAAGGTATATTAAACAAAGCAGATGCATCTTAACCATAAGTAGCAGAGTAGGAGGCATATCAAGTATACAGACTGCTGGGAAGTACAAAGTTAGAATAGTCCAGGTAAGAATCCAAAAGATCCAGAGTCTGGCATCAACTATAGCTCCAAAGTAACTAAATTAACTCACACGTCTGTTACTGAGAGGCAGGGATATAAAGCCTGTTGGTTAGGTCAGGTGTGGTAATGACATAGGCTTCATGTGAGGGAGGCCTGGATATAGCATAACCAATACAACTGAACATAAATACACAGAACATGGATTCTAAACATAACCAGACAAGACATTAATGGTACAGGACGCCACAAAGGACAGGAAACAAGGCAACGAGCACAGGGGATGGAGTGAGGAGCCAAGATCTTCAGACGCTTCTCCTTTAAGCAAGGATAGGATATCTCAAACTAGACATGGGGAGAGGAGAGAGGAACCAAGATCCTCAGATGTATAAGGGAAAGATGGCAAAGGTACATAAAATATAGCTACACAAACAAAACAGCAAGCTGTGGAGAGGAGATCAACCCCAGACAGACCTCTTAAATGGGCGGCCACGCCTGGCAGTTTGCAGGGCTGGGGCGGAATCCTGACAGTGTGTTAGCGTATATCTGTATGGGTAAATGTGTGTGAGTCTAGATTTGTATGTGCTGTGTTTGTGTGTGAGCATGATTGTGTACATAAGTGGTGTTAGAGGCAGTGTGTGTTAGGATGAGAATGTTAGTGAGTAAGTGTAGGCATGTGTATGTGTGTTATAATGTGTATAGGTGTGTTTACATACAGTATGTGTGACGGAATGCATGTAGGAGGGGTGGAAAGACAGGCTATTTAGGGAAAATAATGGCACAGAGAAGGTGTCAGAGGGCAATGATTGCACAGATAACAACTGGCACTGGCAAACTGGGGAAAAAGATGGCACAGGCAAACCGGGGGTTAGCATGGCACTGATAAGTCACTTGGAGGCAAAGGTGCCACTCACAAGATGTTTGAGTGGCACCGTGGGACAGGTTGCTTGGTGAAATTGGGGGGCCCCGGAGCAATTTTCACACTGGGGCCCTGTGGTCTCTAGTTACGCCCCTGCTAGTATTTCATAAACATTTTGGTGATCCTTGATTTCTTTAACGCATATCATAAAATATACATTTATAAAAAACATTTCAGAACAATGTTTCAGAAAAAGAAACTTCAGAGTCACATAAATACGTTTTGTAAAGTGGACATGTTTTAAATGGACCTCTACAGAGATCTATGCTTTGTTATAGTGGTAGCTGAACGATACCAAGTGCAATGATGCTTGCCTTATGCAGTTAGAAGTTTGTTGTTACATAACTGGGGAGTTATTGCTTGCCTGTTTCTACTCTGTTTGCTTAATAATAATTTTAAACAATGTTTTTTGTGTGTGTTTTAAAGCAAATATAACTATAGAAACTGCCACAGTGGATGTACTTAGATTTAAAAGGCTGCATTTATCTGATGTTGTTTCTTGAAAGTGCATTTCATTATTTGCTGCTTCTTTAAAATAAAAAAATGATTGTGTATTCACATTTAGAAGTATTCATACATATTTTTTCTTCATTTAAACAGCTGAGCTCTGTTTTTAAGGACACCGTGCTTAAGGGGACATTTAATGCAACCTTGCCTAACCCATTCCAGAATCAAGACGAGAGAAACCCTCTGAAAGACCAAGCATATAAGCAACCTTTCACTTTAAGCATCTGATTCTTCACCATTCGCTGTACTGGTGAGTAGTTAAATAATAGCTGCACAAGTACAAATGTGTCATTACAGGGTGTGACAATCAATAGGGATGATGCATTGGAAAGCTCTCTCTTCAGTCATAACCTCTAAGCTATTTCAACATGTGTCACTTTCAAGGTGGAAAGTATAAATTCCATCAAAGTAACAAGGTCACGGAAAAAAGTTTTTGTACTGGAGACAAACATAAAGCATCTTAGTGAATGTCAAATACAAATTTAACTATAGTTATTTTCTGTAGAGATGATTTTTTTCATGTTTAACCAAGTGATGGTCAAATATGAGTTCACCAGCTGTCACTTCACTAAACTAAGTGCCTTGGTTCGCAATCAGACATAAATTAACCAAGGGCATTATGTAACAGTGGAAAAACAGCCGGAATTCTACCCTGTGGCTCCTTTGTTGTCTGCTACAGAAAAGTCTTTAGAGGGGACAAATGAATTATGTAACATGTAGTTTCACACGTAAATAATATTTACTGGAAATAACCTCTACTACCTCACCAGGAGTAATAGATTTAAAAAAGTATTACGTCTACCTGACTTACAAATGTCCACTAGTCCTATTTGTAGACCCACTTCTGCTGCACGGTTGACATACCCTATTCTTCCTCACTTTCTCCTGGCCGAAACATAGATCTGCTGCGATCACTTGACAACACCTACCCTTCTCTACTGTGGGGAGTTAGAAACTTGGCAGTGCCTGCAGTAGCGGTGGCACCAGTGGCAGTTGTGGTGGCATTGGCAGTTATTTCATTTTGTGATTCACCACAGAATAACTTACACGCAATCATCCACTTTGATCCTACCAAGGCACCGGAAAAAGACCCCCCTGTGAGTCCTTGCTAGTGACTAAAATTGTGCTTCACGTTGGTAGAGGCATAACTGCAGATCACAAGACCCCAAGGCCCCCAAATTCACCAAGCAACATGTCCCACAGTGCCACATTTGCCCCCAAAACAGCTTGTGAGTGCCTTCTCTGTCCCTAAACAGCTTGTGATAGCCACCTTTGCCCCCAAGGAGCTTATCAGTGCCCCTGTCTGCCTGTGCCAGCTTTGTTCCAGGTTGGAACCCAAACAGCTTTTCTGTGCCATCATTGTCCCTCTTCCATCCCTCCAACATACACTCTGGCACAAATTTGTAAACACGCACAAATTTACACATGCTAATACAAACTCACTCATACTCACTAACAAACATCTACACAATCATTCTAATACACACACACTCCCTCTTACACCACTCATGCTAACACTCCATCTCACACCACATACACATCTATGCTCACACACACTTAAACAGAAATCCATGCTCACATACACTCATGCATGGACATTCATGCTTACATACACTTATAAATAGACATTCATGATCACATACATTTATATATAGACATTCATGCTCACATACATACAAACATATATACCCCCTCCTGCCCGCAGCCCCTTATCTCTCCTGCAGCACAGTTCCGGCATTCGTTCCGCTGCAGGGTCACATGAGGTGACGTAAACTCCATTGGGTTCCTGTTTCTCAGTGCCATTACAAAATTAATTAGAAAGGGCCATTCGGACCTAGACCTGCCCGGTTCAGGTTGGAAGGGCTCTTTGTGAACAATTTTAAAGCAGCATGCGGAGACAGGAACAAGTGGTCGCAGAGGTCACCTGGGCCCCCTAGAGAGATGGGTCCCATTGGAGTTCCGTAGTTAATGTCACTAACTACAGCCAAGATGTTTGCTATTACTGCTGCTGCTGCATGTGGCTGGTTTTATCTCTGACTCCAGGCAAGAAGGCTTCAGGCTACTAGGGACTGGCATACAAGGGGTCATCTGACTACTTTTTTTTCTGTTTTCACAACCTAATAGGAATATGTGAACATATTTTAAAAACTCGCTCTTAAATTAATTAGTACATTAAAACCTGACCAACAGTCCATATACAGCTTGAAGAAAACTGCAGGAAGTTGGTACATTGGTCAAGATCAAAAAGTTGAGAGCTGTGGCAATTCACAGATTCATCTGGTTAAAAAGAACAATTAGGAAATATAAGCTATTTAAAATTGTTTCAGACTTGTAATACAACCATATGCAAAATATATATTCATGAAACACAAGTTACATTAGAAATGCAGCAAAAAATTTAAACTTTTTTGTTTTTGATTTGTTTCTAATTCACTGTACTCAATCCTAAAAACAGTCTCTAGATTATTATTATTAATTGTTTTATATAGCGCCATCAGATTCTGCTTTGCTGTACGAAAGGTAGACAGGACATATCAATTAGTATATAAAATAACAAGATGACATACAGAAACAGGTGAGGATGGCCCTGCTCAAATGAGCTTACCATCTACAGTAGAGGTCAAGCTATTCTGTGGGAAGAGGCTTGAAAATCATGCGATATAATAAAATAAATCTGGAAAACAAAATAGAAATTGTAGACTCATTATCTCAATTCATGTAGCTTGTAACATACATTTTTTCCCAAGGGATTTTTAACTTTTCTTTTAAGCTTACTACGGTACTTTGCCTAAAGCGTTTCATAGTACATTTTATAAAGTGGTTGATTTTATTTTTGTAACAGCCTAGCAATAGTTATTAGTTGTTTGTTTGCATTAACTGATTGTCAGAATGGGGCCATTGACAGAAAATTGCACTGTCAACTCCTCAAAGGTCATGCAATTTGGAGAAAAGAGACACTAGGGGTGGGATAGTTTTTCCAATGTAGGTTCTTGAGCCAAATGATGAAAACTTAAAGCTTTGGATGCATTAGAAAGCTTTTGTGACTAAGTTGAGTCTAGAGCTCCCTATATTATTATATTGCTAAGTCAGATAAAACTTAAATCTTAGTGAATAACCCTCACTTATCTATGCAACTGGGATTCCATTTTGTAGGTAGAAAACCAACCAGATTGCGTAAAACATAAGATAACATAAGATAACATTTAACTAATAAACTATCACAAAATCTGTTATCTGTTCACCTATTAAGTGAAATATTATCCCATATGTAACATAAATATTTTTTAACTCAGCCTTGACTTCATGTCCAGTTTCTGGATATCTGTAGAATTGACAGAACAATATAAGAACTGTTGGCTCAGATCCAACACATTACCCCTTCTCCACTGCAAAATACCAGAGGGAATTTATCAAAGGTACTGGGGTAGATTTGTACCTGGAACATAGGAAGGAAAGGTTTGTGTTCTCATTAACTATTTTAATGTACATAGTGGAATGTAGGTAGGACCAATTAGTGTAATATAATATTTTTTTCTAAGAAAGTGCCATTTTCCCATGTCAATATGTTTTTTTTAGTTGTATCCTTAGTTACAGTGCATTTTATAATGTGTCATTATTTAAAACTATATGTTTTTTCTTATTCCTTTGATTAAACTCACCCACAGCATATCTACTCTTGTGCTATCCTTGCCCCTTTGTTCTGAACTGCCATGGAAACGACTATAATTAATTACTCAGTGATTTATATCTCCACCTGCAGTTACAGCAATGTAAGAGTGGAATACACACTACAAAAGTTTAAATTCATCAATAGCCAGGATCTTCTCATTCTTGCACTTTGAACAAGCTAACATGTTTTTCATATTTTGGCAGATCTTCACCAGGACTCTGTATTATTGTAGGTGTCTTTCAACTGTCTCTTGCAATAAATGTCAGTATCTACAGCATCTTCTACCTGCTGAGCCATGGCTATGGTTGACCTGATTCTTCAAAACAAGAAGAGATAAATAAGATTCTTGGAAATACATATTTTTCTCTGTAATGAATGACCTTTCTTGTTCATATAAATTGTATGCTGGTTTCCTTTAAAAAAAATTCTCGCATAAAAATATCAGTACAATTAAAGGTATTATCCACATGTTTTTATAATAATAATTTGCACATTTACATTTAAATTTACATTTAAATTTTATAAAGCTAGTACTAACTTTTTCAACTGTTATCTCAAATAATGTCACTAGTTAAAGATAATTAAACCAAACTACATCTACATTTTTAGATGACATACCTCTCCAATTTCAATTATGGCAAGATACAAGGACAACATGTCAAAGTTCTCACCAAATATCTCTGATGACAAAGATTCCTTGACCACAAGAGCATAATAAACAAAAAACCCTGGTCAGTACATTCATAGGTTTTTTTAAGGTGGGTAAGGAACTAAAACATACGAGAGACGAGACCAGTGCAGAGTATATTTTATATGACACAGATCTCTGATCATTTGGCCAATAGACCATAATAGCTGTCTTTGGTTATTGCTGAAAGGAATACATTTTATGGAGGCTTTTTCTTTGTAAAGCTAAACTCTTGGTTTCAGGGGATATCTTAAATATGACTCTCCTTTTGACCTTTTTTTACACTGCTTCTCAGATTAAAGATGGGAGAAAAAAAAACTAAACTATAAAATTGTGCACATTGCCTTCTCAAGCCAATTATTTTGGAATTATTGAAGAACCCTGTTTAATTTACTTTAGTTTATTGCTGTCTAGAGATAGAAAATAAAACACCAACTTTAAAATGATGTGGATATGTCTCATTTACTCACTTGACTGTCATTCTTCCTAGAAGCCAAAGCAGTTATAATAATATTCTCTGTGGGCTTATATCTCAACAATATCTTCTTGACAAGGAAACCAAAAACCCCTATTGGCTAGGCTGTACTTTTGCTTGATTAATGTGTGGCATGTGTGATGGATCAGTTTGAATCACATGTACATTCTAATAGCCCATGTTTCTTAATACCTGGGCAGAAAGTAATATGTAACACAAAGAAGGGAGAGTCACAGCTATTTTTTTCAGGTGTCACCAAGGTAATATATTTATTTGCTTTATGGAGTATTGTCTTACGCCTAAATAACTGGAATTTTTCTATAAACTGCTATAATTTATTTGTCAGGTGACTATTTGTTGACATTTATAATTACTTAATACTCTGCTTTTGCAAATGTTTCCAATATCGTTTTGTCTAGCGGCTGTGTTCAATATTAGAACACTAACTTGCTGAACATAATAACACTATACATGACATGAGGAGGCTGTAAGACTTCAATTTTGTGGCTCAATGAACAGGCATGTCAAAAAAGTATTATATGCGTCCTCCAATAGTTTTCTGATTCATATCAAAAATAAAGAAAATGAGTTTTGGCTCACACTAACAAAATAAACTTGTCAGGAGTTTAAAAAGAACACACACACAATAAAAAGGTTACTTATTTTTCTGAAAAAAATTTCTGTGTGAATTTTTGCATATTGATCCATTTGTGAGGTCATTCATTGATGTTGGATGCCAAGGCCTGGCTGGCAATTGCTGTTCCAGTTCATCCCAAAGGTGTTCAATGGGGTTGAGGTCAGGGCTGTGTGTGGGCCAGTCAAGTTCTTTCATACCAAACTCCTCCAACCATATCTTCATGAGCCTTGCTTTGTGCACTGGGGCACAGTCATGCTGGAATAGAACATGGCCTTCCTCAAACTGTTCCCACAAAGTTGAAAGCATAGCATTGTCCAAAATGTCTTGGTATGCTGAAGGGGACAATTCCCACAAAACACTCCAAAATCTTGTGGAAAGCCTTCCCAGAAGAGAGGAAGCTGGTATAGCTGCAAAGGGGGACCAACTTCATATTATTAAGTATTTAGATTGTGATGTGATAAAAGTCAATGTTGGTATAATGGTCAGGTGTCCCAATACTATTGTCAATATGGTATAGCTGCGTTGTACCTTGGACATGTAGGAATTTTGTTGCACAAAACTATGGTTTTGCCTCTGTCCTTGGCAAATTCAGATTGCAAATTAGTTACGCTAAAATTATATTATTGTAACAGGTTATGCAAGTTTCATACATCCAACCAAAACAAATCCTAGCTGTCATTAATAGTAGAGTTTATTAGTAAATCTCGAGTGTATAAAATCATGTCCCTGATCTTAATAATGTAATTGTTAAAAAATCTCATTTACTATAAATTTGTTAATGTTCTCATTATAGTTTGTACATTTGCTTATAATCAATACATCTGGAAAATTGTTTTGTAAAATAAGTAATTGCACATTTTGTTGTAAAATATGTAATGTCAAATCCACATTATGGATGTATAAATGAACACAAGTATGGCATGGTTTGGCAACCTCTGAGATGCTATGTGTCCTGTTGTCTTATTTTAGCAATGCTGATATATGTAATGCAAGTTAAAATAATCTAGTTTCATTGTAATGTAAATTAAGGTATTGTTTTAAATAACGTGATAAAATGAATAAAACATTTTTTTACGTGTCTAACTAAATTTAGAAAAAACATTGCACACACACATGTATGCTCGATATAAAAAATGAATAAAATGAATATATATTTCCATTTTGCAGCTGCGGCTCAAGGAAGTAGGGAAGACTCAACATGGTATCATTCACGACGAACCATAATGTGGACTATTACTGGGAAAAAATGGGACTATTTAGACATGATGTAATAACTTTGATAAATAGAGTCTCCTGCATGTTTTCTACCTCCTGCCACATCATAACTATCTCCAGTCTTCTATACATATATGACCCAACAACTTAAAATATGAGATCTCTCACAACTATGATGGGATAGACGGAATATATTTTAAAGTCATATACCCCTAAAATGTCATATAGGTGTGATTCATTCCATTCTGCCACAAAATGATGTTGGATGCTGGATCTGAGCTAATGAATGGTATTCCCTCTGATGTAATGCATCAGGACTTAAAGATAAATAACTCATTGCGTAAGACAAGCTCCAAAAAAACATGTTGAGTATAAGGTACTTAACCATTTCAGTTCTATTGCTGAAGCATAAATATTTATATCATCTGCTTTTGTTAGTTGCACTGGTAAAAAGCCTGCTTTGGAGATAATATAAGGGGAAATAATAAAGGGTCTAATATATCCAAATTTAAATGCAGAATATATATATATATATTATATAAAATTCATATAATACATAAAATGAATCATATAATAAAAATGATATTAATCAAATTCCTTATAAATCACCATTCCTTGTTATCCTTAACATTGATTTCCATTTTTTTCAGTCAATGTATTTGACCAGCATCTAAATGCTTTTCAAGGTTGGTAAAGATTCAATTGCATGACAGAAATGCCAGCTATATTTAGCATTTAAAAGAAAATATGGAAGGAGGTCAAACCATACAATGATGTGGCCTCCTAACCGGATTTCTCCTTCAAAGGTATCAAGAAGAGTTAACACAGAGCACCTTGTGACGGATAGTGATGTGGGGGGAAGGAGTGGTATTAAAGTGCCTATCCTCTGGTTTTCAGATAGCCAAGGCAGGGAGCCTGGGATTAGAAGCATCTGCAGGCTTCCATGTGGTCTGAAGGGCACAGTAAGACAATACAGGCATTAAACTACCATTTATTTAATCTGGTGGTTTTACCCTTTCTATACATAATGGAAAATGTGTCATGTATAAGCTTTGGGGGAGTGAAACCCTGCCATTTGATTGCCTCATACCAAACACATTTGGCAAAGCAGCCCTGAAATCCAGCATAATCAGCAATATCCACACAGGATACCGAAATATCGTAAATCACAGGCTTATCCTGTAAAACATATGCCATACATCAGTTGTCAACATAGCGTGATTGACTGCTATCCTTGAATCCAAACACTTTCCCTTTTATTTTCCTGGTGGCTTTTTTTTCCTTAACAAAAAGCAAATTGTAACTGCATAAGAATGCTCCTCTCTCTCTCTCTCTCTCTCCTTTTAATATGGCATTTTATAACAGCAGTGCTTTCTCGAATGCACACGTTCTGTGTGATTTACGCTGTCCTTCTTCCTTGATGTTTATTACACCAAATGGATCATGGCTAGTATTTCCAGCAGTGTCCCTACTGCTTTCCTAAATAGCTTCTTTAAACTCTCATAACCATGGAGAAAATTAGCCAAATTCTCTTATTGATCGTGTATGGTAAATTGCAACACTGATCAGCTGGAGTTCTGTCGATGAACAGCGAGGCGGTGGTAGTAACTTATTAGTTCACTTTTAATCAATGGAGATGCTTACAGTGTATTATTCTCCCAATGGGCCTAAATCACAGGGCACTGTTGTTTTCAAAACCTTTTAATCTAATTAGAAAATCTTCCCTTTTTACTGGTAATAAACACTCGGTAAACTGTCTGCATCTAATTGAGCCATAGTAATTTATACAGCCTTCCCACTGTTCCTCCTCTCTCAAACAGACTGTTTTATGTCTTTAACTAATGAAATCTGAGGAATCACCCAGTAGATCTGATCAGGCTTTGCCAGTGAATAAATCTTCATTACAATACATTACACAATGTTCTGCTGTTGCATTTATACCGTATAGTGTTCATTGGCAGATCTATCACTGAACGCCCATAAAATAGGCATTTTTTTTTCCCGATTCCAGTCAACTGGCTATACTCGCCTATATATAGGTTACTAGGAAACAAGAACACGTTTGCTCCTTTATATCAGTTGTATACTCCGTGCTTGGCCATACAAAGCCATGTTATTTCATAAGACATGCATCAATTACTGGAGAAGCTATAATTAATTACCATCATCCGTATTCAGTGTTTCTCCGATGATTTGCAATAGGAACAAATTACATCCATTTTATCATCAGATAACGTAACTTTTTGCAAATACAAAACGATGGGAACCTCAGTTATTATTATTATTATTATAATACGTTATTTATAAAGCGCCGACAGATTCTGCAGCGTTGTACAAAGATAAAAATGTTACAGATAACGACAGGTACAATACAGCAATTGACATACAGATACAAGAGGAATCTTGATGCATTTTTAAATCAGTTATATATATGACCATAAATACAGGTAACTCACAAGAAAACTAACTCCTGACACATAGTTTACAATTACAGTAGTGAGGATTTTTAATGAGGTGCAGACGGCAGTGGTGTATTCTGCACTTGCTAGCTAGGCCTAAGGTGACAGGACTGGGGAGAAAGGAAGCCACATTTTTTTTATTAATAATCTCATAATATTATTTGTATGTATAAGGTATTTCTGGAGAATAGGGAGCAGGGAGCCAGGCCTAAAGATTCCACTGTCCTCAGGCACAGTAAAGAACTTTGCTGCAATTACTTATGTACAAAGAATTGTGAGACTAGATCAGCTGAAAACAGACAAACTTTAAAAGGCTACCTCCTGGCTTGGGGAGTCTCAAATTGTAGTTCACGTGCTATTGCAAAGAAAAAAAAATCATGTTAGACTAATGCCATCGGCAATCCCAAAAGACCCATGTGAACAAAAATGGGAGACCCCTTTTGAGACCAAGTTTGGACTGGTTGTAGGGAAAGCTATGTAAGACTTGTCTGTTTTGACCTGAGCTAGTCTCACGCTTCCTCATATGTAATCTATCCCAAATTTAAACTCCTGAGATGCTCCTTTTTTTAAAAAAAAAAAAAAAAACTCACATTAACACAAATCTGGTGGATGCAAGCCAAATTTATTTTTTGTGAGCCCAAATGCTCGTTTGCTGTGTTACCATGAGAGAACTGATAACAACTATCTCTGAGGTGTATATGGTGTCTCTCTATAGCTAATGAAGGCTCTACATCATAGCTTCTCTGAGGGATTAGTTTTGCCCGTTCTCAGATTAGATTTGTGTGCAGACTATGCCTCTTCAAACCAATACTTGATGGAATATTGTTTTAGAAATAGTTTAAAAGACATAAAAAGCGGAAATTCATTTCAACAAAACATAAATGGTAAAAAAAAGTTTTATGAATTTCTTTAATTAGTTACAAAATTGATTTAAAATTACTTTTTTTTTTAATTTAAAAAAAAAATCTGTTTTCAGGTGCTGGAACACTTAACTAATATTCTCTGCATTATAACACAGATATTCCTATGTGTTTGCCTTATGGTACCTTATGGTCAAAGTGCTCTATATACAGAGAGACAGATGGCTCTGATTACATATGCTTACATTACAAGCAGTGGCCAGTTCATCAGCAGATAGGGGGTCTCCAATTCTCTTTTTTTTTCCTTCCAGGCAGGTGTCCTTCCTGTAGAGGTAGTCTTTTAGGCAGTTTCATAGTGTTTTAGGCTCTTCATAAACATCTGATCGTCGCTTTGAGCATGTGTTTTCCCTTTAGGGTACTTTCAGTACAATCAGATTGCAATATCTTTCTCGGTCTCTCTGGAACTGCGGAATAAGAGCCTGTCCCAGGAGAACAAGCAGAAAAGGAAACAGAGCACATGATTTAAAAATGCTAACACAATGTATTTGATAAATATATAAAATACTTTAAATCACATGAATCGCCTGCGTTCTATGTATTTCAATTCTCTTTCGAAAGAGAGGCACTAATCTTTCTCATCATATTTTATCCCCCATTTTTAAAAGCTTTTATGGGAAGAGAAGCTAAGTGGAGAATGACACAGGACATACGGATCATTTTTATGCAGCTCCTTCACTTATTAAACAGTTAATCATGTGTTATAGTGCCTGTTTTGCACTGACATTTATAAGCTGATGTTCTATGGTAGTTAAAGAGGGACATTGTAAGGACAGTCTTTTTTGACTTTGAAAATCTTACTTCATTTCTTTGTCACAAGGGTATATGTCATTGATGACTTACAGTCGATAACTGTGATAACCACCTTCTGTAGAGATTAATCTAGTGAGTGATAAAGCCAGTCTTTCAACTGATAACAGTTACAGTACTAACTACTCATGGGACGATAAATAGACCTGGTGGCTTATTGTCTGTGATATACCTTTTCCCCGAGAGGGGAAAACATGCCTGATCTTTGACACACAGAACTGAGATCAGGTTTCATTAAGGGAATATTCCTCATTATAAGCAGTCTGTTCACCTTCACAAGGTCATGACTTACTTTCCTTTTTTTTTAGTGCTTCCTTTATGTATTCTACAATGCCTTTGTAAAAGTTGTCGCATTAGTTACAAATAAAAATATTAATAAAAAATAGTATAAACAAATAAAATAGTTATTTAATGGGCAAAAACATTGTCATTACATTCTATAACCAAGCACGAAAAAATCTAGTCGTAGTGTATCTGTCATATTTTAATGTGTTAAATAATTGGAGTTGGTCTTGAAGCTACTAGATTTTAAAGTATTTAATGAAATTCCTATAAGAATGTAATATAACACTTTCTGGTCTTATATATTAAAACACTCAGTTTCTAGTAGGGCTATCCTTATGAGCCATCTTACCAGGCCCATTATGCAGAGGATATACCCTGTTTCTATACATGTCTGATTGGGTGTCAAACACAACGATTTTATTTGAGAAAACAAGGTAATACTTGTGAGGTGGAACAATTCCATCTCTCATTTACCACTACCAAATAACTATGGGTTAATGAATCCCAGAGACATTGTGCTTTCTAGTGATGATGATGGTAGGGAAACTTCCCAAACTTAAGGGTTGCTCAGTCAGTAGTCTTTAAAACAAGATGGTGTGAATTTTCTCCATGGGCTGAACCTCCTTTGTATATATACATTGTGAGTGAAGGCACATATGAAGACTTGCTGAAATATTTTGCATAATTCTTGATTTTTAACAAAATTACATAGATGCTAATGATCACATGCCTTATACAAAATGGTTTGGGTGGTGGCCAATACACTACATTTTCAAACACTCCACTCCTTTGGAGTTTTTTAAGTGGTATCAAACATAGGTCACAAGGGTATTCTATAAGCATTGAATTGTCCTGGGCTAGAATACTCAAGGTAGCCTAGTGGGGACATTACCCATCATTTTAGCCCTTAGTTGAAAATGAGAAGTAAATAGATGAATAAATCATTTAAATTTCCTCTTTAATGATCTCTTTTTGGTTAACTTGGGTTAACTTGCGTGGCTCCTGAAATTTGTGAGTCTGGTCACTTGGAGAGATCTGTAATGGCCTCAAACGATCCTTCCCATTATGTGTGGACACCCTGGCCTGATCGCCCTCGTCTCAGAATTAATTGCTCCTCCATACTTTATTTTTGATATGCATCTGGGTAAATCTACCCACTCTGGGAAATTTATGTCTCTTCTGTTGCCCCTTACCCCACTTTTCATGAACATTTGGATAATGAAGACTGGCAAGAGATATCTAAAGCCTCTATTTGAGTAAAGCACATGGAGTAGGCTTTAAACATCCTTTATAGGTTGTATACCACTCCACCTCAGCTTCATTATATGTGCCTTAAGCTCTCAGATCTTTGCCAAAGGGGTGTGGATTGAAGAGCATATGCCTGCATGTTTGGTGGTCTTGCTTTAAGAGCAAGTTAGGGTCTTGTGTGCTTATGTGACGGGTAAAGGTTTACCAAACAATCTTTGTTTTTTTCTACTAGTTGGATCCCTCTGGAATCTCACCCATCATGAGAAAAAAATTTTTTTATATTTCTTTTGAAATATTGCACTTCTTTGGCAGGTTTGAGCTGTGGAACTTTGTATTTTATTTTGGTAAATTAAATAAAGAGATAAAAAAACAATACATAGAGTATGTCTTCCATGGATAACCTCTCTTATTAGATTTAAATGATACAGATAAATAATAGTATGTCGGAGATTTATCATTTACACAGAGTACTAAGAGTTTCCTATGGTATTAAATTTCTGTTTGATACTAATTCAGAAATACTAAAGAATGTAATTCTACTAGAGGGTAAGTAATGAACTAAGTCCTTTCCATTTACACAATTAAATGTATAATATAGAAGAACAGAACAATGTTCTGGACAGAAACTGTAGTGACATAAAGAGAAATTGGTGATATAAAAAATAATTTGCTATGTTTGATAAAATTAAGATATTTGGTTATATTGCCCATTCTGTCAAATGTATAAGTTAGTGAAGATCTGTATTTTGTTTGGATTATCCCTTAAAAAAGATGAAAAAGAGTGACTTTGCCCTAAAAATCTTTGGTTTTGTACATAGAGGTTTGCCTCTGAACCACAAGTGATGATCATACCTTGGAACTCTCAAGGTCTAACCCTAAACCTCAGGGTTTTTGCTCTCTAAGTGAATGGGCCTGAAGTTCAGGGTAACACAGTCTGGAGATTACTCCTTCCCAATTAGTGTTTTTGTAATCAGTGTATCATGGGTGATATCCCTACTGGAACTTAGGTGACTAGAGGTAAATTAGAGCATCTTTGAATAATGGCTAGTCAAGGTCTCCAGGAAAACCAGTATTAAAGCCATTTGATTGACACATTGGGTAAGCCACTAGATCTGCTTGTCTTGTTGGGATGAAGACCACCTAGGAGCCACTGCCTAGCAGTTCTCACTATGACATTGGGGAAACTTGGGTGTTAATGGAAAAACCAGCCCACAGGCCCACTCGTATTTCACGCTGCAGGGCCCAGAGTGACTTCACCATAACCACAAACCTGTTCACCCCACAATCCCAAAACGTTATTCGGTACCACCACCAAGTTGCATTTAAGGTTTGCAGAGGCTTCGGTAACCCCCTTTACCCAAGTCAGACATAAGAAAAAACTTCTCTTTTTCTTTCTTTTGTAAAATGAACTTTTCCATAATTACCTGTCTGTGCCTCTTTAAGTTGGAGTTTTTAAGGGGAATCATATTCTTGTATGTATGCAATTACAGGAATAAATTATACTTTAACCAAAAGTGAACACATGCAATTGCATTTAGCTGTAAACAACTTCATACATATATTTATGCTCAAAAATTATTGCAGAATCAATCAAACCACAAACCACTAATCATAATCACAGAGGAAACTCTTACAGGAACAGTAAATCTGAAAAAATGGAATGGTGGTGGCAAGGTACCATAAGAAATTCTTTTTACTGACAAGGATTAAAGCAGAATGTATCGACATGGCACCTTGACATCTCATTTGCAGACTATGGCTTTTATTGTATTGCCATGATTATAATACCCACTTCCCCCTCATGTTTTTCTCTCATAAAAAAAGAGTGTAAAATCAAACTTGACCAAACTTGCATCGTTTTTTTTAAATGAGAAACTTCGTAATGTACTAGAACATTATGGCAGATGTGAATATCCATGTATTGCAGAGTTCTTCAAATTTGGGGTCTCAACCTATTACTGTACTGCGAAACACCTGTCACTGGGTGACCACAGGGCCCTCACTCTTCCCTTACTGTACTGAGCAATTTAACACCATAATTATGGACACGGCCACTGTGTTGTAAGTCATAGTACACGGTCTAAGCCGAGACAAAGTACCAGACAGAGATGAACCAGAAGCGTAGACAGACAAATATAAAAGTTGGGGCCAGCAGTACAGGTTTGTAAACAGAGATCAAGCCAAAAGTCATGAAGCCAAGGTAATCAACAGTAGGACACAGGAGAAGGTCAGATGAAACAGGAGATCACCAAAAACAAGAACAACTCAGCAACAAGTCATTTTCGGTGTTTTTGTTTAGAAGTCCAGCATCATGAAGCAGGTCACGGCCATGAGTCACTTCCAGATGTATCTGGGAGATGCAGGGCATCTGATGCCTGTTACTGCTTGCCCATTGTGTTATGCTGTTTGCGTCCACCACCATGCAACGCATCTTGTGTCTGCTGATGATCAGCAGAGGATAAGGAAGGAAGTTGAGACTGGAAGGTAATGTTATACTAATAAAGATCAGAGTCTCCTTATTGATCATGCGCTTTAGATGCAATTTTATTAATGGGCCACTTGGCTGGGATTATTCCATTGTTCAAAAGTAAATCTCCTTCCCCTGTAAGCACACAAATAGGTCTATGATTGTATGTGTTACTACTACAGTGGGACACAATGTAAAAGGTTTAACAAACACTGGCCTTATCGGTTCCAAAGACGGAACCTTTATACTTAAAACATTATGTCACTATACGTCTTACACCATAAAAAGTTTGACTACTAAAAAGTAAAATTACCTTTTTGGACCAAATTATGAAATACATAGTATTTAACTAAAGGAAAGTGTCATGTTTTCTAGTTCACAGAAAATGAAAAATTTCAAAAAAGCTCTAACATTTCTTGGAGTCAAAATGTTGGTCAAGACACTAAGCAAGAATATAGAATAAGGTTTTTATAGAACAATATGTGCATTTATAATGCCCAAAAGTTAAAGAAAATATTTTTTCTGGAATTATATCACTCCATACTTTAAAAGAATAATTTATGTCCCTATAGAGAGTATATGTTTACAACCCGTTAGCATCTATTACATGTTTCTCTCCTTACATGGAACACATTAAATTGTCTTTAAGTTATTTCATGTTGTATTGGTCTCAAATAAAAAAGGTAAATATCTGGATAAGCACAATCTGATTTAAGGACTAAGTAGTAGAGGATAGAACAACCTCTGTCATTGTGCTGGAATTCTGTTTTTTACATGGTGGTCAACTTAATTATAACTCAAATATTTACTTTGTAGAGACTTAATTAAAAGCTGAATATCTTCTATTTATTTTTATCCAATATTAAGTTTTATCAACTACCGCTACTACTAATGACTGAAGGTAAACCATCCTCAGCTAAGACACAGGCTTCATGTTTAAGTTTTATCCAGGTATAACAAAATTTTAATATGAACTCATGCTATTTAGCACTTTGCTCAGTTCACTAGGAAAAAGCTCTATTATGTTAAATCAGATCTTTAAATACATTTTTCATGTTCAGCAGAGCATTATGATGTTACCCAAAAAAAAGAAAAACAGTACCATTTAATTAATTAGCATTACATATAATTAAGCTTAAATAGGTGTCAGCGTTAAACAAATTAATTAGAGTAAAACATTTCCTTATGAAATTTCTATTTACATCTTAAGATATTATGTATACTCTGGTACTATTTGCTTTCTTGGTTGGATGAATATTTCCAGAGGATGGTTCTGCTGTGAAAGGTATTAAAAGGTATCCTGGTAAGTGATGGAGCCTAGAGAAAACAGCTGTAAAAAAATGGATTTTTATATTAGACCTAATATATTTTGAGACTCAATGGCTTGGCTGTATACTGGGGAACATAATAGAGTAATATCTCTCCAAATTTACTGATGGGTAGTAAAAACACTCACTGTTGCCATGTTGGATCGACATAATACATAACTGCTTTGGCAAGATTATAAGAGGTGTAATCTAGTGGAAGAAAATCCTTTAAATTTAAGCAGCAGTTTTGCTCGAAATAAATAGTGTTTTGTTCGAAAGAGGAGTACACTATCATTTATTCTTAAGCACTATATTCCGTCACTATAAGAGGCACAATACGGTATTGTCTCTCCATCTCAGTGGAAGGACAAGAACAGTGTTGTAGTCATTACTAATGCAGAATCTAAGATAACACCTTCCAAATGAGAAAAAAAACTGTGGGAAATTGACTGTCTTTATTAATAGCCCTCATGAGTCAATCTGCAGCATTGATGTATCATACCCATTTAGGGAAATGATGTGTTGGGAAAAAAATGCATTACATTAAGAAGTATGAAGAACGCGGATTGAAACCAGTACGTGCCATAAGGAAACTCAAATCTGTCATGATGCCTTCAGATATCCGGATATTCAACATTTACACGGCTCTTTAGGCAAGCACTCTAAATGGAAATGCAGTTGACATTTTTGTGACTATATGTAATCAAACACCATTAGAATTTGGCTTATGTTACAGAAGATAATTAAACACATTTCTTGCTCATTACTAATTCTTTTTAACATAAAATTGGAAGAAATAGCGTGTTGTAGAAGATGATTTCCAGATGGAAAATGGGTTCTTAAAACGAGTTTGTGGACGGGATATTGTTTCCTTTAATTAGAGGATACAATCACATTGCTCAACACAAAATGCTGGCAAAAGAAGTTTAGATCATTACAGGATATTTATTTCTTGGTGATAAAAGTAATATAGTTCAGGCATTTTCCAGGACTGAATAGGTTAAGTCACCCGAACACTGAGCTTTAAGGGATAGCAATACATGTTTGTTCTTCTGTGGGCATCCTACTTTTCTTCTTTAACTATCATTCATATAACATTATTTACAATCTGATTTTAGAAGTTTATTGTTTTTATTTTTATCCATATTAATTAGCCCCAGTGAACAAAACTATGTAAACATTGCTATGTTTTTTAATACAAATGTACATGCTAACTTGTATTTAAAGCGACACATAACAAGTGGATCACTAGCTTCCTTGTGTGGGAACAAACGCCACTGTATCAAGGGATGAAAGAGCAGATTGCCCAGGAATAAGTAGAAAAAAAATTGATAGTAAACATAATTTTTCCCCCTTTCTATTCCCGATTGCTATAGTGATCTAGGGATTCCAGTAAACTTCCAAGCGCGTGTCAGATCCCAAAGCTGGCTTCAAGCAAATCAAAAATGAAATGTCCAGCATTCAATATGAATCTGTATATTATCCCCATGGGCCAAGTCCACAAAATGTTACAATGAAATTAAAAACGGATAAAACATATAACACAATGGCATTTAAATCAGACGAATTAGAGGCATCCTATATAAGATATAAGGAAGCCAATAAAGCATGCAAAAAAGTGATTAGATGGGCTAAACTAGAAAATGAGAGGGCGATTGCCAAAGAGAGCAAAACTAACCCCAAAAAATTCTTTAAGTACATAAATTCTAAAAAAACAAAGAATGAAAACGTAGGTTCATTAATAACAGAGAGGGGAGTGTTGGTTAAGGAGGACCAGGAAAAAGCAGAAACTTTAAATAATTATTTTTCCTCAGTATATGTTATGGAGGAACCTATGGCAATGGATATACATAGGACCACTGAGAAAAATTTTCAGTCAAACTGTGAGTGGATGGCCCAGGACAAGGTGCTGCAGCAACTAAAGAAAATTAATGTTAACAAGGCTCCGGGCCTGACGGTATTCACCCACGAGTACTTAAGGAGCTGTGTCAGGAAATAAGTGAACCTCTGTTTCTAATCTTTCGGGATTCTTTTCTTTCAGGAATTGTACCAGAGAATTGGAGGATGGCAGATGTGGTTCCTATTTTCAAAAACGGTTCCAACTCTGTGCCCGGAAATTATCGACCTGTGAGCCTAACTTCCGTTGCTGGGAAAGTATTTGAAGGGCTGTTTAGGGATAATATTCAAGAATTCCTTGGGAAGAATAGTATTATTAGCATAAATCAGCATGGTTTTATGAAACATAGGTCCTGTCAAACTAATTTAATTGCATTCTATGAAGAAGTAAGTAGAAGTGTAGATCAGGGTGTTGCAGTGGATGTAATCTACTTGGATTTTGCCGAGGCGTTGGACACGGTTCCACAAAATAGGTTAGTATTCAAACTGAAAGAAATTGGCCTAGATGCAAATTCTTGTTCTTGGGTAGAACATTGGCTTAGAGATAGAGAACAGAGAGTTGTTATAAATGGTAAATTTTTAAGCTGGTCAAAAGTGGTAAGTGGTGTCCCTCAGGGTTCTGTTCTGGGACCAATTTTATTTAACATATTTATAAATGACCTGGCAGGAGGCATTGAAAGTCATGTTTCTGTGTTTGCAGATGACACTAAACTAGGTAAAGTTATACAGGGCGAACGGGATATTACTGTGCTGCAGAGGGATTTACATAGACTGGGGGGACTGGGCACACAAATGGCAGATGAAATTCAGTGTAGACAAATGTAAAGTTATGCACTTCGGGGTAGCGAATGCACAAGCAACCTACACCCTAAACGGTAGTGAATTAGGGGTAACAACAAATGAGAAGGATTTGGGAATTGTTATAGACAACAAACTAGGCAACAATGTGCAATGTCAGTCTACGGTTGCTAAGGCCAGTAAGGTATTGTCGTATTGTCGATATGATAACATTATATAAATATATTCGGGGCCAATACAAACCATTGTGTGGAAATCTGTTCATAAACAGGACTATGCATAGGACACGTGGTCACGCATTTAGACTGGAAGAAAGGAGATTTAGACCAAAGCAGAGGAAAGGGTTTTTTACAGTAAGGACAATAAGGATGTGGAATTCTCTGCCTGCAGAGGTAGTTTTATCAGAGTCTGTACAGACGTTTAAACTGCAACTGGATGGATACCTGGAAAAACATAATATTCAGGGATATAATCTTTAATTATGGGGAAACAGCTTATTGATCCAAGGAGGAATCTGACTGCCGTTTTGGGGTCAAGAAGGAATTTTTTTCCCTGGTTAGTGCAAAATTGGAAAGAGCGAAACCGGGGTTTTTTGCCTTCTTTTGGATCAACAGCAACAAATTAACAGATATAGGAAAGGCTGAACTTCATGGACGCATGTCTTTTTTCAGCCTATATAACTATGTAACTTACAATAACCAATAAAACTACAGTGTATCAAACCAAAGTTCTTTTGTCCATTTTGTATTGTATCGTTTGTCTCATCGTCTGTCCCCAATACCCCCCCCAATTGTAGTCCATCCTGTGATGGCCTTATATGATACACATTTCTAAGTCTAGAATATGATTCCCACTGTCTGCACATTGAATGTCCTAGAACAATACCACAAGATATATCTAAAGGTGTCATTTAATCTATTTTGGTAACATCATCTAGATTATCATTAAATGTCTCCCACTGTTTATATATATTTTAAAGTTATTGAATCATTTGTATCAGCATTGAATTTGCTGTCTTGTTTCTGAAGACAGAATAGAAAAAGTTTAACAGGTAAGGTGAAAAAGTTCAGGTTTTACTCAAGGCAGTCTTTAACCCGCTCAAAAGGGGCCCATTCAGAAACAACCATGGTCTGTGTTACCTTTGTGTTGCTTGCACACTAAGTGAGCAATATGTCTTGTACCTCCCAGGGGAAGCATAAACACAGTGCAACACGGCTCCCGTGCCCCCCGCACCAGTGGAATCTGCAGGTGAAGTAAGGCGGTGCAGGAGATTGAATGAATAAGTGAGTGGGTGTTTATGAGGCAGAGATGGCACAGGATGTTTAGGGGTAAGTGATGCACAGGCAAGGAGTTTAAGGGGAAGACGTGGCACAAGCAGGCTGTTTAGGGTGTATAGGTGGCAAAAGCAGGGTGTTTAGGGACGGAGGTGGCACAGATAGGCTGTTTAAGAGGCAGAGAATATACAGACAGGCTGTTTAGAGTAGAGGTGACACAAGCAGGCTATTTAGGGGCAGAGAATATACAGACAGGCTGTTTAGAGGCAGGAAAGGCACAAGCAGGCAGTTTAGGGGCAGAGGTGACACATGCAGCCTGTTTAGGGGAGTAGGTGGCACAGGCGGGCTGTTTAGGGAGCATGTGTGACACAAGTAGGCTGTTTAGGGACGGATAAGGTACAGGCAGGATGTTTAGGGGCAGAAATGGCACCGCCAGACTGTTTAGGGACAGAGAGGGCACATGCATGCTAGTTAAAGGGCAGAGGTGGCATTCACAGTCAGACTGTTTAGGGACAGAGAGGGCACAGGCAGGCTGTTTATGGGGCTGATTTGGCACTCACAGGCAGACTGTTTAGGGGCAGAGGTGGCACAATCAGACTGTTTAGATGAAGATAAGGCTGCTTTTTATACCCAGGCCCTGACTGCCTCACTTATTCATAGTTAAATATAATAAACATAAGAATATCCATAGCAACAGAGTAAGCATTACATAATCCCTACGGATTGTGTTACAGCACTGATATTTTTCCTTTATAGCTGAATAACAGTAAAAATGTAGATATCATTTTCTTGCTCTTAAAGAATCAGTATTGCTTTAATATGAATTGATTTCTAGAAAACAGCATGCTGACCAAAATTCACATGGCTGTTTTGAGACATGCCTATTTTGGTTTCATTTGTACAAGAAAGCAAGTAAAACACAGATGGTCAGTTGAGAACAGTAGCGTACCTGCCGGGGGGCGGTCCACACCGGGTGCCGCTCATCAGGGGGGTGCCAACTTGCCGGCACCCGGCACCCCTCCAGAGACGGACAGCAATGTCCGTCGCTGGAGGAGAATGCTCGCGATCTGCGCGGCAACAGCTGCTGTGCGCCGGGGTTTGTTGTCAGATCCCGACGCACAACACTGAAGCCGCGCCCACCGCTGTCCGTGCCCTCTGAACCCGGAAGAAGACAGAAGAAGAGGAGCGAAGAGAAAGAAAAGGAGCTGACTGCTGTAAGAAGAAAAGAGGAAAGGTAGGAAATCATTCAGTTAGAGTGACAGTGAGAGTGGATTGGTATGTGTGGAATCTGTGGATTGGTATGTGTGGAATCTGTGGATTGGTATGTGTGGATTGGTAAATGTGGATTGGTATGTGTGGAATATGTGGATTGGCAAGTGTGGATTGGTATGTGTGGAATCTGTGGATTGGTATGTGTGGAATCTGTGGATTGGTATGTGTGGATTGGTAAGTGTGGATTGGTATGTGTGGTATGTGTGGATTGGTATGTGTGGAATGTGTGGATTGGTATGTGTGGAATGTGTGGATTGGTATGTGTGGAATGTGTGGATTGGTATGTGTGGCATCTGGAATGGTAAGTGTGGATTGGGAAATGTGGATTGGTAAATGTGTGAGAGTGATGGGTGTTATGCTGTACCATTTCCAATATCTTTTTCATTATATAATTATGCTCTAAAGTACATCATAACTCCCATCACTCTCACACATTTACCAATCCACACTTACCAATCCACACTTACCATGCTGTTCCATACAGTGGCAGAGCTGGGAGACAGAGGCCTTGCACCCCCACCCCAGGACTCCTGAAAGGTAAATGAACTTCAAAGGGGGGAGAGGGTAGATAGTTAGGGGGGGTAGATAGGGAGAAGGGAGTGAGACGGGGGGATAGGGGGTAGATAGGGAGAAGGGAGGGAGAAGGGCTAGATATAAAGAGTCAGAATGAGAGAGCGAAAATTAATGGATTAATGTGTGGATGAATTGTGTGAATGAGTGAGAGAATTAATGAATTTGTGAGAATGCATCAATGAATATGTGTAAATAATTTGTGTGAAAGAATAAATTATTGTGTGAATGAAAGTGAATTAGTGAGTGACTGTAAAAGTGTTTGTGTTAATCATAGGTGTATAGTTGATTTGTCAAAAAGGCATAGATGGTATAAGCAGGGTGTTTATGGGACAAAAATGGCACAGGCAGGGTGTTTATGGGACAAAGATGGTACAGGTAGCGTGTTTATGGGACAAAGATGGCGTACACTCGGCTGTTTGGGAACAATTCTGACTCATGCTGGGCTGTTTGGGGGCAAATATGGCACGTCCTATGTGTGTGTAATTTGGGTGCTGGTCAGGTTCTATGTGGGCAATGTGGACGCCGGTTTTTTGGAGGGTTATTAAAGAAAGCACTATTATATGTTCAGTTAATGTTATTTAAACATGTTTATTTTACTTATAAGCAGGGGCGTACCTAGAGTATTTGGCACCCGGGGCGGATCCTGTAAGTGGCACCCCCCCCCCAAATGTAAAGACATCTACAAAATTATGTTGGCAAGAATATTTATTGCACCAATTTGTAAACTGTATGTCAACTGTAAACAACAAGAAATCTGAAAAAATAAATTAATAACTTATAAGTAAAATAAATATGTTTAAATAACATTTACTGAACATATAATAGTGCTTTCTTTAATAACCCCCCAAAAAAAACAACAAACACAACAAGTTTCTAAGAAGACCTAACAAATGAGTGACAAACATTACAAATTAAGTACTGGCTAAGCAGCTAAAGACACTATAAACTAAAAAAAATTCTGATATTATAATCAGGAGTCACCATAACATTGTTCTCTTTTTATTTAAGCATTTGCATATATAGTGGTGTTGCCATGTCGACTCATGATTATATATACCATATGAACCAGACACTGACTGTGGTATAGCATGACACATATCACTATATACTGAGCCAGGCAGTGACGGTGGTACAGCATAATGCCTATCACTCTATACTGAGACAGACATTGACGGTGGTGCAGCTTAAGTAATTTCATTATATATTGAGGCAAACATTACAGTGAAACAGCATAACTCCTATCACTATACACTGAGCCAGATACTACAGTGGAACAGCATAACACCTATCACTATAACTGAGCCAGATATTGATGGTGGTACAGCATAACCGCTATCTTTATATACTGAGCTAGACACTTATAGTAGTACAACATAACTATCATTATACACTGAGGCAGACATTGACAGTTGTGCAGCACAACTGCTATCATTATATACTGAGACACGCGCTGATAGTAGTACAACATAACTGTTTCCATTATATACTGAGGCACGCGCTGACGGTGGTACAACATAACTATTAATATATACTGAGGCCCACATTGCCGGTGATACAGGATAACACCTATCACTTTATACTGAGCACAGATTGACGGTGGGGCAGCGTAATCCATATCACTATACATTGAGCCTGACATTTACAATAATGCAGCATAACCCATATCACTATATACAAAGCCATTGATGTGGTGTAGGCCTACCACTTCAGTGTCTGGCTTAGTATATAGTGGTAGGGGTTATGCTGCATTATTGTAAATGTCTAGATCGATGTATAGTGATAGGGATTATGTTGTACTGCCCTCAACTGCAGATCAGGGGAAGACTGTGAGAGTCAGTACAGCCTTCCCTTCTTCTGACTGCACCGTGACATTGGGAGGCCCTCTCCCCGTAATCATCCCCAAAGTCCATTTGTCCCCTACGTCACTAAACCACAACTCTCTTTTAATTACTCCCTGTAGTTCAGGTATAGATCAAATAAACAACACATGGAAACAGCACGTGCAACTGAATAAGACATAAATATCCTGTATTTACAGGTATACATAAATAATGTATGGAAACATAGCATTACAAGTATAAATCAACAGAACACACAAACCCAGCATTGCAGGTATAGATCAACTGGAAATCACTCAGCACTGAAGGTATAGATCAAATAAACAACACATGGAAACAGCACCCCAGGTATTGATCAACTGAATAAGACATACAAATCCTGTATTTGCTGGTAAACATAAATAATGTATAGAAACATAGCATAGCAGATATAGACCAACACATTAACACACAAACCCAGCTTTTCAGGTATTGATCAATTGGAATTCACATAAAAACTCAGCATTAAAGTTATAGATAAAACACCCTAAATTACAGGCATAGATCACAGATTGCACACCCCAAAGCCAGCATCCACATTGCCCACATAGAACCTGACCAGCACCCTGCGGTGGGGGTGCAAGGCCTCTGTCTCCCAGCTCTGCCACTGTACGGAACAGTATAGAGTGATGGGAGTTATGATGTACTTTAGAGCATAATTATAATGAAAAAGACATTGGAAATGGTACAGCATAACACCCATCACTCTCACACATTTACCAATCAACACTTACCAATCCACAGATTCCACACATACCAATCCACAGATTCCACACATACCAATCCACAGATATACCAATCCACAGATTCCACACATACCATACCACAGATTCCACACATACCATACCACAGATTCCACACATACCATACCACAGATTCCACACATACCATACCACAGATTCCACACATACTAATCCACACATATACCAATCCACACATATACCAATCCACAGATTCCACACATACCAATCCACAGATTCCACACATACCAATCCACACACATACCAATCCACACATATACCAATCCACACATTCCACACATACCAATCCACTCTCACTGTCACTCAGTCTTAATGAATGATTTCCTACCTTCTTTTCTACTTCTTTTCTTCTTACAGCAGTCTTTTCTTTTTACAGCAGTCTTCCTCTTCGCTCCTCTTCTACTGTCTTCTTCCGGGTCAGAGGGCACTGTGGGCGCGGCTTCAGTGCCGCCGGGGTTTGTTGTCAGATCCCGGCGGCACTGAAGCCGCGCCCACAGTGCCCTCTGCACAGCAGCAGTTGCCGCGCGGATCGCAAGGGAGCAGAATCGGAGGTCTTTAACAGACCTCCGGCTCCCTTCAGTGATTTTAAGCCGGTTCAAGGGAACCGGCTTAAAATCACTCAAGGGAGCCGGAGGTCTGTTAAAGACCTCCGATACCGCTCTCTTGCGAGCCTGCTCCTCCAGCGGCGGACATTACTGTCCGTCTCTGGAGGGGTGCCGGGTGCCGGAAGTTGGCACCCCCCTGATGAGCGGCACCCGGTGCGGACCGCCCCCCCCGCCCCCCGCTAGGTACGCTACTGCTTATAAGTTATTAATTTATTTTTTCAGATTTCTTGTTGTTTACAGTTGACATACAGTTTACAAATTGGTGCAATAAATATTCTTGCCAACATAATTTTGTAGATGTCTTTACATTTGGGGGGGGGGGTGCCACTTACAGGATCCGCCCCGGGTGCCAAATACTCTAGGTACGCCCCTGGTTGAGAATAAGCTAATGACTGTCCTCTGCTATAAAATGGACCAATTAAAAATAAATATAATCATATCATTTGCATATGCCGTATTTGCTCGATTATAAGACAAGTTTTTTTTTCAGAGCAAATTCTCTAAAAAATAACCATTGTGTTACATTCTATGTCATCTTCTAATCAGACCTTAAATAGAGGTATGACTACAAGACTAAGATCCAGATCCCCCGCAGCGCTGCAGGGGACCTGGATCCTCCTCTCTGGCAGACGGTGGAGGTCTGTGCGATGTGCGCATACAACCTCTGCTGCTGCCGGCACTTGTGCCAGGGTTTCTATGACGGAGCGCCGGCGTCATATGAACTCCCGGTGCTCATTCATAGAAGTCCCGGCAGAAGTACCGGCAGCGGCAGCGGAGGTTCGCACAGACCTCCACCGGGTGCCCCACTAGACACCAAGAAATCTGAAGCACAGGTAAGTTGGGGGAGGGCATATAGGGGGTTAAAAGGAATATCAGAGAGGCAGAGTGGCATATAGGGGGGTAAAAGGCATATCTGGGAGGCAGAGTGGCATACAGGGGGTATAAGGCATTTCTGGGGGCAGAGTGGCATATAAGGGGGTATAAGGCATATCTGGGGGGCAGATGTGCATAACTGGGGGCAGGTTGGCAAATAATTTTTTTTTTCTCAATGATAGTTTTTATGAAATTTACATGTGAATTAAACTTTTTTCTTATATGGTAGTCTTATATTCAGGCTTTTTCTTTTTTTTCTAAATTAATATTCAAATTTTGGGGGGGTCGTCTTATAATCGAGACAGTACGGTATATTTAACTCACTATGTCATCTTTTATAAAAACTGAACATACTACTGTCCTTTGAAAAAGGAATCAGCTATTCATTTGTTCGAATACGAACAATGTAGCCTATAATGTGGGGATAGTTAAGCACAGTTAAGCATGAGCTTTTCTCTGCTTTAAAGAACTTAAATTGTAAGGGACATTCTTTCCTAATGTATTCATACCCATAGTACCCAATTCATGTTTGTATGACTAATGTAATTATTAATTGACTGCACTTATTGTGCATCATCATGTAAACTGTAAATTGCTATTAGCACTAAAAAATATATACATATAGTAGTTATCTTGGAATGGCAAGTATGCTAAATCTAACCATCCTTTTTTAAATTTATGGAACTGTTTTTAAACAGATATACCACTACCAAAGAAGATGACAGTAAGGGCACATTTTTAATTACCAGAATCTCTGTCAAATAACTTATATCATTACATACTGTACCAGTATGTTTAATGTGTGTTAATGTTATTGTCAAATAGTATATTGTCAAATGATATTGTTAATTTTCATTGTCCCTCTATTGTAATACGACTATGGAATCTACTGGTAATTTAATATCATTTACCATCTGCAAATAATATCCTGCTCCCAATAGATGAGAACATGATTGTTTATTTTAATAAATAATAGAACATGTCTTTCTTTTCCTTTCAATAATTGCCTTATCAGTATAACATCTGAAATGATCAAATAGCATTGTAAAAATGAGAGATCACTAACATCTTATTCAGATTTTTCTTTAATCTTTGATATGTTCTATGGATAAAGTAGAAACTCTGTGATAAATCTTTCAGAATCTCAACATGATGTGTGGTATGTTTAATCTTCTGCTTTGAAAAAGTGGGTAAATAAATTAGTTGCCCTGTCTCTATGCAGCCTCATTATACTGAGTTTTCTACAAACTAATTTGCAGTCTAGAATAAAGACAGAATTGGTGTAGCATTTTTTTTAAAATCTAGGATAGGTAATTAGCTATCGAGTAGTATCAGGATTAGTATCACTGTAAGGCTAATTCAATAGTAAAAGATTAAGAATTAATGGGTGTAACGTTGGCCTGCTTCTTATTCATAGAACATGTGAACAGCTGGTGGTTATAGCCACCAACTCCTTTTGAACTAAAGTTTTATAATACATAAATAAACAGATCTATTGTCCTAAAGCTCAAAACACTTTTGCTAATATACGTAGTACACATGTGTATTCAGATTTGTACGAATTCCAAATATACTGATTTCAGTTGCTGATGATGACAGTTGCTGTGATGTCACTGCAAGCCCCGCCATATTGCCCTCAGTTCACATGAGAGCAAAATGATGGTGCTTGCAGTGACGTCCTCCCCCCCCATTGGAGGGTCGGAGAGAGGATGTCACCGCAAGAGCCGTCATATTGTCCTCAGTTGGTGCTTTTGGCAACGTCCTCTTTCCCGATTGGGGAAGAGAAGAAAAAAGACAGCAGGCTGAAGAGCATATGAGAGAGTGTGAATGAGAATGAGAGAGTGTGAGCGTGGCCACCGGACAACAAATTTAATTCCTTAATCAAAACCCCCGAATTTAGGGCTGAACCAAATGGGCAGGGGACTAAATTTGTTGCCTGAAACGGAAAAATTCACCCGAAATGTTTTTGGCCATTTGCATGTTTAACACCTTCCAAAATCAATAATTTCTTCCATAGGAGTTTAATAGATCAAAAACTATTTTTGAAGACTTTCAGGTAAAAGATGGCAACAGAATCCCTTCTACTGGGATTTTTCCTGGTATCAATTTTAAACCCACTTTAAAAGAAATCCGATAGTTTAGCTTAATCTGAAGGCAACATCATCCTCAAACTTTTCTGTATTGTTTTATAAGGAAAATATTCATATTAGCCTAGGCAGACCAGGAGGGTCCAGGGGGCAGCAAAGCCAATTAAGTCTGCACAGCCTCCATATTATACATTACGGGCCTTTTAGACACAAATAGCTGTTATATGATGTCTTATACTGTTCATCCACAGTAAGGACATAATGTCCCCATCCATTGTAAGAACGAGGGAGGTTGAGACTGTTCAGCCTATGGAAGCTTCATCCCTCACATTATTTTCCAGATCTCAGTACCAGCAGGTGATTCTGGACCCATACATGGCCCTGAATATTAGAGTAAACTATAATACCTGCATAATTAACTGTACATTACCTTATCATTGAAGCCAGAAATAGTCTAATTGTTTACAACTTTGTAGTTCTAATACAAGAACTAGAACAAATATCAAAGAACAGACTCAACTCCAGTCACATGCCCTCTCATGCTAACACTCACTAAACAACCCGCAGGTCCACTAATCTGTGAGTTGTTTGTGGGGGTTTATCAGTGTCTGTGACTCTAAATTTTGTGAGTTACAGGAAAGGGCATGCAAGTTTAGTTTGTGCACGTGAGCATAGGAACTGGACCACAGAGCAATGGAAGAAGGCGGTCTGGTCTGTTGAATCACATTTTCTTTCATGTTTAATTTTAGAGTCCAAAATAAAACCCTCGCCTCATTCTGAGTGCTTTTAGATCAGGGTTTAATTACCGTATATTAAACTGGTCACAGGAACAGTATAGTTCACTTTTATTATAAGAGAAGAAGAGAACCCAACCTATCAACGACTGAGCAAGATCTAGCCTAAACAAGAGCTACATTGCAGCCTTTGTTACTTGGTTTAAATGGTAGTAGATGGTAATACTACTCAGCAAATGAAAGCAAAGTTTCAATTAAAATGACAAAAATAAAAAAGTGTGAAAAACATAACATTAAATAGTTTGCTCACAAATACCTGAAAATATCATAACACTTCATTTTGGAAAGGGCTTATGAAATAATATTGTCTGATACTAATTCTTGTTTAATTATGCTGTCCTGATCCTTTCCTCAAATATATTCAACTTAGTTCTGATTAATGCTGTTTTACCACTTGATTAAAAGCTGGAAAAAGTAATTCCATTATTTAAATTATGTTCAAATTACTTTCATTTAAACTTTATTGCCTGCTTTTAAAATATTTAATTTCTAAAAACTGTTAACAACAACAAAAAATTATTATGACCACTTTTACATCTCAAACAAATCTCTGGTATTTTTTGTCTGTTGGATATTTAATTGCATTGTTCTTTGAAAATATTGTTAGGCTTTTGAAACAAAGGTGCAAAAATTCAGACATAAGACTTACTAGTATTACTCGTTAACTGCTCGATCATGTGAACTATTACAGCAGAACCATCAAAGTCCCATACTTTTAGCATAGCTAAACTAATTTAATAAATTTTCCTGTCATGAAGTTCTCTTCATTCTTTTCACCTCATCCTTACAAATGCAACAATCAACATAACAATAGGGCAAAGACAACGTGGAAGCAAAGTTAAGTAAAGATAGCTGCTCCCATTGTATACACATAAGACTTTAATTTTTTAAATAGTGCCTTGAGATGCTGAAATTTGACATACATTCATAAAGTGCATATGTAAATGTCTTTTTTTTTTTTTTTTTTTTATTATACAAAAGGTACAAAACATATGAAAAGACAATAAGTTACAATACATTAGCAGCATATGAAATTACTTTATAAATGTCTTTTTTTTCACTAAAAAAATAACCATACTTTAATTTCACCCATCAAAAATAGAAAATGTGGGAGGGCTTAATTGAAATGTTGGTAGATACCATGCCACAAAATAACTTAACTGATATTTCAGTCTTAGTTAGTCCTTTTTATACGCATCTTGCCCATTTACAATCTGTCAGTCTCTTCACTGGTTGCCTGTACACATCAGAATCTAATATGAAACCCCTGCATTCACCTACAAAGTTCTACATAGTAGTTACCTTTGTTTACTAACACACTATTTCCTAACATACAACAATTCCCTCTGCTCATCTGATGATATTTGCCAATCCTCTGTTCTCTACTTCTCATGCTCTTATTCAACACTTATTACAGGTTGCTTCAACTGCTGTTGGTTGTCTCCCACCATACTATTTTACTCTTAAGTCAGTTTGTACATATGTTTAGTAATATTTTTAAAATATTTTTTAGACAAGTTGCACTCTTATTTTTAATGTAACATCTCCACCCTCATTTAGATTGTAATCTTACTGTAACGTCCACCTTTTGCTGATAGGAATTATCTTCACTCTGTGCTGCTCGTTTCCCGTTTCCAACCTCTAGTGGCCGCTCTTGTCACTCTGAACCACTCAGAGTGATTATCATGTCCAGCTGCAGTTTATTACCTGATCAAGCCAGCCTATATAAACCTGCCCAGCCCTTCAGTCTGGGCCTTGACATTAATGTTTTAGGACTGCCTGTTTGGTTCCTGATCTGCTCCTGTTTGGTTCCTGATCTGCTCCTGTTTGGTTCCTGATCTGCTCCTGTTTGGTTCCTGATCTACTCCTGTTTTGGTTCCTGTATTGTTCCTGAGTTGCGGCCAGCGCCCCACTAGTGGACTCCCAAGTCGAGTGCCCTGCAAGTGGGCAACCTGCCGTGTGCCCTGCAAGTGGGCAACCTGCCGTGTGTGCCCCATCCAGAGGGCTTCTAGTCGTGTGTGCCCCATCCAGATGGCTTCTAGTCGTGTGTGCCCCATCCAGAGGGCTTCGTCGTGTGTGCCCCATCCAGAGGGCTTCTAATCGTGTGTGCCCCATCCAGAGGGCTTCCTGCCGTGTGTGCCCCATCCAGAGGGCTTCCAGCCAAGAGACTTTTCTTGTTTATATGTTGTTGTAGCATCATCTGCAATACAACTATTATCAGCATCTTCTGTCTGTGATTTATTTCCTGCGCCTGTCTGTACCAACCCCAAGCCATCATGCATCGTGTGGTACAGACAGAGCCCCTCGTATCCCCTGCACCTGGGCTCCTATCAGACCTGCTCACCCGGTCCGTGACACTTACTTAAGCAGGGTCCTCCTTTCTTTTATCTTCGTTGTTCTCTACGTGTCATGTTCTATTTATCAATTGTACAGCACTGCTTAATATTATGATGATATATAAATAACATAATAATAATAATCATAATTGTAATTACCATCAAAATTACTGTATGTTTGCTATATGCCATTGCAAGCAAACTAAAATACAACTAGTCTCTCAGCTCATAGGTAAAATGCATGGTATGGTGCCAAGGAAAGAAGGTTTTAGGTCAAGTTATAGATTCCCCTAACTTGATTTGTGTCCAGGTGCATATTGTTGGCAAAATGTTTAGGCTTTTATCTTGAAAACCATTGAAAAACATTCATCATGTCCCACTATGATGAAATTAACAGGAGTAGCAGCAGGCACAGCAACTGGCCATTGTGCCAGTGGTCATGTTGGTGGTTGCAGTGGAGGTTGAAAGGTCATGATATGGAGCCAGATTCCAGATCCCAGAGGTTTCTGAAGAACAAGTTATTCCTTGTAAATATCTCTATTGAAGTAGGCAATGTGTATCGATCAATATAAAGATTTCACTAAATATACACTACATCACTAATTGAGATTTTTGTTTTTAAAAAAGGTACAGACATCTTATTATAAAAAGAACACACATAACACTGTAGGTTGCAGTATGAAACATACAATGTATTTTCAACTGCAGCAATTGGAAAATATGTGTTCCGTCATCCTAATCAATGATATCCTACTTAACTGTTTCCATATGACATTCTGACGTAGAGAGAAGGCATAAGGTTTGTATGGATCAACATGGCATTTGAGATTATTCTATGACTTCAGATGTCTAATGTCAAAATAACCTGTATTGAAACAGTGCTATTGACTTTAGAGCAATATTTCACTTAATATTTTCATTGAAAAGGCCTGATAAAGTCATTATTCACACTGCACATGTGATATATATATAAAAGAGGGGGCCATGAACTATGAAACTATGTAAAGAAAATAAAAGTAAGATGAGTAAACTTGGAAAAATGCCATAATTCCCCTTCATCCTGTAAGTCTTTGTAACAGTTGCAGTTGTAGATTTAATAGTAGCATTGTAATACAGACATATATCTTATGAAATAGCATACTGGATAAAATCACAGTTTTAGCGTCATTTGAGAATATAATTCGAGTACATCACCTAAAACATAAGTGTTTAGTCTCTCACAGCTAATTGTAAAGCAGTCCCTTTCTTGAACTTTACTCTAGAATCTAATGTTTCTGCTAGGAATGTCTATCCGTATCTAGGCCTCTCTGAGAAGTTAACTTTGTCTTGATCTGGAACATCTGGTAACTTTTGAATTTCCAAGGAAATCTTTATTCAATATGGATCAAGTTGTCATCGATTTTAGAAATTATAATCTCAAATTATTCTTGAAATCATTTACCAGGGGCCCAATTTGAGAAGAAAACTATCCAGGCCCTGTGCAACCATGAATGCTGATATTAGTTGCATTGCAAGATACATCAATTTGCTTTTGTAAAAAGGACCTCAATGCAACTTGGGTCCAACATGTTTTCCTCAGATCTCTTAGTTATTGAAAATAGTGAGCAGTTGACTTGCCTAATACGTAGTGAGTAAGTTCAATCTCTTTTCAGGGTGGATACTCAGGTCAATAATTGTGATTTATTTACCAAAATGGGAGTTTACTAGTAAACTTGCAGGAGAGTTGTGATTTTAACTTATCACCTTTAATTCAAAATTATAAAACAGAAAACAAGCAAACATGGAGAGGAAGAATGATTCCCACTTATAATATAAGATTCAGTCAGTTAGGTGACCTTCAAGAAACCACCTATACAATACATAGGGCCATCTCCCCTTCCTGCATGGGAAGCATAACCCACAGTGAAACCTAACATTCTAAATTACAGCTCAATGCATACATGCATACATTTACTAATTAACTAATTGAGTTAATTAGTAAATATTTCGTTAAACAGCTGTAGTTAAGAATATACGTGATTAGTGGTGCTTGTTACTTATTATTCTTTTAGTTTCATGCAGCAAAATAAAATCCCTCTTGAAACCCTTAAAATCACCAATAATTATAGTATCCAAGTGAGTCAATGTGATTTTTACACTAATATTGCATTTTTTCAATATTTCTTTTACAAAAGACTGTATAATGTATTATAATTTTTTGGGAAATATTTTACTTTAAAATCCCCACTTTTTAATGCATTCACAAATAAGGAATGTCATATAACTAGGTCATCAGTTGGCAGTTGTGTATTGTAGCATTCCACCTTTGTATCTCGTTTCAATGGTTGTGTGTAGCAGTAATGCCAGGCAGTTTAATCAAGCACATAGGGAAGGTATAAAGAAGATGTTCAGAGTTGGTCAATAGTTGGGTTTACTATAAAAGATGGTATCAGCTTACATTTCAAATCATTACAGTGCGAATGTCCCTCATTTTTCTCGCCTCCTCCCCACCTTGCAGCTTCAGAATATCCCAGCGGATAAAATTTATATTATTGTGCACCCTCACATTGACTCACTTGGAAGCTGTAGTTAAGAAGACCTTGTTGCCTTTAAGTCAAGATAGTTTCTTTGCAAGAATAATACATTTAGGGAACTAAAGTTTGGGTAAAACAAAGTGACACAATCTATGGTTACAAAGGATTTCTCACTTGGATGTATTACTTACAGAGGTCCTCTAGCCAGGTCACCCTGTATTAGACTTGTGCAAATTTACATTTTTAACGAAATTTACCAATTCCGTCAATTTGTACGAATGTCCAATAATGATGCAATGAAACAAAGAATTAAATAAAAAGAGCATAACATTTTTGTTTGGATTGAGTTGTTTTTTCACTTTTACTGTCTCTCACACTCTGTCTCAATATCACCCTACCTCCTCCACAACACCTTCTTGGAGCTCCACTTTTTCTTTTGCCACTTCTTGTTCTTCTGTCTTCTTTCTTTGTCTGCTTCTCCCCGAGTCTGCTTTTCTTGCCCGCTTTTCCGAGAATCAGGCCTCTGGGTGCACTTCCACAAACTGGAAAAAGAAAGAAGAGAGGAAAATAAAGACAGAAGAAGCAAGTAGCAGGAAAGCAGACAGGAACACAGAAGCAGTTGGCGGAGCAGGTAGGGAGACACTGAGACAGAGCATGAGAGAGAGTGAACGAGAGTGTGTGAGAATGTGAGTGAGAGTGTGAGAGAGCATAAAAAAAATGTAATAAAAAAAATAAAACTAAAAATGTGTTTGAACTGTTTTTGGTCCATTTGCACAAGCCTAGTCTGTATTTGATTAAGTAGATATTTTATGGAATTGTATAAAATAACATGTCAATTTACATTTTGACCTCTTAAAAAATTGAGGCTTCATAAGGGCAAAATAAAAAAGCATGCACCATTAAACAGTTAAATGTATGATTATGTACTTTACCATAAACATTTATCAGGGGGTGCAACTCTTACTATCTGCTCCATAAAGTACCCTTTTTAAAGAACGCATGATAACGTATAAATCACAGTACTAAACCGCAATATATGCATTCTTCTTTTGGTGGAGCTTTCTGGGACATTAAACTGTCCCTCTAAGAAATTAAGTGGTCAGTCGGATTAAGATTGCATTTGCATTGGGGGCCCGCTGAAAACGTAAAGTGAAGGGACTACTCTGCATTGACTGAAGATGGGTTGTATGTGTTCATAAAGAGTGTAGTTTAAGTGTACAAGGGCTACACATTGATAAAGGGGCAATATGTCCAGTATTGTTTTTGTGTTAGAGCTTAGATTTTGATATACTAATAATTTTTCAGTGAACCTAGTGGACTGTTACAGTTTTCTATTGCATGTTTGTTCTTGTTTGTTTATAGAGGGCTGTAAATTGCTTGAGAGTCTCATTTGGGTTAAAATAACATGCAGTCCCGCTGATTCAAACCTTGATAAGCAATAATGCCATGAAAAATTATATAGGACCCACCAAACTTGGGGTACTTTGACATAGGTGAAGCCTTATGGCCAGAATCTCCAATATTTATGCCTTAGTGTTTTTAAATGGTATTTGTTGGGTATACACTAAATTCTTGCTTTGTTTTGCGTACTTGGTCAATGGTCATTATTACTCTAGCAGCAACCTGGGAATCCAATTTTTATGATTTATGAATTTTTTTTGATGTTGTGTGCTTCTCTATTTTGTATGCTTAAAGTATGAGTCTGAAATGCAAACGCAAACACATTTTGTGAACAGTGAACAAACCCCACTGTTTTTTTTAAATTTTTTTTACTGTATTTCACATGTCACATTTTACATACCGAGAGAGAGAGAGGGAAAAGCAGATTGTAATATTACAGTATTATTCAATATATTTTGTTCTCACTTTGATGAGTATACCGATTGTGTATTGAATAATAAAAAATATCCTTAACTTGCTCAAATGTTGCTGAAGTGAAAATACTGGATATCTGTACTAATGATTATTTATGAATAGATTTGAGCTTAACAGCTGCAGTTTGGATTGTCAGTTTGTTGGAACGCCTGCTATTGCTGAATCAATCTGCAAAGCAAATTACATAATTATGGATCTATTGTTTTAGATCCCGAGATGAACTAAAATAAGTAAAATCAAATGGGCCATGTGGCGAACCAAGAGCCATACTATTTCTTTTTGGCATCACTTTTATGGGCAGGAATCCTGATATGAATTGCTCACTATACAAAACCATCCCAGGGTCATTTTTTGTAACAAACTAACAAAAATAATTAAGATAGCAGTAACCGGTTGACTGTATTTTTTAGTACATTTTTGGAGACTTGGCTAACACTGATCTGGGATAAAAACATTAGAATCTAAAGCATTCCAAACATATTGTAAAACTCTATGTCAGGATTGGGCTGGGAGCATAAGAGCAGAGGATAGTCCAAAGCGGTGTCAGTAAACAGTTTAATAGGTCAGGGGCAGGCGGCGATCAGAGTAAATGGTAGTCCAGGCAAGGGTCAGGTAACAGGCAAATGGGGTAGTCCAATAGGGAAGCCAAAGGTCAAGTAACGGAGAATCCAATAGAGGGTCTGTAGCAGAGCGAGCAGAGGAGAACAGGAACCAAAGTTCTGGAACACTGGAGTAAAGTGGTCACAGTCCGAGGGGTTTTTATAGTGATGCAGGTATCTACTCCTCCCCTGTGTTGAAGAAGCTCCTCACTGGATTGTTTATCAGAGAGGAGTGATTCCACAGAACCTGGCTCACTGTTTATGTGTGTGAACACTATTGGTGGGTAGTTGTTGGTGGAGGCAGGCTTCACCACCCCTCCACAAGTGTGCAACATTATGCTGATGTCTGGGCAACACCTGGAAGTCCTCCCTGGGGTTTGCTGGAACTTTAGGCCGCGGTTTTGGCCTACCGCGCTACTTCGAGTAGTTGATACTTTATTTTTAAGTAGAAGCAGAAGTCCCTCGCATTCTCACACTTTCACACCTATACTCTGTCCTCCACAGACTCCCAGAGACTTTTTTTGAGTCACTTTGAGTTATGTGAACCTGCTAGTAATAATACTACTAATAATAGGTATATTATGTTATATTATATACGTTATATATTATTATAGTGGTAACTTAGACCTTCTTTAAAGCAGATGCTGCTTCCTTCAAATCATACATTATATAGACCTATAAGCTAAGTAAAGTAAACTCACATAAAACTCACATAAAACATATTTAAAATAAATGAAAATAAGCAATACGTATATGTAAACAGAGCTGCAGCTTTCCTCTTCCTCCATGGTCCAACAAACATTGTCACTGATTTCCTGCATAAAGCAGTCAATCAGTGGCAGGAAGCACTCCCATTGATTTCTTTTCCCAGGATGGGCAGAGAGTTTAAAAAGGGCTGGCGTTAAATGGCTGTAAGTACATCACACAAAATATAGCTTGAAGCTGGCCAAGGGGCAAACTGCATAAATTTAAAGGGACCTCTCAACTATCATATGTATTAAAGTGCGCCTTATTGTTGTTTACTGGCTTAGGCAACATTTGCAAGGGTGGGGTAAGGAGAGGGGAGAGATAATTACACTGATTGACAAGCACAAAGCACAATAAATAACAGTTGTGATTGTTATAGTTCCCCTTTAATTAGCAAATATTTGTAAAATGCAGCGTTAGCCTTTAAAGACTGATTTTTGCATGGACCAATGCACATGATATATAAACTGTTACGTCTACATTACAAATGCATTGATGACATGGACAAAAAGTCAACTGATGGTAAAACTAGGTCAGGTAAAATATTTTTTGTCTGTACCTTTTTGTCAATATTTCCTTTCGGAAACAGTAGACTTACAAACATAAATGATGTAACAAGAATAAATTAGAGGCAGAGTGGAATCTTTCTTCAGGACATAGAACAATAATTAAAAGAGAGATACACGATAGTAAATCATTTAGAAATTAGCGTGAGTGTTTGTTTAATCAGATTCTGTCCCTGGGTATTGTCTCCAGGCTGGATAGTAAAAGTCAACCTGTTCATTTTTGTTACATACCGGAATTAAACTCATCATGAATGGAATCTACTGTGTAGTGACACAATGTCTGGGAAAGCTAGGAAAACGGTAGATTCAGTGAAATGGGATATTGCATTTAATTTGAAATTTTCCATGGCATTAGAAAGACATCATTGGACAACAATATCTACTGCTCTAAAAGCGCTAGAGACTGGTGAAAGCAGGCATTAGTTTATGTTTTCTATTTATTTCCCATTTATTTATTAAAAAATCTTGCATGGAAAGAGTTAAAATACTGGTATGTTAAATTAATGTTTTAAAAAAATATATGATTTCATGGGGTAAATCGAATTGGCATGGTTCAAAGATGTCTCAAAGGCAGCCTTTTACCTCCCAAATAAACCATGCATGGGTGGCATCACGGTATTCAAAAAATGTTGCTGAACACATATTGGGGTGCTGTTTGGCAGTGACATGGTATATGTCGCTGTCAAACAACACCCCAATGTGTGTGTTTGGTATTTCGGTAAATTCATACCTGATGTACAATGTGTGTAAAAAAAAAAAAAACACACACACAAAATACCTATGTCTAGTTTTCAAAAATATATGATTTGATGGGGTAAATTTAATTGACCGGCTTTAAAGATGTCCCAAATAGGATATGTATTTGACAGTGACATATACCAGGAGTGGTAAATTCATACCAAAATTACTATGTGTGCCGAAAAAAAGAAAAACATTACTATCACAAACTTTGTAGAAGCATTAGTACCTGGAAAGGGTTAAAATAGCAGTATCTGAAATACCCTGAGGTGTCTAATTTTCAAAAATATATGGTTTGATGGGGTAAATGGCATTGGCCGGCTTCAAAGATGTCCCAAATAGCACATGGGGCAGAATTACCAGATTTAGAAAAAATGGTTTTCAAATAGCAAAACACTACTTGTAATTATTGCCCCATAATGTGCAGAAACCCAGGACAAATAGTAGAATCTATTTAGCATGTTTTTTCATTAGCTTTTATAGATATTTTATACTATTTTATATGCTTTTTTTTATAGTAAATTATATGATACAGTCAAAATAATGACATCTAAAGAAACTCCTGAAAAAACAGTATACAGTATCTCACAAAAGTGAGTTTACCCCTCTCACTTTTAAATATTTTATTATATCTTTTCATGTGACAACACTGAAGAAATGACACTCTGCTACAATATAAAGTAGTGAGTGTACAGCCTGTATAACAGTGTAAATTTGCTGTCCCCTCAAAATAACTAAACACATAGCCATTAATGTCTAAACCTTGTGGAAAGGTCCAAATTGGGCCCAATTAGCCACCCCCCCCCGGTGTCATGTGACACATTAGCGTTACAAGGTCTCAGGTGTGTTAAATTTGGTGTTATCACTATCTCTGGTCATACTGGTCACTGGAAGTTCAACATGGCACCTTATGGTAAAGAACTCTCTAAGGATCTGAAAAAAAGAATGGTTGTTCTACATAAAGATGCCCTAGACTATAAGAAGATTGCCAAGACCCTGAAACTGAGCTGCAGCATGGTGGGCAAGACCATACAGCGGTTTTACAGGGCAGGTTCCACTCAGAACAGGCCTCACCATGGTCGACCAAAGAAGCTGAGTGCACGTGCTTAGCATCATATCCAGAGGCTGCCTTTGTGAAATAGACGTATGAGTGCTGCCAGCATTGCTCAGACCATACGCCGCACACTGCATCAAATTGGTCTGCATGGCTGTCGTCCCAGAAGGAAGCCTCTTCTAAAGATGATGCACAAGAAAGCCCGCAAACAGTTTGCTGAAGACAAGCAGACTAAGGACATGGATTACTGGAACCATGTTCTGTGGTCCAATGAGACCAAGATAAAGTTATGTGTGTGGCAGCAACCACGTGAGGAGTACAAAGTCTAGTGTGTCTTGCCTACAGTCAAGCATGGTGGTGGGAGTGTCATGGTCTGGGCCTGCATGAGTGCTGCCGGCACTGGGAAGCTACAGTTCATTGAGGGAACCATGAATGCCAACATGTACTGTGACATACTAAAGCAGAGCAGGTCGCAGAGCAGTATTCCAACATGATAACAACCCAAAACTCACCTCCAAGACGACCACTGCCTTGCTAAAGAAGCTGAGGGTAAAGGTGATGGACTGGCCAAGCATCTCTCCTGGTGAACTCCATGGCCAAGAGGGTTTAGGCAGGGTTGGAAAATAATGGTGGCCACATAAAATATTGACACTTTTGACCCAATTTGGATATTTCCATTTAGGGGTGTAGATGTTGCCATGGTTTAGATGTTAATGGCTGTGTGTTGAGTTATTTACACTGTTATACAGGCTGTACACTCACTATTTTACATTGTAGCAGAGTGTCATTTCTTCAGTGTTGTCACAGGAAAAGATATAGTAAAATATTCACAAAAATGTGATGGGTGTACTCACTTTTGTGAGATACTGTAATAACTTGTGTGGGTTCATTAAATGAGAAAGAAGAAAATTACAGCTAAACATGAGCACCACAGAAATGTTAAAACAGCCATTGTCACAAAGGGGTTAAAATGCTTTAAAGTGAATTGAGTGCAATTATTTACTAAGGTAGATGTTGATGGTGAGTTTACATGCAAGGCAGAGTGGCTCTGTCTGATATAGCAAGGTGAATCTAGAAAATGCTCACCTATTTATCCACGCAAAGCCTATTTGCATACCTCCAAAGTGTCCCAGTTTCTGTGGATCAGTCTTTATTATCCTGCACTGTCCTGCATTGCTGCCACACTATGCTGGTTTTGTGGGCAATGGGGGGCATGGGCTACTCAGGGAGATAGTCTGACTGGCCCAGGGAGCTCTAAAATCAATGGTTGCAACTGACCTGTTGCATTTTGAGTGGTATACAGGATGGAAAATGTATGAAACAGAACAATAACATTTAGAGATAGCCTGCTGAGATAGATACAATTCAGCTTTAATGTGCATTTTATTCCTTTATTTTCACGTAACTACTGTTATTCAATGATGTGACAAAAGGAGTCCTTAGATTAGGGCAATTGTGTACAATGCTGCTTACAAGGAGAATGCTGCTCCCTCATCAGAGAACACAATCAATCTCTGAAAAAAAAAACACGAGGGATCACATGTAATTATGCCACATGGGAGTGATATGCACAATATATAAGAAAGTAAAATCATGCATACACTACAATAATTTGTGTACATTTGTGCACCTACAAAATCGTTGCAATTCTCCCCCAATTTGTTACGTTGGACCAGTCAAAGGGAATTCTATAGATTCTCCAATTCTTCAAATAGGAGCCTTGGAAAACCATCTTACAACAGTAAAATGCCTATACTTACCTCAGCCATGTTACAATACAATTGTAATCAGCTTAGAACAATATTATTCAATTACATTTTAAAGTAAATTTTATTTTGTGATTATTATGATACACTACTACATTATACTGTATTATATAGTATAACTTTGAGATACTGTGCTCTGGAAATGAAAAAAATCTGTTAAAATGAAAGGATAAAATATAATTTTTTTATGCATCTTTAATTATTTATAAAGTATTTATTCTGTATGTAGTCATATAATCCATTTGTTCTAGTACAATTCAAACAAGCTGAACAGTTGGCAGTTTTGATAAAATATATTATTTTAATTTTCAGAAAAAAACACATTTATGCCAAGTTAAGTCACATTATTAGATGGACTGCAGATGGCGACAATTTTATAACATCTGTTGCATCTACATAAAAGTAAACATCTTGAAGGTTGCTTTATTTAACACTTAATGGTATTCTGGTTCCACTTCTGAGTAAAAAGAAAGGGTGTAGAATTCAAATTTACCTTTTAATTATATAATATAGATTTTAATGGGAAAATAACTTCCATGAAGAATTTTGTAATAGAATAAACATATTATTTACTAATATGTTGACACTCAGAATTTACTTAAGATACTTTTTAATACCGATACATCTGTTTAATTAACATGGAATTAAAATACATACTGTGTTTGAAGACGTGGCAGGATATGGCTTTCATTAGTCATCCCATAATGTGCCAAATCTATAGCCAATTGTTCTTTATGCCTATGGTGGGTCAAAAGTGACAAAAGCCCATCCTTAAGTGTTCTGGCGCCCTGTGCGGACTACTCCTCTGGCGCCCCCAATCCCCAAAAAAAAGAAAGAAAAAAATCTTGTAACAAACAACTATCTTTCATTAAAGATAGTTTATGTGCACGTGCAAACAAGTACAGTAATATATAACTGGAAACAATTGAAACAATAATATACATTAAATACAAGGAACAAACAGCCAATCTGCTGTTACAAAAACATTTTTTTAAATATTAAAAAAAATTGGACCCCAGAAAGCATTTCCTTGGGCCCTGCTCCACGCTCCCTAGCATGCAATCACCCCCTCCACTACCACACCAAAAAAAAAAAATGCCACACTGACTGCAGATTAGGGGAAGACTGTGAGAGTCAGTGCAGTCTTCCCCCCGTCTCACCCTGACCATGACTTTGAGAGGTCCTCTCCCCTGCAATCATTCCCAGTCCCTTTGTCCCTCATTCACTAAGCCATACCTCTCCTTTCCTTCCTCCCTGTGAACCATAGATCAAACAGCACTCGCATGTATAGATCACATACAAACCCTCTATTTGTATGTATACAATAATGTATGGAACCAGAGCATACCAGATACAGATCAACAGAATAACACATACCCAGCTTTGCAGGTATAAATAAATTGGAATTAACATATAAACTCAGCATTAAAAGTATTGTTAACCCCCTAAAGGTATTGATAACCCCCTAAATTACAGCATACATCACAGGTTGCACACCGCAAAGCCATTGCCCACATAGAGCCTGATTAGCACCCAGATTACACAAATATTACAGCCCAGCCTGAGCCAACTTTGTCTCCTAACAGCCCAGTGTAAGACATCTTTCTTGGCAAACAGCCCACCCTTCATGTGCCATCTTTGCATTTCCCCAAATCACTTAAACATCCATGATAGACACAAACACTTACACAGTTACTTACTCATTCACACAAATCATTTACACATATTCATTAATGCAGTCTCACAAATCATTCAAGCAATTCATCCACACATTAATTCATTCATTCTCGTACGCATTCACACAATTCATCCACAGATTAATTCATTCATTCTCGTATGCATTCACACAATTCATCTACACATTAATTCATTCATTCCTGTACGCATTCACACTACCTCATTTCTCCATCTACCCCTCCCCTTCTTATTATCTGCCCCTTCTATGTACTCCCTTTCTCACTATGTACCCCCTTCCCCACTTCTCAATATGTACCCCCTCTCCCCCTTCTCACTATCTAACCCCTCTCCCTCTTTCTCACTATCTATCCCCTCTCTCCTTTCTCACTGCCTTCCCTCCTCTGCCCCTTCTCACTATCTACCACCTCTGCCCCTTCTCACTGCCCTCCACCTCTGCCCCTTCTCACTGTCAGTATCCATTCTCCTTTTCCCTCATTTTCTCCTCTTTTTCTCAACACTTCCTTCCTCGTAGCTTATACACCATCTGCCGATGGAGAGCACCAGGACATGATGTCCTTAGTATGTATTTATTTACCAGTTAGGGGAAAAAACAAATATTTACCTATCTGTCCTCAGTTATTCACGTCAATTTGCGCTGCTTAAAACAGTAAAAGAAGCACTTCAATTGAAATCCACGTTAGCTCTTTCTGTGTATGCTTGTGGAAGAAAAAAGCAGGAGTCTTTATAAAGACCTTGAAAAACATATATTTAAGGTGAGTAACTCAAATACTGTAAAACCATTAAAGTTTCATTCACCTTTCTGCATTTTGCCTGGGGAGACTGCTGTTCCGTATTTACTGAAACTTAACAATTTTTATGATTGCTGATTAGTGACATATGCTTATTGATTTGGATAAATATTATGCAAAGTACAAATATTGTACTATATTATTCTTCTTTAAAGAACATCTCGAGGTGCTAGTGTTCATGTCTTCAAAATATCCCAAGTGGGACACTAAGGAGGGAACATTAAAGGTTATTCTACGGAGTTAGCTAAATGTTACACGTTCTTTGGGGAGTGCATGATATATACTACTTGATGCAGAAATTAAAATTGTCAGTCTTCTAAGGTTACATAAATAATAGTTATTAAGTGTCTTATACATTGTAAATGCTCTGATGTTCACCTGCTCAAAACTGAAATTTAATTATTTTATTTAAAAGTTTATAAACTTAAAAAAAAATTGCTTTGGCAATATTTTAGTAATCCTTCATTAACCCTTTGGCATCATTTTCACACCAGTATTCTAATTAATATATGAAATGTATATGTTTATCACTGTATAGTAAAATGTATAGAGAATGAAGGACAAAAGCCTGATTAGGATGTGGAATAGCTCGGTGAAGCACCAAATCATCTATTAATGATTTGGTGCTTGTTCTTTAAGCATATACATTACATCTGCTCTTACTCTAATAGTACATTTTGCATAAAGGTGGTGGGCTAAGTCCCAGGGGTTTCAGTGAATAGTGCCAAATAGAGACTTGTATTGCTCTAGCAGTGGGTAATTGTAACTCTATCACTCTGGCACAAAGTAGTTTAATAAGAAACTGCACTGCACATTGGCAGAAGGTTAATAAGTAGTGACCCCTGCCTCTCATAAATTTTTAAAGAAAAAATCATAACTAAAAAATGGCAAACCTACAGTCAGCATAAAAATAACTGGCAGGCTTAAGCCCCAAATCTTTTTGGAACCTAACATCTCTGTTCTGTGTTGCTTAGGTATTTAGCTACTTGGAGCTCAGTTAAAAATGTTAGTATGTTATATTCCAAACAAAGTAGCAAGTTATTTTTCCCCCATTTATTTTTGTAAACATATGTGTTCATTTTTTCCAATAAACATACCTGGGATGGTGGAACAGACCTCGCAGGGGACTTCTTGGTCTCACTGCGGTCATCAATTACACTGACATCAGTGTGGTGACAAGGCAGAATCACAATTGCTATGCAGGTCAGGGTCTCAGTGGAAGTCATTTTGATGAAACATAATGTGAAGTGAAGGTTTAAAGGGTGTGTGTGTCAGGAAGGAAGTTCAAAAGCCGACAGTCAATAAAAATGCAAACTAAATGCCATCACTGGGTCAATAGCAAAACACTGAAAACAAATGGCAGAAGTTACACTATTACATGATTTCCAAGAACATGAACAGAAGGTAGCGATAGAAAAAATCAATATATGTTATGATTACTAAATCACATAAATACAGTTGTTATGGGGTCATTGAGTTACAATGAAAGCAAGTGAATAATGTTCCCTTTTTGAGCTTGCCAGGGTGTTTTATATTTTATTACATGTTTAGCAAAGGCCTTTTTACTGCTTACCTTACCTCTCAATATTGATTTCTGACACACTGCACTCCTACCACATAATGTTTTTTGTTTGTTACTCTTTGGTCAACATATCGCTATTCAGAATTATCTTTGCCTCCTTTATCTCCTAAACCTACCACGGATGCTTCACCAATTCTTTTTGGTCACAACTTTATTTTTTATATTGTTTCCACTTGATAAATAATGTTGACCGATGACCTCATTGATCTAATTGATTTAATGTAGTGATCCAATTAACCCCTTCTACCATTCATGGCTTTCAATGCTGCTATGAAACAGTGGACTTTGAACCCTATAGTGATGGCATGCAAAACAAATCTGTTTAAACAATAGGATGGTTGCCAGTGCAGGGAAGTGCCTCACACCCTAGCAAGCCCACAAGAACCATCACTGTACCCCCTCATCAGAAGTCTTGCGCAATAACATGTGGACGTCTTTACACTAAAGGGGAGGCTCTGATCATGGGGTAGTCAGTTCTCATTGAGGTCTGTGGTTAACAATGGGAATACTGGCAAATCTAATACATTTTATGTATTGAAGTTAACAGTCTTCTCCTATCCCCGCCCTTGTAAAAGGTTGAATTAACCATATAACAATTGGCATCCCTAAGAACTTCCCTGTATGACTACCTGGAGCTCCCTCAACGTGGATAGATCATTCAGGGCAAGGTTTGCAAAATGTAGGAGGAGGTCTAACCCTAGTTAGTAAGCAGGGCATGGGTGAAACCTGAGAGGGGGTGAGAAAATGATTTTCATGTTAAAGCCTTACAATATTTTTGTCTTGATCTGATTATCTCCCTTTATTTTGGAACTATATTGGAATTTTGGAATTTTTTAAGGCCAGTAAACTTCTAGCACTAAGAATGAGCTGTGTTTTTACATTCTTTATGGTATATCTAGCTTTTATTGGTACAGGTCCAGAGAATAATAATATTGAGGCACTGGAAATTCTTACAGTAGCAACATTTTTAAGAACAAGGCTGATAAAATGCAAACAAGTCAGAAAATGAACAAAACTGGCAAGATTTGAAGCTACTGTAACTGTCAATACACAGACACAATTTTGGCAAACCATAGCGCTGCATACCAGATTTGGGTTATGGCACTGTGGGCATCTGGGCATCATTGCTTCTAAGCAGTCTTTTGACTACTTAAGTAGCAGTTGTCATTTGATTTTAAATGATTGAAATAAATTTGAGCTATTTAAAACTAAATCAACACTTGGTGCCTGGTAGTAGCTAAGTTACAGAAATATTTTCTTATATCCTTATATGATAGATCATGCCACAGAAACATGACTTCAACTGCAGCATAATGAAAATGTGGTTATAAAATGCTCTAAACATTAAAATGAGAAGGGCAGAGCCATGTCATTACAACTATTAGATCGTTCAGCAGTAACGATGATTTAGAACTGTATAACCTTAATAATTTTGATGAACTTTGGTCTAGAGAATGAAAGGTGCCCCACTATTACGATAAATAAGCATTTTAGTGCAATTCACTGTATGAAATAATGTAGATAGCAATTAATCTGGTGGGAAATTAGTTTCTGATATAATTATTATGTCAAATAAATGGTCTAATTATATTTCTACACCAAAAGGAAAAATGAATATGTAATTTAACTCGATACTGTGTTTACAAAATTCAACATAATGTGCATAATATAGGTTTGATGTAAATGTCAGATGAATACTCACATTGAATTGACAAGGATTGAATTCTTGGCTTGACTTTATTGTCACGCTGGAGGAACAGTGATTTATATATATAATTTTTATAGTGTAAATTAATTTCGTAAGTAATTAAAGGGACACTTACCTTTCCCTGAAAATCCCTCCCATTTGTTTGTACTGGTACTCTTGCTTGTTTTATTTCTTATGAGGCCAATGTTATGGACAGGAACTCTATAGTTAAGTCTTAAACCCATAAGCAAGAAAAGTTTACTATGGTGACTTTTGCTTTCATCCAATGACTTATTAATAACTTATTAAATAAAGTTTAGGAAGGAAGCTTATTTGGACAAGTGTTTTGCACTGTATATTAGACTTGTAGCCAAGGCCGAGTTTGGTATTTTATCATATGGGAAAAGTTAATCAAGTCACTTAAAAAAAATCAAAAGACTAACTTATGTCAATAATGAACATTAATAGATCTTTGGTATTCTATTTATGTACGACAGTACAGTACTTACAGAGTAAAGAAAAAACATTTAGTTCATAGACTATAGATGTTAATTATTAGCGTCTGATGTACAATACTTTTTCTAGATTTCATATAGCGATACTGATAACAATTGCACAATCCTTAATATAAAACAAACAAGGTGCAAGGGCTCCTTGCTGATGACTGACAACCTTGAGAAGAACTTGTTGGTAGCAGAGCAGAGTTTAGTTTCAAGCGGTGCAACAGGTTACATAGTTGGGTAACAAGGCCATAGATGACTGGAGATGAGCTGGCTGTCCTGGCGCACATTGATACAAATGACAAAGTCAGAGTTAGATGGAGGGCCTTAAAATTAGTTCCCAGAGTTAGGATGCAAACTTAAGAATGGTAGTATTTTCAGAGATCCTACGTGCTACTTTAGGAAGGCAGTGAGAGATTGGGAAGGTTAATGCATTGGTAAGAATAGTATAAAAATGAAGGTTTGGGGGTTTTGACATTGGACTACCAAGATGGCTGAAGGTTTAGACACCCAGGAGGTATCTATGCACAAAGTAGGTACAAACAATTTAACCCATCTATCACAAAATAAACATACCAGTTACATTAAATGTTATGTTGCAATGGTAAGTGGTTCATTGGTTAGATAGAGAAATTGAATTAGGAATTCAAGGTCAATAAAATGGCCATTTTGGGGACCCTATCACTCACAGAACTTTAGTGTTAAGCCTTTGGATTCAATATTATATTGTTATGTATTTGCCACTATAAAACTATGCCTTTACCAGGCAACATAGCCATTTTGTTTTACAAAAGGCTTACGGGATTGGCCCTACACACTGAAGGTAGGGTGTTCCAAGCTTCTTACAAACCATAAGCCAACAATTCTATAACAGCATTTTGCATACTGATTTGTTCACGCAAGCACGGCATGATAAAAAGTGAAACTCAAAGCCACTCAAATATTAATGAACATAGAATGTTAGTCACATTAGCTAATGATGAGTTTGCAAGTTTCTAAAAAATATTCCTTTATTAGAAAAGTAGCAAAACTAGTTCTTTAATTGCTCTAGTGAAATTATCTCTGCCTTGAGAGCATTTATGTGATTAATTTGTTAGTCAATACTCTTCTAATTGTATATGCTAATTATCTATCCACTCTGGTCATGTTTCTGTTCATTAGCAAACTAACATTTCTGATTTAATACAGAATTCAAATAGAATATTTAATATGGAGTGTGAATTAACAAATTGTTAAAAGCAAGTTTAATATTAATGTGAATAGTGCAAATTAAGTTAATGTGTATAGGATAACAGATGTTTTTCACTATAGGGATAATATGATATGTTCAGGCCACTTACTTTAATCAGCTTTCTTTATCTCTAAAAAAAAAAAAAAAAAGGTTGATGAATACGCTGCAGTAGAAAGCTCTTTGGTCTGTCCTCATTTTGTACCAGTTTTCGCTACCTGAAGCCAAACTCTGGTGGGAAGGCTTGATTAATTAGGCACCCTGGAAGTCTACCCTAAGCCTGGAAGTTTCTAGGTGAGCCGATACATTTTATTGCTTGGAAATTAGATATTTATTTAGTTATCGGTGTTAGAGACAACTACAGGGAGAAGGAAAAATCATTTTCTGAATAAAATAATTTAAGAATCCATGCACAGAACTGCATGCAGTAAAATCCATGCAAACTAAACTCCAATGTATATTAAAACATTTAAAACTATAATGACTAGATTATAATATCTAGAATCTAGGGGACCACGGAGCGGACTTCGGATAGGGCACCACGGAGGGGACATCAGATAGAGGACCACGGAGTGGACTTTGGATAGTGGACCATGGAGGGGACTTCAGATAGGGGACCACGGAGTGGACTTCAGATAGAGCACCACGGAGTAGACTTTGGATAGTGGACCATGGAGTGGACTTCAGATATGGGACCAGGGAGTGGACTTCAGATTAGGGACCATGGAGCGGACTTCGGATAGGGGACCACGGAGCAGACTTCGGATAAGGGACCACGGAGAGGACTTTGGATAGAGGACCATGCAGTGGATGCCAAATCGGAAGCCGAGATCAATGTCAGGACAAACTGGGTCAGTACCAGGAGATCAAGAGCCGATTCAGAAGTCAAGATCAAACAGGGTAGAATCCAAAAGGTAACAGCACATGGCTGGGAAGCAGAGGAAGAGCAAAGCCGAATTTACCACATTGCAAAGGCCCAGACCGAAGGGCAGAGACGGAATATAAGGGCAGGGCTACACTCAGGTAACGTGCCTCAACTGTCCCAAAGTAATTAGAAACGGGTGCTCATGAGATGGAAGGGTGGCCACTCGTGGTGGAACCCTGACACTCAGATACAAAATAAACAACATCATTATATTTTTTATTCAAGGAGATCATTTGTTATACATGATGCACAATTTATTTAAATACATTATTTACATTTTTCATTTACATCCTAATGTGCTAAAGTAAAGGCAAAAGGCCACGAGTAAACAATTCGGATGGTTGATGCACAATATTAGAGGAACTATTTAAACAAAATGTCTCATGATAGCTAGGTTATTATATATCAAAATACATATGGGGTAATGAAGTAAAGCGTTCTTGTCATTTTCCATTTTGTAATATGATGTATGTGCTGATTGTTCTTCTGGGCAGATCACCTTTCTGCTTCTTAATATAAGCTCAGAGTGATGGGAATTGATTTGCCTTAAGCATTATTTTAATGTGAAACATCAGAGGGTCAACATGCACTCATCAATAAATTACAGTACATGCGCCAATGCAGTGATATTTGGCTCAGAGTTTTCACAATACTGGATGAGATCCTGTTTACATTTTCCATCAAGTTCTTAGTCGACAAAAAAGATAATTAGACCTTTTCTTTAATTATACATGCTGATTTGTTGTTGTTTTGCACTTCATGCTACTGATGCCAGTGAAAAAAGAGAAAACAAGACTATTTTAATTAACATGCTATGTTCTTTATCTTTTTAATACACAGAATTCCAAACAATGCAATATCTGTCTATTTTACCTTTTGGGCTTTCTTTTATCTTTTCATTTATGAGATGATTTAACACTTAATATACATTGCACTTTTTCTCATTTTCAAGCATTTTTTTATCACTAAATATATCGTGAAAATAGTAAGACTTGTCAAAAAAGTTCTATATCTCAACACCTAGATTGTTCTTGCGGGAACAGGGCCCTTCATTCCTCTTGTATCTGTATGTCAATTGCTGTGTTGTACTTGTCGTTATCTGTAAGATTTTCATCTTGTACCGCGCTGCGGAATCTGTCGGCGCTTTATAAATAAAGTAGAATAATAACGCACAGCAACATTTATTTTTTAAATGTTATATAAACATATTCCAAATTCAAGTATTTTTTATAGGGACAGTTTAATGTCCCATATACCCCATCTATGTTAAAAAAAAACATTTTAGGAGAAGCTGAAGCTCTATAATTGCAGTGCACCACATCTTCAATGGTTCCTTACCCCCCCACCCCCTTTGGATACTTGAAGCAACCAATCAGTGGCATGAAAGCAATGTCATTGAAATCATTGGGAGTGCTTCCTATGTAGGCATGCAGTTGAGTCTTATTAAACCCCCTGGATCTCTTATGGAATCCAATGCAAGTTGTGGAAGATTTTGCTACAGTTCTTATGATTTACTAAAGCTAATATTTTTTAATATCGGACGATTCATACAGATCAATATTTAATTATAAACAGTTGAAGCCACCAATGTGCCATTCACCTTCCTTTTATTATACCGAACGTGTTCCAAAAAAGATAATAGTTTTATTTATCAGTAGATCTTCACATGTATGTATGTAAGAGAAATCAATCAAATCAAAAGGGACATTTTACAATATTTTGCTTCATTACATTGAGCAATAAGACTCTAGCTTCTTATGAAACACACACAAATACATTACTTTGTATTTTTTTAACAATTAAATATACATTTAGTAAACACGTGCCATTTAAAAAAAATGCTAATATTCATATTGCATTCCAAAATCTAAAAATGTTATTATTCATTTTTTTTACTCTTCAAAAATATTATGTTTCCTACTGGATATAAGAATATCTCGGGAGAGTTAAAATATTTAATAATGAATTGCCTATCATTTGGCTAGAGGTCATCTAAGTCAGCAGAATGTAAGAGTGCTTTTCATAGGTCCAATTCAAGGTGTCGGGTTTCAGACCCTACTTGAAAATGACTTTAGGCTCTTGAGGAGGAAACAGATGGGACAGATTGCTGTCACAGCGTGGTTCTACAGATATACTGCCTGAAGAAATTTAAGCATGGTATGGGATAGTCATCATTACAATACCAACTGCTGGTTTTGATCTAGAAAAAAAAATACACATTCATACAAAAGGAGGAATAAAATTGCTTTAATGTAGATAATTTTCATTGTAAGATGTAGTTCTCTGCAAACTATGCAGCGAAACCAAGAAATAATTTGGAAGCCAGCAGCTAGTCCCTATATTGCTGTTTAAAATTATGGTTAAATATAGATACATAGATACAAAATTGGTTATTTTCCATCCCTACAAAATAATATAAACACATATCAATAACAACTACGCATAAATATTGGATGTTTTTTTTAATTCTCTTTTTCATATTTTTGGGGTAAATAAAATGTCTAGCATTAATATATTATATATATGTTAAGCATACAGATTATTACCATACTTCATACAATGAGTTTTAAAGAGTTGTCACCTATTGTTGGGCTAAGAGATTGCCCAAATAATTACCGTATAAGTTAAAGGAAAAAGCAACATGTTGATTAATTGTAAAAAAAAAACAACTAATGCATTTAACACACAAGTACACTCCTAACATGGTGTTTTTTATCTGTTTTGTTTCTGTTTCCTAAAGCCCTATAGAAGTCAATGCCACTTGTTTGACTTGTAATCAGAATCATCTGAGATCTCAAATCGTGTTACTCAAAAAGAGGCCAGCCCAAAATACTGACACTATAGAACTTTACGGTAACGAGCATAGAGTTGGAAAATAACCTTTGCTTTAATGTAGCTTGCTGTTAGTTGATTTTAATTTCTCTGTTTTATTTCATGTTAAGAAAATCATTACAATACTACTTCAATTAATCTATTCATGCGTTATCTACCGTTGTTTTACTTTGCTCTTCTGAATTTATGGATACTTTTAGGGTTATTTTTTTACTAAGGTATTGTAGTCTAACAATGTTATTTTTCGGCTTTCAATTGCAAATTGGCTGTAATACGTTTTGCTTGTTACTAGACATATTCCTGCTTGAATTTCATTGTGCCTTCTTACAGGGATTGCTCCGCTGACTTATTCAGATATTTTTTGGGGGTAAATTATTGCTAGAACTGGCCCATGGTATTTTTTTTTTTTTTTTTTAAAAAGACATTGTGTTGTTTTTTGCTTTAATTCTCCTTATGTTCCTGCTCATACTGCATATAGCTCCCTCCCAGTTTTAGTCTTCTTTAAATGAAACCACCTCCTTTTCACTATTTTCAAATCTCTCTCTGCTTAATGATTTCTTCTACATCAGTCTCTCCTTCTTTAACTATTTTGATCCTGTTAGCTCCATCAACTAGACTTGTGTATTTGGATTTGTAATCTGAAGACAAGGCGAGACCACCACGAAATGGACAAAAATGAAGCAAAAAAACTATGTATTTTCGTCTGTAATTCACAGGCTTTTTTACTCCCAATTTCTTCCTACCTTCTCTGCTGACCACTTTCGCTTCCGTGTGTCGCATCTTGGAGGGTCGAGGTAGAGGACTTGACCTGAAGCTCATACAAAAGGAATATGAGATGTTCACCGAGAACAGACAGTTGCTTTAATGCCTGTCTTATGGTATGTCGCCGCTTGGGAGCATCTCAAATTTTAGCTCTCATGTGCCATAGCAGAGAATAAATCTATATGTTGGTCTTATCCCACCCAAAAGGGCAGTCCAGGACTGACACAAGCGTCAACTTTCCTGTGCATGAGGGATCTCCGAAGGGTGAAATGCCATACAAAACGAATATGAGATACTCACCAAGAACAGACAGCTGCTTTATGGTGCCTCTCATTTTGGTTCTGGACTGTCCTTTTGGGATCAGACTGATATGTAGAAGGAGATTTTTTTTCTGTAATGGCACAAAGGTGAGTCCAGATGTTGACCTCCTTGCTCTCTTGTGCCTTGTGCAATACAAGATATACCCCGCCCCCAAGATGCCCCGAAGGAGAGATGCCCCGTAAGGCAGGTTATAAAGCGGCTATCTGTTCTTGGTGAGCATCTCATATCCTTTCTGAATGGCATTTTACCCTTCGGGGGTTCTCTTGGGATTCACACCAAGTGTAAAGGTGACTCCAGAAGTGGACCTCCTTGCTCTCTTGTGCCTAGAGGGATACCAGCCGCACCCCGCTAATGAGGCCAATGAAGGCCGAAACATACAGCTGGGGTTGTTGGTTCCCTCGTGCAGAGTAAATTTGCCTCTCATTTCGTTTTGGACTGCCCCTTTGGGTGGAATCAGACTGCTATGTAGATGGAGATTTCAAGATAAACATATTTTTGTGTAATTTTTTGCCAATATTTGCTGCAAATAAAAAGTTTTGAAGAAAAAAAAAATCCCTACTTGTCATTCCAATAAAATTACCCTCTAGTTCAAGACCTTATCAGCTAAGACCAAAACATATCCAAAGGTCAAATTACCTTTTTTTCTGATTCCTACATTTTGGATGCCTACATTTTCTTTTTAAGTTATAGGTACATTATTTTACATTTGTCAACATTGCATTCCAGTTTCCACCCCTTAGTGATTATTCTAATTTGCATAAATCATTGTAATTTGACATAATTCCCACAGAAATGCCCACTCAAGGAACGGGCATATATTTTCTTATTGAGGTATTTTGCAGTATCACTAATCATAATATTAAAACAATTGACTTTAGTACTGTTGGAACGTGATCATAATTTTAGCCAATTACCAAAAAATATTGGATACAGCACATTTTTGTTTGTTGAAAGTTATGGCAGTGTACCATTCTAATGCTGCTGTCACCTCATATAACCACTAGGGTGGAAAATGACATCTGGCCACTAGCAATGTTGATCATACTGCACAGTTATCCCAACTGCTATCCAATGAGCTCAACTCGCCACCCAAAGCTCACCCCAGCTGTCAAGACTATCCCAGCTGCCATATTATTCCACTACCATAAGCCTATTTGGCACAAAATGAACATGCGTACTGCTGGGAGGATTTGAGCAATTGGATCTATGGTGCTCAGGAAATTAAGATACTATGAAACCGTGGGATGATACAACATGTTCAAACTTTGACATCCAGACTGTTGCTCAGATGGGTGCATCTTATACATTTGTTTTTGGTGATTGATGTAGCCTGATCATGCACTCTATGTATGAAAACTCCTACCTTTTTTCTTTTAATTGAATATGTCACTGACAATTAAAGATCATGTGTCCAATAGCTTTCGTTCCAAATAAAACAATTCTTTTAAATAATTGTTATGACAAGTGGACAGGCAGCCCTTGAGGACAGGCAACCCAAAAGACTGTAAAACAGCGAACAGACCTGGCATAATTGCTTATGTCCTACTTGAAGGTTCTATTTTCCTTTCAAACAGAACATTGTCTGCAAAGCTACTATTATTTAAATTTCCATCTCCGACTTAGGCATTTATGAGAAGTGCTCATTTCCAAATCATGTTTAAACCATCCATCCAAAACAATAAGTAATACATTCAATTACGCTGAAAAAATAGTCAGCCTTTAGAAAATATTAGCCAGTGTTTAGGGTCAAAATGTTTATCAGATCGCAATGAATGTAATCTAGTACAATCTCAGTATTAAATCCATTTCATGTCTTTTGTAGAGATAGAACAAATGCCAAAGGCAGATAGGATGTTGTTATGCAGACAGTGTTACATGTTTAGAGCTTTATAAATGGGTTTGTTTTTCTTGAGCTCTTTTTTCTGAGAATCAGGTTTGTCTGCATGGGCAACAAACAGAAAAAAAAAATTATTGTGCCTTGGCTTTAGTTTTGTACACTCTACAATCCCATGTGGTGTTATTTTGTTTATGCAAAAAAGTGAGGGTTTTCCCTTCATTATGCATAGTTAATAAGGAAATGTGAGCTTTTCCGCCCGTACTTTGACTCAATATGGAGTTTAGTAAATAACCCAGGTGAACTTTAAATATCATAGTTCTGATTGAAGTAGTAGCTGATTGAAGAGTGTAATGTAGAGCTTTCATTCCCCACCATATACTTTGAAAGTTAACAAGTAGAACTGATACAGTTTTACATAGGATTATTGATTATGCAGTTCAGCACTTATTCAGTACAAAAACACCTTGCCCACTTTCTCTAGTATACAAAATACACTAATGATGTCATTTAATTTCAATACAGTCCCCTGGATATTTTATAACAATCCAGCTCAAGAAAAAAGTCCTGTTCTCAGTGGGCCCCAACTAATGCCCTTTTGGGTGCATCAAAATGCAAATCAAGTTCTAGTCACTCACATGCCCTCCCAAACAAATCCTGAATCTGCAAGTTGTTTTGCACTTGCACCTGATTTGTGAAAGTAACTCTTAACTGACCACTCAAAATCTTAGTAAATGGACCCAAAGGTGTTTAGGCAGGCGCCATAACTGGAGGTTTATTCACTTAAGCAGGAGTTGGCAGGAGAGTTTGTTAAGACAAGTGTGGTTCCAACTCCTCAACTACAATATATCTTTGGCTGGTCCAAACCAAGTGAGCGTTTGCTGCAGTACAAGATTAGATGGACAATGTATAGTAAAAACTTAAAACAGGCGCCTCACCCATTGAATTATGCATTATGGAGAACCAGCTAACTTTTCTTGCACAAGAAACTTGTCAGGAATGGTCCTTCATAATAAAAACAGGTATGTTTCCTAAACTATGAGTGTCTTCAATGAAGGGAAGTTCTTCAGAGTCTCACCCTTGCATGCCATTGTATGCTTTTTGCTGTAACTTGCATATTGTTGCATGTCCTCACATTCCCTCACAAACAACTCACAAACATGCAAGGTCATGAGACTAGAGTTGAGTCCCTTGACCCTTAAAGGGGTTACAATGACCTTGACACGCTCACTATAGAAAAAACACATAGTAAAGCAGCTTGAAGCAGTCAGTTAGTAGCAGGTAAGCGCTGCTTCCATTGAAATCAATGGCAGTACTTTTCACACATGAGCAAGTGGGTCTCAATGGACCCAGAACTCACTGGAAGTGAGTATATCATGTGCAGGGAGATGCATTCAGTAGAACACATCTTCTGCATGGCATTAAGCTAGGGTGGAGAAAGGGGCAAATGCATATGAGGGGAGGTTTGCAGAATCAACCAATGCATTTGCAAAATGGACAACACACAAATTTAAAGGGACCATGCAGTTATCATATGGATTAAAATACATAGAATGGCTGCAGTGACACTAGACTTAATAGAATAGAACCAATAGTGAATTCAGTTGTTTGAAACACAACTCTCCTGCGCACTCTCCTGCTAACTTTTTTTAGTCTCAAAAACATGATAAGCATT